>NC_083602.1:72469599-73094599 GCF_029168945.1 Cannabis sativa
CAATCATAGTGAGTAAGACAGTTGTAACCAAACCCGAAGGAGAGAAAGAGATCCAGATTCAGATCTTAATAATGCTCTGCTACAGAAAGGAATCAAGGGCTAGAGATCTTGAACGGAAGGAGTCATTCTATTCCGCTGCAATCAATGTAAGGTTTTCTTAAACCCTTATGTGTTTATTTCATTGTTTTAGAGAATTCATATTTAGGATGTTAATGAAACATACTTGTTAGTAAATCTAGATCCTGGTAAAATATTCCCAACAAACGCTTCCATAATGCCCCATTCAATACTGTCCGAACAGTCTCCCTCGTCGCACAAGGACTCCCATACGTCCATGGACCGATCCTCAAGGCGCCATGCCTCCACGCATGTTGGCAGGCCCTTGAGACAAGCCACCAAACTAGCAGCATATGTTAGACCTCTGTCTCTTTCCAACATGATGCATCCGTCCCACGCGCGTATGCAAACTAGCCCACAAATGACTACCCGTGTCTTCTCGTGTTAAGACTCATGGCCAAGGCACTCCACAACATCTCTTGGAGGTTTGGGGCATGTCCCGTGCAAGCGGCATACCAGCAAGCCAATGGAAGTGTACCTCTTAACCTCAAGCAGCTTCTTAAACGCACTACCGGGTCGACCCGATAATGTCCATGAGTACTCCAACTCATGGAGACATATGAGTCCCCTAGTGATCCTCATATGCATGTCCCACTAGTCCTACTGACTAGTAGTAGCTCACTTAGCACCAAGGTGCCTGTGGGTGGTGGAGAGCTGACACCAGGGTACCCCCTTAAAGAGTATTCTAAGCTTTTAGCCTTCTAACAGGAACATATATGAATTTGGCTCTATAGACATACGGCCAAACCGTAAACCAAATCACATAGTTTTTCCAAACCGATTGCACCATTGTATTTGTAGACCCAAATAAATGGGGAATACTAAGTCCCGTCCTAATCCGGACAATATTAAAGATATTTACAAAAATGCCACTACCATACAAACTAAGCATCAGCATGTACACCAACATGTGCCACCACTTGGCCAACTTGTGGGAATCACTTAGCTTGTAATGTGTCATCTTGGCACGCACGTTACACAAGACCTACCCTTTGAAATGTTAGCATAGCACGACACGACACGATACGACCCATATCTTTTTATGGGTCAGCACGACATAACCCGTATTGTTGCGTGCCTTTCAAAATATGAGTTGGGTTGGCATGGTACACATGTAATTACAACAATACCCATATCTGTTTCGGCATCGATAAATTTTTTAATTCTTTCTTTTAATGATTGCGTACAGCAACAGACGTAGAATTTAAATTGAAGAGATTTATACATGTTGACGCAGAAATTTGGTCAATAGTCACTCGCTAGATTGGCGAGAGGAGAAATATGTTTAAGTTAGTAAATAGAGAGACACAAAAAATTTATAGTAGTTCACTCCCAATGTCTCGACGGTAATGGAACTACGTCTATTTCGAGTTTTTATTTCTCACAAGTTTTACAAGATTATTGGCTAAGGCAAGACCTTCAATTTCTAGAGAGAGATTCTAACACCCTACTAGTTTAGTCGTGCTACAATGTTTTTCAAAATTACTGTGCAACCTTTGCTAATCAAAGGGTTTATCAAAAGTGATAAAATTTAAACTTTAATAAATATACATATATTGTATTACATTTATAAAATCTAGGATCCCGTATCTATGTTTTTCAACTTTACATAATCAAAAGATGTCGCACAGAGACTACAAAATTGTGAGCCCTAGTTATCCCGAAGATCCAACACTCCAAGTTGAATATCTCGATATATATAATCTTCATCCAGTTCAAAACTCACTACCGTTCAACAACAGCTTTGCCTTTACCTGCACATAACATAATATTTGTGAGTCGACAGACTCAGTAAGAAAAGCATAAAATATAAAAGTATAACTGACCTACGACTAAGTGCCCATACACCTATCAACAACTCATAAACCATGCAAACATGTATAATTGAGTCTTGAACGTTCTTGACCATAATACCACATGCACTCAGTACTCTAGTAATCTTCTTCCATTTCTAGCCAAAAATAATCGACCCTTTGTATTTTCTTGACAATTTGGGACCTTCGACTCCACAGGCAACATTATGAATTTCTTCCATCTGAGTAGAGATTTCTTCTTGCTCTAAACATCTTGCTAACACCCCATCTGATGATCGGTAATAAAGTGTCCCACCTATAACAACAAAGTGTTGCATCTCTTTGAGATGAGTCTTTTTCAATTTCGCGAGCTTATCAATCATTTGTTGTGTCCACTTTTTGCTGGCAGACTCTTTTCCATACCCCGAGGTGATTGAACGCTATTGATTGACTATTTTAAATGTCAAGTTTTGGATTTCCGATACCTCAATTTTTAGTAGCCAAAGCATCGGCATACCTATTTTGTGTTCGAGGCATATGCTCGAATTGACATTCCTCAAAATTCTTTGCTAGCTCTTGGGCATTGTTTGATATGTTGCCAATGATGGCTCTTTCACAGCAAATTCCCCTTTGACTTGCTGGATAACAAGTTTGGAGTCCCCTCTAATCACAACTTTGCTGACTTCCATTTTTAGCACGACTGTCATTCCCATAATAAGTGCCTCATACTCAGCTTCATTGTTAGTACAATCAAACGATAACTTATAAGCTAGAATATGATTCTTACCCATAGGATCAGTTAATACTATTCCTGCACCTCCTCCTTTAGCGGTTGACGACCCATCAAATGTTATTGCCCACCATTCTTGTGTTCTCTCATTGCAAATCATAGCCTCATGTAACTCCCCAGGGATTTCATCCATGAGTAAATTTTCATCATTATCAAGTAAACATGCCAATAGATTAGATAAGGTCTGACTTTTCTGTGCCTTTGGATACATGACCGTGATATCAAACTCGCTAAGCATTAGTATCCACCGGGCTATTCTACTAGAAGGTATGGGTTTGATAACATAAACTTTCTGGGATCTGCCTTGGTCATCACTATTATTTGATGTGCTACTAAGTAATGTCGCAATTGCTGGGCTGTGTATACCAAAGCCAAACATTATTTTTCAACATAGGGGTAATTTATCTCGGCGTCTTTCAATTTTCGGCTAAGATAATACACAGGCTTTTCTTTCCTTTCGACTTGTTGTGCTAACAGTGTCCTGATAGATGTCTCGGTAACAGCTAAATATAATAGTAATGGTACTCCTTGTACTGGTGACATAATAACCTAAGGAGAAGACAACACACTTTTAATCCTGTCAAATGAACTTTGCTGTCTTTCTCCCCAACAAAATGATACACCCTTCCACATTATGGCCTGTAGTGGATTTGTGAGTTCCACCAAAGCTGGTATAAACATCGTAAGTATGATACTTTTCCAAGGAAGCTTTTTAGTTCCTTTGCTGACTCTGGTGCTCGCATGGCTTATATAGCCTTAGTTTTATTTTCATCTATGCTTATACCTTTTTTGTGAACAAAAAACCCTAAGAATTTTCCTGCGCTCACACCAAAGGTACATTTAAGAGGTTTCATAAAAAGTTTGTATCTTTCACACCTTTGGAATGCTCTCTCGAGATCGCGAATGTAATTAAATTTATTTTGGGATTTGACGACGATATCATCAACATACACTTCTACGTTCTCATGCATCATGTCATGGAATATTGCCGTTATTGCTCTTTGATAGGTGGCTCCAGCATTTTTCAGACCAAATGGCATGACAGTGTAGTAGAAGTTTTCGAACAAATTTCGAAACGCCATTTTCTCTGCATCTTTTGGAGACATCTAAATTTGGTTATATCCGCTAAACCCATCCACGAAATAAAAAATCTCACAATTTGTTGTTGCATCAATTAAAGTATCAAGATTCGGCAATGGAAAGTCATCCTTTGGACAAGCTTTATTAAGATCTCGATAATCAACACGGATTCTTATTTTTCCATTCTTTTTCTATACTGGCACTATGTTAGCCAACCATATCGGATGCTTGCATGTGCGAATAAATCTTGCTTTTAGTAATTTTTCAATTTTTGCCTTAATTTGAAGTTGCACCTCTGGCCTGTAATTCCTTCAGGTTTGCTTTACTGGTTTTGCTTCATGTAGTGTGCTTAATTTGTGAGTGACTAGTTTAGGATCTAGCCCAGACATATCTTTGTATGCACAAGCAAACACATTTCGATATTTGCATAATAGCTCCATCAATTCATCTCGTATAGCTACAGGTAAGTCAGTAGAAATGAACATAGGTTTTTTCTCTTCGGGATTTTCTGATAAATTAATTTCTTCCAATTTGTTAGACGTGGATTTTGGCTCTTCTTGTAGCTCAAGTGATATTGACTTGTCTTCCACATCCTTTAACAGACCATCAACTTGTGGATGGGGTAGAACGAACGTATTCTCAACCTCTTCCGCCATAGCAATAGTGGGGCCAGACATGATAGTCAACCCCGCGTACCGTCATAAACAATACGCTCTTTTCCCATAAGGCAAAGTGACTTTTTGAACCTTCTTTTCTCTTTTGGGCTTGGCAATTGAAGGATAATTTGTTACTGCATATTCTTCCCATTTTGGTAAGCGTACTGCACGTGGCCTTGTGACCATTTCCATGTTATTTTCTAAAAGCTCATCAAAGAACATTGCTTCCGCCATGTGAGCTTCTTCTCTAGCAAACAGTGCTTTGGTAGCTATGATATGAACATCTCTTCCCTGAATGTGTGCCTTGACACATTGATGCAACGTCGATGGCACACAATGATGTGTATGAATCCACTGTCGTCCCAATAAGAGATGGTACGAAGTGTCTGCTTCTATCACATGGAACCGAGTGGGTCCTCTGTTTGGTCCAACCTCTAGCTCAACAGTCACATACCCCATAGTTTTTACAGACTTGGCAACAAATCCAGTGAGTGTAATCGGTTGTGGGATTAACCCCCCCTTTGATCTCTTTTATAGCAGAATATACTCCAATTGGCATGAGATTTACTAAAGCTCCATTATCTACTAAAGCACGTTTCGCTTTTAGGCCATTAATTTTTGCCTCGACATATAATGGTCGGTTGTGAAGGAACGGAGACGTTTGTATGTCAGCATTGGTAAAGACAATCACTTCTTCAGATTTTTTAGCAATATTATGCATTGGGCGCCCTACCATATAACAAGAAGAGCCATGTTGTTGGGAAATTTTAAGCAAAACTTCTGTAGCCTTAGTCCTTGCATCTTGGCCAAATTCTAAGCAATCGAAGAAATTACGAAACAATTTAGTTTTTAACAATGGCTCTACCATGTTGTCTACTCTTGGTTGTTCTTGTTCTTCTATAATTTCCTCGATATGTATGCTCCCTGATATCCCTATTGAAATGAGGGAAAACTCTTATGTGCATGTCATAGCGGCTCCTCCGTTTTGGTGTTGGAGAAACGACATTTGCTCCACCTCATTTTGATCTAAAATAATCTCTCCTTTCTCTAGTCGCTCATGAAAAATCTTCCTTAGCGTGTAACACCTCATTGTTGGATGATTAATTTTTCGATGGAAATGACAATAGAGATCATGTTGCTTTTCTTCTGGAGTGGATAATTTCGTGACAAATGGCAGTACTACTTCTCCATCCTTAATCCATGCTTCTAACAAGATACAAACTCTTTCTTTATCACCAGGACATTCGACTGGTTTATCACTTCGTTTCCCTTTTTTATGGGCTTCAAAATTTTTGTCTGTCTTGAGCTAGTGCTATGTCAACACCACGTTTTGAACCTTTCCATGGCCTATGTGTTTGGTTGTTTTGGTTGGACGGCTTGGTCAAACGGAAAATAGTGGCTTCAGTATTTCTTGATTTAGCTATAAGCTCTGCAAAATTGTATATGGCATGGTTTTCAATGTGTAAGCGATATTCATCCAATATGCCTTTGATACACATTTTGACCAGCTCCTTTTCAGCCATGGTCTCAGCACAATCAAGAGCTTTTTCCCTTGTAGAAAATAGTGAATCGAATTATCTGTGTATTTCATAGAATAGTACATATTTATATACAAAGCTAGGAGACTAGGAAATAGGAAACTACCAACAAAATAGGAAACTACTAAATACAAGTTACCCTAATTCTTTTACACCTAATATACAGCTAATTCTCTAACACTCCCCCTCAAGCTGGAGCATAGATGTTAATCATGCCCAGCTTGTTACAAAGATAGTCAATTCGCACCCCATTCAAAGCTTTTGTAAAAATATCTCCTAGTTGTTCTCCGGTTTTCACATATCCTGTGGAGATCAGACCTTGTTGAATTTTCTCACGAACAAAATGACAATCGATCTCAATGTGCTTAGTTCGCTCGTGGAATACGGGATTCGAGGCAATATGAAGAGCAGCTTGATTATCACACCATAATTTTGCTGGAATAGAAGTCTTAAACCCGAATTCGCCAAAAGTCGATAAATCCATATTACCTCACACACGGATCGGGCCATAGCTCTATATTCGATTCAAAGACGGATCTAGATACAACATTTTGTTTCTTACTCTTCCAAGAGACCTGCATTGCCACCAACAAATACACAATATCCCGAAGTGGATCGTCTATCTACCTTGGAGCCTCGCCCAGTACGCATCAGAAAAACACTCAATCTGGGTATGTCCATGATCCTTGTAAACTATACCTCGTCCTGGTGCTCCTTTCAAGTAACATAAAATTTGTTCTAATGCTGCCCAATGATGAATTGTTGGGGAAGACATGAACTGACTGATAACACTAACTGGAAATGCAATATCTGGACGAGTCACAGTTAAATAATTCAACTTTCCAACTAACCTGCGATATTTCTCGGGATCTTCAAATGGTTTCCCATCACGTGTAAGATGCACGAATTGGATTCATTGGAGCATTGCAAGGTTTTGATCCCAATTTCCTTGTCTCGCTTAGCAAATCAAGTACATACTTTCTTTCGAGATTTAAAAATACCTTGTTTACTCCGAATAACTTCAATCCCCAAGAAATACTTGAGTTCCCCTAAATCTTTCGTGTTAAACTCGGGTGTGAATGAAAGACTTAAGGGATGAGATGCCTTCGCATCATTTCCGTAATAACGATGTCATCAACATACACCACTAACAAAATGATACCAACAAATGATCTTTTATAAAACACGTAATGATCCGACTTACTTTTCAACAAACCAAACTTCTCAACAGCCTGACTAAATTTACCAAACCAAGCACGAGGGCTTTGTTTCAATCCATATAAAGATTTGCGAAGATGACAAACTCGCCCTAACTCCCCCTGAGCAACAAACCCAGGAGGTTGCTCCATATATACTTCTTCCTCAAGATCTCCATGAAGAAAAGCATTTTTAATATCAAGCTGATGCAAAGGCCAATGATGAGTAGCTGCCATGGAAATGAACAGTCGAACAGATGTGAGTTTAGCAACAGGAGAAAAAGTATCACAATAGTCCACTCCATAGGTTTGAGCATAACCCTTGGCAACAAGACGGGCCTTTAAGGGAGCAACTGTGCCGTCTGGATTGAATTTAACCGTGAACACCCATTTACACCCGATGGCCTGTTTTCCGGAAGGTAAATCAACCAAGACCCAAGTACCATTCGCAACCAAAGCATTCATCTCTTCTTAAAATAATTCATCTTCCTATGTGGGCGGTGAGAAAAAATGGTCACTCCAAATAGGGTTTTCGAAAAAACAACCCTAAACTCAAACCCTAATTTTTTTTTTTTTTTTCTTTTTTCCAGAACCCTAATTTCGAATTTCGAATTTTGAATCACAATGCTCTGATACCATGTAGAAAATAGTGAATCGAATTATCTGTGTATTTCATAGAATAGTACATATTTATATACAAAGCTAGGAGACTAGGAAATAGGAAACTACCAACAAAATAGGAAACTACTAAATACAAGTTACCCTAATTCTTTTACACCTAATATACAGCTAATTCTCTAACATCCCTAAACTTTTGAGCGTAATTAACGAGTATTTCTCCAAAGTTTTATCTTTCTTCTGATAAGTCAGCTATGCTCCATTTATCTTCAATCATAAAGAACTTTGCACAAAATTGAGAGACCATGTCGTCCCAACTCCTTATACTCCCTGATGGCAAACTCCTGTAGCAAGAGTATGCTCGATCAGTGAGAGACTGTGAAAATTCTCGGATTCTTAATTCAAAATCATGCACATAAATACCCAAATCATCTATAAATTGAATGATATGTTCTTTGGAATTGCCCAATTTCCCATTGTATTTTCGAAATACTGGACTCATGTAACTGCGAGGGTAAGGTTTGACCGCAACTTCCACAAGGTAGGGTGGATGAAAGTCGATGGAAGTTACCGATGACGATGATTTATCCCTTTCGGTTTTAAGGAGACCAATAAATTCATCTTTTGTGACGAACTCAGAGGAAGACCAAGCCTCTTCACCAATCCTTTCAACAATCTCAGAAGTTCTGATTCCTCGAACATTATCATGTGTCGCCGGAGTTTGTTGTTGAACAGTATGTACTTGCCTTATCAAAGATTCATTTATTGCACGTTCTTCAGGTAAGCTGCTCCTTTCAACAGATGCTTCTTGGTGTGTCTGTGGTAGAAGCAAACTCAGTAGCTGCATCATGCCATCTTGGGCCTTTTGGAGCTTTTCCAATCTGGATAACACAACCTCATCTGTGCTCGTCGGATTTGTATTATTGTTATTGTTGTTGTTGTTATCATTTCACAAGGTATCTGTTCAGATCCGACTGTCTGGCTCTCGAGTATCAGAGACAGACATTTTGATTTAGATGAGAGAACAGAATTCCCTTTTTTTAAGTGAACGAATTGAGTGTTTTCCTTAGTATATCTATATAAGTATATTTATTGATATATATATATATATAAGTATATATATGAACTATTTAAAGAAAATGCTCCCCATCATAGTCGCTAAAATATTTAGGGGTTCTAGCTAAACATTTAATTATAAATATAAAATAAATAAATAAATAAATAAGAGCTTATGATATAAGGGAAAAAAACAAGAAAATACAAAAAAGGAAAAAAAAATTACAAAAATACTATGGGTCGGCCCATTAAATATTTATACAGCCCACATACAAATATTTACAAAAATACCACATGCTCTAAACCTTAAGCCGCACGGAACGAACGATGAAGATGAACATACCTTGATCGTTTCAAATCAGCAAAACAACTAAAATGAAACCGAAACGAGGGAAATACAACCATTAATTCTGGCAAAATCAACTGAAAAAGAAGACCTGCAATGATCTAAACAGAAATTTACAAAAAAAAAAAAAACTAGAAAAACTAGGAAGAAACTGAAATTATACAATTATTTTCGGTTTTATTCGATCAAAACAACTCCCCTTAATATCGAAATCTAGATTCATGAAATGTAGATCTGTAACAAACAGATCTGGAGCTCCCCCCGAATCCAAAACAAGGTATGATGTGAATTTTTTTTTTTAAAAAAAAACCTCATAAATAATAGATCTACGTGATAACTCTATGTTATAGAGTTAATTTTTATGCTTTTAAACTAAAGTATTGTGAGGAGAGTAGTGAAAATGTGTTTATTTTGCTTAATTTTAATTAGTTTTAGTGTTATTTTCTATTTAGTAATCTAACCTTTAAGTTTTGTAAATATTGATATTGTTGGGTGTGTTTTTCCAATTAACTGTGCTTATTTTGTTGAAAAAGGAGGAATTAAATTGATAGGTAAAAGAAAAAGAAGCAAGGAAGAAAAGGAGCACAAGTTTGGACGGGCCGGTCTTTGAAAGCAATGCTAAAGCAATGCGAAGTGGAATTCGGCATCTGGCGTTGACGTGGAAACACGAATTTCACTTATCCACCTCAGCAACTTCGGTCCAGTCACTCAAATTGCACCAAATCGACGTGGAAGAAAGGGGTCTAACCCTAGTGGGCCAAAGTGGAAAAGTTTGGGCTTCTATTTTGGGGTATGAAGTTTGTACCCTAAAAACCCAACAACAAAAGAGAAGGAAAAGGGAGTACACCATAATCATCTTCATCATCTTGTATGTACAGTACGGGGCAGCTGCCATTTTTTCTATGGAGGAGCTTTAATTGCAGCAGGAAGTACAACAAAGAAGAAAGAAGAGGGGACCAAGCCTAGTGTTTGAATTTTCTTTTACCCTTTCTTGATAGTCTTCTTTATTTTTCTCTTTGTTATTGTTGTTTGTACTTAGTATTCAAAACTTCTTGAGATTGTAAATTTGGGCAGCAACCATGGATGAAGTATTTTTAGCTTGGATTTTATCTTTTTATTTGAATATGAGCTAAGCTTTTGAGGCTTGAATGACTATGAACTTCTAAGTTGGGTATGATTAAATTTTAAGCTTACTTTAGTATTTTTTTGCCTTTGTTCATTCAAGTGAGTTTCATTTTAATTGATTGTTGTTTTTTTGGCCATGAATAACAATTTGCTAAGCTAGATCTTGTACTGGAAAGGCTAGATCTAGTAGTTCAACTTGAATGAAGCAAGTGAAAACCTAGATTTAGGCTTTTCTTTGTAAGTGGATAGGAATATTTCATTTACCTTGCATAACTTACCAAATGAATGCTTGAATGGTGTCCTGCTTCTTTGGTTTGATATAGGAATATATTGAGCTTAATGGTAGGATTAAAGTTGTGAGTGTTGGAAAATTCTCACAAACCTAGAGGAATTTGTTGTTATCTCTGTGCAGAATGCTAAAGTAATGCTGAACCAATGCCGTATTTGTAAAAACTGTTAGAAGGAATTAGTTATTCAAGCCATTTTTGCCATATTATATTTTTTATCTTGCAAACAATTTTTCTAGCAGCAGTAGTTTTAATTTTAGCAAGTTTAATTCTTGTCAATTTTAATTTTGAATCATTACTCAACTATTTACATATTATTTCTTTTTATTTTAAGTTGTAATTAGTTGATTTTATATCAAACTTTGTTTGCAATCCCTGTGGAGACGATCTTACTTATCACTTTATTACTTGTGTAGTCGCGTATACTTGCGTATATAATTTTCACAACAAGTTTTGGCGCCGTTGCGCAGGATTGAAACTAAAAATTGTGTATTATCAACTATTTTGCAATTTATTTTACGGTTTAAGGTTTTAATCCTATTTTGGTGCGCTGAATTTTTCTTTTTCAGGTGTAATCTAGTGTATGAACGAGCAAGAAGAAGACCTTGAACTTGCTCCTATTGACCCCGAAATTGAACGCACTTTTAGACAAAGGAGGAAGGAACAAAAGGCTAAAAAACGCTGCAATATGGCCGATGGGTTTGAAATTGGAGGTGCTCATAATGAAGCCAATCCTATTGCTTTGGCCGATGATAGAGCCCGAGCAATAAGAGAGTATACGCCCCTATGTTCAATGAGCTAATCCGGGTATTGTGAGACCCGAAATTCAAGCACCTCACTTTAAGCTCAAGTTTGTCATATTCTAAATGATTCAAACGGTTGGTTAATTTAGCGGGTTACCAACTGAAGATCCTCATCTCTATATTCGCTCATTTTTGGAGGTGAGTGATTTTTTCAAGCTACAAGGAGTAAGTGAAGAGGCTTTAAGATTGAAGTTGTTCCCATTTTCCTTGAGGGATCGGGCTAGAGCATGGCTTAATACTCTTCCTCCCGATTCGGTGACTAATTGGAATGACTTGGCTGAAAAATTCTTGAGAAAGTACTTTCCTCCAACAAGAAATGCAAAGTTTCGAAGCGAGATCATGTCTTTTCAACAATTGGAAGACGAGACTACTAGTGATGCATGGGAAAGATTCAAAGAGTTGTTAAGGAAGTGCCCACACCATGGTATTCCTCATTGTATTCAACTTGAGACATTTTACAATGGTCTCAATGCGGCCTCTAGGATGGTGTTGGATGCTTCCGCTAATGGAGCCATTCTTTCCAAGTCTTACAATGAAGCTTTTGAGATTTTGGAAAGGATAGCTAGCAACAACTATCAATGGTCAACTAATAGAGCTCCTACAAGCCGAAAAGTAGCGGGTGTTCTTGAAGTAGATGCTTTGACCGCTCTAACCGCTCAAATGGCCTCAATGACCAACATTTTGAAGAATATGAATATGGGAGGAAGTGTACAACCGGCCATTTGCCATTCAAAGGCGTAAATCTCTTGTGTGTATTGTGGTGATGGGCATACTTTTGAAAATTGCCCTTCAAATCCAGCTTCGGTTTGCTATGTGGGTAATCAAAACTTCAACCGCAACAACAATCCATACTCAAACTCCTACAATCCGGCATGGAAGCATCATCCGAACTTTTCATGGGGAGGTCAAGGGGCAAGTTCAAGTGGAGCACAAGGACAAGGAAAGCAATCATTCCCACCGGGTTTTTCTCAACAACCAAGACCTCAACAACCTCACCAACCTCAAGGCTCTCAAACTAGTTCTTTGGAGAGCTTAATGAGAAGATTATATGGCCAAGAATGACGCTGTAATTCAAAGCCGGGCGGCATCTCTTCGGAATCTTGAAGTTCAATTGGGGCAATTGGCCAATGATTTGAAGAATGAACCACAAGGCACCTTGCCTAGTGACACCGAAAATCCAAGAAGAGATGGCAAGGAACATTGCAAAGCGGTAACCTTGAGAAGTGGAAAAATAATTGAGTCAAATGTGGCTGCAACGGGCGGTAAGAGCCTGCTTCAATCCAAAAGAGGGGGAAATGAAGAAAAAACCAAGCAACTTCTTGAAATTCCCCCGAGTAGTTACGGCACATCCGGTCGACGTGCAACGAAAAGTCTTTGCAAAAGCCACCTCTCCCATTTCCTCAACGGTTCAAGAAGCAACAAGAGGATGGTCAATTCCGGAGATTTCTTGATGTTCTAAAGCGGCTCACATCAATATACCTTTAAAGTGGAAGCTTTGGAGAAAATGCCAACTTATGTGAAGTTTTTGAAGGATATTTTGATAAAGAAAAGGAGGCTTGGCGAGTTTGAAACGGTCTCTTTGACGGAGGGATGTAGTGCTAGGTTGAAAAGTAAAATTCCACCCAAATTGAAAGATCCGGCGGCTTTACAATTCCTATTTCTATAGGGGTCGAGATGTTGGAAGAGCTCTTTGTGACTTGGGAGCTAGTATTAATCTCATGCCTATGTCTATTTTTAGGAAGTTGGGAATTGGAGAAGCAAGGCCAACCACCGTCACTTTGCAATTAGCGGATCGTTCCATGGCTCATCCGGAAGGGAAAATTGAAGATGTGTTGGTACAAGTGGATAAGTTCATTTTTCCGGCCGATTTCATTATTCTTGACTATGAGGAAGATAGGGAAGTTCCAATCATTTTAGGGAGGCCATTTCTTGCCACGGGAAGAACTTTGATAGATGTTGAAAAGGGAGAGCTTGCCATGAGAGCTCAAGATGAGCAAGCCACGTTCAAGGTTTTCCATCCCATACGTGCTCCGGATGCAATAGGAGCATGCTTAGCAATTGGAGATATGGATCCTAACATGGTTGAGGAGTCCAAATTCAAAAATAGTAAGAAGGTGAGAAGAAGATTCCCCTTAAAGAAATTGCTAAGGATCACGAGCCGCAAAGTAAAGACAAAACATCATTTGACCACTAAAAAACCACCCAAAAAGAAGAGAAAGAAAAAGAAGTTTAGTAGAAAATTTTGGTCTCAAATGTTTGAAGTTGGGCAACAAGTGATTTTTGCTAACTCTTTAACGAAGGCTACTCATGGACGACTAGATTCAAGGTGTGATGGATCTTTCTTGGTGGTGAGAGTGTACCCCGATGGGGTGGTAGAACTACGTGATGCACTTTCAAGAAGAAAATTTTTGGTGAAAGGCCAAGGAGTGAAGTTTGGGGGTGGTGAGGGTGATCGAGCAAAGACCTCCATCACATTGGAAGAGGCTTGAGGAAGAAGGGTCTCGGGTTGTCATGGCTTTAGTGAATCACATTTGGGCAACCCAAGAGCGGAGGAACAAGATTATATTTAGTTATATATATGCTATGTAATAAGTTTGGGGTGTGCCACCCCTTGAAAAAAAACATATATGTATTTACAATTAAGTTTGGGGTGTGCCACCCCTTGAAAAAAAAAGAAAGAAAAAAAAAAAGAAAAAAAAGAAAAAGAAAAAAAAAAGAGGAAAAGAAGAAAAAGGAAAAAAAAATTAGTATATACATACTTATATAATTACATATATATATAATTTTTAATTTCCTACATTTACTAATGATTTTCTTTGTAGTGTGGTGATCTTTATTGTCAGTGCAAAGCAAGGAATGACGAAAAAAGGAAATTTCTTTGCCGCAATATGGTGTGAGCAAATTTGTATGTTGAAGCCGGTAGGTCCCAAAGATGTACAGCATTGGATCAGCATCGCTTCAGCATTTTGAAGCAGAGACTCTAGTGGGGAAGAGTTCAAATCTTGAGGGAGTTTTCTTTTTTTTCCTTAGTTAAATTGTTATTCTTTGGTTGTGTTTGATTGTTTACTTAGTTTACTTTTATTGTTGTCTTTAGTTGTGTGAGTAATAAATATTATGTGGATTAGATGTGTATTAATCATGTTGTTTTGTCATGTTTGTTACGTTTTGTTTTAGCTTGCAAATGAGAAAAATACTGCTTGTATTTTCAGCTTGATTTAGGGTAGCGCTCGATGATGAAAAATATCCATTTCCCTCCATTTGTGGAGTGCCTTGGTTTGTGTGTTGAAAATGCTAATTTTAAGTGTTATTTTTGTCCAAATGCTAGCCTATGAGGAATGCTTTCAACAATTGTGTGCTTGTGTTATTCCACCATACCTTGAGTTTTTAGAATAGCTAACACTTTGAGAGAGTTTAAGCATCTAGAATTAGCTAGTGTAATCCTTGAGGCGAAATCCTAGCGAGCTTTATAACTTAGAAATGATTTAGGCCATCTTTGGACGTTTGAGCCTTTCTAACCTTCCCTATAAAATCAATTTTTCTCTAGTCACCCAAGTTTGAGCCGTTTAGCCTATTCTTGTTGTGCAACCCAATCATACATCTAACGCCAATCCTAATTTGCATTTCCACATATATCCTAACTTAATTGCTCACTTGTCAAGAGCCAAGTTTCACATTAAGTTTGGGGTGAGTGCGGTGAGTGTAACTTGTGGCGAGCTAATTCAAAGTTATACTTTTAGCCACATTGGGGACAATGTTGGATTGTAAGTTTGGGGTGGGGGAATTAGCTCACAAAGTATATGAGTATGAACTTTCAATTAACCTTCTCTTGCTATTTATTATATAAGTATAATATAGTAATAAATGTCTTTCTAATATATGAAAAAAAAAAATCAGCAATGAAAAAAAAAAAAATACATATGCTTGCAACTAAGTTTGGGGTGTTCCACCCATTTTAGTTCAAAAAAAAAAAAAAGAAGAAGAGAATAAACATAGCAAGAGAAGTCAATTTTAATATCAAGTACTTGTGAGTATTGAATTAGGGAAGAGGGTCAAGAGAAAAAAAAATTTAAGGAAGAGACTCGGCTTTTGACAAGTGAAGTGGTTAGGTGTTGAGCTAGCTTAAATACATCCTATACCATACCCTAACCCAAGCCTAACATTCAAGCCTAGTCAAGTCCTTTTGATCTAAGTTGCAAAGCTAAGCTACATTAGTGGAGAGGATTGCACTAATTCAACTTATGGAAGCAAACCTTTAAACTTGAGGATCAAAGGTGGTTGTTATAGAAATTCAAGTTGTTGGTGGGAAGTATTTGCACACTTATTTGATCGAATTACTCTTGATAAGTTTTAAGGACATAAATAGCATGCAAAATTCTGTTGAAACACACAAGTTCGAGGCATATTCACTACTACCAATTACATTTCCATTTCATCTAATTCTGAGAGCAAATTTTGTCCCTAAACCAAGTGTGAAAGAGCAAGATTTTCTCTACTGCAAGCGTGTTAGTGTCGCTGTCATTTTCTGTTCTTATTGTTTAGTTCTTTGTGTTTTTCATTACTCGAGGACGAGCAATACTCTAAGTTTGGGGTGTGATAACTCTATGTTATAGAGTTAATTTTTATGCTTTTAAACTAAAGTATTGTGATGAGAGTAGTGAAAATGTGTTTATTTTGCTTAATTTTAATTAGTTTTAGTGTTATTTTCTATTTAGTAATCTAACCTTTAAGTTTTGTAAATATTGATATTGTTGGGTGTGTTTTTCCAATTAACTGTGCTTATTTTGTTGAAAAAGGAGGAATTAAATTGATAGGTAAAAGAAAAAGAAGCAAGGAAGAAAAGGAGCACAAGCCGGGGGCCGATTCTTTGAAGCAATGCTAAAGCAATCTTGAAGTGAATTCGGCATCACAGCGATGACGTGGAAACACGAATTTCACTTATCCACCTCGGCAACTTCGGTGGTCACTCAAATTGCACCGGCCGAGTGACGTGGAAGAAAGGGGTCTAACCCTAGTGGGCCAAAGTGGAAAAGTTTGGGCTTCTATTTTGGGGTATGAAGTTTGTACCCTAAAAACCCAACAACAAAAGAGAAGGAAAAGGGAGTACACCATAATCATCTTCATCATCTTGTATGTACAGTACGGGGCAGCTGCCATTTTTTCTATGGAGGAGCTTTAATTGCAGCAGGAAGTACAACAAAGAAGAAAGAAGAGGGGACCAAGCCTAGTGTTTGAATTTTCTTTTACCCTTTCTTGATAGTCTTCTTTATTTTTCTCTTTGTTATTGTTGTTTGTACTTAGTATTCAAAACTTCTTGAGATTGTAAATTTGGGCAGCAGCCATGGATGAAGTATTTTTAGCTTGGATTTTATCTTTTTATTTGAATATGAGCTAAGCTTTTGAGGCTTGAATGACTATGAACTTCTAAGTTGGGTATGATTAAATTTTAAGCTTACTTTAGTATTTTTTTGCCTTTGTTCATTCAAGTGAGTTTCATTTTAATTGATTGTTGTTTTTTTGGCCATGAATAACAATTTGCTAAGCTAGATCTTGTACTGGAAAGGCTAGATCTAGTAGTTCAACTTGAATGAAGCAAGTGAAAACCTAGATTTAGGCTTTTCTTTGTAAGTGGATAGGAATATTTCATTTACCTTGCATAACTTACCAAATGAATGCTTGAATGGTGTCCTGCTTGCTGGTTTGATATAGGAATATATTGAGCTTAATGGTAGGATTAAAGTTGTGAGTGTTGGAAAATTCTCACAAGCCTAGAGGAATTTGTTGTTATCTCTCATGCGAGAATGCTAAAGTAATCTTGAACCAATCTTTTGTCAGGCGCGTAAAAACCCGACTAGAAGGAATTAGTTATTCAAGCCATTTTTGCCATATTATATTTTTTATCCGGCAAACAATTTTTCTATGACGATAGTTTTAATTTTAGCAAGTTTAATTCTTGTCAATTTTAATTTTGAATCATTACTCAACTATTTACATATTATTTCTTTTTATTTTAAGTTGTAATTAGTTGATTTTATATCAAACTTTGTTTGCAATCCCTGTGGAGACGATCTTACTTATCACTTTATTACTTGTGTGACTGCGTATACTTGCGTATATAATTTTCACAACACTACGTTATATACAGTTGCATTTTGGTTGATTACTGGTTTCCAATGTAAAATATATTTTTTTTTAAAAAACACAATAAGAAGAGCGAATTCGAATTAAGGGACAACAAGTTACGTATAAGTCTGATTATTTTTTGTTTTGGTTACATTATCGTTTTATGATAGTTTATATATTATGCAAGTAGCGAAACAATAATAAAACTACAAAAAAACTGTAAAGAAACTAAAATACAGAAAAAACTCTTTGAACATCAACATCCATGATAAATCAAATTATTACCCATTGATGACATAAAAATGGACATGAAACAACTAGACAAAAACATATTCCAAAAAAAAAAATACATACAGAACGTGTTTACACTATTAAAAAACTATGGAAAAAAAAAACTTATACAAACTGAGAATAGATTAAATGAAGAAACTGAAATGAAAAAGAATAAAACATCTAGAAAAACAAAAACAGAAAAAAAAAAAAAAGACAACAAAATGAAATAGAAATTAAGACTAAACAAACGAAAATGAAAAACCCATAAAAAGAACAAATAAATTAAACTAAAAAATTAGAAGCCCTAGAAAACTAAATAAAACCAAACGAAATGCTAATATGAAAAACCTAGAATATTAAAATCGAAAAACACAAGACACACAAATGGCAAATACAAACAAATTTCAAATAGGGGCGAAACTAAAAAGAAACTAAAATCAAACCTTATACCGAAGACCAACTCCATCTTGATCATTTTTTGAGCATCATCTTGAGGAATTTTTTCATGGGCAGCCACTTTTGATTTCTTCTTTAGAGGAGCTCGCCCACGTTTCGACAATGGAGGAGAAAAATCAAAGTCATCCTCCTCAACAACAGGTCGTTTACCCTTGTTTCTATTAGCTAAAGATTTCAACCCCATTTTAGAACTTTTTTATTGAGCAGGGGAAGAAGTTGATGAAGAACGAGTTACAACCATATTTATATATGGATTAAGAGAAAAATAGAAAGAGGGAAAACAGTTATGGGATTCGGTTAATGGGAGTTGAAAAAAAAATTGAAGAACAAAAAGAAGAGGGAAAATGGAGTTGGGATCATGGAGAAGGAAGTGTTCAGCTATGGAGGTTACTATTTAAAAAAAAAAACTGAAAAGAAATGGAAAATAAAAGGAAAAAGAAGAGAAAAAGGAGAAAAATGATGTATAGAGTGATTGATGTAATACATCAATCATTAACGTGTCAAAAAGGTTGAATTGTGTATGCATGTGGTAAAAATATAATAAACTTAAAGAAACGTGTACAAATGTTGAGCTAACCGTGTGGTGGTATATGTGTAATAAAATTAGCATTTTGTATTTTTAGTGTAAAAATTTCATGATATAATGCGCAATAAATAATTATAAACCTAATATAAATTATATAAATAAACGTAATTATAGCATAATATGTATATAAATAAACGTAATTATAGCATAATATATATATAAATTATAAGCGAAACTGATGAGAATCATGGGGTTTCATCTCAAAACCAATTGACAATAGGAGGAGTAGCCCATTCCTCTTATATATTCTATTATATTTTCACACATTGGCAATGTAGGACTCTCTAACATCCCCCATCAAGATGGTGGCTATTTTACATGCTCACCATCTTGGACAACTCGATCATAAGCGACTCTTTTTTTGGCTCACTATCCCTGATCACAAGTGGCTATTTTGCTCTACTTTTTGGATCGGTATTTTGGGTTTTTTGGTGGCTTTTTTTTTTCGCTCACTATCCCCGAATCACAAGTGGCATTTTTTTGACTTTTTGGCTCTTGCATCAGTTTTTTTTTTTTTAGATTTTTGGTGGCTCTTTTTTTTTGGCTCTACTTCGATCGGGTTTTTTTTTTTGGGTCGGAAGAGATTTTTTTTTTTTGGTTTGATTTGCTCTGATACCATGATGAGAATCATGGGGTTCCATTTCAAAACTAATTGGCAATGGGAGGAGTAGCCCATTCCTCTTATATATTCTATTATCTTTCCACACATTGGCAATGTGGGACTCTCTAACAGAAACTACATGTATATATTGCTAAATACGCATATAAGTATAAATATATGTATAGAATATGTAACACACAAATTTAAGTAGTTCGGCAGAATATCATTTGCCTACGTCTACGGTAGCATTTAAGCTATGATTAGGTTTTATTAATAAAATAGAAATCTACAAATTTTTGAGAAATTATTCTCAATAATAGTTTCAGCTGTGTGTAAATGGGTATTTTAGTAAAATAGAAGTGGTATCAATGCAAACTATTTTTGTGTAGAGAGAAATAAGATAAATAAGAAAGGAAAAGAAAAAGGTAAACAAAGAGCGTGCATATAAACACGCTTTTTTTTTTTTTTGGAGTTTATCTTTTCTGAAAGGTTTAAGGTGAAAGATTCAAGGGAGTTTGTATACAAGCATGTTGTTATGCTTCGACGCTTACAAGTAGCCTGTGTAAAGGAAGAGAAAGCAAGGGAAGATTTCTTTGAAGATTGATAAGACAAGCTTGATGGAACTGGACGCCTTCTTTTCCTCTTTACTTCTCTCTATCTGTCCTTAGCTAATAGCTTGGGTGAATATATTTATAGAGGTAGCTTATCGTGCCTCTTCGAGGTGAACCCTAACTTCGTAAAGAAATCAAGTGGCAACTGCTTTTACCTTTATGCATCTGCTTTTACCTTTATGCATTCACACCTAAACCCAGGTATACATTCGTCTCAGGTTTTGTGCGGCTACTATTCATATATATATATATTTTTTTTCGTTTTATACACATCTATCTACTATTTTGCTTCTTTTACTGTTATTATTTTATTTATTTACAGAATCTTTTCTATTTCTTTTTTTACTCATCAAGAGTATTTGTTAACAACCCAGAAACTATTACATTGACAGAGAGGATGTTGAAAGATTCAGGAGATAAACTGGACTGCAGGATGTTTTTTTGGATGAAGATGCTGCAAGGTTGCATACTATTGCTGGTGTCATTTCACATAGTGCAGCAGTTTCACTGGAAGAGATTAATGGAGGCCTTTCTCCTCTCAAATCCTCTCAAAAGAATAGGAAAACTAGACATATAGATGACCTTCGATGATCCCCTTCAACATGACAGGGCTGGTCCTGTCATGATATGTCTTCTCTTCCAACTGTATCAAAATTGTCTAAAATAGTAGTTGCTACTAAGAAAGGATTTGCATTGATTGGGAGTGCAGCAGCCTGTGGGCCAATTCTGACATCTTTCACATATCCATTCCAGGGGTGAAGTGAGATAAAAGTGAGTTGTATTTTAGATTATTATATTATGGGCTCGTTTGGTACGCTGTATTAGGTCGTATTATATTGTATTGTATTATATATCATATTTTCATATAATACTATGTTAAACTTTAATTTATACTAAAATATTATATATTTATTTGTCCATACAAGTCAATACCACATATAGTTTTACATAAAAATATTACATAAAATATAATTCAATATAATACTATATAATACAATACGGTGTAATACCCTATAACTTCTTATTTTGAAGGGTATCATTAGGCCTCATCACTATTGGCTAAATTACTCATGTTTACATGTCAGTAATTCAGATAAACAAAAATTCTTTAAGTGCACATTTATTGACTTTGGCTAACATTAGTTTAATCCATGTCTTCTTAATTTCCCTTGCACTCTGAACTATGGAAACATTTCTCCCATTTACTAATTAGTGTTCCTTCGTTTTTATGTGTACCTTTTTGCTTTTAGTTTTCTATTAGAAACTTGATTCTTATCCCTTATAGTCGTTAGTTTTCATTTTATGAGTTTATATTCAAGCTTAATATTAATCTATATTGTTTCTTCTTAACCAATTGAGTAGTCTGTTGATGTTTCTTTTTGTGGCTGGAGGTGATTTTAGTTGTGAAGTTTCAAGTGAGGGCAAAGTATTAATACGTGGAGCTACTACAACTGGAGAGAAAACAGTATACGAGTACTCCCAAATGTTCAAAATGCAAGCGCAGAAGTTATGCCCTCCAGGGCAGTTTTCCATCTCTTTTAAACTCCCTGGTCCAATTGATCCTCATCAATTTTCTGATAAATTTGGCATTGATGGGATTCTCGAAGGCATTGTTTTGAAAGAAAGTTGGCAGATAAAATGAAATTATTCTTTGTATCTAACATTGCCTCTTAATACTGAAACAAGTTGTGTATTGTATAATAACAAATAACTTGGACATTTGTTATCTTCTTTTGAAGGTCACTTGGCAAAATGGTCTTGTTAGTAGTTTCTCAAACGGGATGTCAAGTAAGTTCAGAGTACTGGGCGTTGAGTGTCAAGAATACTACTTTGATGTTTGTTTGTCATTTTTTTTTCAAGTATAAAATGTTAATTTTACCAAATATTGTCTGAGAGATAATGCAACACTTTCTTTCTTGAGACTTTCCAAGTATTTTTTCTTCATGAAGCCCATTTTCAGTTTGTGTTTCTTTCACATTGAAAATATATTAATCAAGAGGCCAAAATATTGAATAATTGATAAGCCATATTTGTGAAAACATCTATTTCAGCTAAGGGTCATAAGAGCTACTCTCGTTGATAAGATACAAGAAAGAAAGGACGGATAAACTTTATAAGTTGATATCTTACATTACATTGTTCAAAGTCGCATCACATCACTGACATTAAATGAGAAAAGTAAAAACTATCAAAAGAGAAAATGGTTGCTGGCTCTGTTGAGATCTGATCTACTATTTCTTTCAGGGTTATTATCTATACATGGAGTTATCCTGTCTCCTTCACTCAAATTTTAGTCACACTTATTGATGATCTAAGGTTCTCTCTACCTTCTTCACGCTGTTTGAGATTTCCTGTATCAAAGTTTATAGAACAAATTATAAAAATGTGAAAATACATCAAACCACACACACTTAAGTGATCAAACAACATATTTTCAGTCACTAGATGAAAAGAAAGGAGAATAGAAGGTTCTTATGTTCATGAAATCAAAATGGCATATTTCTATTAGAAGCACAACCATAAATCGAGTCAAGTATTTTATTACGTAGTTGTAAAGAAAAATATGGATATTTATAGATAATGGTATGAGTAAGATTGCTAGCTCTTGTCGCATAATCCACTACAATGACATGATGAAACAATAGCCAAATCCTTTCCAGCGTTCAATCCAAACCAATGGCCAACAAAAGTAACTCAAACTTACACTTATTATTTTCCATACATAGTCCCCATTAACGATCCGACGACGATTGTTGTTGGTCAGGCTGTTGTTGTTGTTGCTGCCACATTTGCTGAGCCATGTATGGGTGGTGAGGCTGCTGGGCATACATGGATAGATCCATAACAGGCTTACCCATAATCATCCCTGGGGTCCCAACTTGAGGGGGTGCATGTTGGGGTGGCATATAGCAATAAGGGAGTGAATCAGCAGGCCCTCCAACAGGCACATTGCCTCTTGGAATTGATGCAACCACTTCATCTTTCAAATCCTCTCTTGGTACAATATCTACCAAAAAATCAAAGATACCAGTTCTAGTGATTGCTGCAGCAATGTCATTCTTCTGAAGGGTTCTCCTTTTATTCTCCTCAGTGTGATTCCATGATCTCAATGTCAATTCTAAGATAAACATCTCACACGCCCTGGCAAATATAACAGGTGCCTCTGCAGATATCATCCTCACATCCTCATCAGCCTTCATTATCTTCTTGATCCTAGCTAAGGGAAGGCTGTGGTTCTTGAAATCACTTACTTTCTCGATTTCTTGATACTGATTTGCCCAAAAGTTTTGGAGTTGTTGCTGAAGCTGCTGTTGCTGCTGGTGGTGGATGTGCTGATATGCGAGTTGGTGTTGCGCAAGCTGAGCTCCACCAGGCTGGCTGGTGGACTGAATGCCTCCAACCGAGCCAGGAGTTGGGTTGCCACCCATCGGATTGGATTGGTAACCATAAGCCATTTGAGCTCCACCACCACCCCCACCTCCCATCATCATTGACTGAGGTTGGTTATGCCCTTGGTGATCCATTCTGATCCAACCAATATAAAAGTGTTAAAAATTAAGAAACATCAAAGGAATCATCTAGAAACTCTAAAACATGAACATCATTAACTTAAATTAAGAATGGATCAGATTTGAGTTAAGGTCCCTGAATGAATGATCATATGTAAAATGTCAGTACAAGTTAATAAGTGAAAATTTTGTTCTACTGATTTGTTGCAATATATGAAGAAAAATCAGCTTGCATTCTTTTAATTGACAGCAAATCATTCCTTGAGACCAAGATGATAATTCAATCACAAAAAAGGAAAGAGAACTAGAAAGAAAGTAACAGTGTACACCAAATAATTAGCAAAATCAAGCATAAGAAATCATGAAGAAGCAGGAAAAAAACACCAAAAGAAAGAAAGAGAACAAAAAAATTATAAATCAATTTACAGAATCAAGTTTCAAATTAGAAAGAACTAAATGTCATGTATATAAGCATACATACATAAACATGTGAAAAACAACAATGAAGAGAGATTTTTATGTACCTGTTTTAAATGTTCTGAGATGGTATAAATGAATTAAACCTGAAAATTAAAAAAAAAAATTGCAGCAATAGATCCAATGGGCGAAAAAAGGCATGGTTTGTAAAGTTGTTTCCTTTATTGTATGTTAATGGATACAGTGAAAAGAGGATCAAAGATCCATATTTTTGGAAGAATCTTGACTAATCTATAAAACCAAATTAAAATTAAAATAAAAAAGGAAGACAATTTGTGTAGTTTCTATATTGTTCTTTGTTTTTCATTAGTGATAATTAATAATGTTTATGAGTACAAACCTATATGAGATGGAGGAAAGTTGAGAGAGAGTTTGATTCTGACTTGTATTATTTGTGAGAAACAGAAAGCATCAATTTTTATGGAAGTTTGAATTTTGTGAAGACGAGTTTACCCTTTATTAAAATTACTATAATTGGCTACTATTGATGCCACTGACATAGTTATGTAATGTTTTGCGCTGTTGATTGATTCATACTATGTAAAACATTCTCCAATCCCAAAATATACATTTGACGACCATTTATATTACTCAAAAAAATAATCAAAATATTATATCTGGATGAGAAAAATATGTTAGTAAGAAATTAAAAGTATTTATTTTTCTAGATTTGATTATTTCATTTTTCTCTTTTTTGATGTAGTTGATTATTTTAATTTTCATTTTTCATGAATGGGGTATGTAAAACTATTTCGAGGGTTCTCTCAAGAAATATACATATTGATTACTGAGCGTGCTAAGTATCCAATAATGGATTGAAATTTGTATTTATTTCATACTAAATAATATAATTTTTTCTAAAATAATATTTACTAACAAGGCAAAATTTTATGAAGGCGGTGCTATTGTCCAGTGTAGGGATCCTAGAATTAATAGACTCCAACTCCATGAAAGAAGTGCTAGAGAAAGTAATGCTTAGAACTCCTTCTCGTCAAATAAATAAATTAATAGCTGCTTAAAAAAGACCTTGAAGAAGCAAATATGTATTAGGATGTAAACTTTCCAAGAATATATAATTTATTTTCTATTACAGCAGAATTTTGTGTCACAGAATCACCCAAGACCTAGCAGTAAAATACAAGTAATTTTTGTCACACCTAAATTTTTTATATATAAATATTATATTTCAAGTTGGAATGTGAAGTCCTGATCAGGCTTGGAAATTGGGGCATGTAGAAGCTGAGCACTTAGCTATATACATATGGAACAATGTCACCTTGAGAACTTGGCAATAACTAAGCTAACAGCTGTGAAAACAACATAGAGACCAACTAGGCAGAATCCCCAGAACCTAGGAACTCGAAATCTGTGCCATGTAATCACCAATAGGGAACCCATCAGGCTGAGAAGCAAGAATACAAATGCCATTACAATTCCAGTGTGGAAATGAAGCTCATAAGCTTCAGGGTAAATGTTGCTTGTCTGTATCACCAAGGCCGTCCCCAGACCGATGAGCATGTTAAACATCGGCCCAGCAAAGCACCCAGCCATGGCCATTGCTGGATGTCCTGCCTTAGCAACAGCAACATCAGCAACCAGATCCCCAACTGAGTTCCCCCAGGCAAGGACAGTGAGGCCGAGAATCGAAGGGGGTAACTCGAGAAGTGAACCTAAAGCTGCAAGGCAGTTCAGCAGTTCTCCTGCAACAGTAGATATCCAGAAAACGCTCATTACAAATGCTATGATCACTACTGGTATATGCTCAGTTTTTGGCGGTTCTTTTTCTGTAATGAAGTGGAGGAGTGCAAGGTTGGAGCACCCAAAAAATACTACAAGCCAAAGGGGAAAACGGGTGTGTGGAAGGAGGAAGTGAATGGGATGATCGAATGGAACAAACGTGTTTCCTGCATAGAGAAGTGCTAGTGGACAAAGAGCAATATTGGCTGATGAATAGAATCTGCTCCACTTGGTAGGTGAAGTCTGCGGAATTGTAAGCTTTAAAAGAACAGAAACTGGGATCTCCCATGATTTTGAGATCTACAGACACAATAAAGAGCATAAGTTAGTAGATTTTATTGTAAATAGAAAAAGGATACAATATTAGTAGAAATAAGAACAAAAGAAAATTTGATCGATTATGAAGAAAGTACATTATTTTTTTTTTCAGTTCCAAGCATAAGAAGAAAACTAAATACCAAATTAGGAGAATGGGGAAACAAAGGTGATAGGAAAATGACCAACCAGGAAGTAGGAACCCTTTTACACAATCATCTTATATCTTACTTACTTATAGATTAAGCATATGACTTCATAAGAAAAATCTTCAAATAAAACCTACATTTCCAGCCAGATCACTGGTATTCTGTACGACTAATGATCAATTCTACTTCCCTTGCATCATCAGTGTAGTGATATTATTAAATCATTAATTAAGTTACACGTTTTAGTTTCTTATGTTCCTCGAGCTTCACTAATGGTCAACTTCACCAAAGCTCAAATTAACAAGTAACAACAACAAAGCATAACTTCATATTCCTATGCTAGGGAAAGGTGCTGTTAGCAACTTTCTGTTATGAGCTAGAGTCCAAACCATTCGAATGCAAGTGATTGAAAATGGATTGGTACATAGCAAGCTAATTTTAAATTCTAAAGTCACTCAAGGAAAGCTTAAGAACAATAGTTAGCAAGCATTACAGCCGTCATTTCTACAAACTCAGCTTGTATCAATTATCATCAAGATGGGATTGTTTAAACAAACCAAGATGTAAGTTTCCTTAACACTTGCACAATGATTTGAATTTCTACTAACTACAAAAATTTCAATTGGTATAATCATATAACCAAATGAGAGAAGAAAGAAGAGAACAAGATCATAACATTTAAAGGACATAGCATACCATTCTAAGAGCTCGCCTGAGCCCAGAACTTGGTTTTTCTCCACGGGAATTCTGTAAGACTAGGCCGATCTCGCAATCATGAACCATCAGATCTTTCCGTTCATCAATTTCTCCAATCAAATGCATTTCACTCCCACCCTTCTCTTTCTCTGCGCCCATTCCCAAATCCATCCAAAACACAAACCCAACAAAAAACAGATAAAACAAAACGAACCCAACAGCCTGCCATAAAAAAATCTCGGCACTAAGATACACATAGAACAAGAACAACGCCGCAATCAGGTAAAACGACACGTCCCTAACGAACGGCGCTGGCTTGAGAGAAAATGGTGCGGCGTAAATCGCCACAAACCCAACAACCAAAGCCGAGACGAAAGTGCCGGCCGAGAGTATGGCACCGAACCCAGTTCGATACTGGCCTCGGCGGACAGCGGCGACGGATGCGAACACGTCGGGAGCACCATTTCCGAGAGCCAAGAGGGTCACGCCGGCCATGCTCGGCGACAAATTGAGGTGGAAAGAGAGCTTGGTGGTGACGACGGAGAAGTGATCCTGTGCCGTCTTGATGAGGATGTAGAAGTGGAGAACGAGAAGGAGGGAGAGGAAAGGGATGGAGAGAAATGAGTTTTTGTTAAAGAGGCAGAAATGGAAGGAGAGATAGTTGAAAAGGCCATTGGAGTGTGATTTAACGGAGGAGCAAGAAAGCTCTTGTGTGTTATCGTTGAGAAGGGATCTATGGGGAATTAGGGGTGTAGATGGAGCAGGAGGGTTTGATGGGATTGTGAGGAAGAAGAAGAGGAGAATGGAGAAGAGGGTTAGTGAGAGAGCAAAGGTTTTAATGGAGTTTGAGAAGGAGAAGAAGGCCATGCCATTCCCTTAAAAAGGGTGTATGAGTATGAGAGAGTAAAAGGAGTTCTTTTTTGTCACTCTTCTTCTCCAAAGTTGAGACTTGGGAATTTTGACTCACAAATAATGAAAACGAATCTCTCTCTCTCTCTCTCTCTCTATTTTGTTGTATTTGGATTAACTTATTTTATTTTGTTTATTGCAAGATCTAACTTGAGACAAACGCGTCGTCAGCTTCATTCACACAAATAGAAAACAATCTGTATTTCGGTATTTTTTAACTTTGCTTTGCTAGAAATACTCAATAGCAAAGCAAGCATAGCATGAAGATCAAAGTGGGCATGATTATATTTCATATTATAACAAAATATGAATACAATTTTTTAGCGCATGTATATATTTTATGTTATTTTCTTTTAATAAAATGATGCATTTGTTAATTCTTCTACTGAATAATTATGCTATTTAACCTTATTTCCCTTTAAGTTGTTTTTTTTAGTATTCAAGTTTAATGATTGTAGATTTCTCAAAAAAAAAAAAAAAAAGTTTAATGATCGTAGTATTTCTCACCTCTTTTTTTAAAACTCTTGCGATAAGAGTTATGCAACACTCAAAATTTACACGACCACAGAGTCGTTTTTGAGGGGATGAAAAATTAAAATGACCACGTTTTGTGTTTGACCTGATAATTTGACAGGCCCCAAAACAAGCACATGGTGTTTTTCTTTTTCATTTCATATACAAATTACAAACCCATCATCCACATTTGAGTCGGAAATGTGAATAACTTTGACATGTTACCAAATTAACATATGCTATCGGCAAAGTTTTCTTAACAACCACTTCTTTCGTGCTTTTACATCCATGGCAACAAACATTTTGGCCTTACTTTCATCTTCTAAAAGTTCACAAGCTTCCAAGAAGACCTCCTCATTCATATCTGGTACTGTTTCAAGTGCAGCTACAATATTTTCAATTGAGGAGTAGTAGTCCTTTTCTTCTTCTTCTTCACTACTTTGGAACCAGTTTGTCATACCTGTTTTATCATCAATTGTTTCTTTCTTCATTTCCACCTTGTTGATTCTTCTTTCTCTTTTTCTACCTTCTGTTTTTGACAAACTAGTAGATTTTCGCTTATTTCGCTGATCAGATATTTCGAATTCCTTCTCTGGCAATTGCAGGTCATGAAATGCATCATCATCATCATCCATCCTCATAGTTGGGAAATTGCTTTCCATTTCCCTTTCTGTACTCACATGTGATCTTCCGCTAGGGACACCATAACCGATAGCCGCCCATAACTCATTGGAGCTATTATAACCATCCCAGTACGAAACTGCATCAGGATACACCTGCCAAAAAATCATGATCCCGTGAATTCTACCAACATTATGAATTGTCAGAAAAGAAGATTCAGTAACACAAAACAGTAGCCAGCAACTTGACAATGGTTCTCCAATCTCGAATTACATTTTAAGTTTTACACACAATCACCAACTATATTATTACTACCCAGTTGCTGTAGTGAGAAAGATAAAATGTCCTCATGCCAAACCGTGGAATACTCATGACTGACTTTCAACTAAATATAGGCTGAGCTTGCTCACATAAGTCATATTCTCTATGCACATGCTGACAATAGAATACTGAATCCCTGGACTTGCCACTTACCATGGGAAAAGTATCAACTGGGGACTGTTGATCTTCTTCACCTGAAATTTATACAAGGGGAAAAAAAGGCAGCCTTAGAATTGATATAATGTTTTACAATAGTTAATAAAAACCTTATCCAATATACACATTACTGTCCATTGGCGATTATGTAAAAAAATTCTGAAAGGTCCTAGACATGACATATAAATAGTCATGCATCGACACAATGCTTAATGTTTACAATATCAATTTTCTATATGGGTAATATGGAAATTTCAGACATCCAGAGCAACATAAATTAAGGTAGAAAGAGAAGAAAGGTACACACCGATATTTTCTTCGAGGTCATCGTCCTCACTATGCATTGAGTGACTGGAATAGCTGTCCTTTTGCATTGTGTCTGCTTCTCCAAATATCAAGAATAAATCATTGAAATTTGGGAAGGTTCTATAACGGTATGATCTCAAGTCAGGGTACTCCTGCACGTGCTTCATATAAGCAGGCTACATATTTATGATGTGTGTTTTATATAGACTTGAAGATACCAAAAAAGAGTACCTCGACATAAGCATCCCAGAGATCATCATCAGCAACTATCATTTGTTGCATCTCATCCCAAACAAAACCATTCTGGTCAAGTAGACTTTTCATGTCAATAAAGCGTTTCCTCAAATTCAGAGAACGGTTTATTAAGACATCTCTGTCATACTGAGAACCGAATTCTGCACTGAACTTTGCAATTATATCAGCCCAGCCTAACTTACTAAATTTATGATTAAGCATGCTTCCATTGCGGACTTGCTCTAGCATTAAATCAATAAAATATCGATCCTTCGCTGGGGTCCAATCAGTTTTCCGGTGGTAGCTATTGTTCAGTTTGGCTCCTTCAGAATTCAGAAAGAGCTTTAATAAGATGAAAGAACAATGTCTTATTTATCATATTCAAATGTGTGTGTATATAAATTTATATGCATATATACACACACTCAAAAACACCTATAATATCATTAGACACAGAAAAAAGGGCTTAGACAACAATTCCATCCTATAAAATACTTAATCAGCAAACTCCATCATATGTCTGCATCAAGAGCAAAATTGACAAAGTTTATGGACTACAGAATATGTATTGTTAGTCAAAATGGAAAGCACCCATAAATTTGTCAGATGTAGCCTCATTACCAGTGCAACTAGCATATTGGTCTGCTTGGCTACATCGTCTGTTAGCTGTTGAATCTCCATATATTAAGCACAAATCATTGTAGTTAGGCTTGGATATGTCTCTGTATAATTTTGCTCCAGGGTGTTCCTACAGCAATTCTATGTTAGTCACCACACACAAAAACACAAGTTCATAAGATTTCGTTCATTTGAGAGTCAAAAAGAGAAGAGAACACCTCAATATAAGTATCCCAAACATGATCATAAGCTGTGACCATTTGTTGCATTTCATCCCACCAGAAACCCCTCTGTGCAAGAAGATCCTTCATATCTAGGTATTGTTTCTCCAAATTCTTAGATCGACTCCTCAAAACATCTTTATGATATTGCAATCCAAATCTTTCCTTGAACAATGCCACTATATCTATCCACAGTTGGTTGTCAATGGAGTGATTGATCTTGTTCAACTTATGAACTTGCTCCAGCATAATATCAAGGAGGCAACGGTCCATTGAAGGCGTCCAATCTATTCTTGAATGATCATCATTAATATCACTCTGAACTTCTTCCTCATCTAGTCATCATAAATAATGTAAGTACAAAATCAATTATTAATCAAGACAATACTAGAAACAAACACAAAACAACAGATTGACACTTCTATTTATTTATGACTATTTATAATAGTTAAGGTCTTAGATACTTATGTTTTCTTTTCTGTTTTGCATGAGTCTGCAGTTATTTTAGCCTGACTAGACCAATCAGCTATCTTAGCTTGGTTTAAGTGAACCTCTGGATCTGGAAATGAATACTTTAGAACTAACATGCAGAAAATGTAGAAAGAATAGTTGCTGTACAATATATTTCTTGAATTATTTGAGACTATGCCTATGAAAATAAAGAAGTATATTGAATAATTATATTCTAATTAATAAAAATAATTAGAAAATAAGTAGGTCATACCCAAGGAAACTTCGTATCAAAATGAAGAAGTGATTTCAAATTATGGTTCCATAGAATCAGAGAAAGTGCTGAGCAATGGGATGTTGTTAGTACAAGAAAATGAAAAAGAAAAAGTACAGGGCAATCAAACAAATAGAACTAAGTAATGAGAGACAAGGAGATGCTTATCATTTTCCTGACTCAAGCTTAATAAGCAAGCATTTCATTAATGTGATTAACCTAAATTTTATGATACTTATTATACTATCAGTAAAGTCCAAAACATTAAATTTTATTCATCATGGCTTAAGAAGAATATACTAATCATCAAGTCTGGACCTTCACTGTCAGGATCCTTTTCAGAGTACGCCAGGTGATCATCACCTGCACAATGCCCTTCCCCATCTTCACCTACATCAATTTCTCCTTGCTTCAGGATCATGAGCTTACATTCATAAAATATAAACATAAAGTGGCAAGTATTACTAATGTTACTAGTAAACATAAGTTAATATCTACAAGTACCACAAACTTATTCAACCTGTAGGACGTGGTAATCTAATATAGAATGGTAAGTTTCACAAAGTACAAACTAAAATGAGATAAAAACAACATAAGTCTTACCAGCATTGAATTGTACAATGTCACTGTCAATGTATTTCCCTTTCTGAATGTGAACTCCATTGCTAATTGCATTTCCATATATTAATCCCAAGTCTTGATAGTTTAGCAAGGGTTTCTTCCTATAGAAACGTGCATCTGGGTGTGCCTACATCAGGAATAAGTGTCAGATATATCGCAAATAATAAAAATAATAATAATAATAATAGGCAACAGTAATATACCCTAATGTAATTATCCCAATGAATAGCATCAGCTACAATCCTTTGTTGTTTTTCATCCCAATAGAATCCTTTTTCTTCAAGTATGCTCCTTACATCAGTATAATACTTGAACAATTTCTTATATCGATGTTTTAAGATTCTTTTGCCACACTGACAGCTGAATTTTGTATTGAACAAAATCAACACATTTTTCCATGCTTGTCTCCTAAAATCAATGTCGATCTTGTTGCCCTTGTTCAGTTGATCGAGCATAAGTTTCAAAAAATAATGATCCATGGCTGGTGTCCAATTAATCTTTGACCTCTCTTTAGTTGTAGGACCAAGGTTACTCACACCAATAGCTATGAGAAGATATTCAGTCATAAAGAAAAAGTGATCACAACATTTTATTAGCAATCAAATAGAAAGTAACCAAACCTATTCTTACGTGGCCCAATTAGTTTTGTGAAATATAAGCACACCAAAAACACAAATGCGAAAAAAAAAAAGGAAGAAGAAGAAAAAGAAGAATGTTCAGAAGAGTAAACATGTCTCATGGCATATATGAATTCAACTATTCAAGGCTATAATAGAGTTTTATTAAATATAAAACAGCAGCCAAAACAATTATGACAACCTAAAGATGAAAGAAGTTAATCAGCTCATGTTGACACAGAATAACCAGGCTTTCAATGATTATCCAACATAGAACTAAGCACTCTCACTAAGGAAAAACATCTCCCAAAATAATTATAAATTGCAAATTAAGAAAAATTATATCAATTGAAATGATAAGCATTCATGTAGGTTAATAACAAGATGTTGAGACGCACCGAAACCCACACCCATATTCATCGGTTGAATTTCATCATCAAATTCTATATCATGACTTGAAAGGCTGTATCTCCCATCTGCTGTTGTATGTGAATATATCAAGCACAAATCATTGAACTTTACCAAAGCTTTGTTCCTAAAAGATTGTGCATCCGGATGAGCCTGCATGCATTCCACATCAAATTACTTTAAGAATAGTGACAAAAGTTTAATCAAATTAAACAAGCAGAGCACCTTTATGTAGGCATCCCAAACATATTTTTCAGCAACCACCATTTGTCGACAATTGTCCCAAGAAAACTCGTTTTGATCAAGGAGATTCTTGACATTGTTAAATAGCTTCCACAAAATTGTGTAACGACTTTTTAACATATTTAAATCATAAGGAGATCCAAATTTGGCATTGAACATCATCAACATATCATTCCAAGCTTGTTTATTGAAAGTATGACCCATCCTATTTCCCCTGTGCACCTGATCCAACATCATATCAATAAAATAGTTCTCCATTGCTGGTGTCCAGTGTGTCCTTAAATGGTCTGGGCTTTCCATCTCTTTCCCTGACAATCTTTAATATCAGGATAATAGTAAGCAATAGACAAACCATAACTGGTAACTGTTAACTGTATAGAGGTGCACCTAACAAGTTAAGTATGTAATAGCAGACTATATAATCAAAGTGGTGACCTTAATTATTAATCAAAACAACCCACCACACCAAAAAACAAACAAGCAAAAAATTTCTACTGCGTCAGTTTGTAAGCAATAAATGCACTGTTTAAATTTGTTAACCCAATAGGAGAAAATAATAAAAAATAAAGCGAAACCACAGAAAAGCAACAAAGTAAACAAGAGAGCCTCTCTATGATTGTTTTTTATTATTATTATTATTGTTATTGTTTAATAAATGGAAATGAAAAGAATGCCATTTGCAGTTTTGAGCTCTAAGCTCTATTAAGACTAATGATTGTATAAAAGAGTAGTGTGAAGTTCATTCCAGACGTTACTCAAGTTCTCTTCAGTACCAGAATTTGACTATAAATAAATACAAGTTGAGAATATCATCAAATCTTGATAATTATATCCATGGGGAAACAGAAATGAATGAAGTTTTCATTCTTACGTAATGCTCAAAAGTGACTGACTAGAAGTTCGTACCTTTGATTGGTTGGGCAAAAGAAGAAGAGCACCCAAATGCCGAGTCTGGTTCTCAGTTCTTACGGGTCTCTTCGGAGTTCGAGCTTAATACCGTATGTTTGGTGCTTCGAATAACATATTACCTTCTACGAATAGGATAACCCCTTCCTCGGCTACAATAATTTTAGAGGAAATTAGATTCTATACTTTTTTTTTTAGAATAATTAGCTTTTTTAGTTCCTGTACTTATGACACTATACTATGATGCCTCTTAATTTATAAGTGTAGTTAAAAATACCCCTAAAATATATCAGTTGGAATAGTATAATCCTTCTATCTAATTTTGTTAAAATTGACTAAAGTTGACTGTTAAATTAATAATGTGGCATTATACATAGATAGTAGTTGAAAAATTATATACCATTAGGAAAATAAATTACAAGTCATAAAAATTACAATCACAGGAAAAAAAAATGAAAAATAACATCCCAAAAAATAGAATATCATTACCTTAATTTTCCAAAAATTTCATTTCTTTCTAGTGATATCCATCTCTTCAAATACTGTAGAATCCTAATTTTACACCTTTTTCTAATTTGAACTGCTAAAAAACGATTGGAATTATTTTAATAAAATTATTTTTATTAAATTTTTTTAAAAGGTTATGAAATCATTTTTTAATCATCTTTCATTGTCCGTTATTATGCCACCTCATAGTCAATTTTCCCTCTAAAAAGAGATGAAATTACTACTCTATCCTTTGTTATAATACCACATCATCAATACAAACAGTATTTTTAAACAAAATAAACAGAAGGACTAAATGTATGCATATAAAATTATACAAGGACTATTTATAACAAGCTGAATAGATTAAGGGGCATACTAGTATAGTATCATAAGTACAGGGGGTAAAAAAGATAATTATTCTTTTTTTTATATTGTCCTCTTTTATTTTTACCCTCTTTTTTAAAGTCTATTATTTTTACCTCTTTTTTTAAATATTGTACTAATTTTGCCCCTGTCACTTCAAGATACTCTCCACGTGACTCTCTTATGTTAGGGTATTTTGGGTACAATACATATAAAAAGAAGTGTGTTTCAAATAAATATAAAATTAGAAGTAAATTTGATGAATTGATTAATAAAAAGGATATTTTTCAACTTACCCCATAATTTCAGGAACTTAGGCCCAAACTTTATTATTCAGCTTTTCTTTGGGCCTGGGCAACCCAATTAGCTTCCGTTGTGTCCCACGTGCACACAAATATTTTTGAGAAAATTACATTGTATACCCACTTTGCTTTATTTGTTTTGATTCTTACCTCCATTTTCATTTTCTTTAAGATATACCTACTTTTATAGATGATGTTCCTATTATACCCCTTAAGTTAATATAAATTATATGCTAGACTTAAGTGGAAGGTGGAGGTATATTTGGCAACTCACTTACAACAGTGGGTATATTTCATTGAAATATAATATAAGGGTATTTTTTATTAATGGACACAAAAAAATGTATTTTTCAACTTATTGGGAAATTTACAAAAATACTTGAATTTGGATTAATTTTTTTACATAAATACTGTCACACGGAAATCTTTTCAAAAATACTGTATTTTTATAAAACACCAGTAAAACACAAAGCAGAACAACTCAAAACAACTAAAAAACACTAGTAGAACACCAGTAAAACTTAACACAGTATACTGCAGTATGAAACTTATAAAAAAACGTAGTAAAAAGGTAAAAAAATATCGCCTGACAATATTTTTGTAAAAAAATGACAAAAGTTAGTATACTATGTAAATTTCCCTATTTTTTTGGAAATGTAGATGATATATTAATTTTTGCTATTTTTTTACAAAAATATTGTCAGGCAGTATTTTTTATTTTTTTACTATGTTTTTTTTATAAGTTTCATATTGCAGTATACTATATTTTTTTTACTTTTTTACTGTATTCTACTGTTATTTTCAACTGGTATTTTATAAAAACGCAATATTTTTGAAAAAAAATTCGTGTAAGTAATTTTATAAAATTAACCCAAATTTCAGTATTTTTGTAAGTTTCCTTTTTTTTTTTTTTTTACCTTACAATACTACAATATTAGAGGAAATTACACTTACTATGGGATTTTAAAAGTTTTTATGATAAATATGGCACATATAAGTTTGAACAATTTATATGGTATTTTTTTGTTTTTAGGTTTTTTTATGATATTTGATATGCCATATATATGTAATTAGGTTTTCAAATCCCCTATATAATATTTTTATTTGTTTAGGAAGATTTATTTGTTATTGATGCCGGAAAAGTCACCGGAGTTTGCTGTCGGTGCCGAAAAAGTCACCGGAGTAGCGGTCGGTGCCGAAAAAGTCACCGGAGTTGCTGTCGGCGTCGGAAATTTCGTCAGAATTGGCATTGTCACCGAAAAAATCACCAAGAAACTGGTTTCTTCTTCAAAAGAAACCGGTTTCTTCCGGTTTCTTCTTTAAGAAACCGGTTTCTTTGGTGATTTTTCCGTTGACAATGCCAATTCTGACGACTTTTCTGACGCTAGCAGCTACTCCGGCGACTTTTTCGGCACCGACAACAAACTTCAGAAAAGTCATCAGAATTGGCATAGTCGCCGGAAAAATTACCAAGAAACTGGTTTCTAGTTTCTTGATGAAGAAACCAGTTTTTTGGTATTTTTCCAGTGATTTCTTTGACGACAATGGAAATTCTGACGACTTTTCTAGCGTTGGTAGCAACTCTGACGACTAATACACCGACAGCTACTCCTGTGACTTTTTCAGTACCGACAGTAAACTTTGGGAAAGAAATTTGTTGGAATTGGCATTTTCGCCGGAAAAATTACTGGAAAAATCACCAAGAAACTGGTTTTTTTCTTCATCAAGAAACCAATTTCTTAATAAAGAAATCAGTTTCTTGGTAATTTTTTTTGTATTTTTTTCTCTATTTGGTTGATTGATGAAACTAGTTTCAATTATTTTCAGTGTATATCATTTTTATTTTGTTTTCATAATCTTTATTATTGTTGTGTAACAAAATTAGTTCCTTGATGAAGAAACCACTTTTTTGGTGAAGAAACTGATTTCTTGATGAAAAAACCACTTTCTTGGTGATTTTTCTAGTGATTTTGCTGGCGACAATACCAATTTTGACGACTTTTTTAACGCCAGCAATAACTCCGGCGATTTTTCTGACACCGGCAACTACTTAGGCGACTTTTCCGGCAGTGACATCAAACTCTAGAATAGTCGTTGGACTTGGCATTGTCACCGGTAAAATTACCGGAAAAATCACTAAGAAATCGGTTTCTTCTTCATCAAGAAACCAGTTTCTTGGTGATTTTTCCAGGGACAATGCTAATTCTGACGACTTTTTCGGCGCCGGCAGCAACTTCGGTGACTTTTTCGGTACGACGGCTACTCCGACGACTTTTCCGGTGCCGACAGTAAACTCCGGTGACTTTTCCGGCACGAGTAACAACTTCGGCGATCACTATAATTTTATTTGTTTTATTTTGTTAAAAAAAATAATTATGAAAGGAATTTTAATATTTTTTACGGTAATTTAATTAAGTTTTTATTTTTTATGAATTTTAAATTTAGATTTTTTTTTTAATGTTTAATATGGTTTTTTTTAAAAAAAAAAAACCATATTTTTAGTTTGATTGGTTAGATAATGCCATATTTATGTAATTGGCTGAAATATATTGATACGTCAGTAGGTGTAGTTTTTTCTTAGTAATATGCATCAAAATACTACACCAAAACTAGTAATTTTTTTTCCCATCAAAAAGAAAATAGTATTTTTCGTAAGTCCCATTCACTAAAAAATATTTTCTTATATTGACATATATAATATTTTGTATATTATGTTTGAGTAGTATGCTGAGAGAGGAAAGTAAAATGGCAGTTTGTATGTGCGCGTGTGATTTAATTGAGTAACGTTTGACCCATCTCTAAAATATGACTCAACTAAGCTCGAGACATGACTCTAAACAAAGTTTGGGTGCAAAATAATAACATTTAATCAAATTTAATGATTAATAGTTAGTTATTATTAGTACTATGTTCCTGTGAAATGCAAAAGTACTCAGCAGAGGATTCATTATCATGAATAGGCAACCCAATAATTAAAAAAAAAAATCCAGAGACTTTAATTTCCTTTATCAAAGATGAATCCTTTCTTGCTTCTAGTTCTCTTCTCTAGTTTAAAAATGATCATCTATATCCTCGTCTTCTGAAAAAAAAACACTAAGAGTTACAGGAACAAGATACACAAAGTCAATTTCATCTAAATTCCGCCGGCAAGCGATATCCGGACATAACTATCTTGTCCGCGAACATCTTCCCGGTCTTGGGCATAACATGCCAGTGCAATGTTAAGTTGAAATCTCTACCCCGGAGGTTGCTTCCCTACACAATGATATTAAAAAACTTTCAAACTTCGATGCTGTCAGGAATATACAAAAAGCTAATAGGCATCGTTTGGGGGAGGTAAGACACACACCTGATCGACGAAACGGTACTTGTTTGATGTGTGAATCCAAAATCTTGCGTTATCCTTTGCAGGTATGATACCATCCCAAAGAGAGATCTGTAAGAGTGAATTCAAGAATGAAGAAACTTTTCACGAAAATATCATGTTATTAAGTAGATTTACCACTGCTACTAAGAATGTGCACAGCATAGAAGCAAACAATCTCCAAAAGCCAAACACATCAAAGGGATTTAAATATTCATGGACCCAGAAGCTTAAAACCATACCTGATTCAAAGAGTTCTTTGGGGTTTCATACTCAGCAGCTAAGAAGACGAAAACCTGTCACAAATTACATCAGTTCAGAATAGAATTATACTTTAAGACCGGGATCTTAGTGTTTATCTCAGTATATCTCAACAAACCCTTAACCAAAAAGCACATTCTCACAGATTGATAAAGGAGAAGACATAAATATCTAAATCCAAAAGATTTCTCACAAACCTGCTTTGTGTTCCATGTAAACAATGACTGTAAGTCAGCAGATATATTCAAAGTCATGCTAACCTGCATATGATCAAGAAATTTTAATAAATTTTATACTACAAACATAGATCATGACTCTTATGGACAACTAACAAAACTGGTATAGAAATGGAACATGAAATGAGCTTATTATTTCTCATAAAACAGATATTTTATAAGTTGCAAAGAAAATTTAAATACACAACTCAGGAAAAAGAGTACAGTTTATAAGCTACTAGATTAGACAAATCCCTACCCAATACTTCTCAAACAAGTATCCAAGACTACAAATTTGACCACCAGTAACTCCCAACTTTTAACTGTTTTCTCTTAAGCTACTTACAAAATTAGCTAATACATGAAATGGGGCGATCAAGTTAACAATTTTTCAAGTCAAATGCTAAAAAAGGTACGGTAAAGAATGTCTACAAGCAAGCAAATTCTACATTGTCCTCAATAGCTTCCAATGTTTTTATATCTTCTCATACAACCTATCCCCTAACCAAAGAAAAACAAGTGTTTATAGGAATGTGACCAATAATGATGTATTTCTTCAATATATTATTGGATTATATAATTTGATCCGAAAGCATAATTCAGAACAAGTACGTCAAAGCACCGCAAAAGAGAAGGCACATAACGAGGTATACAAAATTTTAGTATTATGAATAAACTTAACCATCAAACCCTAATTTAAGAACATTAAGCTAATATATACATAGAAATTGGTAAAAGAACACACAAGGTTTTGCTAAATAATAAACGAAGACTCAAACTTTATTGTGATTCTCCAAAAAGAAACACAAGCAACAAAAGTAAAACGCCTAAATCCCACAAATAAAAAGTCATCGTCAAACTCGTCGACATACAAATCGAGCAATTTACGGACAAAATTAGAGATAGATAAAATCCAAATCAAGTTTCCATTAAAACGCGAAGGAATAAAAGAAAAAAAAAACAACATTTACCTCGTCGTTCCCACTGGATTGCTTCTGAAACCAATTAATATTCAAAACCTGAAAGAAACCAACCCAAAATTAAGAAATTTCAATCATGAAATCCAAAAGGGAATCGTTCAAAATTCGAAATTGAATTATAGACTCCTGACACCAAGATCTATCATTATTATGATGAAGGAAATGAGGAAAAGAGGAACCTGGACTTGGGCAGTGGGCGTAGGGTGGTTGAGATTGTCGGAGAAGGATGCTATAACGCACATTAGCGCAAGAATGGTAAGAGCGAAGGTGAGCAAAGCATTGGCTCTGTACCCAAACGAATGCATTTTTTTCTTCCGTCTCGTCTGGGTTTCGATCTTTCTCGTTATTCTTCGCAGGTTTTGCTCTTCACTGACATGAGAGAGAGAGAGAGAGAGAGAGAGAGAGAGAGAGGTGAAAATGTTTTTCCCTTTTCGTTTTATTTATTTATTTCGTAAGTTAAATTGTTGAAACATGGATCTATACTGTCTTCTCACTGGACAGAACACGTATACAGGACCCACCATTTTTCGTTCTACCATCCCTAAATTAACTTTAACACTGAGAATTAAACACAACTCAAAGCGTTTATATTGTTTGTGATAAAATTAATCACGTGATTTAAATTATAGCATTCTTATTAGTATTAATAGTGTTTATTATATAGATCAAAAATTTAAAGAAATGTTCAGAGTAACAAAAGAGAAATACTTTTATTTCTTGAGATGACGTGTTACAATAATTTTTCAATCCCTTCTCACATTTGAGAAAAAGGTATTTATAGGCTTTAATGGCCTGGAGTACACTAGTAGTCCCAGAGGACATGGTGACATCCATGGTTTGAAAGTTGCAAGCAGTGGTATTGCACCTTGTACTCTTAGTTTGGTGTTAGATGGTATTAGATTAGAGGTTATGTTAGTTATTAGTTATAGGAAGTTAATTATTATTGTTGGTAGCTAGTCTTAACCGTCTTTACCACTCTATATGTATATCGTATCATTGCCTTTGTACACTTTTCTCACCAATCAATAGAATAAATTCAGTTTTTAATTCAATTCTCCTAATATGGTATCAGATGAAACAACGTGAAGTTCTAAGAACTCCATTACAGCTTCAAGAACTCATCAATGGCAAGAACACGAGCTACTGCTACCACCACTGTCCCTCCTCTGCCAGTGGTAGATGCCAATCTAGCTCCACCATCATCACTACCATCTGAAGAAACTCAAATTCGAACTGATGATCCAGTTCCAAATTCTCGATCACATCTGATCGATTCAATTCAAAATCCTCGATCAACTCCGATCGATCTCCGATCGATCCCCTTCATAATCCTCGATCAACTCCGATCGATACTATCCATAATTCTTGAGCTACTCCAATCGATCGCCCTGCCTACGAAGATGTTCTTTCACCCTACTATCTCAGCAATGCTAATCACCCAGGGTTAGTCTTGGCCACACTTGTTCTAACAGATCGCAACTTCTAGCCATGGACACGCGATTTCAAACTCTCCATTGGCGCCAGAAACAAGACTCCATTTCTTGATGCCTCTCTCCCTCAACCTCCACCAATAGATTCATTATTCAGCTCCTGGATTCATTGCAATTAGATGGTGATGTCATGGATTCTCCACTCTGTCTCCCCTGAAATTAAAAGCAACATTATGTACTTGGACACTGTTGTAGAGATGTGGACTGTCCTCAACAATCGCTTCAACCAAGGTAATGGTCCTCGAATCTTTGAACTAAATGAATCACTTACCTGTCTTCATCAAGGTGATGACTCAGTTAGTGCTTATTTCACTAAACTCACGACTATGTGGGATGAGATCCATCAACTAAGGCCAAGAATCCCCTGCACTTGTGCTGCTGCTGCACAAAATCAAGACAAATTAATCATGATCAAATCTTGTAGTTCCTCAAAGGACTGAATGACTCTTACCTACTCATTGATCCTTATCTATCTCTAAACAAGGTATTTTCCATGGTAATTCACCAAGAAAGGCAAAGGACATTGGGAAATTGCCATGTTCCACCAATTGTTGCTGCTGCAGCAACTACTCTTGTTGCATCCACTGAACCAGCATCCAATCAAGCATCCAAAAATAAAAGACCTCGTCCACACTGTACTCGTTGCCAAAAGCAGGACATTACAAGGACAAATGTTACTTTCTACATGGATTTCCTCCTGGATATGGCAAGCCTAGGTCTACTGATTCCACAAATCAAAGTCGAAAACCAGATCCTGGTTCAACTTCTCGACCTCAGACTCTCCAAGTCTCACTCCCTACAAGTGATTCACAATTGACACCAGCTCAATTCGAGCAACTCATTTCCATGTTGAGTCAACAACTGCAGCCCTCCACTGATGCTTCAACATCAGAGAACCCTGCAATTAACAATCTGACTGGTAAAATCAATCCTCTCTCACCTAGTTCTTGGATATTAGACAGTGGTGCTACTCACCATGTTTGTTGTCATATACAATGTTTTTCTTACTTTACTAAAATTGTCCACAACAAGCATGTTACCTTGCCTAATGGCACATCTGTCAAAATAGAAAACATTGGTAGTGTGGTCATTAATCCTCACATCACACTACATAATGTCCTATTTGTTCCTTCATTTAAATTCAACCTTCTTTCTGTTAGGGCTCTATTGCATGATACCCTTAACACATTATCTTTTACCTCTAATATCTGCTATATACATGGCCCTTCAATGACATCGAAGATTGGGACAGCTAGGAAACATGGATAACTCTATTACATTCAGCAAGATTTCTTTAAACTACATCTAACTGTACTTTTCTTTCTTGTAATGTACAATCTCAAAACCAATGGCACACACGCCTTGGTCGCCCCTCTGTACTCATTACAAATAAAATAAATAAACAGTTACATTCTAATAAGAATCTTGCCACTGTCCATAATTGCCATACTTGTCATTTATCCAAGCAAAAAAAGTTACCATTCATTTCTCATAACAATTTTGCTTCTGTAATATTTGATCTAATTCACCTCGATAGGGGACCTTATCTCTTACCTTCCATTGAAGGATGCAAATATTTTTTTACCATTGTTGATGATCATTCAAGATACACATGAGCATATCTAATAAGGGCCAAATCTGATGCCCCACACATAATTCAAAATTTTTTCACATATGTAAAATTTCATTACAAAACAGACATAAAAGCTGTTAGAACTGATAATGCAAAGGAACTCACACTTACCAATTTTTATGCAAGCAAGGGAGTCCTTAATCATCACTCTTGTGTTGGCAAACCTCAATAGAATGGTGTTGTGGAAAGAAAACATCACCACATTTTGACTGTTGCTCGAGCTTTAGCATTCCAATCAAATTTACCCCTTTCTTACTGGGGTTACATGATCAAAACAATCACTTATCTCATCAATAGAACACCCTATGTTCTATTGCATGACAAGACATCATTTGAGCTTCTCCACAATAAAGCTCCTAATTACCATCACTTAAGAAACTTTGGTTGTCTAGCTTATGCTTCTCATATTAACCATCCAACTAAATTTTCTCCTAGAGCTCGAGCTTGCATTTTCTTAGGATACCCCGATAACATGAAGGCTTACACACTCCTTGATATTCAAACAAACTACATATTTCCCTCAAGGGATGTAATCTTCTATGAGTCCATTTATCCTCTCCTCAAATTTTCTAACACCAACACCAGTCAAATTGACAACTTTTTTCCCCACATTCCACTCAGCATCCACATTCAGATGCCACATACAATTCATCAACTTCTACTGCACCATTAAACACAACTACAACAAATCTCAATCCTGCTGCACCACACTCAAACACCCCTATTGCAACACACTCACCCGTATTTACTGAACAATCAACATCAACACCCATCCAATTAAACCTGCATTCTTGTAGGATTACATCTGTCAAATTCACCAACAAACCTTTAGTATATCCTATCCTATTACCAACTACATATCCTATCACAGGCTCTCTCCAACATTTTGAGCAGCCATTCTTCTTGCTCATCTAATTGAACCTCGATCCTATGCCTAAGCATGCTAGGAAAAGGTATGGAACAAGGCATTGGACAATGAGATAGATGCACTAGAAGCTAATAACACTTGGATTGTTGTTCCTCTCCCACCAGGAAAACATGTCATAAGCAATAAATGGGTGTACAAAATCAAATACAACCCAAATGGTTCTGTTGAGCGTTGCAAAGCAAGATTAGTAGCCAAAGGCTACACTCAACAACAAGGGGTCGATTACTTTGAAACATATGCCCCTGTGGCTAAATTTAATACTCTCAAACTCTTGTTTGCTCTTGCTGCCATTAAAAATTGGCACCTTCACCATATGGACATCAACAGTGCTTTTCTCCATGGTGATCTCCATGAAGATGTCTACATGAAGCTTCCTCAAGGATACACACCTGAAGCACCATGTAAAACCCTAACTAACATAGGCGTATTACGTGAGTTTTAAACATACTGTGCAGCTCGTTGCTAATCAACGAGGTTTATGGAAAAACGTGATTAATTAAAATTTTGCTTTTTAATTAAACTTATAAAACAATATTACAAAAGACTCGGGATCCCGATTATAAAATCATTTACAAAAAGATTTAACTGTTTAACTGATACATAAAATAAATGTCGTCTAACGACCAGTTACAAAAATCAGCCTCGCTGTCCCGATGATCGTACGCTCCAGGCCTAACCGCCCCGACATGTACAATCTTCACAAGCTCGCTCACGGCCCATCAGCTTTAGCCTTGCCTTTACCTACACATAAACGTAAACGCGTGAGTCGACGGACTCGCAAGAAAAGCATAATAATACTCATACATAATTCTAACGTGTCCAACACGATGCGAGTCCCGCTTGCCATGTCCAACATGGTTCGAGCCACCATCGCCATGTCCAACATGGTACCGAGTTTTGAACGTTCACGGGGACGGTACTATTGACAAGTATCCTCCCGATCGGCCGAATCCAGGTCATACTCGGCATTCTGGTCATACTCACTGTCTGACCGACGGATAGGTCAATAAGACGGAACCACCAACCAAATGTCGACTGATCGGTCGAATCGGTCATACTCCGTACTGGTCATACTCCGGCACATCTACCGACGTGACGGGGTTGGATGGTTCAAGCCCTATATACATAACTAATGTAATCTAACAAAGCTTCCTACATGCACGTTAAACATGTAATCTACATATGCATACTCGTTATACTAATCTTACCCGGATTCCGAATTCGGGTGTCTGGCCAACTTAATCGGAACTTTAGCCGAGCTTACGGATTACGCTCCTAAACCATAAAAATCACAACGCTATAAGTGACACGCTAAATCACTTCCGAGGACTTAAACTAGGAACTAAAAGTTTCCCTATCGATAAAAAGCATGGCAATACCCCTAAAACATAAAAACGAGGAAAAACACGGGTTACGAAAATTCCCCAACCTAAGAACACCCGGTTAACCAGAATTCGGATTCGAATTATCGAACCCTCATCCGAGATCGGTTGCACAACCGAATTCCGGTTCTAGAATTTTCCAAAAATTCCTAACTCAACCAAATCAAACCCAATTTATTCCAAACCTTCCAGACCTGCTCTAAATACCCCAAAGAACATATCCAAGGCATCAAACTAACCCAGAAATCACAGATACACAAATTGCCATTAAAGCTCAAGCTTTGAGTTCTAAACTCAAACTTGAGCAAATCCCACAAACATGCAATCAAACCTGGTTAATTCTACTTAAATATGCATGAATAAGCTTCTGAAAACAAACAAGAACAACAGCAACAACATAGTAACAGATTACACAACATTTCTTCAAAAATCATAACTTTTACAAGAAAACTTAAAGCTTTGCACAACCTATCTAACATGCTTTCAAAACCACCTAAGTAACCCTAATCTAACAAGCTTTAGACTATAGAAATCAAGACAACTTACAGCAGCCACAGCAACTAACAATTAAGCATGCATCAACATATTCTCATCATTTTTTCTAAAATTACAAAAAGAAAGGTTTAGGAACTTTACCAAGAATTTGAAGAACACTTAGATTGAGGAAAAATTAGCTTTGAAATCAAAAATTCCAGCCCTTGAACACCCCTCAGCCGAGAGAACAAGAGAGGAAAAGAGAGAGAGAGCTTGAGAGCTTTTCTTTGAAAAATTTCTAACTTTTCTAACTTATGATTTTTTTGTAAAATGAAAAATGAATAATGACACCTAGCATAAACCCATTTCAGCCAAATAACCAACAAATAAACATTTATTTTTCAAATAATAAAGTCACTAAAAGACAAAAAGTCATTGGGGCAAAAAGACCATTTTGCCCCTCCATACTAAATTGGATCCAAAAGTGAAAGAAGGAGGCAGAGGAAGCAGTGGTGGCGATCCAGAATGCAATCACTGTTGGAATTAATTTTACCAGGATCTTAGATCTACTATGTTGATTTAACAACCTAAATATGAACTTCTAAAACGATAAACAAAACACATAAAAGTTAAGAATAACTTACAGTGATGGCAGCGGAATTAAGTGTCTCCTTCCACTCAGATCTCTAACCCTTGATTCCTGTCTGTAGCAGAGTATAATCAAGATCTGAGCCCGATTCTCCTTCAGTTGGATGTGATCCTTCACAGTCTTCCAAACTATGATTGAGGTACTGAGTGATGTGTGTGGGCACTTCTCTCTCACAAGGGATTCGAAATTTTCTCTCTTCTTTTCTCTCTTATTTTCGTGGGTTATCAAGCATACAAGAGAAGAGAATAAGGGCTGCTATATATAGGGAGAAGGGAGAGCACAACTTTCCAAATAAGCAGTTTCCTCTTTTACTGTGTAATTGATTAACTGCCTTATTTAGTGTGATCCACCACTTTCCTATTATTGCTAGGCTTTGATTAGCAATTACATGGCAATTAAAATTGAAAATAATAATTGGGAAACATGCAAGCATGTGGCCGGCCATGGTGTGTATGGGCCTCACATGGATTTTGCAGTTTCCTCAATTTTACTTCTATTTCTCCAAAAATGCCATTTTTCCAATTCTAACCATTTAAATGCCAAAACTAATTATTTAATAACTAAAATAGATTATTAAATAATATTGTCATTTAAAATAATTATTAATTAGACATCCAAAGTCTCTCAATTAATAATTAGACCTAGAAACCCTTTTATTTACAATTTCATTCTTAAACTGTGAGAATTCACAAATTAGACATAGTCTAACTTTTAGAATTATAATTGATTAATCATAAATCAATTATAGAGTCTTACAAACAGTATAGTCTCAACTAGAATGGGGACCATGGATCTATATGCTGAGCTTCCAATAAGTTGAACCGATTTACCAAGTGAATCCCTAACTTATTAATTCCTTGTTGAATCCACTCTTAGAACTTGGAATTGCACTCTCAGACTTATATAGAGCATATTATATGTTTCACGATATCAATATGCTATCTCATTTAACCATTGTTATAATCTTAATGTGATTAAAAGATCCTCTATATAGATGATTTACATCGAGACGGGACTAATTTACCGTTTACACCCCTCAATGTATTTTGCCCCTTAAAACACTTAGTTACCTGTAAATGATGTTTTAGTGATAGCTCGAAGGGAATCATCACTTTACTTCTATACACCTGTAGAAGCTATGGATTCCATATTTATGTTCAGCACTCCCACTCAGTTATGCTATCATGTTACCAAAATATACGTATCACCCTGACCCAAAAGTAGGCTTAACTAATAAATCAAAGAACATGAATAGCACTCCTGAGATTGAGCCTAAGCATATCAGGATTTAGATTCTCTTAATCTAAGATCAACTTCTGATATTGACTTGAAAAGATACAACGGTAAGTTTATAATATCTTTGACCTAAGTTCAATATCGGTCCAGTCCAATGTATACTCCACACATTCAAAACTAGTATACTTTACCAATGTCCTGGAAAGAACATAACACTTACTCCAAGTGTAAGTATACTTTATCGCTGATTATCACATCAGTGTAAATCCAAAACACTGATGAACATGGACCAAATCTTTTGAACCATATAATCACAATCACATTCCACTGTATTGACAATACTGTAATTGTGAATAACTATATGTTCTGGAGTTAACTGATTTTGCGCATATATTAAATATATATATTAAACCATAAACATAAATCACTTCAAAATTCTCAATTGATAACTAATAAAATTGTAATGGGTTTTATCTAGGGCACAAAATCCAACAATCACCAACTAGTTCTTTCTTAAACTCTTGATTTCTATGTTAATTTCTGTTTTAGATTTGATTATGGATGTTATTATGGATTTTATGAACTAAACTCCTATTTAGGGAGATGATGAATGTTGATTGAAGTTACTTTTGGTTAATGATAATTGCTATTTCTCCTTTCTTGATTGTAAATTTATCCATATTTGTGTTTAATTACATGTTTAAGATTGATCACCTTCTACATGTTCTATGATCCTAATTCAAAATCTGAAAAGTGAGAATTGGGAATGCTAAAATTGGATAAACTAGGTTTTGATGTGAAACGAAAGTATTTGCATAGCCTTTGTGACATTTAGATTATTGCTTAATGCTGATTATATGTTAATCTATCTCAGAGATGATTAGATAACATGTGATTTAGGACCTAAAAGATCTGAAAAGAGTTAGGTTTATTTTTATAATCTGTCATTCACATTGAGAAAGAGAATAGTAATTAATATTAACAACTAGGTAATTAAATCAACATGATTCTTTTCCCTAATTTCTCATCCTTGATTAAACACCTTTATTGCTTTCTTTAATTTTCTTGTTTTTCTTTATTTCAAAATCTATCAAAATTATTTATCTACCAAATAGAATCATAAGTCTAATTTAGTGGTATTCAGTTCAATTCCCTGTGGTTTGACCTCATCTGCGTGAGTTTACTACTTGATTACGTGCACTTGCGTATTGTTCATAATTTTCTTAACAAGTTTTTGGCGCCGTTGCCGGGGAATTATTTAAAAATTGATATTGCAAAAAATTAGATTAAATTCTACTTTGGTTAATTTTTCTTGCTTATTGCTAATCTGTTTCTCTTAGATTGTCTTATTTCAGGCATTGGAGGTGTATGCGACGTCAAGGACAAGGTGTCATATTGCCGGTTGATCCTGAAATTGCAAAGACCTGTACAAGAAACAGAAGAAACAAGAGGCAAGAAAGAGTTTCAGCAACTGCTGAAACACAAGAAATCATGGCTGAGAATGCTAATGGCGGTAATAATGGAGGCAACAACGGTAATAATGGAGGTGTCGTTGAAGATCAAGCTAATGGCCGCAGCCTTAGAGACTACATTCTTCCAACTCTTACGGGGTCCAGTCTTGCATAAGACCACCTGCCGTAGATGCAAACAACTTTGAGATAAAGCCAGCCATACTCCAAATGGTGCAATCCACAGTTCAGTTCGGTGGATTGCCCTCTGAAGACCCTAATCTGCACTTGTTAAATTTCATGGAGTTATGTCAAACTTTCAAAGTCAATGGAGTTAGTGATGATGCCATCAGCTTGAGACTTTTCCCATTCTCGCTGAGAGAGCGAGCTAAGAGTTGGTTGATCTCCTTGCCACCCAACTCCATTGCTACATGGACTGATTTGGCGACAAAGTTCTTGTCCAAGTTTTTTCCTCCAGCAAAAGCTGCCAAGCTGCGAGGTGAAATTAATAATTTTTGTCAGCTGGATAGTGAATCTCTCTATGAGGCTTGGGAGAGGTTCAAGGATCTCATCAGAAAATGTCCACACCATGGGATCGAAAAGTGGATGTTGGTCCACAACTTCTACAACGGGCTGATTGGTAATACCAGAACGATCATAGATGTCGCAGTTGGTGGGACATTTATGAGAAAAAGTGTAAACGAGGCCTATGATCTGCTCGAAGAAATGGCCATGAATAACCAACAATGGCCAACTGAAAGAAGGCAAACGAAGAAAGTTGCTGGTATGCACGAGGTAGACGCCATCACCAAGTTGATAGCCCAAGTGGAGGCCCTAATGAAGTTGATGACTACTCAGGTGAAACAGGCTCAAGTTACTTGTGAGCTATGTGGGGGGCCTCACACATATGACACATGCCCGGTGGATGTGAATAGTTTACCAATGGATCAAGCAAAAGCCATTGGGAACTATTCTCAAAACAATAATTATGGGCACAACCAACAGGGGTTTTACCAGCAGAGAAATCAGCCCCAACAAAACCAACAACAACTGCAACAACAAAGTCCTAGTGGAGGCTTAAATATCCAAGCTGACTTATTGCTCCAATTCATGATGGAGACTAAAGCCTCTATTAAAACTCTAGAAACTCAGATGGAACAATTGGCTACTCAAGTGGCAAAACAAGCTCAAGGAAATTCACCTAGCACTAGTGAGGCAAAAAGGAAAAGAGCAATGTAAAGCAATTTCCTTGAGGAGTGGAAAGAGTTTTAAGGGACCTAGTGGCAAGCAACCAGTTGAAGATGGGGTTCAGGATCAACAGGCACAGACACGAGCACCAAAGGAAAAGAACACTTCTGAGGGTCTTGCACCGAAAGAAGCTTCGCCTCCAATCAACATAGATCACCATATTAAAATTCTTTACCCTCAAAGACTCCGCAAGAACAACCTCGACAAGCAGTTCTCAAAATTTCTTGAAATATTCAGGAAACTGCACATTAACATTCCATTTGCGGAGGCCTTGGAGCAAATGCCAACTTACCTAAAGTTCATGAAAGAAATTTTAGCTAAGAAAAGGAAGTTGGAAGAATTCGACAGTGGCACTCACTGAGGAGTGCAGTGCAATTTTGCAGAAAAAACTACCGCCCAAGCTTAAAGATCCGGGTAGTTTCAATATTCCATGCTCTATAGGGGGTTCGGTGGAAACTAAAGCTCTATGTGATCTGGGAGCAAGCATTAATCTAATGCCCTTGTCTATCTTCAAAAGGCTAGGATTGGGAAAAGCAAAGCCCACAACAGTGACTTTACAACTGGCGGATCGTTCTTTGACTCATCCTCGTGGGATAATTGAAGATGTACTAGTGAAGGTTGGTAAGTTTATCTTTCCTACTGATTTCCTAATTCTTGATATGGAGGAAGATTCAACTATTCCTATTATTTTGGGAAGACCATTCTTAGCCACGGGGCGAGCATTAATAGATGTTCAAAAGGGGGAGTTAAAGTTGCGAGTGCAAGATGAAGAGGTCAATTTTAATGTTTTTGCTCCAACCGACATTCCTACTTGTTGCAAGATTGAGATGGTGAAGGGTTTTTTTGTTAAAGCTAATAATAAGAGAGTAAAGCCTAAAGAGCAACTTCGAACAATTAGGCGTCGTTGGAAAAGATTGATGTGTGGTAGTTCTGAAGGTGAACTTACTCTTGTGCAAAACTCTAAAATTAACAATATTGGAGGTCAATTTTCTTCACTCGATACGAGGGCTCTTTTGGATGCAAGGGGTGGACTTGATCCAATTTGAAGCAGTATTGAGGTTCAACCCCTTCTGATGGGGGTGCAGGTAAGTCTCCCTTTCCTTGTTTTGCATGACACATTGGGGACAATGTGTATTCTAAGTTTGGGGGAGGGGACTTATAAATTTTTTTTAATTGTTTTAGTTATTCTGTTCTTTTTAGTTATTTTGCTTTAGTTTAGTCTTTTTATTTAGTTGTTAGTCGATTAAATAAACTGAAGGTGTGCTGCTGTTAATTGTGATATGTCCTGAAATTTTGAAATAGTGTGCTTAATTCTTTTAACTCTTTGGATTAGTTTGGATGCTTGTGAAACCTGTGTATGAATGCAATTTGATGATCTGTGAAATATGTTATAATTGTTTTACTGTGGTTTGTGGTAAGATTGATTGAATAGCTTAGAACTTGCATGTCTTATTCTTTTGAGGCAAAATCCTTGACAACATTTAATAGGAACATGATTTAGGCAGTTTGTTTGGATAGTTTGAGCCTTTCAAGCCTACCATAAAAAGAATATCCTTAGTGAACCCTTTTGAGCCTAAACCTGTTTTGTTTCTTCACCCATTGAACTAAAAGATGTATCCACACTGTTGTTTTTGTCCTCATTACATTTTGAATGGTATCATAAGCCTTACAATAAGTTTGGGGGAGTGAAATATATAGTTTTTGGAAGTATTGAAGAAAGAAAAAAAAATCTTGCGTGATTGAGAAACATGTGAAAAAAAAGAAAGAATTGTAACTCGGCATCACTTGAAAAAAGAAAGAATGAAAAAAACTCAGAAATAAAAGAAAATTTCAGTGATGTCTAATGATTGAAAAAAAAGTAGAAAAATCTCAATCATGGTTAGTTGTGGGAACACTTCGGGCAATTTTAAAATTATGAGAAGCCTGTGGGTTCTTTTGTGCTTATGATATCTTTAGCCAAAAATGTCTTGTTTTTTCCGAATATCTAAGCCGTAAAATTCTCACCTAAAAAGTCCTTTTGATTCTGAAAAGAATGTTGTCAACATTAGTGGAGAGAGGTAAGCATGCAAGCATATTAGCTATTGGTTTGTGAACTAGTTTGATGGAGTGAAACCATTATGACATTATTTCGATACTGAAGTTGGTTTGTATCTCTGCATTGTGTGATAAAATGAGCATCCTAATTAATTGTTAGAGTTTTTAGAATTGAAAATCTAGTTTAGTTAATTGAAGGAAATTTCACATGAGCCAGCAGTAATATAATTATCTGATAGCTTAGTTAATCGAGTTTTTAGTGTTAGTCTTAGTCTTACTCGAGGGCGAGTAAGAATCTAGTTTGGGGGAATTTGTTAGGATATTTTTAGCCTACGTTTTGGGTCACTTTTTATAGTTGTTTTCCTTCTTTGTTATTCTTTTTGGAATAGAATTATGCTTGTTTTCTTTGGTTTCAGGTTTCACACTTGGAATGTATAAAGTGATCAAATTTCGGAAAATAACAATCTATAGAATAGAGAAAATTCTGTAAGAAAATAAAACTAAAACTTCAAGCTTAAATTTGATTATGTTTGGTCAGATTTTGGAAAAAGTCAAAACATAAAAGTTTTAGATTTATTTTTCTTCTTTCCAACGCATCTTGAATCAACTTATTTGGAGTTCGTATGTGAAAGTTATACACATTTTACTGAAAGATGCTGAAGTTGTCAAATTTTGCTTCAGTAGTCGCGACCACCACTTTCCATGGTCGCGACCTTTTTTTCATGGTCGCGACTAGGAGGCCAGACAGCAAGTTTTTTTTCGTATTTTGCCTATGGTCGCGACTAGGCTTTATGTGGTCGCGACCAGGGGCGAAACATAGGATTTTTTGCAAGTTTTTAACTTTTTTAGAGGTAGCAACCCTAATTTCTATTTAAGGGACTTGTGTTTTAGAAGGAAGGGAGGCAGAAATTAGATCCAAAAGTGAAAGAAGGAGGCAGAGGAAGGAATGGTGGCGATCCGGAATGCAATCACCAACTAGTTCTTTCTTAAACTCTTGATTTCTATGTTAATTTCTGTTTTAGATTTGATTATGGATGTTATTATGGATTTTATGAACTAAACTCCTATTTAGGGAGATGATGAATGTTGATTGAAATTACTTTTGGTTAATGATAATTGCTATTTCTCCTTTCTTGATTGTGAATTTATCCATATTTGTGTTTAATTACATGTTTAAGATTGATCACCTTCTACATGTTCTATGATCTTAATTCAAAATCTGAAAAGTGAGAATTGGGAATGCTAAAATTGGATAAACTAGGTTTTGATGTGAAACGAAAGTATTTGCATAGCCTTTGTGACATTTAGATTATTGCTTAATGCTTATATATGTTAATCTATCTCAGAGATGATTAGATAACATGTGATTTAGGACCTAAAAGATCTGAAAAGAGTCAGGTTTATTTTTATAATCTGTCATTCACATTGAGAAAGAGAATAGTAATTAGTATTAACAACTGGGTAATTAAATCAACATGATTCTTTTCCCTAATTTCTCATCCTTGATTAAACACCTTTATTGCTTTCTTTAATTTTCTTGTTTTTCTTTATTTCAAAATCTATCAAAATTATTTATCTACCAAATAGAATCATAAGTCTAATTTAGTGGTATTCAGTTCAATTCCCTGTGGTTCGACCTCACCTGCGTGAGTTTACTACTTGATTACGTGCACTTGCGTATTGTTCATAATTTTTGTAACAATTACTCCAAGAAATTGGCTGCCTAGGCACTAAACCAGTCACTACCCTAATGGAACCTAACACAAAGCTCAACAATGAAACTGGAAAACTCCTAGACAACCCAACTCAATACAGGAGCTTAATTGGCAAACTAATCTATCTCACAATAACACGGTCTGATATTGCTTTTTCAGTCAATAAACTAAGTCAATATCTCCAAAGAGAACCACATCTCCAAGCAGCCACTCGAATCTTACAATACTTAAAAGGCACCCATGGTCAAGGCCTTTTCTTTTATCGTTCAACACCTAACCCAATATAGCTACAAGCATTTGCTGATGTAGATTAGGGGGCATGTTTGGACACTAGGAGATCTATCTCGGGGTACTGTGTCTTCCTTGGACAATCTCTCATCTCTTGGAAATCCAAGAAACAACAAACAGTATCTTGCTCTTTTGCTGAAGCAGAATATCGAGCAATGGCCAATGTAACTTGTGAACTCACTTGGCTCCATTCTATAATTCATGATTTTGGCATCAACCTAGGCTTCCATCAACACTCTTTTGTGATAACAATGCAGCAATACACATCTCTGAAAACCCTGTCTACCATGAGTGTACTAAACATGTGTAGATCGACTGTCATCTCATCCGTGAGAAGGTCAACAAAGGCACCATCAAACTGAATCATGTCACTTCCAAGTCCAACATAGTAGACACCTCTCCAAGCCACTCTTCCCTGCTCACTTCCACATCATTTTATCCAAGATGAATGCCAAGAATCTCTACAATCCATCTTGAGGGGGCCTATTAGATTAGTGGTTATGTTTGTTATGTTAGTTATTAGTTATAGGAAGTTAGTTATTATTGTTGGTAGTTAGTCTTAACTGACTTTACCACTCTATATATATTGTATCATTGTCTTTGTACACTTTTCTCACCAATCAATGAAATCAATTCCGTTTTCAATTTAATTCTCCTAATAGATGGTCTTGAGTTGCAGGAGTAGTGGTTGTTGTGTATCCTTTGGCGGGGTTGTCCTATTAACCATGTTTATTTTCTTCTTATTTCAGCTCGAGCTGCTTAAACTTGGATTGATATCCTAGCGAGTTGAGTCGGATGGTTGGACAGGAGGGTGGAGATTGTCCAAGTGAAGATGAAGCTCGAAATCTTCTTTAATTTTTGATTTAATTGTTTTAGTTTATGAACAATTTAGTTTCAATTATTAGTTTGAGATTTTATTCCCTATTTCATATTTATGCAGACAATTCATTATGACATTTTTGAGATTATTAATAAAATATTCTCTTTAAGAAATTTTTATTGTGAATTGCATCTATGAATTGAGCTTTATGTTTACTTTATCTTGTGTGTGTCAATACCAATTATATTTATATGTTTATCATATTTTATTATTGATGCAAAATCTATGGTATGTTATTCTCTGCAAAGAGATAATACCACATAAATACTTAGAATTTAAATTCAATATTTATGAATAATTATTAATTCTTAAGTAATTATTAAGATTTTGTTTAATAAAATGATCTTTTGATTAGATAGAGGTGAAAGAAGTTAAGAAACAATATATGCAGTTCAACGATCTTTTATCTATTGAACTCTAGACTATATTCATAACTCCACAAGATCTCTACAACACTTAGGGGAGGAAGAAGCTATTGACATATGTAGTTCATTTTTTTTTTTTTGAACTCTAGACTATACTCAATACACCACAATATCTTTATGGCACACATATTTTGATTAGACATGGATATAATATAATGAAGACTTAGCAAATTATAAGAACTTATTCTTGATCCTATAATTATTCCAATTAACATGTTACTGTAGTAATAGAATTGATACTAATAAAGTTCTTGGACATAGTATGACAATACCTTATCTGAGTGGGAGAATTTTAAAATTCTAGCCCATCATTATTTGGATGACACTAGTGATAGCTAACTATGTTACGATCATGATATGAACTTTAAATAAAACTGAGAAATTATATCTAACCATGCATATGGATAGAAATAACTTATTAGAATTATAGGGATAAGATATAAAATTTTCTGTTGGATATTTATTTTACCAGGATCTTAGATCTACTCACAAGTATGTTGATTAACACCCTAAATATGAACTTTCTAAAACGATGAAATAAACACATATAAAGTTTAGGAAACCTTACATTGGGTGCAGCGGAATTAAATGACTCCTTCCATTCAGATATCTAGCCCTTGATTCCTTTCTGTAGCAGAGCATTATCAGTATCTGAACCTGGATCTCTTTCTCTGAATCTTTGATGTTGAAACTCCTTCTTGCTGAAAGTCTTTCTTCACGATCTTCCTCACTATGATTGAGGTATCACTTGCTGTGTGTGGGCACTACTCATAAACTAAGAATTTCGAAATCTTGAAGAAGAAAAGAAGAGGGAAGTGGCGGCTAAAGATAGGGAGAGAGAGAGGCTCAGTTTTTCTGAATCAGAAGTGTAGAAAATTTAGTGTAATTTTCCTGAAGCCTTCACTATCTATTTATAGCATTCCACTAGGGTTAGGTTTGAATTATTTGGCATTAAAATAATGAAAATATCAGTTTAAATTTCCTACAAAAGTGGCAGGCCCTATACTAGTGGATTTGGGCCTCACTTTTTGCAACTTTGCAGTTTTACCTTTTCTGCACCTGATTTTCTCAAAAACGCCAATTTTCTAATTCAACCATTTAAACGTCAATTCTAACTATTTAATAACTATAAATAATTATTAAATAATATTGTCATTTATCATATTTATTAATTGAACCATACAAAGTATCATAATTAACAAATATGCCCCTAAAACTCTTTCTTTACAATTTCGCCCTTACTTAGTGAAAAATTCACAAATAGACGTAGTCTAATTTGAGAATTATAATTGATTAATCAAAACCAATTACATGAGTCTTACAAGCAATATTATCTCAACTAGTGGGGGGACCATGGGTCTATATAACCGAGCTTCCAATAAGTAGATCAAGAATTTAGCACTAAAATTCACTAACTTATTAATTCTTCGTTGAATCCACGCATAGAACTTAGAATTGCACTCTCAGTATATAGAATGCTCTATATGTTCCACCATATAGACACATCATTAGTTATCCATTGTTATAATCCTAATTTGATCAATGGTCCTCTATATGAATGATCTACATTGTAAAGGGATTAGATTACCGTAACACCCTACTATGTATTTTATCCTTAAAACACTTGACCCCGTATAAATGATATTTCAGCTTATGTGAAATGAGTACTCCACCATTTATGTTCGTTTGGTCAAGCTCGAAGGAGATCATCCTTTGCTTACTATTCGCCAGATAGAAGTTATAGATTCCATGTTTATGTTAGCGCTCCCACTCAATTGCACTACCGTGTTCCCAAAATGTACGTATCACCCTGACCTAAAAGTAGGCTTAACTAACAAATCAAAGAACACGAATAGCCTTTCAAGATTGAGCCTAATCATAACAGGATTAAGAACATTTGATCTAGGATCAACTAGGCGATATTGACTTGAATAGATATTACGGTAAGTTTAATAAATCTAAGTCAAAGTTCAATATCGGTCCCTTCTGATGCATACTCCATGCATCCAACCTGAGCTTTACTTTAACCAATGCTCTGGAAAGAACATAGCACTTCTCCAAATGCAAGTAAACTCTATTGTAGATTATCATATCAGTAAAACCCTGTGTCTGATAAATCTAGGAAACTTTATTGACATAGTCATGTTTACTTTCCAATGTGTTGACGACACAATAAACAGGATCAAGTATGTGAAAAGGGTTTCAGATGAATTGATACATTATGTGCATATAATCATGAAATAAATCATGTGAACCATGCAACATTAAATGTTATTTCTGATCTATATTAATAAGTAAATCTGATTATATTGAAATGAGTTTTATTTAGGGCATAAAACCCAACATTTTCACCATGTCTATTCGAATGACTTAGGTAAAATACCTAATCCTTATGAAATATTTTATGGTATTTCTATTGATTACTTAATCTTAAGCAAGTATTTTACATTATTGTTAATACTAGAATACTATGTTGATGACTTAGTCTAGAAGGAACTTATAGTTTCCAACTAAGATAATATGTCACAACAAGATATCCTTGAGAACCAATAGTAAGAGGTTAAATGTACTCCTATGTACAAACTTAACCAGACTCCTACTGTTGAGTGAGAGCAATCTAAGATGTAATAAACAAGGAATATTAAGAGACAATCAAGGAAGAATCTCTGAAAGTAACCTGTATGTTAGATGATAGGGGTGTATATTAGAATCCTTTTATCTACACCAACTCATAACCTATTCGAGATGGTGGTTACTCTGGGGGTGGAGAAATTATTCTAGAAGGATGTAAAAACCCATCTATAATAATTTAAGCTCCATTAGTGAAGCAAAATAACTTTGTTTCTTTCGAAAGCACTGGAAAGTTATTCAAACTTAAGAAAGTTCTTAATTGTGTTATCTCTATTCCATTTTGAGTAGAATTAGAGATATGTCTTCTGTATATTCAGATGCACTTAATAAGCAGTAAAGAATTCAGTATCTCTAGGTGAGTAATGCATATAGAAAATGATGTTGCATAATGTTTTATGAACACGAAGAAAGTAATGGTGGAGAAAGTAGTTACTTACCACAGACTTACAGTTCCTGTAATTTGGGTTTAGTCAAATACACTACACTTGATCTGGATATCAAGACAAGGGATTTATTGAAATGCACTACTGGTTTTATGTTAGTGCAAGTGGGAGTTTGTTGGGATTTTATGCCCTGAATAAAACTCATTTCAATATAATCTGATTTATTATCAATAGAAGATTAAAAGTCATTTATTTTTACATGTAGTTTTCATGTTTATGGTTTAAAGTGTAAGATTTCTGTTAAGTTCAGAACATATAATTATTCACAATTACAGTGATGTCAACACAGTGGAAGGTAAATGTGATTATATGCTTCAAAAGATAATGTCCCATGATTCATTAGTGCACTGAATGTACATTGATGTGATAGACACTGATAAAGCTTACTTACACCTTGGATAGGTGTTATGTTCTTTTCATAACATTGGCAAAGTATGTTAGTATCGGTAAAGTATGTATAGAGTATAAATTAGACTGGGGCTGATATTGATCTTAGTAAGGATATTATAATCTTACCTTTGTATCTTTCTAAGTCAAGATCACTGGTTGATCTTAGATCAAAAGATCTTAATCTTGACATGGTTAGGTTTGATCTCAAGAGTGTTATTTGTGTTCTTTAAGTTGTTAGTTAAAGCCTACCATTTGGTTCGAGTCACACGTACAACTTGGGAACATGATAGTACAATTGAGTGAGAGCGCTAAACATAGATATGGAATCTATAGCTTCTATTTGGACATAGAAGTGAAACGATAGTTTTCTTTGAGCTTGGCTTAATAGAGATAAATGGAAGAGCTCTTATTTCAATGATTATATTAGTTTACTGAAATATCGTTTATAGGAAGCCAAGTGTTTTAAGGATAAAATACATTGAGGGTTAAAATGGTAAATTTGTCCCTACTCTGTGTAAATCATCTATAGAGGATCTTTGATTACTGGGATTAGAACGATGGTTAAATTTACATAGCGTATCTATAACGTGGAACATATAGAGCGTTCTATATAATTGAGAATAAAATTCCAAATCTATAGTGGTGCAAGGAGGAATTAATAAGTTAGAAAATTTACTTGGTGAATTCTAGATCTGCTTATTAGAAGCTTGATTATATAGGCCCATGGTCCCCATACTAGTTGAGACAATACTGCTTGTAAGACTCAGTTAGTTAATTTTAATTAATCAATTATAATTCTAAAATTAGACTATGTCTTATTTATGAATTTTCACTAAGCTAGGACTTAAGAAAAGAGATTCTAGGGTTTATTTGTTAGTTAACAGACTTTATTAAGTCTAATTAATAAAATATTAAATGATAATTTTATTTGATAATTAATTTTAATTATTAAATACATAGTTTTGGCATTTAAGTGGTTGAATTAGAAAATATAGCATTTGTGAAAGAATAAGATAAATAGTTGAAAAATGGCAAAATTGCAAGTGGTGGGCCAACATCCTATGGTCGGCCACTTAAGCTTGATTTTACCATTTATTTATCAATTTTGTAATGCCAAATAATTCAAACCTAAACCTAGAAGGATTCCTATAAATAGATAGTGATGGACTCAAAACTGACAACCTAAGTCACAATAGCCTTTAGTCAAACTTTAAGCCTTCTCTCTTCTCTCTATTTAGAATCTCTCTCTCTCTCTCTCTCTCTCTCTCTCTCTCTCTCTCTCTCTCTCTCTCTCTCTCTCTCTCTCTCTCTCTCTCTCTTTTAAATTCGAACCCCTATAGTGATAGAGTACATGCCCACACATAACAAGTTGGTACTCAATCATAGTGTGTAAGACTGTGAAGAATCCAATCAACTGAAGGAGAATCGGGCTCAAATCTTGGTGATACTCTACTACAGAAAGGATACAAGGGTTAGAGATCTGAGTGGAAGGAGTGTTTTAATTCTGCTGTAACCAATATAAGGTTTCTTGAACTTTATATATGTTTAAATTTCATTGTTTTCGAAATTCATATTTAGGATGTTAAATAACATACATGGTAGTAAATCTAGATTCTGGTAAAATAATCCCCAACACTTACACACTCCAAACTCGGAAAACACCTATTTCTAAAAGTCACATAACCAAACAAAACTTTTCTTTACAAAATCAAAGAGAAAAGGAACTAGAGCTTACCTTTGATCCTACAAAGTAATTCTTCACTTAAGTCCTACTAATTCCTTGCTGATTGGTGAAGAATCCAGGTCTGAAAGTTGGTCCCTTCTTTGGTTCTAGGTTAAGTTGAGAGAAAGAGATAATGTTTGAGGAGAGAGAAGGTTTTGTATCTAACCTTGAATTTCTTAATTAATCTACTAACTTCAGAACATAGCACTTACTTTCTAACATAATCATCCAATTACAAATTTCTAGAATTAACTTAGGTAGAAAAAGACATTAATACCCTTACTTCAATGCTAAGAAACCTTTTAAATCTAGGGGTAAAATTGTCCAATTCTATTACCCCGATATTCTAAAACACTCAATAATAATGCTCCATCAAATACTTGATGCAACATTATCCATGTGACTAAAATGGCCGTCTGTCGAAGTTCCACCGTTATCGGGTATAAAATCATGAAAAATATTAAAATTCATGTATATCCTCTATGATACACCTAAATTCAATAAAATCTCTTAAATTAATAAATAATAAATCAAATTCCTATTTCTTGAGAATAGGTCCCATATAACATGATACACACACATAATTAAATAATGTAAATAATTAATATTAATTCTCTGCTAATTCTATATTTTAAGTATGCTGTCATTACAACTTCCTACTCCCTTCTCTAATATTGTATCCAAAATGGGTGTAATCAACATTTACACTCCATGTTGAGGGGGCTATTAGGATTAGTTATAATTAGTTTTTCACCTCAGTTAAGTGTGTGGACATTTCAGTTAGGTTGTTAGCTGGTTAGTTATTTTTCCTAACTAACTCAACTAATTCTTTCTCTGCCTATGTAAAGGCTTGTGTATTTAGAACATATTAAGCTAAGTAAATGAGATACATTTCATTCTAATCTCTCTCTTTTTCTCATGGACTAGTAACAATAAAATTGTTGATACCACGTATAAAAATCTTGTATGTTTTTATTTTTTTGCACTTTAATTATTTGTTGATTTTTTATAGTTACAGAGTCATGTTCAGTAGGTATCGAAAATCTATTTCAATATTATATTTATTATTTTATATTTAATTAATTGATTAATAAAATAATAAATTAATAATATTAAAATACCGTATTTCCATTTGGTGTTTATTGAAAAATGGTCGTTTGCAGTTATGCATTTTAGTTATGAAGATAACATTGGATTTTGTTTTATTTAGGTGTCGTTTGGTAACACTTCTGTTTTCTAATTTTTTAATCACAAAATGAAAGTAAAAATTTTTGTGGCGTTTGGTAATGTTTTTTTAATCAGTTTTCTATTTTTAAAATTAAAAAAGTAAAAATATTTTTCAAAAACATGTGTTATAAAACTGTTTTTACTTTTTAATTTTTTAATTAAGAATCAAAATTTTAGAAACAATAAAAAACTACTTTCAATATTTTTTTTAATAATTTTTTTTCTTAATCAATATTTTGGACTTTGATCAGACCTGAACCCAAATCCCCCCACGACCCTGGCACTGAACCCAGCCTCTAACCTAAACCTGAATTCGACTCCGTACCTAGACCCGACGTAAATAAAATCAAAAAATAAAAATAAAAATGAACTTTACAGAACACACTTTTATTTTCTGTTTTTAAAATTGAAAAACAAAAGTGGTTACATGTTGCATTTTTATTTTTCAAAAACAAATGTGGCGTTTGGTAACACTTTTTTAATTAGTTTTCTTTTTTCAAAATTGAAAAAGTGAAAATATTTTTCAAAAACATGTTCTATAAAATTATTTTTATTTTTCAATTTTTTAATTGAGAATCAAAATTTTAAAAACAAAAAAAAATTACTTTCAATATTTTTTTAAACAATTTTTTTTGAGTAATTTGCGGCATAAATACCCAAGTTTATCTTATCAGTTGCAGTTTAATACCTAAGTTAAAATTTTGGCGGTAAAAATACCTTCTGTCACACTTTAAGAAGTTTTGTAGGTACCTACTGTTAAGTGCCATGTCACTGTCTAGGTGTCACAGTTTGATTGGTCCAAATCATTTAATTTATATTTTTATTTGAAATTGATTAAAAATTACTTGAAATAAAAAAAATTAAAAATAAAAACATATGAAAATTAAATTAAATCAAACATTTTTTTTGACTATCACGGCCAACACTTATCCCACACCAACAAACCAATGACAAACCCATATATGGAAAAAAAAAATCACTCCTTTATAATCAATGACAACCCCATAAACAAACAATGAATATATTTACCATAAAGACACACCAATGCCAAACCAGTCGTACACCCCAGGAAAGCCACACCCCAGGAACAAACACCAAACCAGTCGCACCAGTTGCACCCCAAGAAAACCACCCTAGAAGGATCACACACCAGTCGCGCCCCAGGAAAACCAAAAACCAAAGACACATGCAAACCAGAGACACACTAGTCGGACCTTGGAAGAACTAAAAACATACTCTAAAATTTCTTTACTCAGCAAAATAAAACAAAATACACTAACAAAATTCAGATTTATATACCAAAATTCATAAAGAGAATCTTAATGGTGAGAAATAAAATCTGGCAAAAATATACATTTAATATAAAATAAAACCAAATCAACTACACTCATATCTCAAAATTACAAAATAAAACTTTAAATTTCCCTAAGATTATTTATATTTCTTTAGATTAAAAATTTCTTACGATAGATTCCATGACTCTCGTCGATGCCCAAATCTCCGCCAAAACCTTAGCCAAATCTATGTCAGTTTGCACAGAGAGAAACAAAGAGAAGGATCCCAAGGGAGAGAGAAAGAGAGGCAGAGATATAGATCTAGGGGTTTTCAAGGTAGTGAAGTTCAGAGTCGTTCCGTCTGGCTCTGAGCAAAGGGAGGTTGAGCAAGAGAGGAGAGAGGGAATGGAGAGAACTCGAGGCCATAGACTGCCAGAGTTGCTCTCTGGCTCTGCGCAGAGAAAATAGAGAGAGAGAGAGAGAGAGAGAGAGAGAGAGAGAGAGAGAGAGAGAGAGAGAAGTCGAGAAAGAAAGGGAGAACCAAACTTTTTGGGGTTCCTTGATGCTTGTGGTGGTTCTTCAAAGAAGGCTCGAGAGAAGTCAAAAACTCAGGGCGATGAAGGCTCTCCTTCTCGTCCGTCGGTGCCGAGGTAGATGAAGCAATTTTTTTTTCTTTTGAACTCAGTAGACGAAGAAATTAGATTTAGGTTTGTTTTGATTTTTTTTTTGAAGAAGTTTTGTTTTGATTTTGATATTTTTTAATTAATTCAGTTTTATTTTTTATTATTTTTATTATTTTTAAATATTTAAAATGATTTTTACTTTTAAAAAAAAATACATAATTTGGACCAATGAGTGACTGACATCTGGGGCTGACCTGGCACTTAACGGCCATGTACTTATGGAAGTTCCAAAAGTATGACAGAAGGTATTTTTACTGCCAAAATTTTAACTTAGGTATTAATCTGCAACTTAAAGATAAACTTAGGTATTTATGCCGCAAATTACTCTTTTTTTTCTTAATTAATATTTTGGAATCTGACCATACCCGGACCCAAATCCCCCCCCCCCCACGACCCTGTTGGGATTTTATACCCTAAATAAAACCCATTACAATCTAATCTGATTTGTTATCAATAAGAGAATTAGAAGTGATTTATGTTAACATGTAGTTTTCATGCTTATGGTTTAATATATGCACAAAATCTGTTAAGTCCAGAACATATAATTATTCACAATTACAGTGATGTCAACATAGTGGAATGTGATTGTGATTATATGATTCAAAAGACTAAGTCCCTGTTTCATCAGTGTTTTGGATTTACACTGATGTGATAATCAGCGATGAAGTATACTCACACTTTGCATAAGTGTTATGTTCTTTCCAGAACATTGGCAAAGTATACTAGTTTCGAATGTATGGAGTATACATTGGACTGGACCGATATTGATCTTAGTTAAGATATTATAATACTTACCGTTGTATCTTTCCTAGTCAATATCACTAGTTGATCTTAGATCAAAAGATCTAAATCCTGATATGCTTAGGCTCAATCTCAGGAGTGTTATTCATGTTCTTTGATTTTTTTTGTTAAGCCTACTTCTGGATCAGGGTGATACGTACATTTTGGGAACATGATAGTATGATTGAGTGGGAACGCTAAACATAAATATGGAATCTATAGCTTCTATAGGTGTTTAGAAGTCAAGTGATGATTTCCTTCGAGCTTAGTTAAATAGAAGTAAATGAAAGAGCTCTTGTTTCAGTGATTATATTTTAGTTCACTAAAACATCATTTACAGGTAGCTAAGTATTTTAAGGAGCAAAATACATTGATGGGTGAAACGGTAAATTTATCCCTACTCGGTGTAAATCATCTATATAGAGGATCTTTGATCAATTGAGATTATAACGATGGTTAAAAGTGATACCGTATCTATATGGTGGAACATATAGAGCGTTCTATATAATTGAGAGTGCAATTCCAAGTGCTAAAAGTGGATTCAACAAGGATTTAATAAGTTAGAGAATTTACTTAGTAAATTCAGTTCAGCTTATTGGAAGCTCAGTAATATAGGTCCATGGTCCCCATTCTAGTTGAGACCATACTGCTTGTAAGACTCAGATAATTGATTATGATTAATTAATTATAATTCTAGAATTAGACTATGTCTAGTTTATGAATTTTCACTAAGCAAGGGCAAAATTGTGAAGAAAAGAGATTCTAGGTTCTATTTATTAATTAAGAGACTCTATATGTCTAGTTAATAATTATGTTAAATGATAATATTATTTAATAATTTATTTTAGTTATTAAATAATTAGTTTTGGCATTTAAATGGTTAGAATTAGAAAATTGGCGTTTTTAAGAAAATAGAAATAAAAATTGTTAAAATTGCAAAATTCCAAGTGGGGCCCATTAATACCATGGCCGGCCACTTGGAGAGGCTTTTTCCAATTAATATTTTTATTATTTTAATGTCAAATAATTACTAACCTAAACCTAGTGGTTACCTATAAATAGATAGTGACGGGTCACACCAAAAATAAGAGTTTTTCAAGTGATTCAAGAGATTGCCTTCAGAAAGTTGAGCCATTCACTATCCTTCTATAGCCGACCCCCTCTCTCTCTTTTCTTCTTCTAATTTCGAATACCTTGAGTGATAGAGTAGTCCCCACACACATAAAGTGGTACCTCAATAATAGTCTAGAAAATCGTGAAGAATCCAAATTGAAGAGAACGACATTCGGACTCAGATCTTGGTGATACTCTGCGACAGAAAGGATACAAGTGTTGGGTTTTATGCCCTAAATAAAACTCATTTCAATATAATCAGAATTACTTATTAATAAAGATCAGAAATAACATTTTATGTTGCATGGTTCACATGATTTATTTCATGATTATATGTACATAATGTATGAATTCTATTTAAGTCCAGAACATATGAATTTGTTAATGATTATAGTGTTGTCAACACAGTGGAATGTAATCTTAATTATATGTTCGAAAGTTTATTCCCTGATTTGTCAGTTCACTGGATTTAGACTGACATGATAATCAGCGATAGGTATTCTTACACCTTGGATAAGTGTTATGTCCTTTCCAAGGCATTGGCAAAGTTTACCAGTATCGGATGTATGGAGTATACATCGGAAGAGACCGATATTGAACTTTGATTAGATATATTAAAATTTACCGTAACATCTATTCAATTCAATATCACCTGTTGATCCTAGATTAAATGATCTTAATCGTGATATGTTTAGGTTCGATATCAAGAGTATTATACATGTTCTTTGATTTGTTAGTTAAGCCTACTTTTGAACAGTCAGGGTGATACGTACATTTTGGGAACATGATAGTTTAATTGAGTGGGAGCGCTAACATAAATATGGAGTCTATAACTTCTATAGGAATTTAGAAGTGAAACGATGATATCCTTCGAGCTTGGCTAAACAGAGATAAATGGTTGAGATCTCATTTCACTTCGCTGAAATATCATTTATACGGAGCTAAGTGTTTTAAGGATAAAATATATTGAAGGTGTAACGGTAATTTAGTGCCTATTCAATGTAGATCATCTATTAGAGGGTCATTGATCAAATTAGGATTATAACAATAGATAACTAATGACGTATCTATATCGTGGAACATATAGAGCGTTCTATATACTGAGAGTGCAATTCTAAGTTCTATGCGTGGATTCAACGAAGAATTAATAAGTCAGTGAATTTAAGATATAAATTCTTGATCTGCTTATTGGAAGCTCGGATATATAGACCCATGGTCCCCATACTAGTTGAGACCATACTGCTTGTGAGACTCAGTTAATTGATTTTGATTAATCAATTATAATTCTAAAGTTAGACTATGTCTAGTTTATGAATTTTCACTAAGCAAGGGCGAGATTGTAAAGAAAAGAGATTCTAGGTTTATTTATTAATAAAGATACTTTATATGTCTAATTAATAAATATATTAAATGACAATATTATTTAATAATTAATTTTTAGTTATTAAATAATTAGAATTGGCATTTAAATGGTTGAATTTGAAAATTGGCGTTTTTGAGAAAATGAGATGCAGAAATGATAAAACAGCAAAATTGCATAAGTGAGGCCCATTATCCAAAGCCCAGGCCAGCCACTATTGTAGGCTTTTATCATTTATTTTTTCATTATTTTAATGCCAAATAATTCTAACTTAAACCTAGGTGGTTACCTATAAATGGATAGTGATGGCTCTCATTCACACTTAACCTTTTGTTAACTCTGTCAGATGAAAGTTGAGCCTCCTATTCTATACATCGCCGCCAGTTCCCTTCTCTCTTCTTTTCCTCTTCAATTTCGAACCTTGAGTGAATGAGTGAGTACCCACACACATCAAGTGGTATCTCAATCATAGTGTGTAAGACTGTGGAAAATCAACCAACAAGAAGGAGTCAGCATCAAAGGAAGGAGAGAAAGAGATCCAGGTTGTAACGCCCCAATATTTTGCCTTATTTTACAAAGTGATAATTTTGATGCATTAATTAAAAAGATTCAAAGCTGTTTGAAAATACACAGTGGGTTTTACAATAAATATGCAAAAAGGTGAATGATCATTAATATCAAAACAAAATAAGTAGTTGAGTGTATTTTTCTAAAAATAAATAAATAAATAAATAAATAAATTTGTAACATCCCACTGAGCTCAGATTACTTTATTATAAAAAAAAAAAAAAAAACAAAAAACAAAACCAAGGCTCCACCGACATTCTAGACCGTTTGCTCGTCCATAGCCCCTTGCAGTATACATACCAGAACTGACCCATCCCATCAAACTTACATTCAATGTTTCCTGTCTATTGCCTGTAGGGAGGAAAGTAAGGGGGTGAGCTAAAAGCCCAGTAAGGAAATGCTTAACATACAATAGCATTCAATACACTAAACATATCTTAAAATTCAGAATAATACGATTCTTCATAACATTAACGTATCCAGTCTTAACAAAATTATATGCCTTAGCTCATAATTGTAATTTAAATAACTCTAGATATGGAAAGCTATATCATATACCATATATTTGTACTAACCGAAACCATTACATATATGTAGGGATCACAACCCTGATACCATACTCATAGCACAATTATAGCAATAACATATAAAAATTATTTCAATCATATCATGTCTTTACCATAACATTGGCATATCATAGCCATTACTTACATAACCTGGGCCTAGCCTGACCCTACAATATCCTGGGCCTAATCTGCCCATATAATAACCTGGGCCTATGTAGCCCTACCATTGTTATAGGATAGGGTATCTCTATATTCAACAGTACATCACTGTATCATACCCCACCATAACAATGTCATACACGAATCAAACAAATGTAGGGTAGGGTATTTCTACATTCAACGACCTTACCCCGTATCATACCCCACCATGGCCCCTCATTTGTACCTGAGACGTTAGCATACAACATACAACATACAACACACCACATACATCATACAACATACAACATACAACATACAAATCGTACCAACCATAATATATATCGATTCACAAACTCATATTGTGTCCATACCACACATTCTCAGTACTATATACACATTCATAATAATACATCACAAATAATATTTCAATAGACAAATAATTTAAATTATGCAGTTCAACACATAAAACTACTTAATTTCCTTACCTCAAATTCCGCTGCTTAAGACTTGTTATCTCGTCACTACTACCTATAATAAGACATGGGTCAAGGCCCTAATATTAAAATTCGTACTCTTACAGTACAGTAGAAAGATCACTATTTTTGACCAACAACTACACTAATTCAGTAAAAGTTGTCTTCATAAAAGTTATAGGAAATTCCATTATCCCTCCAATGACATAAAGATCATTAAAAATGGATTAAAACGGAGGGAGTTATGATTGTTTTACTGAAACTATTTCTGAGAAGGAATATGGAGTAACGAATTATACGACTTAGCAAAAAATACAAACTTTTGGCATTGAAAGGTTCAGAACTAGAAGATAACATCTTCATAAAAGTTTTAGGAAATTATTTTCCCTTTCCAATGATACCAAAATCTTTGAAATTGGAATTATATTCAGAGAGATATTGTAATTTTACCAAAACAGTTTTGGAAGAACAAGATTCAAGAAACGAATCACATGATACAGAAGGAAACTAACTTTTCGACAAAGTATAACTCCGAATTAACGAAATGTTTCTTCATAAAACTTATGGCAAATTGAATAAGCTTTGAAACCATATATTGATCATTAAAAATGGACGAGAATTGAGAGAGTTATGGTATTTTAAGTGAAAGTATCTTTTTCTGGAAATATAAAAAAAACGAATTACAACAACAGCAGAAAGATGATAATTTTCGACATAGAATAACACCGAATTGGTGAATAGTTTCTTCATAAAAAATTTAGATCATCGAATAAGCTTTCTAACAATACAAAAATCGCTGGAAACGGATCAATATTGAGAGAGATATGACTATTTTACTAAGACAATAATTTTCAAAAAAAAAACGAGATTTCATAGTTTAACCTAAAAGTTCACAACAATAAGTGGAAGAACTCTCTTACCTCTTGATGACTCTTCTTAATGAGTGCTAGATCTTGAAATCTCAAATTATTAGAATGGTGATGATGATCTCAATCTTATATTGATGAAAATCATGAGTGTTGTTTGGCGAAGAGAACGAAACAAGAAGGAAAATTATAAATCTTTGATAGATAGCGAGATGAACAACTTGTAGGGTATAGGATTTTATGAGTGTCTTCTCTAAGAATTGTGTTCAGGCTGAAAGAAAGAGATTGAGGTTGAGTTTTATTTTTCGTAGGGTTAGAGGCCCTGCATATTACGTATCAAGAATATGATAGATTTAGATTTTATAATCTAATTAAACCTATAAAAGAAAATAATAAAATAACCCCTATAATCTGATGCTAATTTAACCCTAAATAGAATAATTAAATAAAAATCTTATTTGTTAGATATAAGTTTTAAATTTGAATTTTAAAACTTAGGATTTCTATACTAAACTTAATAGGTCGTCACTTTGTAGCTTAATTTTGACCCCAATAAAGTTAAAATTACGATAAATCTATTTCTACATAATTGATAGATCTTTGAATTATCTTTCCAACGCCACTAAAATCACCTCAATCCGAGCTCTAGAACTCCAGATATGATCGTTTTAGTAAAACAGTTTTTAATCCTGCGAATTTATCCAAACCTACGAATTTTTTTAACATTAAATAATTATAACTCACTAAATATATTATAAAATCCTAATGGACCCTCATATTGGGCTTTAATTAAAAGATTACCTACTTTGTAAAAATACCATAATATTTTACTTTCGTAGTTAATACAACTTTAACTCTCTGTAGAAAATTAGTACAACTACTCTAAGCAATAATATCAACTCACTAACAACACAAAGAAATAAGATAATTATCCTCGCACAATTAATATCTCAAGGAGAAAAAAAAATTAAATACTATTTTAATCTGGATATTACACAGGTTCAGATCTTGGTGATGCTCTGCTACATAAAGGAATCAAAGGCTAGAGATCTGAACGGAATGAGTCATTATATTGCGCTGCACCCAATGTAAGGTTTCCTTAAACCCTTATGTGTTTATTTCATTGTTTTAGAATTCATATTAGGATGTTAATGAAACATACTTGTTAGTAAATCTAGATCCTGGTAAAAAATTTCCAACAACTGGTGTCAGAGCCATGGTAATGATTTACTTTCATGAAATATGAATTAAAACGATGTTTTGTGTTGATTTGGATGGTTTCATGTGGTTTATGTGCTTATTTGATGATAATTTAGAAATCGTAATATATGTTACTGAGATATTTTTTATTTCGATCTGGGATTATTTTTTCTGGAAAGTAGAAAAAAAATTAATAAATCTAGGCTTTTACAGAACCTAATTTGGATTTTTTATGAATTAGTTATGATTTTTTGAAGTTGAACGAAAATATCAGGTTTTGAGTGTCACACGCGCGCGCACGCACTTGGGCTCACTCGGACAAAAGCGCTTCAGACAAAAAGCGTGTCCGATCATCCTCGGTCAAATGGGGCTGCTTGCAGCCTCTATCCTCAGCGCTTCCCTTGCATCCGCGCGCGCAGGGGTATGCAATGCATACCCCTGTGCCTCAAACTTGTTTTCGTCATAACTTTTGATTCAAAAATCGTTTTTCATTGAAACAAAAGCCAATTTTTGGTAGAATTTTGTGTAGAATCTGAATTTTTAATCAAAAATCTAATTATCAGAATGAAATTAATTTTTATTAATTTTTTAATTAATTAAAATTAGTTTCTGATATTAGTAGGCTTTGAATTTTGAAAATTTGATTTCTCACAAAGGAGCCTTATGGTTATTTTTGAAATTTTAGATTATTTTATTTATTTTAATTATAAGATCAGATATTTTTTTTATTAAATTTTAAATGATCTTACTTTGATATTAAAATATTATCTTTTAAAAATAATCTTGTACTAATTTCAAAATTTGCTAACCATATCATATCTTTTTTAAATTTGTTATTTTCAAAATATATTTTATTAATTAAAATTATGAGATTAGGAATATGTTAGGTTTAACATTTTATCTTATTAGATTTTTTTTATTAAAATTATATTTTGGCAAAAATAACATGAAATTTGAAAAATTGGTTAGTTTAGTTTGAATAGATATTTTAGGGTTTCAAACCATAAATTTTTCAAAGTTCTTATTATTATTTTTTTAAAATATTCTAACCATATAAAATATATTATTTTTTAATTAGTTTATTTATGTAATGTTTAAATTTATTAAATTATAAGACTCAGAATATAATAATGAAATATTTAAATTTAAAATTCAAGATATTTGAAAAATTGGTTAGATATTTTTGATTTTTTGTTAGAATTTAAGAAATTTAGATATTTCAAATATTGTCTAACAACCTAAATTTGAATTCTAGTTAAGATATTTATTTTTAAAATTTAATTTTATTTTAAATTTTAACTTACTTTCCAGATATTCCAGATTAGTTATTATTGTTTCTATTGTTTGATTATATAATTATGTATTCAATTTTTTTTTTTTACAAACCTATTATTTATTTTATCTAAATTGTTATGATTAACTTGTTGACAGATCCAATGATGTGATTTTCATCATAGTCCAATTGTCAATAGATCTTATAAATAATTTGTAACAGGTAAATTTTACAATTTCTTTCATCTGTGTAAACCTAGTAACATGATAGGGCCCATCCAAATCATTTGACCTGTGTGAGCCTATATGTTTGCTTTTGGGCTTAGATGCATATAGGAAGCCCATTTAAGTTTTACTAAGTAAATGGACTAGGTTGCTAAAATAAATTTTGACATAAGTAAATTTATTTAGGCCCAATTAGATTTGGGCTTATTCAATGAATAACAATTGTTTATTTAAAGGTTAAATTCCTCTCTTTTGGGCCTTGTGTGAGAGTTGGGGGCCAATAAAAGTGGGTACGACATACTGAACCCAGCTCCCCCTCACATGAACTACCCCAATTGTGAAGGCCCATTTGCCTTATTTTTATAATTGTATTAGGTTAATTATATTAGTCTAACCTAATTAAAATTAAATTAGCAACATAATTAACTTTTAAAATATATGAAATTTAATTTTTCATTTAATATTTTAAAGTTAATTTTAGAAAAACACTTAGTAAATGAAATTATTCTAGATAGTTATTTCTAGAACTAGTTATTTTTTTTTAATATTTAATTAGGAAAATATCATAGATTGTGAAATTAATTGTTTAATAATTAATTTTGGTACAGTCTAATTTAAGTATATTTTTCCTAGTATTAAACTAGAATTAATAATTAAGTCTCCTCTATACTTAATTATTTATTGCTTGAATTTAATATATTTAATTAAATTGAAAATTTAAATATTTAAGTTGATTTTCATAATGATACTTAAATATTATTATTTTCATGTTATTTAATTAAAATTAAAAAAAATTATTTTAAGTTTGAAATCTTATTTCAGAATAACTTAAATTTGAATAATTTTCAAAATATATTTTATTTTATTTTATTAATCTTTTTCCCACAATTTCGAAATTGCATTTCTTAAATGCAGAAATTTTGAATTTTATTTGAAAAATAGATTAAAGTTGAAAATTATTTATTTTAATTTTCGACCAACTTAAATCAATGATTTTTTCATTTAATGATTAATTAAAATAAATGAAGTAAAATATATTTAATTAGAAAATGAATTAATTAGTCAATGATAGTCTAGATAGATATTAACTGTTTTGCTTGAAGTATTTTTCTAGTGTATTTAATTAAATAGAAAATTAATATTTAAGTTGATTTTCATCATGATATTTAAATATTTGAAATTTTTCTTTAATATTTTATTAAATAGGAAAATTATATTTTTGTTGTAAATTAATTTTATTAATTAATTTTGGGCCAACATTAAATTAGAATAATTTTTTCCAAGATTTATTTTTATTTTATTTTAACAAGCAATTTCGAACATTGTATTCTTAAATACTTCAATTTTTTCGAAATGCAACATATATTTATAGAAAATTAAATTTGAGTTGTAAATTAATTTAAATTAATTTTGAAACAACTTAAATTGAATATTTTTCTAAATATTTATTGGAAATTATTACTAAGATGGAAATAATTCATGTTATTTTCATATCCATCTAAGTAAAATTTATAAATATTAAATTAAAATTTATATTTAGAATTTTTTATTCTAAATTAGAAATTTTAATTAAATAAATATATATTTAAAATAAATTGATTAAAATAAATATTAGAAGAAAATACACTTTAAATAATGAGATTTATTATTAGGACATTCGATCTCCATTGTTGGTTTTACATAGCTTTTGTTTTAGTGAGTAATCCTCCCTAATGGAGGAACGTTCATTAGCAAGTTAGCACCGTTTAATCTCGAAAGATAAGTATATTTGTAAGTGTTTTATATGGTATTGATCACCCTAATGGTGGCGACTGTATTTGACTTACAAAATATGAAACAATGGTGGAAGCTCATAAGATAGAATAGCCTTGACTCTCGCCTAAACGAGACAACGCTGGATTCCAATCTTGATCGAATAAAAGGTTGCTAGAATGTTTATCATTTTAGATGAGCTGACAACTCTATTCAATGAATGGTATCACTGACTCTCGCCTAAACGGGACACTGATATTAGTTTGTTGAAGACCTTGGAAATTATTTAGGATTGTATGTTTTAGTATTTTCACTTGTCATTCCTACTTGCTATATGTTTAATAATTTCTGAATTGTGTATGAATTTATATTGAACCATGTTATTTTTTGTTATTAAATTGTAGTTTAATTTCGAATCTTCATTGTTGGTCTAACTTGGTTTGTTTTTCTAATGAGATAAATCCCTAATGGATTTTCACCATTAGACATACATAATAGTGTTAGATCTCGAAAGATAAATATTGTATATGCAACATCTAGCTGTTCATCAATTGATGACACCTTAGACTAGTATTTTACAATATGAAACAAGAAGATTGTATAAATAAGATTACTTTGACTCTCGCTAATCGGAGCATCGTTGGATTCTTATTTAAATACGAAATTATTTTAATTCCTCTTAGCTTATTCATTTCGAATTAGCTCAATAACATATCATTAGATGAATGGTCTATAAATCATTTCATGTCATTCTATTTTCTCTTAAGAAATTTAATGACGCATATGATTATATTCCCGAAATTCTATCCCAAAATGATATAAATCCTCAATCTTAGAAATCTTCTACTTGTATGAATCATACTTAGAGTTAAAATTATTAGTGGTGGTCCGAGAAAGAATTACTCATTATATTTGGTATAAATTTAAGTCTTTGACTTTAATTTTAGATTCCAAACAGAAATTTTCTTATATTTCTAATTCCAGTTTACAATACAGTTTTACTTTCATAAGTGTTTAATAACCATTTTCTATCAATGGTTTCAAACTGTATGGAATATGAGTTTAGTATTCTGTGACCAGGATCCACTTGCACTATTCTAAGAACTCTTTGATGTAACTATACCTAAGTCATCAAAAAGACAAAACCACATTTTTTTAAGGGAAATTTTCATATATATATACGTAAGAAATAAATTAATTATATAAATAACGTTCTCAAAATAATTAACATAAATTTTGTGACACATCAGCAAAGTTATAACGTCAAACAAAACATACACTTACTGCAATTAGAGAAGGAAATGGTCAACTAATCTCCACACAAAGGTGCCACCTCTTATTTTCAAATTACTGCATGACTAACAATAGAATTAATATCTTTAAATATCATCCAATTAATTTGCCAAATCATACAATCCTAAAATAAAAACTAGAAACCTTCATCGGAAAACTCCATTAAAACCGATCAAAAAAGCTTCAATTGTGAATTACAAAGCTTCAACAATGAAACCGAAAAATCAACCAAACAGTCGACATAGCAATTCAATCAAAAATCTGAAACAAAAAACAACTTTTAAAATACATTAATATCCAAACTAATTAGTACACGAAACAAGAATATTGATTAATATACTTTTGAAAATAATACAGTTTTATGAACATAACTTAATAAATTGCCATCAATTTTATTTTTTCGGAACATAACATCTAAGAACAAAATTTTTTACTTATCTTATGTTGCATAAAGTATATAAAGATTTAATCTTTTCATGAAAAATAGTGCACAACTACAATCAGTATGTTTAATTAACTATTCACTAATCAAATGTATATATATAATTATAATTAGATATTTTTATTTATTAACAAAGTATACATTTATTGATAACTGTGAAGATTAAAGATGATAATGAATGCAAATATTTCTAAACAAATTAGCAAAAAAAACATATGATCAGACCAAATATGTCTACATTAGCATATATAAACTTATTAGTTTATTTTGGTATATTGAAATAAATTTTTCATTCTTTATTTACATAGTAGCCTTTTTGTATAGGTATATGCTAATACTATTATTTTAATTTAGTATATTGAAATAAATTTTTATTTTTCTTTTCGTTTATTAAAACAAACAATTCAATATTTTATTTTATATAGCATACTATTATATATGTCAATAAATGTACTAGTTTTTGTTTGTTAAAATAACATTTTATTTTTTTTCAATATAGAGTAAACTATAATCAAACATAATAATATAAGTCAATAAACCTATTAGTCTATTTTTTGTATATTAGAACAACAATATTCATTTTTTGTTTCAAACACAATGTGGGCCTATAAAATAACAAACTAGTTAGTCTATTTTTTTTTTCCGTCGAGACATCAAATCTAGTTGTATACAAAGTACATGACTGTAACATATCTTACATAATAAACATGGATAACAATATATGTACTTGCAAAAATTTGAATATGAATGAAATGCCTTGCTCATAAGTTTATTTGGTATGTATACCTATACTCATATATGCCAAATAAACTTATTAGTTTATTTTGGCATATTAAAATAAATTTTTATTTTTTTAGTTTGCATAGTAGCTTTTTCGTATAGTCTATCATCGTATATGCTAATAAATCTATTAGTTTATTTTTGGCATATATTAAAATAAATTTTTATTTTTATTTTCGTATATTGGAACAACAATTCATTTCATTGTATATAGTCTATCATTATATATGTCAATAAACCTACTAGTTTTTGTTATCGTTGGAACAACATTTTATTTTTTCAATACAGAGTAAACTATGTAATCAAACATAGCGATATACGCCAATAAACCTATTAGTCTATTTTTCGTATATTATATTGGAACAATAATTTATTTTTAATTCAAACACAATGTGTGTCTATAAAATAACAAACTAATTAATCTATGTTTTTTTTATGTCGAGACATCAAATCCGGTTGTATACAAAGTACATGACTGTAACATGTCTTACTAGTAAACTTGGATAACATGTCTTACTGTAACATGTCTTATTAAAAAATACCTTAATTCTAAAATAATATGCCTAAAATGAAATTAATCCCAAATTCCTTTATTATTTTTGTGGGTTTTCAAAAGTAACCTTTTGGTTACTTAATACTTATGATGCCGGTAAGAAATTAATTAGCTACTTTTACGTAAAAAAAATTATTTTTAAATTATATAATTTAATATACAATTTGGTTACCTCTAAAACCTTATTTGTAAACATCTTAATAATTAGCTAATTCTAAGTTAAATTGTGCTATCTTATTATTTAAAATATAATTGGGTAACCTTAAAGTTTAATTTTGAAACTAATGAGTTTTTATATAATATAATAAATTACTATTTTTGTTTACCAATTATTTTATATACCTTTTTGTTACTTTGAAACTTATGTGTTTGTTTTTAAATTATATTAAATTAATTTGCTATTTTAAATACTTTTACGTTACTTATTTTTTATTTTACTTTTGTAAAAAATATTGTTGTTACTTTCAAGTCTATTTAATAAACTAAAAAGTTACAATAAAATTAAAAAAAAAAAAAATACACACACAAAACTTATTAGTAAAATTGATAAACATTTAAATTGCTCATTAATTATTTTAAAGTTATATTTTTAGTTACCTTAAGTTTATACTAAAAACTAATTAGTTTTGATATAGTATAACAAATAAGCATAGATATGAAATAATTTTATTTAGTATACTTTATAGTAATATTTAAATTAATTATAATTTAGATAATATGCCAATTAGTTACTTATATAAAATGATCCATTTTAAATAAAAATATCTCCTGTAGATAATTTTTAATTTTTAGATTAGTTATTTAAAACTATATGATCATCTTTGCTTTATATTATGTTTATTTATGTTATATTGTAGTATCTTATTATTTAAAATAAGATAGAGAAAGAATTTTTTTTTTTAAGTTGGAGAGAAGAGAGAAAGAAACATTTATTTTATTTTATTCTTTTTCTGTATAGTTATCTGATTTTTTAATTTTGCAAGTATGTCTTTTAAATAAAAAACAAAAGAAAAAAAATAACTGTTACTTTAGTTATAAAATGTAAAACAGTATATTAATTTAAAAAACGTTAGAAACGAACGTTAAAATTAATATTGTGATGGATTAAGTTATTATTAATAATAAAAGACAAAAAACGTGTGTACGTGTAAATTATCCTTTTTTTAATCTATGGCATTTGTATCTTGTTCATAGTGGTTTTGACAAGATTAATCTCTGCAAAGAGTTAATATTGTTGGGTTTTATACCCTAAATAAAACTCCAATTCAATGTAATCCATTTTATTCAACATCAATAAAGAAACAGAAGTATTTTTCATTCATTTGTGTATGTTTTGATTCATCTTATCAATTGCTTGTCTATTTGATTTATAAATTCATCCGAAACCCTTTTCACATACTTGATCCTGTTTATTGTGTTGTCAACGCATTGGAAAGTAAACATGACTATGTGAATAAAGATTCCTAGATTTATCAGAACACGGGATTATACTGATATGACAATCTGCAACAGAGTTTACTTGCATTTGGAGAAATGCTATGTTCTTTCTAGAGCATTAGTTAAAGTAAAGCTCAGGTTGGGTGCATGGAGTATGCATCAGAAGGGACCGATATTGAACTTTGACATAGATTTAATTAAACTTACCGTAATATCTATTCAAGTCAATATCGCCTAGTTGATCCTAGATCAAATGATCTTAATCCTAATATGATTAGGTTCAATCTCAAGAGTGTTATTCGTGTTCTTTGATTTGTTAGTTAGGCCTACTTTTGGGTCAGGGTGATACGTACATTTTGGGAACACGGTAGTGCAATTGAGTGGGAGCGCTAACATAAATATGGAATCTATAGCTTCTATTTGGCGAATAGAAAGTAAAGGATGATTTCCTTCGAGCTTGACCAAACGAAAATAAATGGTGAAGTACTCATTTCACATTGCTGAAATATCATTTATACGAGGTTAGGTGTTTTAAGGGTAAAATACATTGTAGGGTGTTACGGTAATCAAATCCCTTTACAGTGTAGATCATTCATATAGAGGATCATTGATCAAATTAGGATTATAACAATGGATAACTAATGACGTGTCTATATGGTGGAACATATAGAGCGTTCTATATACTGAGAGTGCAATTCTAAGTTCTATGCGTGGATTCAACGAAGAATTAATAAGTCAGTGAATTTAGGTTATAAATTCTTGATCTGCTTATTGGAAGCTCGGTTATATAGACCCATGGTCCCCCCACTAGTTGAGACAATATTACTTGTAAGACTCATTTAATTGGTTTTGATTAATCAATTATAATTCTCAAATTAGACTATGTCTATTTGTGAATTTTTCACTAAGTAAGGGCGAAATTGTAAAGAAAGAATTTTTAGGGTATATTTGTTAATTAAGATACTTTGTACGGTTCAATTAATAAATATGATAAATGACAGCATTATTTAATAATTATTTATAGTTATTTATAGTTAGAATTGGCGTTTAAATGGTTGAATTTGAAAATTGGCATTTTTGAGAAAGTAAGATGCAGAATTGATAAAACTGCAAAATTTGCAAAAGTGAGGCCCAAATCCATAAAGCCATGGCCGACCATTTTTATAGGAAATATCATCTGATATTTTCATAATTTTAATGCCAAATAATTCAAGCCTAACCCTATGTGGTATGCTATAAATAGATAGTGAAGGCTTCAAAAAAAAGACTTTCACATCTTGTTTCCTTCAGAGAAAATCCTGAGCCTTTTCTATCTAAACCTAGCCGCCACCTTCACCCTCTTCTTCTTCCTTGAATAATTTCGAACCTCTTAGTGAGAGAGTAGTGCCCACACACAGCAAGTGATACCTCAATCATAGTGAGGAAGATCGTGAAGAAAGACATTCAACAAGAAGGAGATTCAACACTAAAGAAAGGAGAGAAAGAGATCCAGGTTTAGATCTTGATAATACTCTGCGACAGAAAGGATACAAGGGTTAGAGATCTGAATGGAAGGAGACATATTATTCCGCTGCACCCAATGTAAGGTTTCTCATACTTTATGTGTTTAATTTCATAATCATTTTAGAAGTTCATATTTAGGGTGTCAATCAACATACTTGTGAGTAGATCTAAGATCCTGGTAAAATAATATCCAACAACTGGCCTCAGAGCCATGGTAATTGATTTGCTTGCAAGAAATTTGGACTTAAAATGATTTGTTTGTGTTTTGGATGGTATCATGTTGTTTTGTGTGTTGTATGATGATTGATTGATGTTTGTAAATTTTTGTGAAAAATAATTGAAAATCTGTTTCTGGAATTATTTTTATTGGATAGTTTGGGAAAAATTAAGCAATTTATTTTTTTACAGAACTCAATTTTGATTTTATTTGAATTAGTTATGATTTTTTGAAAATCGGAAAAATATCGGGATGGTGCAACTGTCACATGCGCGCGCATGAGGGGCTTTCCTCGGACAGCACGCGCACGGACACGAATTCGTGTCTGAAACTGAGGCCTGCGCGCGCGGAGAGGCTGCATGCAGCCTCCTGCGCCGGCATTCCTCGGTCAAGTCCTCCCAAGCCTGCGCGCGGACAGTATGCAATGCATACTGTCCGTACAGCTCGCAAATTTTTTCGTTTTCTTCGATTTTTCAGGCTATTTCATGGAATTAACTTCCGATTTTTTGTGTAGTTTTGTATTTTGATTCTTACTTTTCAATTTTCAAATCTAATATCAGAAATAAATTAATTTGATTTTTTTAAAATTTAATTTTAGATATTAGTGTAATTTGAATTTGAAAAACAAGTAAAAATCTATCTTTTTGCTTGATTTTATATCTTATTTTTAAATTTGATTATTTTATCTTATTTTTAAATTTGATTATTTTATCTTATTTTTAAATTTAAAGGTCAGATATTAAATTTCTTTTTAAATTAATTTTTTTTTTAAATTATTTAACCTTATTTAAATTTAAAATAAGATTACTATAATCATGTAATTTTAAATAGAAGTAAGATATTTTGCTAACTTTTAAATTTTGTTATTTTTTATTTAAATTAAATTATAAAATCTGAAAAATATTTATTTATTTTTTATTTTATATTTAATTTATAAAATAACTTTAAAAATTTAAAAGGTGGTTAGCAATTATTTTTGAAATGATATTTAGGTTAGTTGAAACCTATTTTTTCAAAAATTGTAGGTTTAATTTTAAATTTTTGTTATTTTATTTTAATAAAAACTGATTTTTTTTATTATTTAATTATTTTCGAAAATTATTATTTAAAATTAAATAATTCCTACATCCAACTATCCAATTCATCTTGTTGCAGGAGCATGTGTTTTAGCTGGTATGTAAGTTTTATAAAACCTATTATTGCTTGATCTAAATTGCCATGGTTAACTTGTTGACAGATCCAATGATTTGATTTTAACCCACGGTTCAATTGTCAATAGGTCAAGTAAATAATTTGTAACAGGTAAATTTTACAATCTTCTTTCATCTGTGTATGACCTAGCAACATGATAGGATCCATCCAAATGTGTGCCTGTGTGAGCCTATATGTTTAATTTTGTTATAGATGCATATAGGTTGTTGTTGCTAAATAAAATATCATAGTTTTTGATAGATTTTATTTAGGCCCATTCAGTTTTTGGGCCTATTCAATTAATAACAGTTGTTCATTTTAAGGTTAAATTCCTCTCTTTTGGGCCTTGTGTGAAGGTTGGGGGCCAATAGTAGTGGGTACGACATACTGAACCCAGCTTCCCCTCACAAGAACTACCCCAATTGTGAAGGCCCATTTGCCTGATTTGGATAACTGTACTAGGTTAATTAAATTAGTTTAACCTAATAAAATTGATTAGCAACATAATTTATTTCATTTATTTTGAAATTAATTTAAGAAAAACATAGTTTAATGAATTATATTCTAAGCTAAACTATATGTAATTTCTTGTATTTAATTAAATATAGAATTATAACCAACTAGATTCTTTTTGAAGCTTAATTTAAATTTTTCATTAAATATTCCTATTTAAGTTGAAAATTAGTTATCTCTAACTAATCAACTTAAATCTGAATATCTTTTGAATTTTAAATTTCAAAATTAAGTTGAGGAATTTTAGGAATTGGTTATTAAGATTCTTTAGATATTTTTTAAGTTGATATTTTTTTTTTCAAATATTAACTTAAAATGGAATATTTTCAAATTAAGTGGTTACAACTTAATTTTATATTTAATTAAATCTAATTTGAAAGATATTTAAGTTTTTTTTTAGATTCTTCTAAACAACTTAAACAAGATATTTTCAAATTTGTTCAATTCTTTTCGAATTTATTTTTCGAATTTAAATAATAATTGAAATTTAATTAAAGTTGATTTTTTTTTATTTAAAACCAACTTTAGTTTGTAATTTTTCATTATTAAAATATGGAACAGATGATTAAATAAAATACATATATTTTTTTTAAAATAATGAGCTTTAATCAAAAGATATTCGATCTCCATTGTTGGTCTTACAATAGTTAAATTTTTTCAATATAACCTCGAGACGCTAGACTTCGTCCCCCTTATGGATGATTATGTTGGAAGTTATTTTACCAGGAACTTAGATCTACTCACAAGTATGTTGATTTAACAACCTAAATATGAACTTCTAAGACGATATGAAATTAAACACATAAGAGTATCAGAAATCTTACAGTGATTGCAGCGGAATATATGTCTCCTCCCACTCAGATCTCTAACCCTTGATTCCTTTCTGTAGCAGAGTATAATCAAGATCTGAGCCCGAAAGTCCTTCTTTGTTGCCTCTGAAATCTACACAGCCTTCCTCACTATGATTGAGGTATTACTTGATGTGTGTGGGCACTACTCTAGCACTCATACATTTCGAAACAGTGAAGGTATAGAGAGAGAGAGGGTGGCGGCTCAGAGAGAATTTTCTGAGAGAAAATTCTTTCAGAATAATGCTGAGAAAAGCTTGTACAGTTATGTTAAACTCTGAAGCCTTTGCCTTCTATTTATAGAAGACCACCAAGGGCTATGATTGACATTTTGAACTGAGAAAATCAAGGGGAAAAGGAAGGTAAATGGGCCGGCCTAGGCAATGTGGAAACAAGGCTTGCCTCTTTTCCAACTTTCTTTTTCCTACACTTGATAGTTTCCCTTTTTGTGAAATGTTGCCAATTCCATTGTTCAACCATATTAATGATAAATCTAATTACTTAATAATTAGAAATAATTATCAAATAATATATTATCATTTATTTTATTAATGATGAAACTAATTAAAGTTTCCTAATTAATAAATATGCCCTTCAAAATCTCTATTTACTGTTTTGCCCTTAGTGAGTGCTAAATTCTCAAACTGACAAGTCTATCTTGAGAATTTTTTAATTGATTAATTAAAATCAATTAAATGAGTCCTACAAGTATTATCATCTCAACTAGTGAGGGGACCATGGGTCTATATATCCGAGCTTCCAATAAGCAGATCTAGAATTTACCACTTAAATTCACTGACTTATTAATTCTTCGTTGAATCCACACATAGAACTCAGAATTGCACTCTCAGTATATAGAATGCTCTATATGTTCCACCATATAGACACATTATTAGTTATCCATTGTTATAATCCTAATGTGATCAATGATCCTCTATATGGATGATCTACACTGTAAAGGGACTTAGATTACCGTAACACCCTACAATGTATTTTATCCTTAAAACACTTAACCCTGTATAAATGATATTTCAACTAAGTGAAATGAGTACTCAATCATTTATCTCGTTTGGTTAAGCTCGAAGGAAATCACCCTTTGCTTACTATTCGCCAGATAGAAGCTATAGACTCCATATTTATGTTAGCGCTCCCACTCAATCGCACTACCGTGTTCCCAAAATGTATGTATTGCCCAGACTAAAGTTTTAGGCTTAACTAACAAATCAAAGAACACGAATAACACTCTTGAAATTAAGCCTAACCATATCAGGATTAAGATCATGTGATCTAGGATCAACTTCTGATATTGAATTGAATAGATGTTTACGGTAAGTTTCAAAATCTAATTCAAAGTTCAATATCGGTCCATTCCAATGCATACTCCATGCATCCAACCTGAGCTTTACTTTAACCTATGTTCTGGAAAGAACATAACATTTCTCCAAATGTAAGTAAACTCGTTGTAGATTGTCATATCGCTGAAACCCAAAAGGTGTTCTGATAAATCTAGGAATACTTTATTCACATAGTCATGTTTATTTTCTACTGTGTTGACAACACAATAAACATGTTCAAGTATGTGAAAGGGGTTTGGATGCATTTATAAATCAAATAGACAAGCAATTGATTAAGTGAACCAAAACATACACAAGTGAATGAAAAATTACTTCTGTTACTTTATTGATATAGAATAATCTGGATTACATTGAAACAGAGTTTTATATAGGGCATAAAACCCAACAAACTTTCACTTGCACTAATATAAAACAAATCAGTACATTTCAATTAATCCTAAATTCTGACGGTGCTTTTCGATTGAAGTTACTGCCAAGACTTTGGTGAATGGATCAGCCAAGTTATCCTGCGTATCCACTTTCTCCACCAGTACATCCCCTCTCGCCACATATGATAATATGATACTTTCTTTCTATGTGCTTACTTCTCTTGTGCCTCTGAGGTTCCTTACTGTTGGCTATAGCTCCAGTGTTATCACAAAGCAGGACTAGAGGCCTTTCCATTCCGTGAACTACACCAAGATCTGGTGAAGAACTTCCTAAGCCGTACAACCTCTTTAGCTGCTTCATTCGCAGCCTATGTATTCTGCCTCCATGGTAGAATCCGAAATCGCAGCTTTGTTTAGCACTTCTCCAAACCACTCGCTCCACCCCCGCAGTAAACACCATCCCAGATGTAGATTTCCTGTCTTCAAGACATCCCTGGAAATCTGAGTCTGTATAGCCTAAGGGATTCAAAGCACCACCCTTGTAGACTAATACATAATCTCTTGTACTCTTTAAGTATTTCAAAATATACTTAACCGCGTTCCAATGTACCCTTCCTGGATTTGACTGATACCTGCTCACGATTCCAACTGCATAGCAGATGTCAGGTCTAGTGCATAGCATAGCATACATCAGACTCCCAACTGCAAAAGCATAAGGAATTTTTGCCATGTCTTCTATCTCTTGAGGATCAGTAGGACATTGTTCCTTAGATAGACGGATACCATGTCTAGAGGGCATGTTTGCCCCTTTGGTATTGGTCATGGAAAATCTCTCAAGAACTTTGTCAATGTAGGCTGTTTGAGAGAGAGCAAGGGATCTGTTCTTCCGGTTTCTGACAATCTGAATACCAAGAACATAGGCTGCCTCACCCAAGTCTTTCATGTCGAATTGAGTGTCAAGCCATTCCTTGATGTGAGTCATTTTCTTGACATTGTTTCCAATGATCAAAATGTCATCAACATAAAGGACCAGGAATACTACTACTTGGTTTTCCTTGAGTTGGTAAACACAAGATTCATCTTCATTCTGATGAAAGTCGTAGGTCTTGATGATCTCATCAAACCTTTTGTTCCATATCGGTCCATTCCAATGCATACTCCATGCATCCAACCTGAGCTTTACTTTAACCTATGTTCTGGAAAGAACATAACATTTCTCCAAATGTAAGTAAACTCTGTTGTAGATTGTCATATCAGTGAAACCCAGTGTTCTGATAAATCTAGGAATACTTTATTCACATAGTCATGTTTATTTTCCACTGTGTTGACAACACAATAAACATGTTCAAGTATGTGAAAGGGGTTTGGATGAATTTATAAATCAAATAGACAAGCAATTGATTAAGTGAACCAAAACATACACAAGTGAATGAAAAATTACTTCTGTTACTTTATTGATATAGAATAATCTGGATTACATTGAAACAGAGTTTTATATAGGGCATAAAACCCAACAGGTTATTCGTTGAAAACTTTTAACACCGTAAGATCTCATTTGATAAATGTTTTGTGAGTTTTCGTCTCTATTAGACTCTCCCCTATGGTGACTACTTAGAGATAAACTCATAAAACATGAAACAATAGTGGAAGCTCATAAAATGAGAATAACCTTGACTCTCGCCTACCGGGACAACGTTGGATTATCATTTTGATCGAATAAAAGGTTGCTAAAATGGTTTTATTTTAGATGAGCTGACTACTCTGTTCAAATAATGTTGTCTTTGACTCTCGCCTACCGGGACACTGTATTTCATTATGTTGGAAACCTTGGAAAATAAACTATGTTAGATTTAGTATTTTTATAACATAAGTGATTATTTGTTATTTTCTGAACTTGTGTATGAATTTGAACCAAAACCTTACTTCTGTTTTATTGATGTATTGTAGAGCCAATAACCCTCATCCCAACCCACTCCTAGTTAATATCTTAGCAAATGAACTCGAAGATATGAATAAAACTCCTGGTCAGAGTAATACTTCAAATGTGCTCATGATGAACATGAAATTCCAGAAAGCAAGTAAGCTGGGAATTGTTCACTCTAAAGAGCAAATAGTTCATAACTCCATAAATCCTACTATTTCAAGCTTAGTTGAGAAGATAAAAAAAAAGTGATTCCACTTCCTCAAGTTATACTTCACAACAAAATGAACCAGCAAGAACAACAATTCACAAACGAATAAGCAGTGATGCTTTAGTCTTCGAATCATGTGTTTTAGAGAATGATAAATCCATTTGGATTCTTGATTCTGGGTCTACAAACCATGTAAGTTGTTCATTACAATTGCTTGAGAAATGGAATTATTTGAAATCCGGAGAGTTGAAACTTAAGGTTGGTAATGGCGAAATGGTTTCGGTTAGAGCTAGAGGAAAAGCCAAAATCAAGTTTCAAAACAGAATTTTGGAATTAGACAATGTCTTATACATTCCAAATTTCAGTAGAAACTTGATTTCTGTTTCATGCTTACAATTGCAACAATACAAATTAGATTTTTTGAGTTCTGGTTCTACCATTTCTCGAAATGACATTCATATTTGTGTTGCATCCATGGAACAGGGGCTTTATGTTCTTAGACCAGACGAACCATTTGCCCTACATAACGAACTTTTTAAAGTAGCTAAACCTAGAAACCACAAAAAGCAAAAGATCGATGATGATAATGAAACATATCTATGGCATTTACGTTTGGGTAAAATAGGCTATGACAGACTAAATAGGCTAACCAAAGATGGTCCATTGAAAAATGTCGTCTTAGGTGAATTACCTGTTTGCGAGTCTTGCATAGAAGGAAAGATGACCAAACGTTCTTTCTCTACAAAAAGAGAGCGTGCCAAACAACCCCTAGGGTTAGTGCATTCAGATGTTTGCGGACCTTTGAATGTAAAAGCCCGAGGTGGTTATGAGTACTTTGTCACTTTCATTGACGATTACTCTAGATATGGACATATTTACCTTATGCATAAGAAATCTGAACATTTGAAAAGTTTCAGGAATTTCAAGCATTGGCTCAAAACCAATTGGGTAAAACGTTAAAGATCTTGCGAACTGAGAGGGGTGGAGAATATATGGATATGCAGTTCAAAGATCATTTGATCGAACTAGGCATTGAATCCCAATTAACCGCCCCTAGCACTCCACAACAAAATGGAGTTGCAGAAAGACTGAATCGCACGCTTTTGGAAATGGTTAGGTCCATGCTTAGTTACTCAACTCTACCTACGTCCTTCTGGGGATATGCAATTCAGATGGCAACCGACATTTTAAATGTTGTTCCATCTAAATCAATCCCTAAGACACCTTTAGAACTATGGAATGGTCGTACACCTAGTTTACGCCATTATAGTATCTGGGGGTGCCCTGCTCATGTCTTAAGAAAGAAAGACGGCAAACTTGAAAAGCAAACTGAAGTTTGCATGTTTGTCAGGAATTCTAAGGAGACTAGGGGTGGACTATTTTATAGTCGCAAGGATAATAAAGTGTTTGTTTCCACAAACGCCACTTTCCTTGAAGATAACTATATTAAGAATTTCAAACCACAAAGTAAAGTAGTATTGGAGGAAATGCTTGCAGATATAAGACCTTCTAATGTTCCGTCCTCTTCCATTCAAGTAGAGGATAATCCCACTCCCTCAGTCGAACCAACTGAGAAAACTACTACCAAAGTTCCTGTTCAGAAGATCACCGTTCCTCGTCGTAGTGGGAGGGTTTCAACAAAACCAGCCCGTTATGGCTTGGATGGTGAAATCAATATGGTCGTTGGTGACGGTATTGATGACGACTCATTAACCTATAAACAGGCAATGGCAAGTCCGCAACGGAAACGATGGTCAGCCGACATGAATTCAGAAATGGATTCCATGAAAAAGAACAAAGTCTGGGAATATGTAGATGCACCCGATGACTATAGTCCAATCGGATGTAAGTGGGTTTACAAGAAGAAAAGAGGCGCTGGAGGTGAAGTCGAAACTTTTAAAGCTAGACTTGTAGCCAAGGGTTATACCCAAAGAGAAGGTGTGGACTATGAGGAAACTTTTAGTCCAATTGCCATGCTCAAATCCATCCGAATTCTTCTCTCCATAGCTGCCGCTTTCGATTATGAAATCTGGCAAATGGATGTCAAGACTGCCTTCCTTAATGGGGTACTTGAAGAAACCATCTATATAGAGCAACCAGAAGGCTATGTTCTTCCAGGGCAGGAAAATAAAGTTTGCAAATTAAATAAGTCTATCTATGGACTTAAGCAAGCTTCTCGTTCATGGAACAAAAGGTTTGATGAAATCATCAAGACCTACGGCTTTCTTCAGAATGAAGATGAACCTTGTGTTTACCAACTCAAGGAAGACCAAGTAGTAGTATTCCTGGTCCTTTATGTTGACAACATTTTGATTATTGGAAACAATATCAAGAAAATGACTAACATCAAGGAATGGCTTGACACTCAATTCGATATGAAAGATTTGGGTGAGGCAGCCTATGTTCTTGGTATTCAGATTATCAAAAACCGGAAGAACAGATCTCTTGCTCTCTCTCAAACAACCTATATTGACAAAGTTTTAGAGAGATTCTCCATGAACAACAACAATGGGGCGAACATGCCTTCTAGATATGGTATTCGTCTATCTAAGGAACAATCTCCTACTGATCCTCAAGAGATAGAGGACATGGCGAAAATTCCTTATGCTTCTACAGTTGGAAGTCTAATGTATGCAATGTTATGCACTAGACCTGACATCTGCTATGCAGTTGGAATCGTGAGCAGTATCAGTCAAATCCAGGACAGGAACATTGGAATGCAGTTAAGTATATTCTGAAATACTTAAAGAGTACAAGGAATCTTGTATTACTCTATAAGGGTGGTGCTTTAAATCCCATAGGCTATACTGATTCAGATTTCCAGGCATGTCTTGAAGACAGGAAATCTACATCTGGGATGGTGTTTACTCTTGGGGGTGGAGCAGTGGTTTGGAGAAGTGCTAAGCAAACTGCGATATCGGACTCTACGATGGAAGTAGAATACATAGCTGCAGCAGAAGCTGCTAAAGAGCTTGTCTGGCTAAGAAAGTTCTTCACCAGTATCGGTGTCGTGCTTGGAATGGAAAAGCCTCTGGTCCTACTTTGTGATAATAATGGAGCAATAGCCAATAGTAAGGAACCTCGAAGCCACAAGAGAAGCAAACACATAGAAAGGAAGTATCACATCATCAGAGAATATGTGGCTAGAGGGGATGTACTGGTTAAGAAAGTGGACATAGAAGACAAATTAGCTAATCCATTCACCAAAGTCTTGGCAGTAACTACATTTGAAAAGCACCGTCAGAATTTAGGATTAATTGATATGTACTAATTAGTTTTATATTAGTAGAAGTGGGAGTTTGTTGGGTTTTATGCCCTAAATAAAACTCCAATTCAATGTAATCCATTTTATTCAACATCAATAAAGAAACAGAAGTATTTTTCATTCATTTGTGTATGTTTTGATTCATCTTATCAATTGCTTGTCTATTTGATTTATAAATTCATCTGAAACCCATTTCACATACTTGATCCTGTTTATTGTGTTGTCAACGCATTGGAAAGTAAACATGACTATGTGAATAAAGATTCCTAGATTTATCAGAACACGGGGTTTTACTGATATGATAATCTACAACAGAGTTTACTTGCATTTGGAGAAATGCTATGTTCTTTCCAGAGCATTGGTTAAAGTAAAGCTCAGGTTGGGTGCATGGAGTATGCATCAGAAGGGACCGATATTGAACTTTGACATAGATTTAATTAAACTTACCGTAATATCTATTCAAGCCAATATCGCCTAGTTGATCCTAGATCAAATGATCTTAATCCTTATATGATTAGGTTCAATCTCAAGAGTGTTATTCGTGTTCTTTGATTTGTTAGTTAAGCCTACTTTTGGGTCAGGGTGATGCGTACATTTTGGGAACACGGTAGTGCAATTGAGTGGGAGCGCTAACATAAATATGGAATCTATAGCTTCTATCTGGCGAATAGAAAGTAAAGGATGATTTCCTTCGAGCTTGACCAAACGAAAATAAATGGTGGAGTACTCATTTCACATAAGCTGAAATATCATTTATACGGGGTTAAGTGTTTTAAGGATAAAATACATTGTAGGGTGTAACGGTAATCTAATTCCTTTACAGTGTAGATCATTCATATAGAGGATCATTGATCAAATTAGGATTATAACAATGGATAACTAATGACGTGTCTATATGGTGGAACATATAGAGCGTTCTATATACTGAGAGTGCAATTCTAAGTTCTATGCGTGGATTCAACGAAGAATTAATAAGTCAGTGAATTTAGGTTATAAATTCTTGATCTGCTTATTGGAAGCTCGGTTATATAGACCCATGGTCCCCCCACTAGTTGAGACAATATTACTTGTAAGACTCATTTAATTGGTTTTGATTAATCAATTATAATTCTCAAATTAGACTATGTCTATTTGTGAATTTTTCACTAAGTAAGGGCGAAATTGTAAAGAAAGAGTTTTTAGGGCATATTTGTTAATTAAGATACTTTGTATGGTTCAATTAATAAATATGATAAATGACAGCATTATTTAATAATTATTTATAGTTATTTATAGTTAGAATTGGCATTTAAATGGTTGAATTTGAAAATTGGCATTTTTGAGAAAGTAAGATGCAGAATTGATAAAACTACAAAATTTGCAAAAGTGAGGCCCAAATCCATAAAGCCATGGCCGACCACTTTTATAGGAAATATCATCTGATATTTTCATTATTTTAATGCCAAATAATTCAAGCCTAACCCTATGTGGTATGCTATAAATAGATAGTGAAGGCTTCAAAAAAAAAAAAAAAAGACTTTCACATCTTGTTTCCTTCAGAGAAAATCCTGAGCCTTCTCTCTCTAAACCTAGCCGCCACCTTCACCCTCTTCTTCTTCCTTGAATAATTTCGAACCTCTTAGTGATAGAGTAGTGCCCACACACAGCAAGTGATACCTCAATCATAGTGAGGAAGATCGTGAAGAAAGACATTCAACAAGAAGGAGATTCAACACTAAGGAAAGGAGAGAAAGAGATCCAGGTTCAGATCTTGATAATACTCTACGAAAGAAAGGATACAAGGGTTAGAGATCTGAACGGAAGGAGACATATTATTCCGCTGCACCCAATGTAAGGTTTCTCATACTTTATATGTGTTTAATTTCATAATCATTTTAGAAGTTCATATTTAGGGTGTCAATCAACATACTTGTGAGTAGATCTAAGATCCTGGTAAAATAATATCCAACAAATATGCCTATATCCACTGAAAGTAGTTCATCTTATTCGCAGATGGATGTACATTCAGGGGTGGATATGAGTTTTTCGTTGTATTCTTAAAACGATCACTCTAGATTTTACCTTTTGCAAAAGAAATTTGAAATGTTTTAAAAATTTCACGATTTCAAGCACTGGTGAAGCACCATTAGGGTAAGTGGTTAAAGATCTTGTGAACTGATAGGGGTGGAGAAATAGTTAGTAGATATGCAGTTCAAAGATCATTAAATTGATTTTTGAATTATATCCAAACTTACCTCCCCAGAAATTTCGTTTTGCATATTGATGATTAGTTACTAGTCGTTGCCTAAGTCCTTCTATGGTAATACAATTTCAGAATGATGCAATGGTTGTATACTTAATGTAAATTATTACTAGATTCATGGATGACCTAATCAAAATCTTAAGAAAAGCTAGAACTGTTAACCATGGTTTGTTAGTTATTCTAAGTGATTAGGGGTGGACCATCCCATAGTCAATAGATAAGAAAGTGTTTGTTTAAACAAATACTACTTTTCTAAGAAAATGACTAAGTCTGAAAATAAAGTAGCAAATAAAGGAGATATTTTTCTTGATTTCAAAAGTGTTCTATCATCTTATTCTTTACATGATGATTCAACTGCCTCTGTTGTCTTAACACAACCGAAGAGGTTAGTACCATTTAGTTTTCTTAGACATAATTCACGGTACTTTGTCGTAGTGGGAGAGTTTTAAGGAACTTCACTTCTTATGACTTGGAAGACACTTGTGATTAAAATCCATTGTAAGTTTAAACAAGTAATGGATTGTCAAGATAAGAAACTAAGAAGAAAAGCCAATAGAACTATGGTTTGATCCATTCACATGGAGTAACCTAAAGTTTTCTATTACAAGATCATAAAAGGAAATTTTCGTATATAAGTCTATTCAATGGACTTAACAAAACTTCCTGTTCCTAGTATTATAGGTTTGAGTTTATCTAAACCTATGGCTTATGGTATACCTGGTAATTACTTACTCTAATGCAAGCAACTTACTTTAGTAAGATACTGAAGCATTTTCTTTCTAATGGCAATCTATAGAAGCTTCTTGACTTCTAGGCATAGATTTTATCTAATGAAAAGTCTCAACTATTCCAGAAAAGATAAAGCCATTTCTTAAATCAACAGTGAGAGGTCTCATATATGCTTTAGTATGCCTTAGACCAGACACCTGCTGTTGAGTGGGAGTAATGAGTAGGTATCAGATAAATTCAGGAGATGAACATTGGAAGACAATCAAGTAAATCTTAAGATTAAGAAGAGGAACTATATGTTAGTCTATAAGGGTGTATTTAAAACTCTTAGACTACACCACATCAGATGGTGATTACTCTGGGGGTGGAGTAGTTATTTTGGAGAAGTGTAAAAACCTATCTGAAATCTCTAGGTCTACCAGAGAGGGACTGAATGTTAAAGTTGCAGGAAAGGTACTTATTCAGTCTAAGGAAAGTTCTATACATTTGTGGCACCGTTCCAACTTGTCTTAACTACTAGTGTTATTTCCTGATTAACCAAAAGTAGTTGCCAAAAGTATAGAATCCGGTATCCCAAAAGAGTAGACATATAGAGAGGAATTTCACATTATCAAGGATTTTGTGATTAAGGAAGAGTAATGGTGGAGGAAAGGTTGTGGTTAATTCAACCTGTCAGATCCTATTACGAGGAGTTTACTACTACTACACTTGATTTGTATATCAAGGTATTGAGATTATTTGAAATGCACATTTTATTTTATATTAGTGCAAGTGGGAGTTTGTTGGGTTTTATGCCCTAAATAAAATTCATTTCAATATAATCAGATTTACTTATTAATAAAGATCAGAAATAACATTTTATGTTACATGGTTCACATGATTTATTTCATGATTATATGTACATAATTTATGAATTCTATTTAAGTCCAGAACATATGAATTTGTTAATGATTATAGTGTTGTCAACACAGTGGAATATAATCTTAATTATATGTTCGAAAGTTTATTCCCTGATTTGTCAGTTCACTGGATTTAGACTGACATGATAATCAGCGATAGGTATTCTTACACCTTGGATAAGTGTTATGTCCTTTCCAGGGCATTGGCAAAGTTTACCAGTATCAGATGTATGGAGTATACATCGGAAGGGACCGATATTGGACTTTGATTAGATTATTAAAATTTACCGTAATATCTATTCAATTCAATATCACCTGTTGATCCTAGATCAAATGATCTTAATCCTGATATGTTTAGGTTCGATCTCAAGAGTATTATACATGTTCTTTGATTTGTTAGTTAAGCCTACTTTTGAACAGTCAGGGTGATACGTACATTTTGGGAACATGATAGTATAATTGAGTGGGAGCGCTAACATAAATATGGTGTTTATAACTTCTATAGGAATTTAGAAGTGAAACGATGATATCCTTCGAGCTTGGCTAAACAGAGATAAATGGTTGAGATCTTATTTCACTTCGCTGAAATATCATTTATACGGAGCTAAGTGTTTTAAGGATAAAATACATTGAAGGTGTTACGGTAATTTAGTGCCTATTCAATGTAGATCATCTATTAGAGGGTCATTGATCAAATTAGGATTATAACAATGGATAACTAATGACGTATCTATATCGTGGAACATATAGAGCGTTCTATATACTGAGAGTGCAATTCTAAGTTCTATGCGTGGATTCAACGAAGAATTAATAAGTCAGTGAATTTAAGATATAAATTCTTGATCTGCTTATTGGAAGCTCGGATATATAGACCCATGGTCCCCATACTAGTTGAGACCATACTGCTTGTAAGACTCAGTTAATTGATTTTGATTAATCAATTATAGTTCTAAAGTTAGACTATGTCTAGTTTATGAATTTTCACTAAGCAAGGGCGAAATTGTAAAGAAAAGAGATTCTAGGTTTATTTATTAATTAAGAGACTTTATATGTCTAATTAATAAATATATTAAATGACAATATTATTTAATAATTAATTTTTAGTTATTAAATAATTAGACTTGGCATTTAAATGGTTGAATTTGAAAATTGGCGTTTTTGAGAAAATGAGATGCAGAAATGATAAAACAGCAAAATTGTATAAGTGAGGCCCATTATCCAAAGCCCAGGCCGGCTACTATTGTAGGCTTTTATCATTTATTTTTTTATTATTTTAATGCCAAATAATTCTAACTTAAACCTAGGTGGTTACCTATAAATAGATAGTGATGGCTCTTATTCACACTTAACCTTTTGTTAACTCTGTCAGATGAAAGTTGAGCCTCCTATTCTATACATAGCCGCCACTTCCCTTCTCTCTTCTTTTCCTCTTCAATTTCGAACCTTGAGTGAATGAGTGAGTGCCCACACACATCAAGTGGTATCTCAATCATAGTGTGTAAGACTGTGGAAAATCAACCAAAAAGAAGGAGATCAGCATCAAAGGAAGGAGAGAAAGAGATCCAGGTTCAGATCTTGGTGATGCTCTGCTACAGAAAGGAATCAAGGGCTAGAGATCTGAACGGAAGGAGTCATTATATTCCGCTGCACCCAATGTAAGGTTTCCTTAAACCCTTATGTGTTTATTTCATTGTTTTAGAATTCATATTAGGATGTTAATGAAACATACTTGTTAGTAAATCTAAATCCTGGTAAAAAATTTCCAACAACAAGGGTTAGAGATCTGAGTGGAAGGAGACATATTATTCCGCTGCAACCAATGTATGGTTCCCTAAACTTTATATGTGTTTATTATCGTTTTAGAAGTTCATATTTTGGATGTTAAACAACATACTTGTGAGTAGATCTAAGATCCTGGTAAAATAAATTCCAACAGACCCTGGCACTGAACCCGGCCTTTGACCCGAACCTGAATCCGACCTCAGACCTAGATCCGACTTAAATAAAATCAAAAAATAAAAATAAAAATGAACTTTACAGAACACAATTCTATTTTCTGTTTTTAAAATTGAAAAACAAAAGTTATTATAGAACACATTTTTATTTTTACTTTCATTTAGTGATTAAAAAATGACACCTTTGTTTTTGAAAAATAAAAATGCATTCTGTAATTACTTTTGTTTTCTAATTTTAAAAATATAAAAAAAAAGTGTGTTCTGTAAAGTTTATTTTTATTTTTATTTTTATATTTTTCAATGTCTAGGTCCGGGGTCTGATTCGGGTCAGTGGTCGGGTTCAGCACCAGGACCGTGGGAGGGGAATTTGGGTTTGAGTCTGGTTTGAGTTTAAAATATTGATTAAAAAAATTGTTTAAAAAAATATTGAAAGTGTTTTTTTTTTTGTTTTTAAAATTTTGATTCTCAATTAAAAAATTAAAAAGTGAAAACAGTTTTACAGAACATGTTTTTGATTTTTTTTTTTCACTTTTCTAATTTTAAAAACAAAAAATTAATTAAAAAAATATTACCAAATGCCACCTAATGTTTTTTTTTTTAATTTATAATTACATTGAATTTTGTTTGTTATTGTATATTTGGTTATGGTAATATTTCACCGCAACTGACATTAGTAAAGGAGATTTTGGTGTGTTGGGTTGTTTTTATGAAAATTTTTATTAGGAAAATAATTTTATAAAATTTTTTATTAACAAAATAATTTTTTATGGTCACAAAAACGATTATGAATTAAATTGTGCGACTATAAATAATTATTATCGCAAAACCACCATAAATTTATTTTGTGGGAGTACATAGAGTAAAAATTAAGTGATATTGCAAATTTTAATATTTTAAATGGTTTAGTTTGACAAATTTCTTGTTTGGTTGTCGAGAAAAAAGTAAAGAGCGAAAATTGAAGGATAAATTCTCCCCTTCTTTGTGCAATCTCTGGTTATCCAAATTTTGTCTTCATCAGTACGTTCATTCTATGAAAATTTCTAAATTTTAAGAGATTTTCTAATTTCCTTTTTGCTCAGCAATTTCTCAATATCCAAATAGTACCAATAAATTTAACCCCTTTACTTTTTTTACCCTTTACAACTAATCTATTAAGAATTAGGGTTTTGAATTTTGATTATTGAACTTTACCTTCTTGTATCATCTAATTTTGAAATTTTTCACTTAACTTGATTGGTGCTTCGGTTTGGTTTGCACACAACCTAGCAATGGCAACAGCTACTTACCCGCCACCACCACCATATTACCGTCTCTATAAAGATTATCTTCAAGACCCTAAATCGGCTCCGGCGCCTCCTCCGCCAGTTGTAGGGACATATGTCTGTTTTGGGAGCACCTACACCGTGAGAATATTCCACTTTCTTTTCTCTCTCAGTACTTTGCAGTTAGAATGCTAGTTTTTTTATTTATTTGTTTTAGCTTTCAATTATTTTTTGGGGATTCATTCGAAGGACAAAAAGAATGGAGAAAATTGCAAAACCAAGTTTCTCACTTTCAAAATCTGGATAAGTTGTGTTCTTAATGTGGTTGATGGTTGTAGATTTAGCTTGATTGGTAACTATAGCAATCTTCACTGTTGATGTTTATTATTTGATTCTCAAAAAATAAAACAATATTGTGCTCATAAACACTTTTTTAAAAAGGAGTTTGGCTCAATTCCCATTATTATTTTCTTGTGTTGTTGTATAGACCGATGACATACTTCCAAGTTTGGAAGAACAGGGTGTGCGGCAGTTATATCCAAAGGGATCAAATATTGGTAAGCATTCTAATCCCCAAATCTTTGTATAATTATCTCGTTACTTTTCAGTTTTCAGAGCTCACGAAAGTTTGTTGCTTTGTTTGATATGATAAATCTCCAAAAATATTGTTTTTCTTAGAGGGTTATTGATTTAGTCTACTTTATTTTCTTATTTGTTTATGTATGATCCCTTTCATTTGCTACTTTTTAAAATTTGGGAAAGTTTGTTTGACATAATTGTGATCAAATAAACCATTGATCACCTACTATTTATTTTCTTCTGGAGTTTGGTTGAGTTTTTCATTGGTTAGATCATATGATGCTTTTATCAACCTTAAAGTATGAATGAGAAAACATTGATATTAAGTGTAACCTGAGGGATAGGGCACTGTTTACCAATGTTAAATTGAGGAGTAAATAATTTTAACTTTTTTTTTTAATTTAATTTTTTATTTTATTTTGGTCCTTTCGGTTTCCAAACTTCTGGTTTGATTGATAATGATATGTGGGGAAGAAATGAGTAGTACTTTTCTGTCCATGTGTATTTTTTTTTTTCTGTTTTAACTGAGGTATGAAAAAATAGGTTTCAAGAAATGTGAGGGCTTTGTGTTGGGTAATTGTCTGCTTATCTCTTGTCATGGTTGTTTTGGTGCTTTGATCTTATTTACTACTTAGATTATGTATTTACTTGCTGTTTGTGTATTTGCTTGGATTAGGTTTCGGGAAAAGCTTTGATCTTTCTGTTGTTTTGCTAAGATAAACAAACTTTGATATCTTATAGATTTTAAGAAGGAATTGAGGACGCTTAACAGAGATTTGCTGCTCCACATTTTGGAACTTGCTGATGTTCTAGTGTCCCGACCATCGCAATATGCAAGGAGAGTCGAGGATATATCTCTTATATTCAAAAACTTACATCATCTCCTCAATTCATTACGGCCTCACCAGGTAAAATATTGCAAGTATTTGGAACATCATTTATTGGCTTCAATTACAAATTCCCTTGGGTACTAGAACACCAATTCTTTATCTGAATTGCACATCATGAGAGAATCTACTTTATAGTAATGGTGTCATTAACTTGCAGGCTAGAGCAACACTCATTCATATTCTAGAACTTCAGATACAACGTCGTAAACAAGCTGTGGAAGATATTAAACGGTATTGTTTCATGGATTTACTGAGTTACTCAATGAGTAATTTCTATGATGAAATTGTCTCATTTGTTATTTCATCGCAGGCATTGAAAGGGAAAGCTTTTCTCATTATTATTTCTGAACATTTTTTTTTTGACTTTTTCTGGGATTTGTGTAGGAGGAGAGAAGAAGCACAGAAACTTCTCAAGGAGTCCCTTGGAGCATTCGAAGCACAGTGACAGATAAAATATGCCCTTATGGCGAAATTGTGAACTTCCATTGTGATTCTGCTGACATAATTGAATCTTCTTCTAGTATTTAGTCTGGTTTGTTACATATTACTATGTTATGCATTAGAATTAGATGTGTCTTCTCTTTCCTCTTTTCTTCATTTTGTTTTGTATCCTATATTTTAGAAAGTTGAGTTCCTTGTATACAATATGTACTCTGTCTTTTTTGAATGAAGTTTAAAGTTAAATAAATACTCTAGTTTATCAGCTAGATTTTATAAACATAAATGTAACATGCTTTCTTAACGAATGAAAAGGTTTGCAGTTGACATCACATTTACACTGTTGTCTGCAAGAACAAACTTCTCAAGATTTGCAGTTTAAACCTCTTCAGGAGAACTAAGTAGTATTTAGATTAACAAGATACTTAAGTTGGTATTATTGATTGATACACCTTTATGGCCTAGCATACTATTAAAATAATATTCATTTTTATTTTTTGTGGTTAACATGTCGATGAAATATTAGATTTTTTTTTTACTCATGAAGAGTGCCCCACAACTCAAACCAGATTTTCTTCTGTCATCACCTGAGCTTTTACCATTCTCAACAAAAATTAACTTTCCAAAGAAGCCTTCTTTAGCAAGAACTACATTACTCCACTTCAACACTATCAATGTCCTCATTTGTGACTACTAGGATCCACAAGAATCTCAAGTGAGAAGAAGGACATCAGATAATTAAGTGTTATTCACAAACTACCAAATTCATCAAACCTCTAGTAGCCCAGATCTCCTTGGCCACTACAGAATCATTGCTCCTGACACCAAATTACCAAAAGTTTCTATTTCCACAAGACTTTCATTTGAGCACTTTGTAACATAGACTTATTTTCCTCAGACAAAGTTCTAGTCTAACTTAATGACAAATGCTAAATTCATACCGGCAAAAATTATCCAGTCCCTTAGTAAGTTTGGGTTATCAAAGTGGTCTGGCTTCAAGTGTTAAAAATTTAGTTTTTGAAGCATCTCTTTTCTAGTGAATCCGTCTAAGAAGGGAATCCAATCCAACTGCTCGCAAATGGATCGAGGAAGCAGAATAGTGAACATTGTATATGAAAGGACTTTGTTAGGGATGAGCTGCAATAGGCTATTGAAACATTTAGCAGAGTAATAAATACATGGATAAATGGATATTGTATTGATGTTTTTCAGGAATTTGAGAGTTTGAATTCTCTCCAATGGTTTACAATCAACAAATTCTCCACACTTGACCCGACTAAACTGCTACTTAGAGCTCAACTATCTATTATGACCTCATTTGTTGTTGAACGACACTCTTCTTACCCTTGACCTTTCTCGCATAAACATAAGTGATGGGAGATCTATCAATACACCTTGCCCAAAGTCTCACCTAGTTCTTAAGGTAAAAGTGAGCGTATTACTCCTAAATAGTGTTAAAGTTTTCTCAAGTGGCTTCGATGGTAGATTGGTCTATTGAATGTAGGTATGTCAAAAAGATCAATTTAGTTGGATCGGGTCAAAGCTTCGATTCAACGAATCACTTTTGATCCGAAACATTCAGATACTTATTGGATCTTAGATTAGATCCGTTCCCCCTCGCTTAAATTTTTTCCGGATTGGATTTGATTTGATCTGGTTTCAATATATTAAAAAGAACTTAATTCAAGACTCAGACTCGGACCCCTGGGACCCAAGAGCTGGACTGGGACCCGAACCTGGACTTAGACCCAAACCCGAACCCAGGACCTAGACCCGAACCCGGGATCAGACCCAGACTCGGACTGGGACACGAATGCGAACCCAGACTCGAGACTCGGACCCAAATCTAGACGCGAGACTCAGACCCGGACCTAGATCGGGACCTATACTCGGACCCGGATGCAGACCCGGACCCAAGACTTGGACCTGGGACCCAAACTCGGACCCAAGACCCAGGATTCGAACCTGAGACCTGGAGCCAAGACCCGAACTTAGACCCGAGGCCCAAACCTAGACCCGGGACCCGGACCCGGACCCAGACCCAGACCCGACTCGTAGTCGGTGTTGGGGTTAGTTTATTGAAAACATATTATAACTTTACACAGTCTATTAATACAAGTCAATGCCAAACATAATACTCTATTAAATAATACTAATCCAAAATTAAAATAGATATAAAATTATAAGTTTAGATACAAAGTTAATTTTTTTTAAAAAAATCGGGTCGGATTAGATCTGATTTGAATAAGTTGGGTCGAATATGATCTGATGCAAGTATCTAATATATCCAGGGGCAGATCATTACATGATCTGGATCGGGTCAGATCATAGCAGGATCAGATCTGACCTGATCCATTTACACTCCCAATTGAATGAGAGCTTGTGGAGCCTTCTGAGTTCCTTGTCTCACATCCAACACATATTCTGGTTCTAAGGTCCATCAAAACCTGGTAAGTGAGACCTAGTGGTAAGGCAATCACCTACTGTTATGGCCCCAAAACTGAGCGCGACAAGGACACATGGAAGACGAGGTGCACCAATGATCTTGGCGGTAATTGAAGTTAGTGTGCAGCATACCCAATGCACTTAATGACTGGGAAAGGTTCAAAATACTTGGGTGAGAGTTTCTCATTGCGACTTTTAGCCAAAGAACGTTGACAGATAGGGTTCCAGCTTGATGTACACTAAATCTCCAACCTCAAATAGCACATCTTTGAGCTTCCTCTTTTCTTGAGCTTATTGTAAGTTCATTTTGAGTAGGTCCAATATACCATCCCGAGCCCAAAATTTCATTTCTACTACTGAGACTAGTAATAACTGAAAAAGGATGTCAAAGGAGAATGAAGTGACCATACTTGCTTAAATGATCAATAACCATTAGGATAGAATCAAACCAGTTAGACATAGGTAGCCATTCTATAAAACCCATGGATACATCTTCCCAAACTCACTCAGGAATCAGATGAGGTTATAAAATCCCGTGGTGATTGAGTTGAATACTTGTTCGGGCAGACCTATAGATTTTGTTAAGCGGGGTGAAAGTTAAAAGAAATATTTAAAATGTATAAATGTAAAGATTCATAAATATAAAGTGTTGTTTTTTATGTTATTTTTTCAATAATTACATTATTTTTGCGTAGCTACTACAAAAAAGTAACATGAAAACTATATTTTTTTTCTAAAAAAAAATGAAAAACTTGTAAAAAAAACATAATTTGTAAAAATGTATAAAAAAATTCGCAAAAATATAATATTTATAATTTTAAGTGTATTGTGTAAATTTTTTATTTTATTCTAATAATTTTCTTTCAGGAATAGGTGTGTACCCTAGGCTCTATGTAGGTCCGTCCATGTATATTGAGTACATATACTAGATTTAGATGCATGTATGAATTATTGTTTTAAAACTAGTGCTATAGTGCGAATTTTTTGCCTAAAATACGAGTACAACCTCGTATAAAATTGACATGTGGACCTAGTTCCCAATGGAAAGGATGACGTGTTAATAGATAGCTCCCATAGAGCTAACCTCACTTGATGAGAACTTACAAGATGATGCGACCGAGACATGGTCTAGTAGCATACTTGTACTATCCCAATAAACCTCATGGTAAATAATTAGAGTTTATATTTATATTATGGGTTAAGGTAATAAGTAGGATTATGATCCTACTAGTCTATTTAAGCATAAATTTTAAATCTGTTAAAAGTGGATAAATAAGAGTAATTTATTAATTACAGAGATTTATATAACATATGTGAAGGTAATATGAGCTATTTGTGTAATAAAAATATTTTTAAGTTTGGCGACCTTAGAGACTTGATCGGGGGCCAAAAATTATAACAGATTTTATTAATAGATTCGACATGAATATTATGATAAGTTAATAGTGTAAGTGTTAGGGTAATTAAGAGTATGTGGAATTTAACTTAGTGTCCTAAAAGTAGAGATTCCTTAGTGGCTAAAAAATGAAAAGTTTTTATTAATATTAATATTATTATTACTATTATTGTTATATTATTATTATTAAAGTTTTATCAAAACTTATCTGAAGATATATATATAAACATACAAAACGAAAATCTGTTCTCCGTGCGACGAAACCCTCATCCTCATTTATTCATTTTCTTTGATTTCCAACCTGAAATCTATGATTTAAGCCCCTGTAGTAGCGGGATAGTAAATCCTTGAAGAGGGAAAGCTTGAGGTAAGGATTAGTTTTGTTTTAAGTTGAAAATGATTAGTTTTATATTGTGACTTTGTGATTTAGAGTAGTTATGGAGATTCTGACTTCATAGAATTGTTCTTTGGTAGCTGTGGACTAGTTTTGATGTTTACTTATTGAATTTGAGGTGATTTTGAGTAAGAAATCAAGTTTGGAACTTTTTAAAGCTTAAGTCCTAACATCAACGGCATTTTCCGTTTAAGCGCTCGATTTTAATTTTTTGTTACGTAAGGATTGTTGTATATATGGTATATATGTGTTATGTGAAGTTTGGAATGATTTGAATATGTTTCGATAGTGTTTTGGTGAGTGTAAAATTTGAGATTTTCGTGCCAACAAACGGTTGACCATTTTTGGAAATTCTAGGGAGATCAGAAATTGTATTTTTGTCATAACTTTTCACTCGGGTGCCCATTTTAGACGTTCTATATACTATTTTGATGCTTGCAATGAGCTTTACAATATGGTGTATGCTTTAGAGCCAAAATATAAGTTTTATTTTAGTGTACTTATATTGCGAGGTTTGGTAGAAAATCTTAGATTGTCTTATGTGAATATTAAGTGGTGTTTTGGGATAGACACTTATTGATTTATCGTTGTTATGATATAGGGTCCGGGATCGTTGATCGTTCTCCAAGCAGGTCAGCCAACATACCTGAACTAAAACTTGAGGTAAAAAAAGTATATTGTACTGCATAGCAAGTTATATTGCAATGTAATTAATATTATTCAAAATTGATTAATATTGAGATTAAAATACGGTTATTATTGTTATGTAATGAAAAGATTGCCTAATTAGGCAATGACAATGTGATGATACCATGAATGTGATATATGGGCTCACCTGATTAGGTGATGCGATATACCTATCAGCATTACCTGATTAGGTACGGGTGGCAGTGACATATGAATGCCGGGTTATGGCATAGACGGAAACTATTGTTAGGTTTCTTCCTATCGGCGATGCTTGATTAGGCATGAGCGACAGTGACATGTGAGTGCCAGATTTGGGCACGGGCTCACCTAATTAGATGATGCGATATGTTAGTGCCAGGATAGGGCACATGCTCCTCTGATTAGGCGATGCAATACATGGGCGCCAGGTTTCGGTACAGGCTCACTTGATTAGGTGATGCTGTTATGTGATAGATGAGTGCCAGACTATAGCATGAGCTTGCCTGATTAGGCAATGTAATATAGGATTACTAGATTAAATCACCGACTTACCTAATTAGGCAATGTGATGTCATAAAGATGGTTACTTTATTAGGTAACATATATATAATTTATATTATTAAATGAATATGATTTCTATTATTGGTATAATAGTTTGGTAGTACCAAATATCTTTATATTGATGTTTATTCGTGACAGATGCTAGTAGTAATTTGGGTTTTATCTTATGAATAATGCATGATCGTTTGATCCTGATTGTCTGAGTATAAATGATAATATTCGAATAATAAATTATATGATTGTTGTTATTACTTTTCTTGCTGAGTCTTTGTGACTCACGGGTTCTATGTAGTGTAGGCAAAGGCAAAGGAAAGCTAGATCAACCATGAGGTGACAATCTTCTTCAGCAATGTACATATTGATCCTACCGGCCTGTGTGTCAAGTTGCTAAGAGTTGTTTCGGGTTATATCTACTGTATATTTGATTTTATATTTTGAATTTTCATTGTATATAGTATTTTTTGTAAAACTTTAACAACATGGATCCCCGAAACACAGTTTTGATGTCGTTATGATGTTCTATTTTAGTGTTTTATTTTAATGAAGTTTTTAATATTATATCTATTAGTATTAAATTAGTTTATAGAATCACACATGTGACGTACCTATGGGATAGCGAGTATTAAAACTAATATAGTATAATATATATGCAAGTAGAAAAGATACATATATTATAGTGGTTCAGTAGGAACTCGAGCTCAACCTGTGCCCCCCCCCTTTTGAATAGAGCTGGAGGCACCTACTTATAGGTAGTAGGTGATTGTTACAAATTGTAGTCATTATGATAGACTATTACAACTTACAACCATAATTATCATATTGATTACATGAGTTATAAAGTAAATGTAAGCTCACTTTAATGGTACTTGAATATTTGGCAATTATTTTAGTTGATTGATATGTTCGCGCCTTTTCATTGACATTGCTGGTCTTAATACCGCAAGGTCCCTTTATTGATATCGCAATCTCTCCTTAACGAAATCCTTCTCGCGGGGAGGAAAATTATCCTATTAATAGAATGCAAGGAAAGTTTAATATTTGGGTTAAGTTGAAAGAGGCATTTGAATTTTGATAAAGATAAATAAGCAAGCAGCCATGCAAGTAACTGAGTCCAAATCCCTCACCAGTATATGGCACTACTAATTTTGGAAAATTTGTGGATGTAACTTACTTTCTTGAGTCTTTTTCATTGTCATTTTGTCTCAATCTTGATCTCAGTAGTTACACTTACATGAGGCTCTTAGAGGCAGTCCATCCACTTTATATCTGCCATGCTGCTAGAAGTGCCAAACATGGCTACTAACATCTAAGATGGAAAGCACAAGGACATAAGTAGGAGCTTTCTGCGGATGTTTGAGTTGTTTCAGTGAGAGGCACATATGCACAGAGCCCCAACAAAATGAATGTCAAAGAGGCCATGCGGTGGCTGCAATCAGGGGCCTTCTCAAAGGAGACTACAAGAAAACTTTTCGTAACATCATCAAGTATACCTGCAAGCTCTGAGGACATTTTATAGATATTGAAAAGCAAAATCAAAATCAAGGAAGATGCTTTGAGGACTTGCATCCTTACTTTACATGCTCTCTATTCTATGTATCACTGAACTTGGATCAGTTCATGAATTACAGAATTGTAAGCAAGAGATGATGATCAACAAAACTTGGGACTGGAGGAATCATTTCATTATTTTCCATGAAGTTGAGATACTAAATTGCAGGGTTTAGCAGTAATCATTCCAGCTGACAGGGAAGTTTCTTATCCATTGAAAAAGTAATTAAAGGCATAGAGATAGTTAGGAGTACAATGCTGCTGGCCGTAGGCAGCCGGATACTCATAGTTGAAAGTAAGAAGAGGAATCTTTATATTTTCTAAACTTTTAATTCTTGACTTGGAGATTTGTAGGTTGTTATGAAAAGCAATCTTTCATTTACATGTCTTTATTGTTTGCTTAAGATATACATGTCTACATCTGCTAATATTGATTTAATTTCGGGGTTGTTTAGAGGTTCATAATTGTCTCTGCGTGAACCATTTATATGAAGTTAGTGAGAAATTTAAATAAAACTCCATGTTTCACCCATTTTTAAAAGTTTAGGCTTGGGTTTTTCAGCCTTGAAATATATGCTCTGAAGGTCTTTTATCTTCCAATATCCACTGTTCCAATCCAAAAAGGAAACTAAGGCTTAGTGCAATTCTTTTCTGTTATGTCAGTTGAAAATGGATAAAACACCATAAACACGAAGGCCATTCAATCAAGTGGATTAAAAAAAGAATTATTCCCATTAATCATGTTAAGAGTATACAAAAGAGTCAACAAAATAAAGATACAAAATATATGAGACAATAGATAATACAAGAAGAAAATTGGATAATAGAGTTTTTGGCTCGGTAAAAGACCTGAATTTCTTGCTAAACTGCTACTGGAGTGAGTTGCCGGCCTTGAGTTTAACTTTCAAATTTTTCTGGTTCATCCAACAAATTCAGAGTTTCTACTTTCTCTTCCTTATCCTTGTTTTCTTTTTTTGGTTTGAATGGCCCTAGCTTTGTTTCTATATCCTTAACTATAGTGGTTAACGATCTCAAATCTCGAGCTTTTGCCAATTGACTGGGCGATAATTCCTGCCATTATGTTCTCTTACATCAGAGACTTGCAGTAACACAAAGTAACCTTCCAGTAATTTCATAGTCTTGAAATTACAAAATAAATGACTACATGGGAACTGGGAAGTAGTAAGAACAACTTGAAATGAAAATATGGTTTTCAAAATTTTTTTTCAATGTTCAATCATACATTATAAAACTCTAGAAATGGGATACCATATCAAACAAAAGAAGACACAACAGGTTAACAATAGGAGGAATGCAAAGCTGGACGTTGAAATTTAGGAATCTATAAACTTATGAGATCTGAGATCCTCAAAACAAAGTGCTACAGTGAGAGATAACCATGTCTTAAAAAATGCTTGAAAACATGTACTATGTTATAGTTTAATGGGAAACTTTATCAATGCAAAAAACTAGAAGCTGATGTATACCTTCTCAACTTGGTTTGATCGTTGTTCTAGATCTTCTTCACAAGTTTTCTTATGAATACTTCGAAGAACATAAAGTAAGTGAGCATGGAGATTGTTTGAACAATGTTGATCAAGCACACCATGAGGTATAGCTGATTGGCAACCCACTGAATAGAAAGGGCAACTGACAAGCCTCATAGGACAGACAGTGATACAATGTCGGTCCATATCACGTCTCATGATACGATCAGAGCACTTCTGTTCACACAAAATTATCTTAAAAGGACAACCAGAATCATGCTTCTCCCTATGCCTCGTAGAAAACATGGCATTACATCCTTCGTTCTCGCAATTCATTGATCGGAAACCACAGCTCCCAACATGTTCAGTGAGCTCTTCTGCAGAATCAAATCTCATGTTGCAGTGATACTCATTCTTAAAATCAACATTCTTAAGCAAAGTTTGAGCTATGGCTTCCCTTTTATCGGTCAACCAAAATCCATTAATCTCCATTTCTTGGACAAAATCATCAATCTTATCTTCTCTCTTTTCACTTAGCAACCATCCAGAAACTCGACTTAATAAGTTCCTCTTCAAAGTAGCAAAGTCATCAACAAAGTCAGAAATTATGTCATAAGGGTTAGCAGAAACGTCTACTTCTGGAACATCTCCTAAGACAAAAGTCTCTGCAACAAAACTCTCACTTCTCTGAGTAATGTAATCAACCATTTCCTTTCTGAATTCAGCAGCAACTGAGGCTGGGGTCCTAAAGATATCTCCTGATGTGTTGTCAACACAGGCTGTAGATATTCCTGGGAGGAATGCTTGAGCTATTTTGTGGACTAATTCTGTATCGTACAGATCACAATGGAACAAGGGAACTCCTTTACCATTTTTAATCTTTTCAGGTTTATGATCGGTCTTAATTGCAAGGCTTTCCATGCCTAAAGATGTCTGCAAAACAAAATCAAAGCTACAAAAAACCCACTTTATTTGTAATAAGATAAGAAACCACCAAGCCTATATACATAACACAATATAGTAGGGGTAATATACAACGTGAACACAAATTTTGGGATTCAAAAGTCTAAAGGAAAAAACATCCTAAACCAGTGTCTGAATCTTGAATGCAAATACAGAAGTCAAACATTATTTAAAAAGAGAAACCAATTCAATGGAATTGAAAAGACTTACCTCCATTTTTCTTCAACGTCTTGAAGATCTGCGATTAAAGCTTCAAAATTTTGTTTCAGATCCTATTGAACCGTATTTTTTTCTTTTATTAAAATTATTAAAAAAAATAATAAAAATAAAATCAAAGGAATCGGTCTAAAAAAAACAAAGGAAAATTTCAAAAAATATCTTTTTCTATGTTTTATTTATAATTTTAGAGCCTAAATTTTTTAATTACAAAAATACTCTTGTAAAGTTTTAAAATGACAAAAATACACTTTATTTAGCAAAAAATTAAAAAAAAAAAAAAAAACTAAAAAACAACGTGAAATCAACCTCACAATAACTATAAATTAATTATCAAACAACTGAAAAATCTCATAACAACTGTAACCCCAAAATTTGTCCACTTAATGTGGCATGTTCACGTAAGCCAAAAGTAAAGTACATGTGGAGTACATCTTTGCTAGTAGCAGAACAGGGTCTCCATGCAAAATATAGCAAAACCGTCAAGCAGCAACCGAATGGAGTGAAGCCAGCCCTCAAGGAGTTGTATTAACATCCCTAACAGGCCAAGAGAAGCCTATAGGTCGGCCATGGTGAGCATATAGGCCGACTAGGGTCTGGGCACAAGCTAGCCGACCAAAAAGTGACTTCCAAGGGAGCTTCCGTTCGACTAAAGGAACCTGACCTCTACAAAGAAATAGTGTACAAAGCTGTCCTCCACTTGCAAAAGGCTGGCCTCCACATCCAAAGGTTGGCCTCCTCTTGATAAAGCTATAGTGACCTGGAGGATCCTGGCAGACACATGACTTATCAGGTCCTGGCAGGAGCATGGCCGAGCAAACCTCAACTTGCAGGCCTTGGCTCGCCAAATCTCAACCTGCAGGCCTTGGCCGGCCAGACCTCCCCTATAGGTCTATGGGAAGCCAACATACCAGGACTCTATGTACAACCTAAAACATGGACAGTAAGCTACCTGGGAATTGGGCCCTTAACAGCCCAACAAATTGATGGAAAATATCTACTTTTAAGGGGAAATTTAGTGTTTTGTATTTAATCAATTTAATATGTAAATATCTAAGGATTTCATTGTAAATTAGGGTTTTAGGCTTCCTATACAAAGGCCTTAACTATAACCTAGAAAACCTAAGTCACTAAGCCTAATTGTAGCCTCTAAACCACTCTAAGTCTGAAACCCAAGTCTCTTCCCCCCCCCCTCTCTCTCTCTCTCTCTCTCTCTCTCTCTCTCTCTCTCTCTCTCTCTCTCTCTCTCTCTCTCTCTCTCTCTCTCTCTCTCTCTCTCTCTCTCTCTCTCTCTCTCTCTCGTACACGCCCAAAGGGCTCCTCTCACTTCATCTCTCACACGCCTCTAAGGCAATTCCTCTCTCTCTCATTAGAGATGCCAACTTGATTCATGTTTTGTATCCATATAGAGAGCTATATCAAATCCCACCTAGAGGAATCTGAATTGTATTATCTCTAAGTATCAATTCAGCCAAAAGGGGAGTAGGTCATTACCCGCTAACTAAGGGGGCCAAACCTCTATAAAAATCTTTGTCTCATTTACTTTATTATTCTTGTTTTGTAATAGGTGGCAAACATCAGATTTATACGACTCTGTTGTTGGTTGATCACTTTTCGAGGCCAATAATTTGGTGCTTCCATTGAGAGCAAGGATATCGTATCTAATCAAACGTCATGGTTAACACAAAAAGAACCCCAATCGCACCATCTGCATCTTTGGGTTCCTCACAAGACCCACAGACTATAGATACCGATGTTCATGTTCTAGCTACAACTGGAATTACCATGAACACAGCAGATGTGGTTAATTCTGCCCCCATAGTAGGCACCACAAATCTAGCCACTACTGTTGGCTAGGATGGCATTAACATCCCGGTGGATCTGAGCAATCGACCCCTGACTCAAAGGGAGGACCATCCACAGGCGCCTCCAACTGAAGGAAGAATCCTTGGGGGCACCCCCAGGAACAACAATCGGGTTTCGTCCCCTGTACTATGTAGGAGAGACAAGACTAGGAATTGGCGAGCCCCACGTGGACTTGGGAGAAGATCTCAAATTAGCAAGACTTAGAGATATCGTCTGCCAAGCCAACATAATTGAAGAACCACGCGCTGCTGATTGCGATGTATTCGTTTAGTAGAGACACGAATTCCTTGAAGAACTACGCGATACTGGTTGCAATGTATTCGCTAAGCAGAGACGCGAATGATGGAATATATTTTACCAGGATATAGATTTACTAACAAGTATGTTTATTAACATCCTAAATATGAATTTCTAAAATAATAGAATTTAAACACATATAAAGTTGAAGTAACCTTACATTGATTGCAGCGGAATATAATGACTCCTCCCACTTAGATCTCTAACCCTTGTTCCTTTCTGTTGCAGAGTATTATCAAGAACTGAGCCCGATTCTCCTCCAAGTGTTTGGATTCTTCACAGTCTTACACACTATGATTGAGTATTAGACTTGCTATGGGTGGACATGCACTCATTCAGTAATGGCTCAAAAATTTATGAAGAACAATATATGAGATTTTGAAAATAGAAGAAGAAGAAGGAATGAAGGTCTCAAAACTCTAGTTGTTTGATAGAATGTAAACTAGGTTATATGAGGTTATTGGATAATGAGACCATCCTATTCCTTTTATACTATTTCACTTAGGGTTATGATTGAATTATATGGAATAAAAATGATAAAATAATAGCAATTTAAACCCTATAGTTGTCGGCCATGTAGATGGGCCCCACTAATTATAATTTTGCCATTTTTTCAACTACTTATCTATTATTTAACAAATGCCATATTTTCTAATTTTAATCCTATAAATGTCAAAACTATTTATTTAATAATTATAATTAATTATAAAATAAATTCTCATTGATATTATTTATGAATAAGACTCCACAAAGTCTCTTAATTAACAAATAAATTCTAAAATCTCTTTTCTTCATAATTAAGACATTGCTTAGTGAAATTCATAATTAAGACATAGTCTAATTTTAGAATTATAATTGAATAATTAAAATTAATTAACTGAGTCTTACAAGTAGTATTGTCTCGAATAGTGTGGGGACCCTGGGCCTATATAATCAAGCTTCCAATAAGTAGCTCTAGAATTTACCAAGTAAATTCTCTAACTTATAAATTTCTCCTTGCACCACTATAGATTTGGAATTGCACTCTTAATTATATAGAGCACTCTATGTGTTCTACGATATAGATTCGCTATGAAATTATCCATTGTTATAATCCTAATAATCAATGATTATCTATAGATGATCTACATTGAGTAGGGACAAATTTACCATTACACCCTTCAATGTATTTTATCCTTAATACACTTAGCTACCTATAAATGATATTTCAGTAAATTAATACAATTACTGAAATGAATACTCAACCATTTATCTCTATTAAGCCAAGCTTTAAAGAAATCATCATTTCACTTCTATGTCCAGATAAAAGCTATAGATTCCATATCTATGATTAGCGCTCCCACTCAATTGAACTACCATGTCCTTAATCTATATGTCACGAGAAGATCCATTGATCGACTTTAATGAAAAGATTGAAGAACATAAATAATACAACTGAACTAGAACCTAACCATCTTAGGATTGAGATCATTTGATCTAAGATCAACTAGGTGATATTAAATTAGATAGATATTATGGTAAGTTTATTATATCTTATTCAAGTTTAATATAGATCCCTTCTGATATATACTTCATACATCCAACACAAGCTTACTTTAATTAATGCCATGGAAAGGACATAACACTTATCCAAAGTGCAAGTAAACTACATTGTAGATTATCCTATGAGTCAAACCCTGTGTACTGATAAATCATAAGAATACATTTAATCACATAATCTTGATTATTTTCCACTGTGTCAACAACACAGTAAACAAAAATATCATTGTGATAAGGATTTGGATGAATTTAGAAATCAAACAAATAGTCACATGAACCAAATAACACATTAAATAAGTAATGAAAATAAATCTGTTTCTTTATTGATAAATGAATATTCAAGATTACATTAAATAGAGCTTTATTTAGGGCATAAAACCCAACAACAAATTCTTGAGATTGATTAATGACCAAGAGTACATCCTTCGATCTTGCCAAGCAGAGTTAGATCGCCGTAATTGAGAGGCCAGTGATCTGATAAGGCGATTCAACAAGAGAACCGGTGTAGGAGGCCAGGATCTCGTTAGAGATCCACTTTAAGGAAGACTGGTAGATAGATCAGGGGGGTCTATCGACAAGCTGACCAACCTGGACCCTCAGGGACCAGGATAGATCTTTCCTTACCAGAGGGAGGACAGACCTTTCCCTCAAAGGTCTAATAGCAAGAACAACTAGATCTCGGCAACCAACAGCATGGGGGGCCGGTCAGGGATCTCAAGGTCAGCAATAACCCTCACTATCCATCATGTGGCAGGCCAACCACTAGCAGGAGTCCCCATGGCTGACAAACCCCCTAAAGAAGTCCCCATGGCTGGTGAGACATCTCCAGAAGTCCTCATGGTCGGCCAGAGAGGAGCACTCCCTCCGCGTGGGGAGCGAGTCACTCGAAGAACAATTTTCAACCGACAAGGATTGATAGCACTTGGAAACACCCAAATCAATAATTTGAGAAGTTAAATTAATCACTTAAGACAGTTGGATCTACCAAACTCCAACGGTGTGATCTACTCCATGTCAATGCACGAACTCCACCAGCCCGATAGAGAAGTGTGGGCGGCCAGGCCCTTCCCAACTTAGGGCTGGCCGACCATATACAAGCACCAGACTCAAGGTTGGCCGACCTTAAGTATACCCTCTCCCAGGGTGTGGCTGGCTAGGCTCTAACCAATCTGAGGCTGCAACTCAATCAAAGAAGGCTAATCAACAGGCCCCTACAACAATAGATCCTTCTATACAAGCACAATTGGATCAAATACGAGGCATGCTCAAGGGCCTACCTTGTCCAAAACCTCCAGAACTTGAGCTAGACAAGTCAAGGGGATCACTATTCTTTGCATACATCAATACCTTGCCCTTGCCCAAATTCAAGATGCCAACTTGGAAGATGTACACGGGGAAAAAAATCCTCTAGTACACCTGAAGTACTTTGAGATCTAAACAGATCTCCAACAAGTATCTAGAGATGTGCGATGCCGAATCTTTCTGGAAACTCTAGCTGAAATAGCCCAACAATGGTATTCAAGCTGGCCCCAGGAAGATTTAATTCTTGGGAAGAGCTCTCCCAAGAGTTCTATATTCAGTTCTCTACTTCAAGACAAATACCTTCACGACTGGAGGATCTTGTCAAAATAAAGCAAAAAAAAGATGAAACTTTGAAGGACTACATTCAACAGTTTATGGCTGAGGCCACCAAGGTCGAAGGCCTAAAGCAGAAGGCTGATATACGACCATCCTCAAAGGCATCCTACCGTTGAGTGACTTCTGGAAAGATATCAGGAGGATCTCAACGAACAATATGGATGAACTCCTTGAGCGAGATGATGGCTTCATAAAGCTAGAAGAAGATGTCTGGCAAGTCTAGATAAGAAGGCAGGACAATGACAAACAAACACAGGGCCTCATAGCGCCCCAAGCACTGTCCAACATGCCGACCAGTGAAAACAATCTCTGTCGATTCTCAAACAATGAGAATGGTGGAGGCAAGCGCAACAACAATAGCTCTACCAACATAACGACAAAAGAGGGAAATTCAACGATTCCCTTATGCCATGAAGCCCAAGGAAAAAGGAGGGGAAGGGTGCATGCTTACTCTCCTACCAAAACTCCCAAAGCAAATCATGCCCAAACATCCCAGTAGGGCAAGTCAGCAGTCTGAAGGCTGGCCTCCGTCTCCGAAGGCTGGCCTTCATCTCTGAAGGTTGGCCTCCGTCTTCAGAGGCTGACCTCCATCTACAAAGGCTGGCCTCCATCTCTTACCAAGCACACAAGCATTTGCCGATAACTTAGCCTAAACCTCCAGCGGCAGGACACTTAGGGGTCATCATTGCCGGACCCCATATTGCAGGCAAGACCAGTAAAGCTTGGGAGGGCTATGCTCGGACACTCTGTCACGAGCCCAAAAGAGACGTCCTGACTGGCAAAGAACGAGACTCTAAGCAACCAAAGCTTGGAGAGCCCACGATCTCTTTCTCAAAAGGAGATCCTGTCCAAGTCGATTTCCCACACAACGACTCCCTAATCGATACTGCACAAAATTAGGAATATGACTGTAGCAAGATACATGGTGGACAATGGAGCCTCCTTTAACATTCTTTTCAAATAAAATATGAAAAGACGAGGCTCTAGCTTGCTGACTTGGCACCCTGTAGTCAAATGATGTATGGCCTCTTTGGCCAAGGCATTGCACCCATCAGGTATATCAGATTACTCCTCACTGTTGGAGAAAATCCAACCACCAAAACTCTGATGGCACAGTTTGTTGTAATCGATGTTCTCTCGGCTTCCAACGCCATGATGGGCTGACCGGCCTTATACAACCTGAAGGCGGTAACATCTATCTACGACCCCTACCTGAAATGCCCAATAAGGTAGGGGTTTGGATGTTGAGAGAAGACCAACAATCTGCCCATCACTGTTATAATTTCGCTTTATCCAAAGCCAAGGAAAAGAAGATGCATCCATAAGACAGGAGCATACAAGCTTTGTGACAGACTTAGGCTTGTACTGCTGCAAAGTCACGCCCTTAAGGGCTAAAGAATGCAGAGGCCACATATCAGAAGCTTGTGAACAACATGTTCAATGATCATATCAGCCGTAACATGGAGGTGTGTGTGGTTGGCATGCTTGTCAAGTCCAAAAAGGTTGGGGGCATATGGAGGACCTAAAAGAATGCTTCAAAATCAAAGCCATTTTGGATATGAAGTTAGCCACAACCATCAAGGAAGTACAAAGCCAAACAGGACGCACTGCTGCACTAAGCAAATTTGTGTCCAAGTCTACAGACAAATGTGTATCCTTTTTTCAACATTCTTAGAGGCAACAAAAATTTGAGTGGATAAAGGAATGTGGAACTGCATTCTAGGAGCTAAAGAAAAAAATTAGCTCGACCACCTGTGTTGGCTAAATCATTAGACAAAGAAGAGCTAGGCGTGTACCTAGCAGTCAGAGAACATGTTGTGAGTACTCACAAGAGAAGAAGATGGTGTACAACGCCTTGTATACTACATTAGCAAGAGACTGATCGACGCTAAAAGTCAGTACCCACTCATGGAGAAGCTCACCCACAACTTGCTCTTGCCTTCTAAAAAGGTAGGCCATACTTTCAACTACATCGATCAACAGTTGCGGAAGGTTCTACAGAAACTTGAAGCATCAGGTCGACCACCCAAGGGAACAAATGCCAAGCTCTCACCAGCTTCATGGCTAATCATAGAGGTATATCTCTCCAAATCTCTTAAAATTCAAGAGAAAAGCAGGAGCTAGTGAAGAAGCAAGAGCAAAATAACTCAACCCAAGAGGTGCATTGACTACCTGCCCAATCCAGGAATGGTCCTCAGGGCACCTGATGCACGAGGCAATAAGGTCAGTCTCAAAGGTTCTAACAATGAGGCTGAAGCTCCAAATTCTGGCCTTGGGCTAGCACACGAAGCGTGAGCTAACCACCTAGACATACACCACGACTCTCAACTAGTCGTAGGTTATGTCCTAGGCGAATACACATCTCAATACAAGAAGATGATGGCCTACTTGAGCTGTTAAGTCAGCTCAAAGGCTGGACTAAAAGGCAAGCCCCCAAAGATGACACAACATCAAACGTACTCACTCGACTACCCAGCTATGCCTTGACAACCACGACAAACTTGGTACCCGCTTAGTTCCTCAAAGAACTAAGCATCTCTATTTAAAAAAAATAGATTTGTTAGACAATCAACATGGATACACCTACAGCAGCATACCTCAAATAAAAACCTTGCCAGAAAGTAGGGACTAGGGGGATGGTTGTAGGGTGTCCAACCTTACATAGCATAACACACAAAAGTGGTATCCCAACACGACCTCTAAGGAGCGTTACCAAGAAAGAAGCTGAATAGCTATGGACAGAAGTGCACAAAGGCTCTACGGCAGTTACACCAGAGGCAAAGCCAACCGATTGTAGATGGGATCAAATTGCAGCATGGACCTAGCCTTCAAAAGGTTGGCTAACCCTGGCCTACATGGTTTCTTGGGGAGCACCCATATCGTACAATGCATCGAACTAGCACAAAGAACTTATGTAGAGAAATTTTAACGCTTAGAATAAGCTACTAAACCTGCCTCTAAGTCTTGCAGGCATACTTTGGCTTGACAAAGTAAATCCGGACCCTTACATGTCAAGGACATAAGAAGATAGCCAGGACAATCATATGTCCGTCATAAAAGGCTTTAAGGCTAAGTAATAGTAGTATTTGAAAATAGAGGGCCTACAGGCCAAAGCAAGAACATGAAAGCCTTGAGGCTGGATATGAAATCGGTTCACATGCATGAGGCCAAGGCCCTGCAAGAACCATATAGCTAGAAAAGAACCGGATAAAGCTCCTATAGGGGCCATGTACCAAGCTACAGCTAAGGCAAAGTTCCTTACAGGTTCCAAGCCATGTTGAGTCTTAAGTTGAACATTTGACTATAATAGACCCACCATTAAATTTCATACAAAGTTTTCAAGGAAACCACGTATGAGACCAAGGTTGTATATGCCTACAGAGCCAGATTCTTGCCAAAGTTAAAAGAGGACAGAAAATTGGCTACCCACTTGGAACCAAGGCCCATGTCGGCCAAGGTTCTTAAGCATCGAAAGGGTCAGCCAGGGTCCCATGACTTAGCCAAGAACTGGCTAGGGTAACCTACACTAGGCATGAACATGATAGCTTTATAGGGTAAAACCCAAAAGCTGGTCAACTCCCATAATTAAGCATTAGGGCCAGCCAGGTCTCAAGCAAGACCTCCTAGGCCGGCCAAGGTAAGTTTTGAATCCCAATGTGTGTTTTCCTTTCAAAACTCGAATATGAGCCTCATATTATTGATGACTCAGAGAGTCAAGAATCACAACAAAGGCCAAAATCGAATCTTTTTCATCAAAAAGTCACACACTACACATTCCAAAACTATCATGAGGATCAATATACCAAAGAGATTACAAACTAATATGAGAATCAAAAAGTTTCCAAAAGCTTAAAAAGCTTGAAACTTATGGCAGGTACAAAGAATAGATATCTAAGAAGAGAAGATGAGAGTATATAGAGAGAGCAGATCAAAGATCCAAAGCATGCCATGCAAAAAGCCAACACTTGGCTAGACAAGGCTGCTCAATAGAGACTACTACAGATAAGACAAGAGCTAGAAAATCCCTATCCGAACAGCTGTTTGAATAGGGACTTGGGGAGCAAATGTTATTCCAAAATTTGTCCACCTGATGTTGCATGTCCACGTAAGTCAAAGACAGAGTATAGGCGGAGTACAACCCTGCCAGTAGTAGAATAGGGTCTCCATGCAAGATATACCAAAACCGTGAAGCAGCAACCGAATGGAGTGAAGCAAGCCCTCAAGGAGTTGTACTAACATCCCTCGCCGATCAAGAGAAGCCTATAGGCGGGCCAGGGTGAGCATATAGGCCTGCCAGGATCTGGGCATAAACTAGCCAGCTAAAAAGTGACTTTTGGACCAAGGGAGCTTTCGTTCGATAAAGGGAACCTGACATCTATAAGGAAATGGTGTACAAAGCTATCTTCCACTTGCAAAAGGCTGGCCTCCACATCCAAAATTCAGCCTCCTCTTGATAAAGCTACAGTGACATAGAGGATCCTGGCAGACACATGACCTACCAGGTCCTGGCAGGAGCATGGCCAGCCAAACCTCAACCTGCAGACCTTGGCCGGCTAGACCTCAACCTGCACGCCTTGGGTGGCCAGACCTCCCCTGTAGGTCTATAGGCAGCTAGAATTGACCTGGCATGACTCTATGTATAGCCTAAAATGTGGACAGTAAGCTACCTGCGAATTGGGCCCTTAATAGCCTAACAAATTTATGGAAAATATCTACATTAAAGGGGCAATTTAATCTTTTATATTTAATAAATTTAATATGTAAATATCTAAGGGTTTCATTATAAATTAGGGTTTTACATATACAAAGGCCTTAACTCTAACCTTGAAAACCTAAGTCACTAAGCCTAATTCTAGCCTCCAAACTACTCTAAATCTGAAACCCTAATCTCTTCCCCCTCTCTGGAAAGATCACTTAGTTTTAACTTGGAAATTAGCAGATAATTACGGTTTAATAATGAAATTGGAATATTAGTTATGATTTAGCATTTTATGGAGATTTATTTGAATCCAGGATGCATTATTTATGTCATACAAGAAATTTTATGTTTTTGCATATTTTGTGCCCAATAATATTGGAACACAACATTTGGCCATTAGAATCACGATTTGGTGTTTTAGTAGTAATGGGACAACTTAGTTAGACATTGGGAATGTCGGGAGTTATAAGAGATTTAGAAATGACCAAAATACCCCTAAGTGACTTAGAAGATTTTTGGATTTAGTGGTGGGTAAAATGGTCTTTTTGACCATTTAGTTCTTTGTCCTTTAGTGAGCTTTAGTTAAGTTTTATTAATCTGAATTTAGTTTTATTTAAATGAGAAAAACCATTAGAATTATTCATTTATCCAAAGTAAGAAAAATCAAGAAGAAAATCAACTTTTCCTCTCAAGTCTCTCTCTTTCTCTCTCTAGCTCCATAGAAGCCAGCTAGAGCTTGTGGTTCCTCAGTTTAATTCTGGAAGTTTAGCAAGTTTCTTAGTGAATCAATCCAAGGTAAACATCCTAACACCTTTTCTTTGTAATTCCTTAAGTTTCAAGTAAGGTTTATGCATGATTTTGGACTTAGGGTTGTTATAGTTGTGTTTTGCTTTTATTGGAGTGTTCTAGAGTTATTTTGATGTTGGTTGAGCTGCTTTGAAGTTAGTTTAGGGCTTGTTGTGGTTGTTCGACAAAGTTTGTGTTTTAGAACTCAAACTTTTGTCTTCAATTGTAATTTTTGATTCTGAGCATGTTAAGTTGTTTTGTTGCATGAAATATGTCTATTGTGGTATCTTAAGCAGGTCTGGAAGGTTTGGTAAAGTTTTGGGTTGAATTGAGGGTATAGTGAATTTTTGAGTGTTTCCTGCAATGAACCGGTCGACCGATTCAGGGGGACCCATTGGAACCGGTCCACCGGTTGGTCCCTAGGAAACCCACAGAACCAGAATTCTAGTTGGGGAATCGTTGTACTGGTTGGGGCATTTTGGGAACCCTAGTTTTTCCCCTTTTTGCAATATTTAGGGTATTGCCATGTTATTCATTGATTGGTAAACTTTTAGTTTTAAGTTTAAGTCCCCGAAAAGTGGTTCAGCATGTCACTCACCAGTATTACGAATAATGTGATTTAGGGGTCAGTAATTCGTCGAGCAGCTATTCCACTTAGGTTGGTCGGCACACCTAAATTTGGAAATGAGGTAAGATTAGTATAAAGTTATGGATATGTATTTATATGTTTAGCGTGCATGTTTATTACGCCAGTTAGATTACATCGATAGCAGTATCAGTATACGTAGAGTTATATTGAGTATTGATAGATGTATGTTTGGCTCAAATAATGATCGATGTTGTCACATTAGTATGGCTGGAGTATGACCAGCATACTGAGTATAGGCGGACATTATGGTCGATAGTATTGTTGTACAAACGTTCTTCACTCAGCACGGTGTTGGACACGTGGACAGGGTTATGATTGGGTGTATGGGTGCCTGATTATAATCTGGGGTAATGCTATGTTATTGTTTATGCAGTTCTTACTGAGTCTGTCGACTCACATGTATTGTTTGCATGTGTAGGTAAGGGCAAGGATAAGGTTAAGCAGCCGTGAGAGCGAGCAGATGGAGATTGTACATGTCGGGGTAGTTAGGCCTGGAGCGTACGGTCTTTGGGACTGCTGGGCTCATTTTGTATAGTCGCTGGGTGACAAACTTTTGTAATATTCACTGTAAAACTTTTATAAATATTTTTGTAACTGGGATCCCAGTTTAATTCAAGTATGATATTTTGGTAAATATAATTAGTAAAATATAGTTTTAATTTATCACGATTTTTAATAAACTCGTTGATTTAGCAACGAGCTGCACAATTAAGTTAAAAATCACGTTAACACGCCTAAACTAGTAGGGTGAGAAAATTTGGTATCAAAGCTGCCAGGTTGTCTTTCGAAGATCGTCACGACATGTACAATCATCATCACTGATCAGCTCGACTCATGGTTTAGTAAGCCTTAATTGCGTTAGTAGTTTATATTTATAGTATGTTTTAAGAAAAGCTTGTTAGGAAGCTTGTTAGTTGCCTGATAGTTGAATAGGCACATGTTTTAAATTTCCAAAATAAGCGGTAATTAGTAAGTTATTCTTGATCGCGACCTGACTAGGTTAGCTCTTTGTTACGCAGGCTGTTCTAATAGTATGGATGCCAGGCAAAACACCAGGAGTCAGGGTAACTCGGTCGGGTCTAGTGGCAGTTAGGGAGTTCAATTTCTCCCAAATGTTTGTGGCCCAGGTAGAGGCACTAGAGCCAGGGCATGCGGTTGAGGTGATGTTAACCCACCGCAGACTGCACAAGAATGAGAAAATAGGTTTGCTGCAATGTAAGCCAGAATCAACGAGCAAGAGGAAAAAATTAGACGCCTCAAGCAGCAGGGTGCTCTTGCAATGCTTGCTCCATAAATGTAGGTGGCTCCTTCCCTTGCTATGCAGGCAGGACTGGTTGCTGCAGTAAACCGAATTAAACCATTGTATGAGAGGTTCCGTAAGCAGGCACCTCCAATTTTTCTAGGAGGTCCCGATGTGATGAAAGTCGAGCAGTTGCTGATGGTTATTACAAGAATCTTAAATTTTATGGACGTCACCGGCAATGACAAAGTGGCCTGTGCCACATTCCAATTCCAGGAGGATGCCCTGGTTTGGTGGGACATGGTGTCCCAGACCTGTGATGTTACTACTATGAGCTGGGAAAAGTTTTAGGAGTTATTTAATGCAAAGTACTACAATGAAGAGATCAAAAGTGCAAAAAGAAAAGAATTAACCCAACTGACCCAGAAAGAGAATATGAGTGTTACTGAATAGACAACGCAGTTTGATTGATTGGCTAGGTTGGCCTCGAGGATTGTGCCAACCTATTTCAGCAAGAAAGAAAAGTATCTAGATGGATTGAACTCAAAAATAAAACATGACCTTATGATTACCACTGACGAAAACACCACCTATGCTGACATGGTGGGGAAGGCACTGGGAGCTGAGGGCGCAGTTGAGTGTACTGAGGAGTCTCGAAAGACTCAGGTTGCTGGTGGAGCCCCTACTCCTCCTACTTCTGGTTATGGTAGGGGTGGTAGTGGCTCGACCACTGATAAGAAATGAAAAGCACCATTTGCACCCGGTGGCTCAGGTCAGAACAAGAGGTTTCGAGGGAACCAGGGAGTGTCCCAGTTGTAAAAAGCATCATCTGGGTGATTGTAGAGGACAAGGGTTTTTCCAGTGTGGGTTGCTAGGACATTATAAAAGAGACTACCCGCAGCTTAAGAAAGAAGAGCAGAAGACACCTGCAAAACCTGCTCCAGCAAGGGTGTTTGCTTTAACTCATGCAGATATGAAAGCTAGCCCTTCAGTTGTAACAGGTCAGCTCTCGATTACTAACTCTTGCTTCCCTATATTATTTGACTCTGGGGCCACTCACTCTTATGTGGTAACTAGGATTTTTGGTAAATTGGATAGACCACATGATAGTTATGATAAAGGGTTTGGAACCCTACTGCTTGACGGAGAATTAGTCATCTCCAAAAGGTGGATTAGGTCTATGCTGATCAGAATTGAGGATAGGGAGTTGAGTGCTGACCTAATAGAAATGGGTTTAGTGGATTTCGATATTATACTTGGAATGGATTTCTTATCCAAGTACTCAGCCAGTATTGACTGAAAATGGAAAATGGTGATCTTCCAACCCGAGGGTGAGGAACTATTTGTTTTTATGGGATCGGTTCAAGTATCCCAAATTCCATTGATTTCAGTATTAACAGCTAGAGAATTATTACAAGATGGAGGTTTAGGATTTCTGGCCGTGGTATTGGATACCACACGACTTGAGACATTTCGGCCAGAAGACATCAGGATGGTTCAAGAATTTTTAGATGTTTTTCCTGATGAACTTCTGGGTTTACCACCGCAGAGGGAAATCGATTTCATTATCGATTTAGCACCTAGAGAAAAACTGATTTCTAAAGAACCATACAAAATGGCCCCAGCAAAACTTAAAGAATTGAAAATTCAACGTAAGGGATTGCTTGGCCTAGGGTTTACACGGCCTAGTGTGTCACCTTAGGGAGCTCCCGTATTATTTGTTAAGAAGAAAGATAGATCTTTACATATGTGTATTGACTACCGAGAATTAAATAAACTGTTTGTCAAGAACAAGTATCCTTTACCTAGGATCGATGATCTTTTCGATCAGCTTCAGGGGTAGACGGTCTTCTCAAAGATTAATCTCCGATCGGGCTATCATTAGTTGAGAATCTGAGAGGAAATTCTAAAGACTGCTTTCCGCACTAGGTATGGGCACTATGAATTTTTGGCTATGTATTTTGGACTAACCAACGCTCCTGCAGCTTTTATGGATTTGATGAATAGGGTATTCAAGGATTTCCTCAATATCCGTGTTATTGTATTTATGGACGATATCCTTGTGTACTCTCAATTAGAAGATGAGCACGAGCAACATCTTCGAATGGTTCTGCAACGACTACAAGAACATAAATTGTATGCCAAATTTAAAAAGTGCAAGTTTTGGCAATCTCAGGTGTCATTTCTTGGGCAAATTGTCAGTAAAGATGGAATCAAGGGGGATCTAGGGAAGATTGAATCTGTTAGGGATTGGCCAAGACAAAAAATAGTTACAGAAATTAGATGTTTCCTGGGTCTGACAAGGTTATTACCACCAGTTTGTAAAGGGATTTTCTAAAATTTTAACACCCTTAATTGAGCTCACTAAAAGGAATCAGTGATTTTTGTGGACAGATAAGTGTGAAGCAAGCTTTCAAGAGCTAAAACATAGATTAATCACAGCTCCAGTATTAGCCCTACCTTCTAATAAGGAAAATTTCGTAGTCTACTGTGATGTATCCAGACAGGGTCTGGGGTGTGTACTATTGTAAGCCGATCGAGTCATTGCTTATGCCTTTCGTCTGTTTAAAGGATATGAACAATGTGTTGGAAATTATTTTACCAGGATCTTAGATCTACTCACAAGTATGTTGATTAACACCCTAAATATGAACTTCTAAAACGATTATGAAATAAACACATATAAAGTATTAGAAACCTTACATTGGGTGCAGCGAAATATTATGACTCCTTCCGTTCAGATCTCTAACCCTTGTATCCTTTCTGTCGCAGAGTATTATCAAGATCTGAACCTGGATCTCTTTCTCTCATTCTTTAGTGCTGAAACTCCTTCTTTTTGAATGTCTTTCTTCACGATCTTCCTCACTATGATTGAGGTATCACTTGCTGTGTGTGGGCACTACTCTAATCACTAAGTGGTTCGAAATTTCAAGGAAGAAGAAATAGAAGAAGGTGGCGGCTAGGTATAGAGAGAGAAGGCTCAGGTTTTTCTCTGAAGGAAAAAGTAGAAAGTTAAGTGTTGATTTCCTGAATCCTTCACTATCTATTTATAGCATTCCACTAGGGTTAGGTTTGAATTATATGGCATTAAAATAATGAAAATATCAGATGAAAAACCCTATAAAAGTGGCCGACCCTAAGCAAAGTGGATTTGGGCCTCACTTTTTGCAATTTTGAAGTTTTATCATTTCTGTATCTCATTTTCTCAAAAACGCCAATTTTCAAATTCAACCATTTAAATGCCAATTCTAACTATTTAATAACTATAAATAATTATTAAAGAATATTGTCATTTATCATATTTATTAATTGAACCATACAAAGTATCATAATTAACAAATATGCCCCTAAAACTCTTTCTTTACAATTTTGCCCTTACTTAGTGAAAAATTCACAAATAGACATAGTCTAAATTGAGAATTATAATTGATTAATCAAAACCAATTATATGAGTCTTACAAGCAATATTATCTCAACTAGTGGGGGGACCATGGGTCTATATAACCGAGCTTCCAATATCAAGAATTTATAACCTAAATTCACTGACTTATTAATTCTTCGTTGAATCCACGCATAGAACTTAGAATTGCACTCTCAGTATATAGAATGCTCTATATGTTCCACCATATAGACACATCATTAGTTATCCATTGTTATAATCCTAATTTGATCAATGATCCTCTATATGAATGATCTACACTGTAAAGGAATTAGATTACCGTTACACCCTACAATGTATTTTATCCTTAAAACACTTAACCCCGTATAAATGATATTTCAGCTTATGTGAAATGAGTACTCCACCATTTATTTTCGTTTGGTCAAGCTCGAAGGAGATCATCCTTTACTTACTATTCGCCAGATAGAAGCTATAGATTCCATGTTTATGTTAGCGCTCCCACTCAATTGCACTACCGTGTTCCCAAAATGTACGTATCACCCTGACCTAAAAGTAGGCTTAACTAACAAATCAAAGAGCACGAATAGCCTCTTGAGATTAAGCCTAATCATAACAGGATTAAGATCATTTGATCTAGGATCAACTAGGCGATATTGACTTGAATAGATATTACGGTAAGTTTAATAAATCTAAGTCAAAGTTCAATATCGGTCCCTTCTGATGTATACTCCATGCATCCAACCTGAGCTTTACTTTAACCAATACTCTGGAAAGAACATAACATTTCTCCAAATACAAGTAAACTCTGTTGTAGATTATCATATTAGTAAAATCCTGTGTCTGATAAATCTAGGAAACTTTATTCACATAGTAATGTTTACTTTCCAAAGTGTTGACAGCACAATAAACAGGATCAAGTATGTGAAAAAGGGTTTCAGATGAATTTATAAATCAAATAGACAAGCAATTGATAAGATGAACCAGAACATAATTTTGTTTCTTTATTGATGTTGAATAAAATGGATTACATTGAAATGGAGTTTTATTTAGGGCATAAAACCCAACACAACGATACCCAACTCACGATTTAGAACTTGCCGCGGTGCTTTTTACTTTGAAGATATGGCGGCATTATCTATACAGAGAGAAATATGAGATTTATACCAACCATAAGAGCCTCAAGTATTTCTTTACTCAAAAAGATTTGAATATGAGGCAGAGGCGTTGGTTAGAGTTGGTTAAGGAATATGTCTGTTAAATCCTTTACCATATTGGGAAGGCCAATATTGTGGTTAATACCCTGAGCAGAAAGGGTCCCGGGCAGATAACTAAAATGATTAAGATTTCACCTCAGCTAGCAGAAGACATGGTCAGATCAGGCATTGAGTTTGTTGTAGGTAAAATTCATAATTTAACATTGCAATCTAATCTGTTGGAACTATAGTTTTTTCTCGTTTTTGCGATATTTAGGGTATTGCATGTTATTCATCGATAGGGAAACTTTTAGTTTCAAGTTTAAGTCCCCGAAAAGTGGTTTATCGTGTTACTCACCAGTTTTACGAATAATGTGATTTAAGGGCCTGTAATTCGTCGAGCAGTTGTTTTACTCAGGTTGGCCGACACATCTAAATTCGGAAACAAGGTAAGATTAGTATAAAGTTATGCATATGTATTTACATGTCTAGCGGGCATGTTTATTTGGCCTGTTAGCTTAGATCGATAGTAGTATCAATATACGTAGAGTTATATTGGGCATTGATAGATGTATGTTTGGCTCAGATGCTGATGGATGCTACGTAGAATTACATTGGGCATTGATAGATGTATGTTTGGCTCAGATGCTGATGGATGCTATCACATTAGTATGGTTGGAGCATAACTAGCATACTGAGTGTAGGCTGACATTATGCTCAATATAGTATTGTTGTACGAATGTTCTTGAGTCAACACCATGTTGGACACGGGGATAGGGTTATGATTGGGTGTATGAGTGCCTGATTATAATCTGAGTTGATGCTATGTTATTGTTTATACTGTTGGGTTTTGTGCCCTAAATAAAACCCATTTCAATATAATCAGATTTACTTATTAATAAAGATCAAAAATAACATTTTTATGTTGCATGGTTCACATGATTTACTTCATGATTATATGCATATAATGTATGAATTCTATTTAAGTCCAGAACATATGAATTTGTTAATGATTATAGTGTTGTCAGCACAGTGGAATATAATCTTAATTATATGTTCGAAAGTTTATTGCCTGATTTGTCAGTTCACTGGATTTAGACTGGGATGATAATCAGCGATAGGTATACTTACACCTTGGATAAGTGTTATTTCCTTTCCAGGGCATTGGCAAAGTTTACCAGTATCGGATGTATGGAGTATACATCGAAAAGGACCGATATTGAACTTTGATTAGATTTGTTAAAATTTATCGTAATATCTATTCAATTGAATGTCAACTGTTGATCCTAGATCAAATGATCTTAATCCTGATATGGTTAGGTTCGATCTCAAGAGTATTATACATGTTCTTTGATTTGTTAGTTAAGCCTACTTTTGAACAGTCAGGGTGATACGTACATTTTGGGAACATGATAGTATAATTGAGTGGGAGCGCTAACATAAATATGGAGTCTATAACTTCTATAGGAATTTAGAAGTGAAACGATGGTATCCTTCGAGCTTGGCTAAACAGAGATAAATGGTGGAGATCTCATTTCACTTCGCTGAAATATCATTTATACGGAGCTAAGTGTTTTAAGGATAAATTACATTGAAGGTGTAACGGTAATTTAGTTCCTATTCAATGTAGATCATCTATTAGAGGGTCATTGATCAAATTAGGATTATAACAATGGATAATTAATAGCGTATCTATATCGTGGAACATATAGAGCGTTCTATATGACTGAGAGTGCAATTCCAAGTTCTAAGTGTGGATTCAATAAGGAATTAATAAGTTGGGGAATTTACTTGGTAAATTCAGTTCGACTTATTGGAAGCTCGGTTATATAGGCCCATGGTCCCCACGCTAGTTGAGACCATACTGCTTGTAAGACTCAGTTAATTGATTTTGATTAATCAATTATAATTCTAAAGTTAGACTATGTCTAGTTTATGAATTTTCACTAAGCAAGGGCGAAATTGTAAAGAAAAGAGATTCTAGGTTTTATTTGTTAATTAAGAGACTTTATATGTCTAATTAATAAATATATTAAATGACAATATTATTTAATAACTAGTTTTTAGTTATTAAATAATTAGAATTTGGCATTTAAATGGTTGAATTAGAAAATTGGCTTTTTTGTGAAAATGGGATTGAGAAATGACAAAATGGCAAAAATTGCAAAGTGAGGCCCATTATCCACTAATATGGCCGGCCACTTTGTATAGGGTTTACCATTTATATTTTTCATTATTTTAATGCCATACAATTCTAATCTAAACCTAAATGACATTCTATAAATAGAAAGTGATGGCTTCATGAAACTATGCACATGCATCTTATTCTTTTTCAGAGAAAAACCTGAGCCTCCTAGCCGCCCCTCTTCTTCTCTTTTCTTCTCTTCAATTTCGAAATACCCTAGTGATAGAGTAGTGCCCACACACATCAAGTGGTATCTCAATCATAGTGTGGAAGATTGTGAAGAATCCAATCAACAAGAAGGAGAATTAGCATCAAAGGAAGGAGAGAATGAGATCCAGGTTCAGATCTTGATTATGTTCTGGTACAGAAAGCAATCAAGGGCTAGAGATCTGAATGGAAGGAGTCATTATATTCCGCTACAACCAATGTAAGTTTTTCTTGAACCCTTATGTGTTTATTTCATTGTTTTAGAATTCATATTAGGATGTTAATGAAACCTACATGGTAGTAAATCTAGATCCTGGTAAAATATTTCCAACATATACTTTTCTTACTAAGTATGTCGACTCACAGATATTGTTTGTGTTTGGTTTTATGCCCTAAATAAAACTCCATTTCAATCTAATCTCTATCATTTAAATATCAATAAAGAAACAGAAGTATTTTCATCACTTATTGTGTCATTTGGTTCATGTTATCATTTATTTATTTGATTTATAAATTCATCCAAATCCTTATCACATTTATATTCTTGTTTATTGTATCGTCAGTACAGTGGAAAGTAATCAAGATTGTGTGATGAAATATATATTCCTAGATTTATCAGTACATTGGGTTTAACTGATATGATAATCTACAACATAGTTTACTTGCACCTTGGATAAGTGCTATGTCCTTTCTAGGGCATTGGTTAAAGTAAAGCTTGGGTTGGATACATGGAGTATGCATCGGAAGGGACCGATACTGAACTTTGAATCAGATATGTTAAACTTACCGTAATATCTATTCAATTCAATATCACCTAGTTGATCCTAGATCAAATGATCTTAATCCTGACATGGTTAGGTTTGATCTCAAGAGTATTATACATGTTTTTTGATTTGTTAGTTAAGCCTACTTTTTGGTCAGGGTGATACGTACATTTTGGGAACATGGTAGTGCAATTGAGTGGGAGCGCTAAACATAGATATGGAATCTATAGCTTCTATTAAGGCATAGAAGTGAAATGATGATTTCCTTCGAGCTTGGCTAAACAGAGATAAATGGTTGAGTACTCATTTCAGAGATTATGTTTAGTTCACTGAAATATCATTTATAGGTGGCTGAGTGTTTTAAGGATAAAATGCATTGAAGGGTGTAACGGTAAATTAATCTCTATACAATGTAAATCATCTATAGAAGATCATTGATTATTGAGATTATAACAATGGATAACTGATAGCGTATCTATATCGTGGAACATATAGAGCGTTCTATATAACTGAGAGTGCAATTCCAAGTTCTATGGTGGATGCAACAAGGAATTAATAAGTCAGTGAATTTACTTGGTAAATTCTGGGTCTGCTTATTGGAAGCTCAAATATATAGGCCCATGGTCCCCATACTAGTTGAAACAATACTACTTGTAAGACTCAGTTAATTGATTTTTATTAATCAATTATAATTCTAAACTTAGACTATGTCTAGTTTATGAATTTTCACTAAGCAATGGCTTAATTGTGAAGAAAGAGTTTGTAGGGTTTATTTGTTAATTAAGAGACTTTGATTAGTCTAATTAATAAATATATTAAATGACAATATTATTTAATAATGAATTTTTAGTTATTAAATAATTAGAATTGGCATTTAAGTGGATAAATTAGAAAACTGACATTTTTGATAAAATAAGATGAGAAAATGAGAAAATGGCAAAATTGCAAAGTGGGGCCCAATATCCAACCCATGGCTGGCCACTCTATAGCAATTTACCATTTAATTTTTTTATTATTTTAATGCCAAATAAATCTAACCTAACCCTAGGTGGTTTCTTATAAATAGGTAGTGATGGCTTAAGGGAAAAGATGATGCATTTCATTCCTTCAGATAAAATTTGAGCCTCCTTCCTAATTCTAGACGAAACTACACACTCTCTCTCTTCCTCTCTTTTAAACTGAGCCTGTAGTGAAAGATTGAGTGCCCACACACATCAAGTAGTACTCAATCATAGCGTGTAAGGCTGTGAAGAATCCAGTTTCAAGAGAAGGAGATTCAGACTCAGATCTTGGTGATACTCTGCTACAGAAAGGATACAATGGTTAGAGATCTGAGTGGAAATTGACATTATATTCCGCTGCAACCACTGTAAGGTTTCTTATACTTTATATGTGTTTATTTCATATCGTTTTAGAAGTTCATATTTAGGATGTTAATAACATACTTGTTAGTAAATCTAGATCTTGGTAAAATAATTCCAACAGTTTGCATGTGTAGGTAAGGGCAAAGCTAAGGTTGAGCATGTTGTGTTTTGTGCCCTAAATAAAATCCATTTCAATATAATCAGATTTACTAATTAATAAAAGATAAGAAATTGCTTTTATGTTGCATGGTTCACGTGATTTATTTCATGATTATACTTAATGTATAAATTCTATTAAGTCCACAACATATATAAATATGTATATATTTGTTCTTGATTATAGTGTCGTCAACACAGTGGAATATAATCATGACTATATGTTCAAAAGTTTAATTCCCAAGATTTTGTCAGTTCACTGGATTTAGACTGGCATGATAATCAACGATAAGGTATACTTACACTTTGGATAAGTTTTATGTCTTTTCCAGGGCATTGGCAAAGTTTACGACTATCGGATGTATGGTGTATACATTGGAAGGGAATGATATTGATCTTAGATAAGATATCATAAACTTACCGTTATATCTTTCTATGTCAATATCAATGGTTGATCTTAGGTCTATGATTCTTAATCCTGATATGGTTAGGTTCAACTTACTTGTATTATTTATGTTCTTCAATTTGTTCGTTAAAGTCCACCAAATGGATCTTCTCATGACATACAAATTAAGAACATGGTAGTTAAATTGAGTGAGAGTGCTGCAATCTGTAGCTTCTATAAGTATTTAGAAGTGAAAAGATGATTTCCTTCGAGCTTGGCTGAATATAGATAAATGATTGAGGCCTCATTTCAGTATTTATAATAGTTTACTGAATTATCATTTATAGTCTGTTAAGTGTTTTAAGGATAAAATACATTGAAGGGTAGAACGGTAAATTTGTTCATATTTAGTGTAGATCATCTATAGATGATCTCTGACTATTAGGATTGTAACAATGGATAATCATAATGTATCTATATCGTGGTACATATAGAGCGTTCTATATAACTGAGAGTGTATTCAATTCTAAATCTATAGTGACGCAAGGCAGAATTAATAAGTTAGAGAGTTTACTTGGTGAATTCTAGATCTACTTATTGAAAGCTCAGTTATATAGGCCCATGGTCCCCTTACTAGTTGAGATAATACTACTTCCAGACTCAGTTAATTGATTTTGATTAATCAATTATAATTCTAAAATTAGACTTTGTCTTATTTCTGAATTTTCACTAAGCAAGGGCTTAATTGTAAAGAAAAGAGATTTTGGGATCAATTTGTTAATTAAGAGACTTTGTATGGTCTAATTAATAAATTACATAAATGACAATTTTTATTTAATAATTAATTATAATTATTAAATAAATAGTTTTGGCATTTATAGGATTGAATTGGAAAATATGGTATTATTGAAAAGAAGAATAAGTGGTTGAAATAAAGTGGTAAAATATAACTAGAAATTTGTCCTATTAGTGTACGGCCATAAGTATATTTTTGCCCAATATTTTATTCTTTTTTAATCCATATAATTCAGCCCTAATCCCTAGTTGAAACACTATAAAAGGAACATGATGCTCTCACGCATCCAACTTATGTCAACTTGACTATTCAAACAACCTAGATGAGAGAGTTCCTTCCTTAGTGATTTCAACCTCCTTTATTGTTCTTCACCATATTCGAACCTTGAGTGAGTGAGTGTCGTGCCCACACATAGCAAGTCAAGTACTCAATCATAGTGAGTAAGACGGTGGTAACTAAACTCGAAGGAGAGAAAGAGATCCAGGTTCAGATCTTAATAATGCTCTGCTACAGAAAGGAATCAAGGGCTAGAGATCTTGAACGGAAGGAGTCATTATATTCTGCTGCAACTAATGTAAGGTTTTCTTAAACCCTTATGTGTTTATTTTCAATATTTTTAGAGAATTCATATTTCGGATGCTAATCAACATACTTGTTAGTAAATCTAGATCCTGGTAAAATATTTCCAACAACTCACCTCAGAGCCATGGTAATGATTTACTTTCATGAAATATGGATTTAAAACGTTGAATATTGTTAGTTTGTTGATTTGGATGTGTTCATGTTGGTCTATATGTTACTTGATGATGTTATTTGAATTACAAAATTTTTCCATGAAAATAATTTAATTTTCATTCTAAAAATATTTTATTTGGATTTCTTGTGAAAAAGTAAGCAATTTTGGTTTTTACGGAACTCGATTCCGATAAAAATTGAGAAAGTTATGAAGGTTTGAAATTTTGGGTGCACATGGCTCAATCGCACGCACACTAGTCCTTCGGACAAGGCGATACGTGCGCGGATGCTGGGAAAATCTTGTGTGAAGACACGTGCATGCTTAGTTCGGACAGGGGACACCCTCGCTTAGGAGGCTGCAAATTGGGCTCCAGGAGGCTGCAGGTGCTGAGAAACCTCGGCAGGACACCCTGCAGGTGACCTCGTGCGCGAGCGTAATAGGCTGGGTGTTGTATACTGAAATGGTACGTTTTACATTTATCAACTCGCAAGCGCACGAATCTTTATTGTAGTATTGAGATTGTGAAGAACGAGGTCGAACCCATGTGAATTGCGTGAACTCGAAGAAAATACTTATTTAATCTAAGCTAATAAAACTCTAACCTAGTTCCGAAAATGGTGAGGTTTTTGGTAACAATAAAATAAAATATTTAAACAATAAAAATGACAGTAACAGATATTTTCAGTAATATTTGGGATATTATTAAGGGTTCAGAATCCACTTAAGTGTATATAAAAATATTTATGTTTATATTGATTCTCATAATTTAACCAGTAATCAAACCAATTATTTTCTAATAAAAAAATAGATTTTCCTTCGCTTTAAAATTATAACTTCTAAGCATTAAATGTGAAACAATTTAATGTAAATACAAAAAATCAAAGAATATTATTTTTAATAAAATGTAGAACCAAGCATTAATAATTTCTAACTATCAAAAATACGTGATATTAAAGATGAAAGAAAATTATTTTAAGAAGCGAAAATCATAAGCATATATTGTACTGAGAATCAAAATAAAAATAAATACTTAATTAAATACACTAGGTTTCATCGTCCACCTTAACAATAAGGGAACTTAGAAACCCATAAGAAAATTAACTAAGAAAAGCGGTAAACTAACTGAGCATTTTCTCTAGATTTTTTTGTCTGAAACTCTGAAACTGTCACTGAATTCTAAAAACCTAAGCTTCTATTTATAGAAGGGTAAAAGGACTAATGCGCAATTAAACTTATTACAAATTGCATGTGGGTAAAAATATAAATTCAAAAAAGTTAATTAGGAGTGACACGTGGCACTGTCGGATTGGCTGCCTTTGATGAGTCGGTGCCACGTGTCGGCTGCAGAATAAAGGAGAAAAATTGCATTTTGTGGCTGAAGGAGACGGACCGAACGATGCCCATTCGCGGGGCATGGCGTGAGGCGCACGCACGGCTAGGGTGAGGCCGTGTGCCTCACGCACGCGTGAAGAGGGAGAGAGGGCCAAATGGAGCTGCTGCTCCTGTTGCTTTTGCCGAGCCAATGGGCGATCGCCACGTGGCGCTGATGTCGGCAGGGGAAGAAGAAGAGGGCCAATAGGGCTTTTGTCCTTTTGTGCTCTCTTTTGGGCTTCAAAAATACCAATTTTATAGCTTTGGCCTTTATTTTTGTCATTTTTTTATTTCTTTTCTTTTCTTTTAATAATGCTGTTTTTTTTTTTCAATCAAACACAAACAACATTAAATCCAAACAAAATATTTTCAACATGAAATATATCATAATAATTTTAATGAAAATATTTATTTAAAATCTAATTAATTTGTATTTCTTTAAATAAAAACAATGCATTTTCTTAACTTTTCATTTCTTTTTCTCTATTATGCCATAAATACTAATTATTATTTATAAACAAAGATAAAATTAATCTTTAATAAATTATTTTCAATATAAAAATATATTGTATTAATTTCATGAAAATATTATAAGGAATTAATTTTATTTTGTATTTTTACACTATAAAATATGTAGTATTTTAGCATTTAACACAACCCCCAACTAGCTTATTGCTAGTCCCTAGCAATTCAAGCGGATAACAAAATATTACCAAGATGAACAAATCAAAACAAACTCTGACTAATCGAAACAAAATAAAATATTTGTGTAACTCTAGAAAATACTATATAAAAAATTACAATAGATATAATTCCAGATTTTGTGTGTGTGCTTCAAATCATATTATTTGCTTTAATTCATAACATAGATAATATAAAAAAAAATCTTTAAAGTAAAAAGTCTCAACTCCAAATCCTCACAGGTATTGAAATATTTGAAAAGAGGAAGGGTTGTCACTCTTGGAGTTGGAAAGGTATATTAATTTACGCTCAAATGGATAAAGATTTTTAGGACGAACAATGTAAACAATTATTGACCAATAGATAGGCTAACCAAAAATATTTTGAAATTCAAATGATAAGTTAACTTTCGGGATTTCATTACAATACCTAGAGCCAAAATAAAGAAATAAACAACCATTTTTTTTTTTTTTGTATTTGGTGACTAAAATTTACGAAAAATAAACTATAGCAAAGTCTCTTTTGATTGATGATGATATATTATTTTTTTTCTATATATATATATTATATATGCATATATATATTTTTACTGATATATATATTTTACTTTGCTAAATGATTAAAACTAAGATATTGCTCTTTATATGATATATATGTATTTTTTTTAAGGGCAATATCCACAATAATTATTTACCGTAGCAAAATTTTCTTTGGTATATTTTAAATTTTGACCAAGCTACGCTGATAGAGAAATGTTGCTCTTGTTTGGATTTTTTTTTTTATATATATATATATATATATATATAGTATGTAAGATATTGCTCTTTATATGATATATATGTATATATTTTTTTAAGGACAATATCCACAATATATATCTTTACTCTTTTTTTTTTTTTTCACAAGAGGCAACATGTGATAAGAAAATATAAAGATAATAAATTTACAATTAGGCTCAATTCTAAAAAAAAAAATATCCCTCTAGTAATTGTCATATTTTCAAATTTCAAAAAATTTCGATTTTACCAATTCAGAAGATCAATATATGTTCAAAAAGTCGTTTTCTCAATTCTCACTTCTCACGAAAAATGAAAGCTTTTAACTTAAGATTTTTCTCAATTAAATGTGTTAAAAACAATCAAATCATATGTTTGGTTTGTGCAATTTTTACTGGAATTACTATCTAAGTAACTAAATATAGTATAAACTAGTCTAACACAATATTTATTTATTCACATAATTAGCAGCAGAATTTGACTCAAAATTTTCAAAAAAAGGTAAGAAATTTATCGAACTTAACGCAAGAATATACTCAGTACCCCCAAACTAAAATGAGACAGTGTCCTCAATGTCTAAATATGTATATGATAAGAGCATGAGATGAGAATCGAAAAAAAAAACAGAGAATATGCACAGTGCTAGATGTTGATTTTCTAAAAAAAAACAAATGACAGAGAATAAACTAAAATACTGAAAATAAAGAAAGCAATTAAAGATAGGACCAGTAGTGAAAGAATTCACTAACCTTGGTAAATTGGATCGTGAAGGAGTGTTTCCTCCACTTCAGGTGGTGTTAATTCTAAAAATGGTTTCAACCGTTCTCCATTGACTTTGAATATGTTACCAGTTTTAGAATTTTCAATTTCAACAGCTCCGTGAGGAAAAACAGTACGAACAGTAAATGGACCAGTCCATTTAGAACGTAACTTACCAGGAAACAGATGAAGGCAAGAGTTGTATAAAAGAACTTTCTGACCAGTGGAGAAATCTTTTCGCAAGATGTTCTTATCATGATACAACTTTGTACGTTCTTTGTAACTTTTTGCACAATCGTAAGCAGTCTGTTGCACGCTCAATCCTGGGCAGCTAGCCCAAACTCGATTTTTGTGGGATTTTTTCTATTTTTTAAATTTTCCCAATTTCAAACTCTAAATATCAAAATAAAATATTATTTTTAATATATTTAAACTTAAATATCAATTTTAAATTAATAATATTTAACTTTTAATAGATTATTATTAATTTTATGATATTTTGAGGTTTGAATTTAAAAATTGATTATTTTATTTTTATTTACGATCAGATTTTAAAAATTTGTTAATTTTTTTAATATTTATATATTATTTAATTATAAGGTCAGATATTTTAATATTAGCCATATTTTAAATTAAAAGATAACTTTATCTTTTTAATTTGAAATATAATAGTAAAATGATCTTATAAGATAAATTAAATAATTAATAAATTTGAAATTAATTTAAATATTTTTACAGATATTCTAACCATAATATTTTCAAATTCAAAATTGGTTATTTTGTTAAATATTTATTCTTTATAAATTATAAGTTAGAAAAATAATATTTTATATCATTTTACTTATTTAAATTTATAAATAGTATTTTAAATATTTAAATAACCTAGATATTTTTGTAAAAATTTGAAATATGGTTAATTTGAGTTATTTTGACATATAATTAGGATAATTATTATTTGTTTATTATTTATTTTAAAATAATAATTGCCCAACCATATCTATTTTAAAATTCGTTTATTTTGTTGTTTTAATTTTATTAAATTATAAGATTAGAAAATGATATTGAAAATGTCTATTTGGTTATTTTCAAATCATTTATCTTGTTGGATATTTAATTTAATTTGATAAAATAATTCAAATAAACTTAGATATTTTAAAGTTAGTTGAATTTTAAATTTTGAAGAGATATTTAAGGTTGTTTTTTCAACAACCTGAAATTTTCAAAAATTTGGTTGGTTTATTAAATAATAATTTAATTATATTAATATCTTATTTCACATTTGTTACATGGACATTGTTTGTTATATTTATATTATTTATTAAAAAATTTTTTTTAACAAACATATTATTTATTTGATCTAAATTGCTATGATTAACTTGTTGACAGATCTAATGATCTGATTTTAATCATAGTCTAATTGTCAATAGATCATATAATAATTTGTAGTTGATAAATTTTGTACTTCTTTCATCTGTGTAAATCTATAAACATGATATGGCCCATCCAATTCAATTTGACGTGTGTGAGCTGTTTGTTTTTGGGCTTAGATGCATATAGGAAACCCATTTATTTCTAGATATTTAAATGAACTAGGTTGCTAAAATAAAATCACTGAGATGTAAAATGGTTGTAATACCCGGTAAAAATATACATATATTTTAAATTTTATTTGTTATACAATTTGTGTGAGAATAAATATTTATTTATTTCTACTAATAGTGAATAGAGACTATTCCTTAGAATAGTATTGATAGATTTCTAAACATAGTTGAAATTATAGTAAGTGTCAAGGTAAAATTATGGTGTTTTTATGAATTAGGTTAATTACTCAATTAAAGCCCAATATGAAAGTCTATTAGAGTTTTATAGATTATTTAGTGGGTTTAATTTATTGTATGAGTGCATTAAATAACATTATAATGGAATTAATGTCACAAAAATTCGTAGGTTTTGATAAATTCGCAGGATTAAAAACTGTTTTACTAAAAGGATCATATCTAGAGTTTTAGAGCTCCGATTGAGGTGATTCCAGTGGCGTTGGAAAGATAATTCAAAGATCTATAAATTTTGTAGAAATGGTTATATCATAATTCGGAATTTTTCTAGGTGCAAACTGAGCCTAAAGTTACGAAATAAAGGGCTTACTTTTAAAATTTAAAAATTTAGATATTTGTTGATTTAATAATATTTTAGCATTTTATTATATATTATTATTTTTAGTTAACCTAAACCTATCAGAATACGATATCTCATAATCTTTTTATCAAACCCTAAACTATCATAGTTTTATTTTTTCCTCTCCAAACCAATTAGTCAAAGCCTCATTCTTCTTCATGTTTGCTCCTCTCAAACCTTCCACAATTCTTCTTATTTTCTACCTTCATTCTTAAAGTTTTGGATTTATAATCAAGGCTTGCGGGCTTGAGACATCAAATAGAAATATGTGAAGAGGTAGTAATGACGAGATAACAAATCTTAAGCAGCGGGATTTGATGATCTTATCCTCAACAAGAAAATTTATTGAGGTGCTTGGAGTAGCAAGAAGGTGTTCTTAACAACTGAGGTAAGAAGAGTGGACATCTGTGCACAGGGTGTATGTTGAAACATACAACTTTATTGTGGGTTTGATGTTCATGTGTTTATAAGATTTTGTACTATGAATTGTTGTTATGTTAGTATTGTTAGTATGTGATAGTGATAAGGCTTTTGACTGTTTGTGTGAGAATAACACTTATAGGATATGTTTTCTGCTGCTGGTGTGAGCATAGCCTTTACCGGGATATATTTTTGGCTGCTTGTATGGGTTTACTTGCGAGAGTTATCCTTTCATGGGTGAGTACAACTTGTGATAAAGGATTGCCCTATTGGATGTCGAGTGTGAGAACAGCACAAGGCAGGGCAAGTTACACTTCATGTCTGATCAACATGAGTGGGAGTAGATTATCGTATGTGAGGACAATGTGCGATAAGATACTATGTGTTATGTGTGTGAGTCTAGCATGCATTAAGATTACATTGTGATATGATGTTGTATTGTATGTGAGAATAATATGTGATATGACATGTTGTTATATGTATGCAAGTATGGTAGAATTGATTTGATGCTGTGATATTGTTATACTTATGACTATGTTATCTGGTTGGGGGGTTATGTCCTACATAGCTCTTCTTACTGGGCGTTAGCTCACGGGTACTCTGTGTGCAGGTAAAGACAAAACTAAACAGTGAGGATGGCGAGCTCGAGGCGTGGATTACATGTTAGGGGATTTTCACGATGTTTTGGTTTAAGAATATTTCTTTAAAGATTATGGCTCGATTACTTTTGTAAAAATTAATGTTTAAAAATTTGTAAATGAATCAAGTGTTTTTGTTTTAAAATAATGAGATCTCATGCTTTAATTATTTTCAATAAATTAGTTTATTATTTTTATAATAAATGGTTTTAAACGGACTAGCTAGTGTGACGTCTCGGGAAATCGAGGCGTTACAATATGGTATCAGAGCAATACGGTCCTAAAGGATGTGGTTGACCCTAACATGTAAAGTTCATTGCCACGAGACGAGCTCGACTCACTGTACTGTAAGTTTTAGTTAATCTGTTCATGTTAGTCTTACATATTTTATGTTGCGTTACATCTTTAGTGTAACTAGAAGTTTTCTTTGTGTTTAGAAGAATATGTCTTAAAATTTTATGGGTAGGATTCGATCTATGAGATATTTTTGGAAAAAAAAAATTCAAGGTATTGCTATATTACGTAATTTAAGTTTGATTTTTGATAAGTTGTACTTATTTTCATAAATAAGGAGCATAAGAAGAGTGTTTTTCAAAAGGAATTGTGTTATAAGTAGATTGGAATAGAGTATGTTAGGAAAAAAAAAGAATTTAGTTGTTATATTAGTATTTCTAACGTGAGTGTATGTTTCAGGTTTAATAAATTAGACATATATAACTATTGGTACGTTCTTAAGTTTGTTTTTTTTAAGTGTTAATGGATAGATAATTTTAAGCTCTACTCTTTTATTAGAAATAATTAAGTTATATTTTGGTTAAGGGTGAAATCTAATCATTAAGGTTATAATAGAAGAATAGATTGTGACAGTCAGTAGCCCCGTGATTCGTAAGGAAATTAGATAGTTTTGTTTGTGTTTATTTGCATAAATTTAAACTCTTTATGTATTGGAATATGGTTTATGCTTTGTTATTATGAATATGTATGTTGTACTGAGAATGTGTGGTATGGACACAATATGAGTTTATGAATTGATATATTGATTAGGGTTGTTTTGACTTGTATATGTTGTATGTTGCATTCATATATTATGTGTTGTATGCTGCAAGTTGTATGCTAACGTCTCAGGTAAAGTGAGGGACCATGGTGGGGTATGATACGGGGTAAGGCCGTTGAATGTAGAGATACCCTACCCTGCATTTTTCTGAGTCGTGTTTGAAATTATTATGGTGGGGTATGATACGAGATAAGGCCGTTGAATGTAGAGATACCTGTTGGCAATTATTTTACCAGGATCTTAGATACTCACAAGTATGTTTATTAACATCCTAAATAAGAACTTTCTAAAACGATAAATTAAATACATATAAAGTTTAAGAAACCTTACATTGGGTGCAGCGGAATTAAATGACTCCTTCCGTTCAGATATCTAGCCCTTGATTCCTTTCTGTAGCAGAGCATTATCAATATCTGAACCTGGATCTCTTTCTCTGAATCTTTGATGCTGAAACTCTTTTGCTGATGATCTTTCTTCACGATCTTCCTCACTATGATTGAGGTATCACTTGATGTGTGTGGGCACTACTCATACACTAAGGATTTCAAAATTATCAAGAGGGAAGAGAAAGAAGAAGTGGCAGCTAAAGATAGGGAGAGAGAAAGGCTCAGGTTTTCTGAATCAGAAGTGTAGAAATTTAAGTGTAAATTTCCTGAGGCCTTCACTATCTATTTATAGCATTCCACTAGGGTAAGGTTTGAATTATTTGGCATTAAAATAATGAAAATATCAGTTTAAATTTCCTACAAAAGTGGCCAGCCCTATACAAGTGGATTTGGGCCTTACTTTTTGCAATTTTGCAGTTTTATCTTTTCTGCATCTGATTTTCTCAAAAACGCCAATTTTCAAATTCAACCATTTAAATGCCAATTCTAACTATTTAATAACTATAAATAATTATTAAATAATATTGTCATTTATCATATTTATTAATTGAACCATACAAAGTATCATAATTAACAAATATGCCCCTATAAACTCTTTCTTTACAATTTCGCCCTTACTTAGTGAAAAATTCACAAATAGACATAGTCTAATTTGAGAATTATAATTGATTAATCAAAACCAATTATATGAGTCTTACAAACAATATTATCTCAACTAGTGGGGGGACCATGGGTCTATATAACCGAGCTTCCAATAAGTAGATCAAGAATTTAGGACTAAAATTCACCGACTTATTAATTCTTCGTTGAATCCACGCATAGAACTTAGAATTGCACTCTCAGTATATAGAATGCTCTATATGTTCCACCATATAGACACATCATTAGTTATCCATTGTTATAATCCTAATTTGATCAATGATCCTCTATATGAATGATCTACACAATAAAGGGATTAAATTACCGTAACACCCTACTATGTATTTTATCCTTAAAACACTTGACCCCGTATAAATGATATTTCAGCTTATATGAAATGAGATCTCCACCATTTATTTTCGTTTGGTCAAGCTCGAAGGAGATCATCCTTTGCTTACTATTCGCCAGATAGAAGCTATAGATTCCATGTTTATGCTAGCGCTCCCACTCAATTGCACTACCGTGTTCCCAAAATGTACGTATCACCCTGACCTAAAAGTAGGCTTAACTAACAATTCAAGGAACACGAATAGCCTTTCAAGATTGAGCCTAATCATAACAGGATTGAGATCATTTGATCTAGGATCAACTAGACGATATTGACTTGAATAGATATTACGGTAAGTTTAATAAATCTAAGTCAAAGTTCAATATCGGTCCCTTCCGATGCATACTCCATGCATCCAACCTGAGCTTTACTTTAACCAATGTTCTGGAAAGAACATAGTATTTCTCCAAATACAAGTAAACTCTTGTTGTAGATTATCATATCAGTAAAACCCTGTGTCTGATAAATCTAGGAAACTTTATTCACATAGTCATGTTTACTTTCCAATGTGTTGACGGCACAATAAACAGGATCAAGTATGTGAAAAGGGTTTCAGATGAATCTATACATTATGTACATATAATCATGAAATAAATCATGTGAACCATGCAACATTAAATGTTATTTCTGATCTATATTAATAAGTAAATCTGATTATATTGAAATGAGTTTTATTTAGGGCATAAAACCCAACAATACCCTACCCTACATTTGTCTGATTCGTGTATGACATTGTTATAGTGGGGTATGATAGAGATACCCTATCCTATAACAGTGGTAGGGCTACATAGGCCCAGGTTATTATATGGGCAGATTAGGCCCAGGGTATTGTAAGGCCAGGCTAGGCCCAGGTTATGTAAGTAATGGCTATGATATGCCAATGTTATGGTAAAGACATGATATGATTGAAATAATTTTTATATGTTATTGCTATGATTGTGCTATGAGTAAGATGTTAGGGTTGTGATCCCTACATATATGTAATGGTTTCGTTTAGTACAAATAAATGGTATATGATTAAGCGAGTAAAGAAAAATATATATGAGAATTGGATTAAGCGATTTTCGTTCTCGAGTTATTCTTAGAAAGAGTGATTTTGATAGTAAATTTTATTCATATTTCATTAGTTGGATGGATTAGTAAATGTTTCTTTTATAGTGATATGCATGTAGCTCATTCCTGAGAGTATGTTAACTTGTATGCTTCTAAGCCTATATCTTGGCTAGCTCGCATGTGTAAGAAGACCTTTAACGATCTTTAGCTTACATGTAGTTCATGTAATTTATAGAAGACATGTGGTCTGTTTGAATGACATCGGTTTGTTGATGATATATTGGATCGTTATGTGTAGGGCAACATTCTTAATAATTATGCTACGTAACTATAATAACGGAATTGTAGCTTTATGGAGGAAATTAAGTTAAAAAAAAAAAAAATTAACATTCAATGAAAGAATGGGAACAATTAAAGAGAAGTTTGCATAAGTTTTTTTTTTTTTTTTTTTTTTTTTTTTTTAAAAATTACGAGCATGTTATTGCAAAATTTATGTATTTAAAGCACGTATATGTAAGTATTGTGATGGAGTATGTTTGTTATTAAAGTAATATATAAAGGAATAACAATACTTAAATTAGACTGTATATGTTATATGTGTTGTAGTTTGACCAATAAGATAAAAGTTAAGTACATATTTGTTGAGTCCATAAGGTAGATAAGGAGGTCATGTAATAAGTGGTAACAAACATGAAGTCCCTCGTGTATTTGGTAGTTAAATTTCGAGGACGAAATTTCTTTAAGGAGGGTAGAATGTAATACCCGGTAAAAATATACATATATTTTAAATTTTATTTGTTATACAATTTGTGTGAGAATAAATATTTATTTATTTTTACTAATAGTGAATAGAGACTATTCCTTAGAATAGTATTGATAGATTTCTAAACATAGTTGAAATTATAGTAAGTGTCAAGGTAAAATTATGGTGTTTTTATGAATTAGGTTAATTACTCAATTAAAGCCCAATATGAAAGTCTATTAGAGTTTTATAGATTATTTAGTGGGTTTAATTTATTGTATGAGTGCATTAAATAACATTATAATGGAATTAATGTCACAAAAATTCGTAGGTTTTGATAAATTCGCAGGATTAAAAACTGTTTTACTAAAATGATCATATCTAGAGTTTTATAGCTCCGATTGAGGTGATTCCAGTGGCGTTGGAAAGATAATTCAAAGATCTATAAATTTTGTAGAAATGGTTATATCATAATTCGGAATTTTTCTAGGTGCAAACTGAGCCTAAAGTTACGAAATAAAGGGCTTACTTTTAAAATTTAAAAATTTAGATATTTGTTGATTTAATAATATTTTAGCATTTTATTATATATTATTATTTTTAGTTAACCTAAACCTATCAGAATACGATATCTCATAATCTTTTTATCAAACCCTAAACTATCATAGTTTTATTTTTTCCTCTCCAAACCAATTAGTCAAAGCCTCATTCTTCTTCATGTTTGCTCCTCTCAAACCTTCCACAATTCTTCTTATTTTCTACCTTCATTCTTAAAGTTTTGGATTTATAATCAAGGCTTGCGGGCTTGAGACATCAAATAGAAATATGTGAAGAGGTAGTAATGACGAGATAACAAATCTTAAGCAGCGGGATTTGATGATCTTATCCTCAACAAGAAAATTTATTGAGGTGCTTGGAGTAGCAAGAAGGTGTTCTTAACAACTGAGGTAAGAAGAGTGGACATCTGTGCACAGGGTGTATGTTGAAACATACAACTTTATTGTGGGTTTGATGTTCATGTGTTTATAAGATTTTGTACTATGAATTGTTGTTATGTTAGTATTGTTAGTATGTGATAGTGATAAGGCTTTTGACTGTTTGTGTGAGAATAACACTTATAGGATACGTTTTCTGCTGCTGGTGTGAGCATAGCACTGCAGGATATATTTTTGGCTGCTTGTATGGGTTTACTTGCAGGTTATCCTTTCATGGGTGAGTACAACTTGTGATAAAGGATTGCCCTATTGGATGTCGAGTGTGAGAACAGCACAAGGCAGGGCAAGTTACACTTCATGTCTGATCAACATGAGTGGGAGTAGATTATCGTATGTGAGGACAATGTGCGATAAGATACTATGTGTTATGTGTGTGAGTCTAGCATGCATTAAGATTACATTATGATATGATGTTGTATTGTATGTGAGAATAATATGTGATATGACATGTTGTTATATGTATGCAAGTATGGTAGAATTGATTTGATGCTGTGATATTGTTATACTTATGACTATGTTATCTGGTTGGGGGGTTATGTCCTACATAGCTCTTCTTACTGGGCGTTAGCTCACGGGTACTCTGTGTGCAGGTAAAGACAAAACTAAACAGTGAGGATGGCGAGCTCGAGGCGTGGATTACATGTTAGGGGATTGTCACGATGTTTTGGTTTAAGAATATTTCTTTAAAGATTATGGCTCGATTACTTTTGTAAAAATTAATGTTTAAAAATTTGTAAATGAATCAAGTGTTTTTGTTTTAAAATAATGAGATCTCATGCTTTAATTATTTTCGATAAATTAGTTTATTATTTTTATAATAAATGGTTTTAAACGGACTAGCTAGTGTGACGTCTCGGGAAATCGGGGCGTTACAATGGTCCTAAATTTGGAAACTAAGTTAGTAAATGTCCCATTTTTTTAAAAATTAAGAAAATAGCCAAATATAATAAATTAGCTAATAAAAATTATAAAAAAAATATAATAATACAATTAAGGTATATAATTTTTTTAATATTGCATATTATAATATTATAACAAAAATGAATAAATATATTAGATCATTAAAAATGTACAGCAGTATTTGATATATCGTATTACTGAAAACTAATATACCGTAGTAATAAAATTATATACCATAAAGAAATTATAACAATACTAAATTAATACTCAAAAAATATATATATCATGCTAATAAAATTATATATACCACTATTAAAATATAAATACATACCCAAAAGTTTATATATAATAAAATATAAATTAAATATCATCTTAAATAAATGCTATACTATAGACAAAAAAAACCATATACCATACAAGAAAACGTATATACCTACAATAAAAAATAAAATAAAATAATATAATATTATTAAAAAAATTGTATATATCATATTAACAAAATTATATATCATCTTTATGTATAATAAAATAAAAACTAAACATGCATTATCTAAAATAAAATGATATACTATACAATAAAACTTATATACCATATAACAGAAAATATATACCTAACAAAAGAAATATATATAATAATAACAACAAATAAAAATAAAAATATATAGGATGCTAATAAAATTTTATATCATGTCAACAAAAGTACAATAGAAAATAGAACTTAATATTATTTAAAAAAATTATATACCGTATAACAATAAATACATATACCATTCACCAAAATATATATACAAAATAATAATAATAATAAAAATATATATTACTAATATAGGCCATGGATTCAGTCCCTCACCATTTTTTTTTGACCGGTCACTCACAATATATATTGAATATAATAATATATAATGTGAGTCCTTTGTCTTCATTTTAGTAAGATAAATATATATTAAATAAAAATAAATGTACTATTTAGTACTACCATACCTTCTATAACTAATAACTCAATAAAAATATTACTCTAAACTTTTATATTATTTAATAGGTGGGTAATTTAATAAAATCATGAATTTTATGTTGGATCAAAAATGTAAACTTAGTATAACTCATTTATTTAGTAAATTTAGACTTTCAGGAACTAACTTATTGTTGAGTTTTGTGCCCTAAATAAAACTCATTACAATATGATTAGTTATCAATTTAAGAGATTTGAAGTGATTTATGTTAACATGTATTTTTCATGTTTATGGTTTGATATATATTTAATATATACAATAAATCAGTTAAGTCCAGAACATATATTTATTTACAATTATAGTATTGTCAACACAGTGGAATGTGATTGTGATTGTATGATTCAAAAGACTAAGTCCCTATCAGTATTTTGGATTTACACTGATGTGATAATAAGCGATGAAGTATACTTACACTTGGAGTAAGTGTTATGTTCTTTCTAGGACATTGGTAAAGTATATTGGTTTCGAATGTATGGAGTATACATTGGATTGGACCGATATTAAACTTAGACAAGATATTATAAACTTACCGTTGTATCTTTCCAAGTCAATATCACTAGTTGATCTTAGATTAAAAGAATCTAAATCATGATATGTCTAGGCTCAATCTCAGGAGTGCTATTCATATTCTTTGATTTATTAGTTAAGCCTACATTTGGGTCAGGGTGATACGTATATTTTGGGAACATGATAGTATGACTGAGTGGGAGCGGTAAACATAAATATGGAATCTATAACTTCTACAGGTGTATAGAAGTCAAGTGATGATTCCCTTCGAACTTAGCTAAATAGAAGTAAATAGATGAGCTCTTGTTTCAGTGACTATATTTTAGTTCACTAAAACATCATTTACAGGTAGATAAGTGTTTTAAGGGGCCAAATACATTGAGGGGTGAAAACGGTAAATTTTATCCCATCTTGATGTAAATCATCTATATAGAGGATCTTTGATCACATTAAGAGTATAACGATGGTTAAATGAGATACCATATCTATATCATGGAACATATAGAATGCTCTATATAAGTCTGAGAGTGCAATTCCAAGTTCTAAGAGTGGATTCAACAAGGAATTAATAAGTTAGGGAATTTACTTGGTAAATTTGGTTCGACTTATTGGAAGCTCAGTAATATAGATCCATGGTCCCCATTCTAGTTGAGACCATACTGTTTGTAAGAGTCAATAACTGATTTATGATTAATCAATTATAATTCTAAAAGTTAGACTATGTCTAATTTGTGAATTTCACTAAGTAGGGGTGAAATTGTAAAGAAAAGAGATTCTAGGTTTATTTATTAATTAAGAGACTCTATAAGTCTAATTAATAATTATATTAAATGACAATATTATTTAATAATCTATTTTAGTTATTAAATAATTAGTTTTGGCATTTAAATGGTTAGAATTGAAAAATTGGCATTTTTGGGAAAATAGAAATAAAATTGTAGAAAATGCAAAATCCAAGTGAGGCCCAATAACACCCATGGACGGCCACTTGTGTATGCATTTTCCAATTATTATTTTCATTATTTTAATGCCAATTAATTACAAACCTAAACCTAGCAGTTATCTATAAATGGAAAGTGATGGCTCACACCAAATAAGGCAGTTAAGCAATTACTCAGTAAATCAGGAAACTGCCTCTTTCAGAAAGTTGAGCTTTTTCTTTTCTCTATATATAGCCGCCCATCTCCTTCTTCAAACACAAGAGAGATACAATTTCGAATGACCCTAGCGAAATAGTAGTGCCCACACAGAGCAAACAATACCTCAATCATAGTTTGGAAGATTGTGAAGGATCAAATCCAAGAGAACAACAATTGGACTCAAATCTTGATAATACTCTGCAACAAAAAGGATACAAGTGTTAGAGATCTGAGTGGAAGGAGACATATTATTCCGCTGCAACCAATGTAAGGTTTTCTTAACTTTATATGTATTTATTATCGTTTTAGAAGTTCATATTTAGGTTGTTAATCAACATACTTGTGAGTAGATCTAAGATCCTGGTAAAATAATTCCAACAACTGGCACCAAAGCCATGGTAATTGATTTTCTTGAAAGAAATTTGGACTTAAAACGATTTGTTTGTGATTTGGATGGTACATGTTGTTTTTTGTGTTGTATTGATGATTGATTGATGTTTGTGAAATTCTGGAAAAAGTAATTGAATTTTCGTTTCTGGAATTATTTTTATTGGATAGTTTAGAAAAAATTAAGCAATTTACTTTTTTACAGAACTCAATTTCGATTTTATTTGAATTAGTTATGAATTTTTGAAAATCGGGAAAAATCAGGGTGGTGATCACCCTTCCCACGCGCAGAAATCATGCAAGGGGGCCTTGCGCCGAGTTTTCTCGGCAGATCCCCCCTGTCTGCGCGCACGGACAGTATGCAAACAGTATGCTTTGCATACTGTCCGTACCACCTGCCATTTTTTTCGTTTTCTTTGATTTTTCATGCTATTTCATGGAATTAACTTCCGATTTTTTGTGTAGTTTTGTATTTTGATTTTTATTTTTCATATTTCAAATCTAATTATCAGAAATAAATTAATTTAATTTTTTTTAAATTAATTTTAGATATTAGTGTAATTTGAATTTTAAAATAGGTAAAAATTATTTTTTGCTTACCTATTTTCTTATTTTTTTTTTTAAATTTGATTATTTTATCTTAATTTTAAATCTAAGGTGAGACATTAATTTTTTTTTATAAAATGTTCTATTTTAAGTAATTTGACCTTATTTAAGTTTAAAATAAGATTACTATAATCATAGTATTTTAAATAGAAATAAGATATTTTTGTTAACGTTTAAATTTTGTTATTTTTTATTTAAATTAAATTATAGAATGAGAAAAGGATATTTATTTATCATTTTCTTATTTTATTGAATATTTAATTTATAAAATAACATGAAATTTAAAAGGTAAGTTAGTAAATTTTTTTTTTCAAATGATATTTAGGTTAGTTGAAACCTAATTTTGTCAAAATTGTATGTTTAATTTAATATTATTTTATTTCATTTAAAAATTCGAATATATTTTATTATTATTTAATTATTTTTGAAATTTGATTAATTATTTAAATTAAATAAATCCTACATCCAACTATCCAAATCTAACTTGTTGCAGGAGTATGTGTTTTAGATTGTTTGTAAGTTTTTTTCTTTCTAAAATCTATTATTGCTTGATCAAAATTGCCATGGTTACAGATCCAATGATCTGATTTTAACCCATGGTTGAATTGTCAATAGGTCAAGTAAATAATTTGTAACAGGTAAATTTTACATTCTTCTTTCATCTGTGTATGACCTAGTAACATGATAGGGTCCATCCAAATCTGTGTGCCTGTGTGAGCCTATATGTTTATTTTATTATAGATGCATATAGGTTGTTGCTAAATAAAATGTCACACCCTGATAGATTTTATTTAGGTCCATTTAGTTTTTGGACCTATTCAATTAATAATAGTTATTCATTTTAAGGTTAAATTCCTCTCTTTTGGGCCTTGTGTGAGAGATGGGGGCCAGTAGAAGTGGGTACGACATACTGAACCCAGCTCCCCCTCACATGAACTACCCCAATTGTGAAGGCCCATTTGCCTGATTTGAATAACTGTATTAGGTTAATTAAATTAGTTTAACCTAATAAAATTGGTTAGCAACATAATTAACTTTTAAAATATGTGAAATTTATTTTTATTTTAATATTTTAAAGTTAATTTTAAGAAAAACACTCTTAGTTTAAGATATTATTTCTAGATAAACTATTTGTATTTTTCTTATATTTAATTAAATAGAGAATTTTAACTAACTAGATTCTTTCTGAAACTTACTTTTATTATTTCATTAAATATTTCTATTTAAGTTATACATTAGTTATTACTAACTAATTTTCCTTATCAACTTAAATTTGAATACCTTTTGAATTTAATATTAAGTTGAGGAATTCTAGGAATTGGTTATTGAAGATTCTTAAGATATTTTTTAAGTTGATTTTAAATTTAAAATAGAATATTCTTAAATTAGGTAGTTACCACTTAATTTTGATATTTAATTAAGTTTTATTTGGAAAATTTTAAGTTGCTTATTTTAGATTCTTTCTATCACAACTTAAATTAGATATTTTCCAAATCTTGAAAAGATACTTAGTTAAATTGAGATATTTTCTAGATAGTTATTTCTATACTAGTTATTTTTTCTAATATGAAAATAGGAAAATATCATTGATTGTGAAATTAATTGTTTAATAGTTAATTTTTGGTACAATTCAAGTTAAGAATATTTTTCCTAGTATTAAACTAGAAATTAATAATTAAGCCTTCTCTATACTTAATTATTTATTTCTTGAATTGAATACATTTAATTAAATTGCAAATTAAATATCTAAGTTGATTTTCATCATGATACTTAAATATTTTTTCTTTTCATGACATTTAATTAAATAAAAAATTATTTTAAGTTGGAAATTTTTTATAACAACTTAAATTTGAATAATTTTCAAAATATATTTTATTTATTTTATTAATCAATATTTTCAAAATTGCATTTGATTATGCAAGATGATTTTGAATTTATCTTGAAAAATAGATTAAAGTTGTAAATTAATTATTTATTTTAATTAATTTTTGAATCAACTTAAATCAATGATTTTTTCATTTAATGATTAATTTAAAATAAAGAAACTAAAATATATTATTGTTAGAAATTGAATTAATTAGTCAAAGAAATTCTAGATAGATAGTATTTTGCTTGAAGTATTTTTTTTAGTAAAGATTAATTTATTTTTCATGTATTTTCGAAAATTGTCTAATATTATACTTTAATTTTTCGAAATACAATATATATTTATAGAAAGTTTAAATTTGAGTTGTAAATTAATTTAAATTAATACAACTTAAATTAAATATTTTTCTTAATATTTATTGAAAAATTAATACTAAGATGGAAATAATTCATTTTATTTTCTTAACCATCTAAGTTTAATTTTATAAATATTAAATTAAATTTTATTTAAATTTTTATTCTAAATTTAAATTTAATTAAATAAATATATATTTAAAATAAATAAATAATAAAAGAAAATACATTTTAAATAATGAGCTTTATTATTATTAAGATATTCGATCTCCATTGTTGGTTTTACATAGCTATTGTTTTAGTGAGTAATCCTCCCTAATGGAGGAACGTTCATTAGCAAGTTAGCACCGTTATTTCGAAAGATAAGTATATTTGTAAGTTTTTTATATTAGTATTGATCACCCTAATGGTGGCGACTGTATAAGACTTACAAACGTATGAAACAATGGTGGGCGCTCATAAAATAGGAATGACCTTGACTCTCGCCTAAATGGGACAACGTCGGATTCTCTTTTTGATCGAATAAAAGGTTGTTAGAATGGTTATTATTTTAGATGAGCTGACAACTCTATTCAATGGATGGTATCTTTAACTCTTGCCTAAACGGGACACTGATATCAGTTTATTGAAAACCTTGGAAATTATTTAGGATTGTATGTTTTAGTATTTTCTCTTGTCATTCCTACTTGCTATGTGCTAATAATTTTTGAATAAGATTTTGTGTTAAACCATAATTGATTTCTATTTATTATTTTGTAGTATCCTGTATTGCCATGTCAAATCCCATGTTATCACTGTTGACTGAAAATAAGCTAAATGGATCTAACTTCCCTAAATGGAAAGAGAACATTAATATTGCTCTCATAGGTAAAAGTGCCCTGTTTGTGTTGACTGAGCCGTCTCCTCAACAGCCGGGTGACAATGCAACTAAAGCCGTTAAAGAGAAGTTCGAGCGTTGGCAGAATGCTAACAACAAAGCTCGATACTTCATGCTTTCCAGCATGGTTGACACCTTGAAAACAAGGTTTGCAAACACTGTCACGGCTGTAGAAATAATGACAAAGTTAAATGAGCTATTCGGAATGGCATCTATCCAGTCTCGCTTTGACGCGACTAAGAAATTTATCAATGCACGGATGGAACCCCATCAGAATGTGCATGATTACCTTCTCCAAATGGCAAGTTATTTCTAGGAAGCCCAGAATCATGGTGTTGAAATGGATCAGACAACTCAAGTGAGTCTTATCTTGAATAGTCTGACTCCAGCTTTTCTGCCCTATACATCAAATTATATCATGAATAAGAAGAAACCAGACTTTCGCACGTTAGTCAATGACCTTCAGACATATGAAAATTTGATTGGAGGACCAAAGAAGAAAGGGAGTAAACCTTAGAATTCTGGAAATGGTAATGGGACGATTAGACCTGAGGCACACGTTGCCTCTACTTCCAGACCCAAGAATAAGAAGAAGTGGAAAAATACCAAGAAGCGAGCTAAAGCTGTGAAAACAGCTAAGAACAAAAAGGATGCTGCTTCTGGTGATACACTAAAAGGAAAGTGTTTCTACAGCAATGAGAAAGGCCATTGGAAACCCCTATGTCCTAAGCTTCTTGGAAAGAAACAAGGTATTTCTTTCAATAAACTGATGTGTTTTAATGAATTATTATCCATTTGGATTATTAATTCTGGACTACTAACCTTGTTTATTTGTTTTTATTCTTACAGCCCAAGCTGATTGAACTCAAGAGCTATCTTAGCGAGCTGAATTTGAAAGCTGGACTAAGGGGTGGAGTTCGTCCAAGATAAAGATGAAGCTCGTTTATTTATTTATTTTTGAATTAATTGTTTCAGCTTCAGAACAATTTGGATTTCAAGTTTGGGATTTTATTCCCTGTTCTTCTCTCATTATGTTGCAAACAATTTCTTTATGATTTTATAATTAAGTTTTTTTTACAAATAAATTGCAATCTATGAGTTGAGCTTCATTACTTTATCTTATAGATCAATTACCAATTATTATATTATGTTTGTATGTGTATGTGTTTTTATTATTGATACAAATTCTATAGTTATTTTAAACTCTTTACAGAGTTATTACTACATAAACACTAGAAATTATTTTTATGTTTATGAATCATTGTTAATTCTAAAACAATTATTAAGAATTTGTTTAATAAAAAGATCTTTTGATCTGATAGGGGTGGAGAAAAAGTTAAGAATAATATGCAGTTCAACGATCTTTTATATCTAATGAACTCTTGATTATATTCGAAACTCCACATAATCTCTATAACACTTAGAGAATTATGATCTCTATAACCTTTAGGGGTGGATCATAATGTCTATATACTTAGGGGTGGACTATATTCCACAATACTCTTTGTGACACATAATTTTAAACATGGAAGTAATATAATAAATTAGCTATTATCAGAATAAATCCTTGATCTTGATTATATGTTCCAATTTAGATTTACTGTTGTAATAGATAATGATACCAATAAAGTTCTTTGATAATGTATCACACTACCTTAATTGAGTGGGAGAATTTTAAAATTCTTTACCCATCTTCATTTGGTTGACACTTGTGATAGGAACTTAAGAACACTACTGATAAAGCAAATCTAACCATTCACGTGGATAGAAATAACTTTTTAGAATTATGAGAATAAGATAGAAGAATTCTTGCATAGTCCATTCGAATGACTTGAGTCAAGAGTTCTAATCCTCATAACATTTTATGGTATCTTAATTTGATTGCTTAATCTCTAGCAAGTATTTTACACTTCAAATACTAGACTGCTATGTTGTTGACATAGTCTTAAAGAAACTTACAGTTTCAGACTAAGATAATAAGTCACAACTAGATACCCCTCAAAACAATAGTAAGAGGTTAAAAGTATTATTTAACCAGACATCTACTATTGAGTGGGAGCCATCTGAGATGTAATCACATGGGGAACATTAGGGGACAGTCAAGAAAGATTTATGAAAGTGACCTATATGTTAGATATTAAGGAACTATATATTAGTAATCCTAATATCCACACCAATTCATTAAGATTTTGAGATGGTGGTTACTCTGGGGGTGGAGGAGTTATTCTAGAAGAATGTAAAAACCCATCTATAATAATTCAAGCTCCCTCAGAGAAGATATATATAACTTTATAAATTCAAAATTAACAGAAAGTTATTCTACTGAAGAAAATTCTACACTGCATTATCTCAGTTCCAAATTTTAAAATATGAGAGATATGTCTTCTGTTTGTTCAGATGTACTTAATAAGCAGTGAGGATTTCAGTATCCCTTGATGAGTAAAGCATATAGTTAAGGATGTTTCACAATGTTTTATGAACCTGGTTCCAGAAATTTGGGTGGATTCAAATATACTACACTTGATCTGTAGATCAAGACAACAGATTGATTGGAATGCACAACTTGTTTTATGTTAGTGCAAGTGGGAGTTTGTTGGGTTTTGTGCCCTAAATAAAACCCATTACAATCTGATTAGTTATCAATTTAAGAGATTTGAAGTGATTTATGTTAACATGTATTTTTCATGTTTATGGTTTAATATATATTTAATATATACACAAAATCAGTTAAGTCGAGAACATATATTTATTCACAATTACAGTATTGTCAACATAGTGGAATGTGATTGTGATTGTATGATTCAAAAGACTAAGTCCCTGTTCATCAGTGTTTTGGATTTACATTGATGTGATAATCAACGATGAAGTATACTTACACTTGGAGTAAGTGTTATGTTCTTTCTAGGACATTGGTAAAGTATACTGGTTTCGAATGTATGGAGTAGACATTGGACTGGACCGATATTGAACTTAGACAAGATATTATAAACTTACCGTTGTATCTTTCCAAGTCAATATCACTAGTTGATCTTAGATTAAAAGAATCTAAATCCTGATATGCTTAGGCTCAATCTCAGGAGTGCTATTCATGTTCTTTGATTTATTAGTTAAGCCGACTTTTGGGTCAAAGTGATACGTATATTTTGGGAACATGATAGTATGACTGAGTAGGAGCGCTAAACATAAATATGGAATCTATAGCTTCTACTGGTGTATAGAAGTCAAGTGTTGATTCCCTTCGAGCTTAGCTAAATAGAAGTATGGATGAGCTCTTGTTTCAGTGACTGTATCTTAGATCACTAAAACATCATTTACAGGTAGCTAAGTGTTTTAAGGGGCCAAATACATTGAGGGGTGAAAACGGTAAATTTTATCCCATCTCGATGTAAATCATCTATATAGAGGATCTTTGATCACATTAAGATTATAACGATGGTTTAAGGAGATAGCATATCTATATCGTGGAACATATAGAGTGCTCTATATAAGTTTGAGAGTGCAATTCCAAGTTCTAAGAGTGGATTCAACAAGGAATTAATAAGTTAGGGAATTTACTTGGTAAATTCGGTTCGACTTATTGGAAGCTCAGTAATATAGATCCATGGTCCCCATTCTAGTTGAGACCATACTATTTGTAAACTCAATAATTGATTTATGATTAATCAATTATAATTCTAAAAGTTAGACTATGTCTAATTTGTGAATTTTCACTAAGCAGGGGTGAAATTGTAAAGAAAAGAGATTCTAGGTTTATTTATTAATTAAGAGACTCTATATGTCTAATTAATAATTATATTAAATGACAACATTATTTAATAATCTATTTTAGTTATTAAATAATTAGTTTTGACATTTAAATGGTTAGAATTGGAAAATTGGCATTTTTGGGAAAATAGAAATAAAATTGTGGAAACTGCAAAATCCAATTGAGGCCCAATAACACCCATGGACGACCACTTGTGTATGCATTTTCCAATTATTATTTTCATTATTTTAATGCCAATTAATTACTAACCTAAACCTAGCAGTTATCTATAAATGGAAAGTGATAGCTCACACCAAATAAGGCAGTTAAGCAATTACTCAGTAAATCAGGAAACTGCCTCTTTCAGAAAGTTGAGCTTTTCCTTTTCTCTATATATAGCCCCCCATCTCCTTCTTCAAACACAAGAGAGATACAATTTCGAATGACCCTAGTGAAAGAGTAGTGCCCACACACAGCAAACAGTACCTCCATCATAGTTTGGAAGATTGTGAAGGATCAAATCCAAGAGAAGGACATTCGGACTCAGATCTTGATAATACTCTGCAACAGAAAGGATACAAGGGTTAGAGATCTGAGTGGAAGGAGACATATTATTCCGCTGCAACCAATGTAAGGTTTTCTTAACTTTATATGTGTTTATTATCGTTTTAGAAGTTCATATTTAGGTTGTTAATCAACATACATCTGAGTAGATCTAAGATCCTAATAAAATAATTCCAACACTTATATGTATGTGGAGCAATATACTCACATAGTGAGTAACAATTTATATCCAGAGTAAATATTATATATTCACGTGCTAATATTTTATAGTTAAGTTAGACGTCGTCTTATTATATACTATTACTACAGTAAAATTTATCAATAGCCATAATATTATTAGCGATGGGTAAAATCTGCCCCTAATAGTGGTACCATTAGCGGTGAAACTAGAATTTGCAGCTAATTCTACTTATTTTTTTTTTTAAAAAAAACTATTAGCGATAGACTCTACCACTAACACTATTAGCGGCGAGTCCCACCGCTGATAATATTAAAAAAAATAATCGTTTGAACATCTCGAGTGGTGATTGGATCGTTGATTAGGTTTGAAATACTCTATAATTAGTGAATGTAAGCTTAGAATATGAAATCTAGGTGAGATCAATGGTGATCGATACTAATCTAAGCATTTTGACTACTAAAGTTAAGAAGAACAATATTGATTAGTGTAATTGTTGATCTTAGATCATCTCGGGTGGCAATTAGACCGTTGAATAGGTTAAAAATACCATGTATTAGTCTATGTAACCGTAAAATATAAAATCTGGGTGAGATCAATGATGATCCATACTAATCTAAGCCTTTTAAATACTAAAGTCAACAAGAACACTATTGATTAGTATAATTGTTGATCTTAGAATATTTTGAATTGCGATCAGACCATTGATTAGGGTCGAAATACCCTGTAGATAGTTATTGTAAGCATAAACTATGAAATTTAGGTGATATGAACGGTGATCGTTACAAATCTAAGTCTTTTGACTAAGAAAGTCAACAAGAATATTATCGATTATTGTAATAATTGATCTTAGAACATCCTGGGTGGCGATCAAGCCATTGATTAGGTCCTAAATACTCTGTAATTAGTCAACGTAAGCTTAAAATATTAAATCTGAGTGAGATCAACGGTAATCGATACCAATCTAAGTCTTTTGACTACTAAAGTCAATAAGAACACTACTGATTATTGTAATTGTTGATCTTAGAACATCTAAGGCGCCGATCAGACTGTTGATTAGGTCTGAAATAACCTGTAGTTAGTCAATATAAGCATAAACTATATTTGGGTGATAATATTAAAAACTTGACTAAATTAAAATACTAGAAATAAACATTATAACAGCATAAAAAAGCGTATTTTGGGGATCCCTATTATAAAAGGTTTACAAAAGATTACATACGACAATAATTTAAAACACAAAATCAAAATACACAACATATACAACCCAAAATAACTCTTGGTAACTCGACACATAGGCCGATGGGGTCAATATGTACATTGCTTGAGAAGACTATAACCTCATAGTTGATTTAGAGAGGGAAAAAGACGTCGAGAGAGGAGGGCAATGGTGCGGATGCGTGGGTGGGGTTTTAGAGAGTTAAGATTTTTCGTTTTAGGGTGTGGAAAATAGAGAAGAAATAGGTGAGCATGTGGAAAATAAAAAAAAAGTAGGTGGGCACGGGAGAAATGTGGCAAGAAGTTGGTAACGATTTTTTATTGGGCTGACGATAGTGGCAACCCTGACGACTTTTCAGACAATCTTTGTTTTTTTATTTGTTTCTATTTTTTTAAAATAAAATCTGAAGGGAATTTTAATGTTTCTTATGGTAATACAAGTGGCATGTCCCATTTTTGCTGAGTGTTTTAGTTTAAATGTCATATTTTCTTGTATTAAGTTTTCTTGTTATATTTATATAAACTAATTTTTATTTTACTATATTTATATAAATAGTCCCATAAACTTGACATTTGGTTGAGATCAATGTCGATCAATACAAATCTAAGCCTTAACTCTCAAAGTCAACAAGACACTACTGATTAGTGTAATTATTGACATTAGAACATCTCGAGTAGCGATCGGACTGTTAATTGAGTCTAAAATATCTTTTAATTAGTCAGTGTAAGTATATATTGAGAGATTTAGGTGAGATCAATGGTGATTGATACCAACTGAACACTAACAATTAGTGTAATTATTGATATTATAATATTATGGGTGGTGATTACACTATTAATCAGGTTGGAAATACTTCATAAGTAGTCAAGGTAAGCATAAATTACAATATTTGGGTACAATCAATGTTGATCGATATAATATATAACTCTTTCGACTACTAAAATTAACAAAACACTAAGATTAAGTTTTTTTAATATTAAAAGTGTTGACTTCGTTTTTAGCCAATGACAATGAGTCTATTTTACAAGTGATAAACGATATGTAGTAATAGATATACGATAAAGCAATAATAAGACACATGAATTTTATAGAGGTTCAGCCCCGAGCAGTTCGGTAATAGCCTAATCCTCGTTATTTGTATTGACTTAAGATTAAGGAAGAAGAATCTTTTTCTTAAAGCTCTTACAACAACATCTATGAATATATAATTCTTAGATAAAAATATAGTCTTAGCTTAGCTGTTTTTCGACTGATCCATCCTTTTGCCCAGTGAATATGGATTGCTATTTATAAGGCTAGGAAACTTGAGGAGGAAGAGTTTCCTCTCTCGTTACACGTATAAACAGAAAGATCGTGGGATCAATGCTGAATGCAAGGATCGTGAGATGGAGGCTAAATACACTGATAGTGGGATCGTGTGTATGCCGTGTCCACGTAAATTGATCCCTGAGTTATAGGGATTGAGCTGATGACTCATGATGCGAAAGATGAATTCGCTAAGTGTTGATTACTCTGCACGGATCGCTGAATATCTTACTCTGGACATGTCAGCGAGGCATCCAGCTCGGCCTATCTTCCCGAGCAGATGCTCCAAGTGGACTCCACGTGTCACCATTCTCGTGATGCCACATCAGAGTGAAAAATTTTGGATAACATTTGCTCCCATGTCTGTACGGGACCTCTGAGGTTGCGTGTAGACTTCTTCCGAGCTGGTTCTGTAAAGCCCGCTTAGTTTAATTTGGAAATTAGCAGTTAATTATGATTAATTATGAAAATTATTTATAGCTATTTAAATAATTTATTATACTGTTATTTATGGAATTCAGAGATGCATGTTTATGTCATTCAGTAGTTTTCATATTTTGCATTTCCGGTGCCCGGTATTTTGGAACTCGGCGTTTGGCTCAGTAGAAATCACAACTTAGTATGTTAGTAGTTTGGGACGAGTTTTTAGACATTGGGAATGTCGGGAATGGCCGAGAATTTAGAATTTCCCAAAAATACCCCTTTAGTATGATTTATGTGGTTTTAAGGTGGAGGGGCAAGATGGTCTTTTTGCCCCATTAGTGTTTTGTCTTTTAGTGACTTGATTATTTGAAAATAAATGTTTATTTGTTTAATTATTGGCTGAAATAAAATGATGTAAGTGGCTTTTATTTTCATTCCCTTCATTTTTACAAAAAATACAAAGTTAGAAAAAATTTTCAAGGAAACACTCTCTCTCTTTTCTCTCTATTTTCGGCTGGTTACTTGGGGTTCAAAGGCTGGATTTTTCTTCAATTTTCAAAGCTAGATTCAACCTATAATTGTGAACTCTTGTTTGTGGTATGTGATTTCTAACTTTCTCTCTTTAATTTGTTAAAAAAAATGATGAAAATGGTGATGCATGCATGAGTTTGTAATGTTGTTGCTGCTGTGATTTTGTTGTTGTTTTCTGAGATGTAAGCATGTTGATTAGAGTTTAATTAAGCTTCTTGTAATGCTTGATTGTTAGATTATTTAAAGTTATGATTTTTCTATGCAAAAATGTGATTTTTGAAGAAAATGAAGAATTTGGTTGCTGTGTTTGTGGTGGTTGTTTTCTGTTGTTTACAGAGGCTTAGTTATGCTTGTTTAAGTAGATTCAAGCTAGTTTGAATGCATGTTAGGTGGTTTTGCTCAAGTTTGAGTTTAGAACTCAAAGCTTGAGCTCCAATGGCATTTTTCGTATTTGTTGTTTCTGGGTTGTTTTAATGCCTTGGAAATGTTCTAGGGGAGGTATAGAACAGGTCTGGAAGGTTTCATGTGATTTGGGGTTGAACTGTGCAAGTTATGAATTTTTATGTTTCTCTGCGAGGCAGATTCGGTTGTGCATCCGGGAATTCGGATGAGGGTTCTGAATTTTCCGGAACCGGAATTCGATTGGGCAACCGTCTCGGATTTGGGGAAAATTCAGGGACCCTAGTTTTCCTCGTTTTTATGTTTTAGGGGGTATTGCCATGCTTTTTATCGATAGGGAAACTTTTAGTTCCTAGTTTAAGTCCCCGGGAAGTGATTTAGCGTGTCACTTACAGTGTTGTGATTTTTATGGTTTAGGAGGCTGTAATCCGCCGCTCAGCTAAAGTTCCAGTCAGGTTGACCGGCACACCTAAATTTGAAATCCAGGTAAGATTAGTATAACAGTATGCATATGTAGATTACATGTTTAGCGTGCATGTAGGAAGCCTATTAGATTACATTAGTTATGTATGTTGGCTTCGAACCATCCAACCCTGTCACGTCGGTGCAATTTGGAGTATGACCAAGCGGAGTATGGCCGGTTCGGCCGATCAGTGACACTTGGTTGGTGGTTCCGTACTATTGACGTATCCGTCGGTACGGGCTGGAGTATGACTAGCGAGTGGGTATGGCCGGTTCGGCCAGATCGGAGGATATAGTAACACGTCGACAGTCGAGTATGACCAAGCACGGCGGAGTATGGCAGTTCGGCCGATCAGTTGTTACGTGTCAATAGTACCGTCCCTATGAACGTTCGGAACTCGGCCATGTTGGACATGGCGGTAGTGGCTCGATCTGTGTTGGACACGGCGATGTGGGACTTAGTATCGTGTTGGACACGGCAGTTAGGGTTATGATTAGGGGTATGGATGTCTGATCATAACCGGGATTATGTATGAGTATTATTATGCTTTTCTTACTGAGTCTGTCGACTCACAGTTCTACCTTTATGTGTAGGTAAAGGCAAGGCTAAAGCTGATGGACCGTGAGCGAGCTTGTGAAGATTGTACATGTCGGGGCGGTTAGGCCTGGAGCGTACGATCATCGGGACAGCGAGGCTAATTTTGTAACTGGTCGCTAGGCGACATTTATTTTGTGTATCAGTTAAACAGTTTAATCTTTTTGTAAATGATTTTATAATCGGGATCCCGAGTCTTTTGTAATATTATTTTATAAGTTTAATGAAAAAGCAAAAATTTTAATTAATCACGTTTTTCCATAAACCTCGTTGATTAGCAACGAGCTGCACAGTATGTTTAAAAATCACGTAATACGCCTATGTTAGTTAGGGTGTTACAATTTGGTATCAGAGCGCTGTGTTGTCTTCCGAAGATCGTCACGACATGTACAATCATCATCAGCAGTTAGCTCGTTTCACGGTCCAGTAAGCCTTTATTGCTTTAGTAGTTTATTTTATTCAGTTATGAAAAAGAAAAGTTTGTTAGGAAGCATGTTAGTAGCCTGATAGTAGAATAGGCACATGTTTCGTTTTTAATTTCCAAATTAAGCGGCATTAGTAAGCTCTCCTTGAATACGACCTGATATGCCAACTCTTGGTTTCGCAGGCGGTTCTAATCAGATTTACGCCAGGCGGACTACCAGGAGTCAGGGCAACTCAGTGGGGTCGAACCAAGGACACGGAGCTCAGTTTCCCCCACCTGTAAGGGGCCAAGGTAGAGGTCCCCGAGGCAGGGCTCGTGGTCGGGGTGATGAGAACCTGCCACAGGCTGCCCAGGCTCCCCCAGCCGATCAGGGAGCCCCGGGTGGGAGTTGCGGTTTGCGAAATGCAAGCCCGGATCGAAGAGCAAGACCTCGAGATTCGGAGGTTGAGACGACGGGGTGCTCTGAAGTTCACATTGCCCATTGTTCCGGTGGCACCCCCCTCTTGCCCGGCCCTGAGATAGTGGTGGCGGCCAATAGATTGGAACTTACGTACGAGCGGTTCGGAAGCAAGCACCTCCGGTTTTCTGGGAGGTCCGGACGTGATGAAAGCCGAGCAGTGGCTGACGGTGATTACCAAGATTTTGAACTTCATGGGTGTCACCGGTAACGACAGAGTGGTGTGTGCCACTTTCCAGTTCCAGGAGGACGCTTTGGTCTGGTGGGACATGGTGTCTCAGATCCATGACGTCACCACCATGACCTGGGAAAGGTTCCAGGAACTCTTCAACGCGAAGTACTACAACGAGGCGGTCAAAAGCGCCAAGAGGAAATAGTTCGCTCACCTGACCCTGCGTGAGAATATGAGCGTCACTGAGTATACTACTCAGTTTGATCGGTTGGCGAGGTTAGCCTCGGGAATTGTGCCGACCGACTTCAGTAAGAAGGAGAAGTATCTGGACGGGTTGAATGCCAGGATCAGGCATGATTTGATGATTACCACGGACGACAGCACCACCTATGCTCAGATGGTGGAGAAGGCACTACGAGCTGAGGGCGCAGTTGGGTGTATGTCGGAGTCAGCTAGTACTCCGGTGAGTGGCGGGGCTCACTGCCCCTCACATCGGGCTTTAGCGGGGGAGTAGTGGTTCGGCCATTGACCGAAGGAAGAGAGCACCCACGCTTCCCGTGGCTCGAGTCGGAACAAGAGGTTCCGGGGAGCCGGAACGAGAGGAGTCGTCTGGGTGGTACCGAGACCCAATTCTCCTATCCCGAGTGCCTAGCCGCGAGAGGCACCATCGGAGAGAGTGCAAAGGTCGGGGATGCTTTCACTGGCATGCCCGGGACACTTCAAGAGGGACCGTCCCCGGCTCCGATCGGAGGCACCGAGAGCTCCGGCGATACCTCTCCTGCAGGTGTTCGCTATCAGCCGATGCGGATGCCGGCCACCGGTTGTCACGGGTCGGCTTTCTATTAACAACTCGCTATATTCGGTCTTTGTTTGATTACGGGGCTACACATTCTTATGTGGCGGCGAGTCTTTAGTAAATTGGGTAGACCGTATGATAGATATGAATCGGGGTTTGGAACCCTATTACACAGCGGAGAATTGGTTATCTCCAATAGGTGGATTAGGTCTATGCCGATCAGGATAGATGGTAGAGAGTTAAGTGCTGATCTGATAGAGATGAGTTTAGTCGAATTCTATATTATTTTAGGAATGGATTTCCTATCTAAATATTCGGCGAGTATTGATTGTAAAAGGAAGATGGTGATCTTCCAACCGGAAAGTGAGGAACTATTTGTGTTTGTTGGTTCAGTTCAGGGATCTCGGATCCCGGTGATCTCGGCTATGTCAGCTAGAGAATTGTACGGCCGGTTGTTTAGGGTTTGGCCGTGGTGGTGGACACCACTCGGCCGGATACCACTCTACGAGAGGACATCGGGGTGGTTCGGGAATTTTTGGATGTTTTTCCCGAAGAACTTCCGGGGTTACCACCTCGGCGGGAGATTGATTTCGTGATAGACTTGGCACCGGGGGTGGGCAGGTTTCCAAAGCCCCGTATAGAATGGCTCCGTCGAACTTAAGGAATTAAAGATTCGGCTCCAAGGGTTGCTTGACATAGGGTTCATTCGGCCCGGTGTGTCACCACGGGGAGCCCGGTTTTGTTCGTCAAGAAGAAGGATGGATCTATGAGGATGTGCATCGACTACAGAGAATTGAACAAGCTGACGGTGAAGAATAAATATCCATTACCTAGGATCGATGATTTGTTCGATCAGCTTCAGGGGAAGACGGTCTTTTCTAAGATTGATCTCCGTTCGGGTTATCATCAGTTGAGAATCCGAGAGGAGGACGTTCCGAAGACTCGGCTTCGCACTAGGTATGGACATTACGAATTTACAGTTATGTCGTTCGGACTAACCAATGCTCTGCGGCATTCATGGACACGATGAATAGAGTATTCAAGGATTTCCTCGATATACGTGTGATTGTGTTTATCGACGACATCCTCGTGTACTCTCAATCGAGAAGAGGAGCATGAGTTACATCTTCGGATGGTCTTTGCAACGACTTCGAGAACATAAGCTTTATGCCAAGTTCAAGAAATGTGAGTTACGGCTATCTCGGGGTGTCCTTCCTAGGGCACATTGTGAGCAAAGATGGGATCAAGGTGGATCCGGGAAGATTGAATCCGTCGGGGATTGGCCGAGACCGAAGAGAACGGTGACGAGAGATCAGAAGCTTCTTAGGTTTAGCTGGGTACTACCGTAGGTTCGTGGAAGGGTTTTCAAAAATTTCAATGCCCCTAACCGAGCTTACAAAGAAGAATCAGCGGTTTATCTGGTCAGACAAATGCGAAGCTAGTTTTCAAGAGCTAAAACAGAGGTTGATTACCGCTTCAGTGCTAGCTTTTCCTTCAGACAAGGAGAAGTTCGTAGTTTATTGTGACGCATCCAAACAGGGTTTGGGGTGTGTATTGATGCAAGCCGATCGGGTTATCGCTTATGCCTCCCATCAGTTAAAGGATTATGAACAGCGATACCCGACTCATGATCTAGAGTTGGCCGCAGTGGTTTTTGCACTGAAGATATGGCGGCATTACCTTTACGGGGAAAAGTGTGAAATCTATACCGACCATAAAAGTCTCAAGTATTTCTTTACTCAGAAGGATTTGAATATGAGACAGAGGCGTTGGTTGGAATTAGTGAAAGATTACGATTGTGAGATCCTCTATCATCCCGGAAAGGCCAATGTAGTGGCCGATGCCACAGGCGAAAGGGTCCCTGGCAAGTAGCTAGTATGGTTCAGATCTCACCTCAGCTAGCGGAGGATATGGTTAGATCCAGCATTGAGTTTGTGGTAGGTCAGCTTCACAACTTAACGCTGCAATCTGATCTGTTGGAAAGAATAAAAGTCCCTCAGATGACGGATCCAGAGTTAGTGAAGATCCGAGATGAGGTGTTGGCTAGTCAAGCCAAGGACTTTTCAGTGTCAGACAGTGGGATGCTTTTGTATAAAGCCAGGGTTTGTGTTCCGAATAGTGTGGAACTTAGGAATGAGATCTTTGAGGAGGCTCATTCTACCCCGTATTCTTCGCATCCGGCACCACTAAGATGTACCAAGATTTGAAACCGTACTTCTGGTGGAGCGGTATGAAGAAGAATTTGGTAGAATTCGTATCGAGATGCCTCACTTGTCAGCAGATTAAGGCTGAACATCAGAGACCAGCAGGGTTTTTGCAGCCTCTAACCCTACCAGAATGGAAATGGGAAGATATTACGATGGATTTTGTGGTCGGGTTACCTAGGACCACGGGTTTATTTAATTCCATCTGGGTAGTGGTGGATCGATTTACGAAATCTGCTCATTTTCTGCCGGTTAGAACAACATTTACAGTGGATCAGTTGGCAGAGTTGTATGTCAAAGAGATAGTGAGACTTCACGGGGTACCGAAGTCTATAGTTTCGGACAGGGATCCGAAGTTCACCTCCAAATTTTGGCAAAGTTTGCAAAGAGAAATGGGTACAGCTGAAATTCAAGACAACATTCCATCCTCGGACGGATGGTCACTCCAGAAAGGACAATTCGGATATTGGAGGACATGTTGAGAGCTTTGTGTTATGGACTTTGAAGGCTCGTGGAATAAGTATCTACGCGTTGATAGAATTTTCTTACAACAACGGTTACCGAGTACGATAGGGATGGCTCCCTATGAGCGGTATACGGTAGGAAATGTAGATCTCCTATCCTTCGGGATGAGACGGGGAGAGGAAATACCTAGGTCCAGAGTCAGTGCAGCGGACCAATGAGGCAATAGAGAAGATAAAAGCTAGAATGCTTGCCTCACAGAGCAGACAGAAGAGTTATGCAGATCCGAAACGCAGAGATGTTGAGTTCCAAGTAGGGGACCATGTGTTTTTACGGGTAACTCCGATGAAGGGGATTAAACGTTTCGGAAAAAGAGGCAAGTTATGCCCTAGATTTACAGGACCTTTCGAGATTCTCGAGAAGATAGGTCAAGTGGCATATCGGTTAGCATTGCCTCCAGCCTTATCAGCAGTTCACAACGTATTCCATGTCTCGATGTTGAGAAAATACGTTTCAGATCCCTCTCATATACTCAGTTATGAGAGTCTTGAGCTACGACGGACATGACTTATGAGGAACGGCCCGGTGCGGATCCCTGGATAGAAAGGATAAAGTCCTTCGGAATAAGACCATAGCATTGGTCAAAGTTCTCTGGAGAAACGACGAGGTGGAGGAAGCCACACGGGAGCTAAGTCGAATGAGAGCTCAATATCCAGAGTTATTCAGGTTAGATTTCGGGGACGAAATCCTTTTAAGGGGGGGATAGTTGTAAAGCCCGCTTAGTTTAATTTGGAAATTAGCAGTTAATTATGATTAATTATGAAAATTATTTATAGCTATTTAAATAATTTATTATACTGTTATTTATGGAATTCAGAGATGCATGTTTATGTCATTCAGTAGTTTTCATATTTTGCATTTCCGGTGCCCGGTATTTTGGAACTCGGCGTTTGGCTCAGTAGAAATCACAACTTAGTATGTTAGTAGTTTGGGACGAGTTTTTAGACATTGGGAATGTCGGGAATGGCCGGGAATTTAGAATTTCCCAAAAATACCCCTTTAGTATGATTTATGTGGTTTTAAGGTGGAGGGGCAAAATGGTCTTTTTGCCCCATTAGTGTTTTGTCTTTTAGTGACTTGATTATTTGAAAATAAATGTTTATTTGTTTAATTATTGGCTGAAATAAAATGATGTAAGTGGCTTTTATTTTCATTCCCTTCATTTTTACAAAAAATACAAAGTTAGAAAAAATTTTCAAGGAAACACTCTCTCTCTTTTCTCTCTATTTTCGGCTGGTTACTTGGGGTTCAAAGGCTGGATTTTTCTTCAATTTTCAAAGCTAGATTCAACCTATAATTGTGAACTCTTGTTTGTGGTATGTGATTTCTAACTTTCTCTCTTTAATTTGTTAAAAAAAATGATGAAAATGGTGATGCATGCATGAGTTTGTAATGTTGTTCTTTGTGATTTTGTTGTTGTTTTCTGAGATGTAAGCATGTTGATTAGAGTTTAATTAAGCTTCTTGTAATGCTTGATTGTTAGATTATTTAAAGTTATGATTTTTCTATGCAAAAATGTGATTTTTGAAGAAAATGAAGAATTTGGTTGCTGTGTTTGTGGTGGTTGTTTTCTGTTGTTTACAGAGGCTTAGTTATGCTTGTTTAAGTAGATTCAAGCTAGTTTGAATGCATGTTAGGTGGTTTTGCTCAAGTTTGAGTTTAGAACTCAAAGCTTGAGCTCCAATGGCATTTTTCGTATTTGTTGTTTAAGGTTGTTTTAATGCCTTGGAAATGTTCTAGGGAGGTATAGAACGGTCACGGAAGGTTTCATGTGATTTGGGGTTGAATTGTGCAAGTTATGAATTTTTATGTTCTTTGCTGCGAGGAACCGGTCGGTTGTGCATCCGAATTCGGATGAGGGTTCGGGTATCCGAGGCCGGAATTCCGGTTGAGACAACGGTCTCGGTTGGGGAAAATTCGGGGACCCTAGTTTTCCTCGTTTTTATGTTTTAGGGGGTATTGCCATGCTTTTTATCGATAGGGAAACTTTTAGTTCCTAGTTTAAGTCCCCGGGAAATGATTTAGCGTGTCACTTATAGTGTTGTGATTTTTATGGTATAGGAGCGTGTAATCCGCTCAGCTAAAGTTCCGATCGGGTTGGCCAAGACACTGAATTCGGAATCCGAGTAAGATTAGAATAACGAGTATGCATATGTAGATTACATGTTTAGCGTGCATGTAGGAAGCCTATTAGATTACATTAGTTATGTATGTTGGCTTCGAACCATCCAACCATCCGTCACGTCATGCTGAAATTTGGAGTATGACCAAGAATGAGTATGACCTGGCTCGACCGATCAGCCGACACTTGGTTGGTGGTTCCGTACTATTGACGTATCCCGTCGGTACGGGGAGTATGACCAGCAGCCGGAGTATGACCGGTTCGCCGTCAGGAGGATATAGTAACACGTCGGTACAGCTCGAGTATGACCAAGAATCGGAGTATGACCGGTTCAGCCGTCCAGGTTGTTACGTGTCAATAGTACCGTCCCTATGGAACGTTCGAACTCGATTACCATGTTGGACATGGCGGTAGTGGCTCGATGCCGTGTTGGACACGGCGATGGCGGACTCGATATCGTGCTGAACACGGCAGTTAGGGTTATGATCAGGGGTATGGGCGTCTGATCATCACCGGGATTATGTATGAGTATTATTATGCTTTTCTTACTGAGTCTGTCGACTCACAGTTCTACGTTTATGTGTAGGTAAAGGCAAGGCTAAAGCTGATGGACCGTGAGCGAGCTTGTGAAGATTGTACATGTCGGGACGGTTAGGCCTGGAGCGTACGATGATCGGGACAGCGAGGCTAATTTTGTAACTGGTCGATAGGCGACATTTATTTTGTGTATCAGTTAAACAGTTTAATCTTTTTGTAAATAATTTTATAATCGGGATCCCGAATCTTTTGTAATATTATTTTATAAGTTTAATTAAAAAGCAAAAATTTTAATTAATCACGTTTTTCCATAAACCTCATTGATTAGCAACGAGCTGCACAGTATGTTTAAAAATCACGTAATACGCCTATGTTAGTTAGGGTGTTACAGGTTCTACCTTCTGATGGGGACACGTGTCGAGCGTGATCGTTCGAGACTCGATGTGAAGCTGACTGGGCGTCCCTTCGGTTTTCGGCTAACAAATGCTCTGACAATTAATATTTTGAAATCTGACTTTCTCTCTCCACGGCTGACGGTTGCACTCGATTACTTTTGATTTCCCATATTCGTTTTCAAGGCGGGAAGCTGAGGCATCTGAGGTTTCTTTGAGACAATTACCTCTTTTCATGACTTTCCTATAAATACCCACAGCATTAGCACATAAACTCATTTCATCACCCTTCTTTGCTAAGTAAGCTTCAGAGCGAAAAGAAAAATTTCCTGGCTTCAAAGTCGCCGAAGTGCCTTCATACAACTGCTGGTTGGATAGACGTTGCTCAAACCTAGACACTCCAATCTTGAGTAAGTTTCTGATTTCCTTTATGCTTATCTTCGCATGTTTACATTTTGAATGCAACTTTCACTGTGCTGTAGAAAAATGCTTAGGAAACCCTAGGGTTAGAAACTTTTGCGATTCTTCTTTATCATGTCTTCATGTGGGTTTACAGCCATAAAGCTTGTTTCTGAACTGCATTGCGTCCGTCTTTCATCTTGCTTATTCTAAGCTTCATGAACTTTTTTGCCCTAACTCAAGAAAATTTTCTGATTTCTTGAGTTCTGAATTTTCTTTAAACATAGCCATTCTTTAATCTGTTGAGTACTCCTGGTTGACATATTTGCTTGTTTATCGTTTGATATTCTGACCAACACTCATCTCGTGTGTTGTCTTTTGTAGATGAACTCAGGTAAGTCTTGGGAACTCATACATCGGATCGACCAGGATTTGCTTCAACTTCTGCACGAGGATCACCCTCGTCTTTGTTCTAGTCCTCCTTCTTCCAGTGAAGGACACTCTTCTGCCCTTATACCAAGCCATAGGATGATGGCTCGTACAAAGAAAACTACGCGTTTGGCTGACGCTACCGATCCTCAAGTGGCTCGGCTTGCCACTCTGCCCAGCGCCAAATAGGATTCGGCCATCCATATGGAGGAAGATTGTGACGGGGGCGCTGAAGTCCAGGAGGTTGACGAGCTGGACGATGTGCGTCCCGGCAGTCCCTCTGAGGTGGACGGAGAGGAAGAGGTTGAACCCCCAAATTATGGGTGGTACAATGAGGCTGGGCAGCCAGCCGATGCTGACGGAGACGTCCTGGTCGAGGGCGTGGACTACGTCAGTGAGGAGCTTGCCACGACGGTTACTCATAAAAGGTAGGGTGCCTTGGGCGTCAGATGGGTAAGTTCTCCGTCCAAGATTACGGAGGCGCGCCTTCGTACTCTCGACCAGGGCGGGCACCTGGGAGAGCTGGACTGCTATATTCCCGCCCACAATAATCGCGCAACAAATCCTGACAAGGGGATGTGCACCTGGTCGGGGGCCCATGGTTAGTAAGGAGCGTTGATGCCCTTGCATAATTACTTCAAGGATGTGGCTGACTTCTTCGGTCTCTACCCGACCCAAATCACTCCTAAGGGGTATTAAGTATTTGTCTGCCCTCTTCGTCCTCTACGCTTCCCAAGGATGGGGTACTCCTTCTCCTCACGAGGTTGCCTGGTTCTTCGATTTGAAGTCCACCCTCAAACAAGGTAGGTCGGGGTACTTCTATTTCTCTCAGCCAGGCTTCAAGTGGTTGACCTGCATGGATGACAATGCCATCAGCAAAATAGGGAGTTTTTCTGATGAATACTTCATGGTGAAGGATTCGAGCATTACCCGGACTCGGTTTTAGCAGATTTCGACATATCACCGTCCTCCCCTCACTCTTGCTCTTAGGGATAGCGCTCAAAAACTTGCCCGGTTACTTGGGGAAGATAGGAATATTATCTAGTTAACCTCCAATGATAATCTTGTGAGGTACGGGCTTTATCCCGAGGACTTTACTCCTAAGTCCGTGATGAGGAAGAAGAGGAAATCTGGTGCTGGCCGGACTGAACGAGCTCATGAGGAGGATGAGCTCATTCAACTTAAGCGCGAGGCTAAGTTGAAGGGTTGTGCCAGGGCCAAACAATATGCCCAGGAGCCTTCGAATGCTGAAGATGAGGTCGAGGAAGAGCAGGTGACTCCATTGAAGAGGAAGAAGAAACTCCCAGCCTCGCCCAGGCCTGTTGAACATGCAATTCGCATAAGGGAGCCCATTTCACCTGCTCGGCCATCTCCTCCCGTGTTCAGAAAAGGGAAAGCTGTCATGTCTGAGATAAGATCGATGTCAGGTGATGATGGACTTCTGTGTCTTGTGTGGGCAGTTACCTTGCATTTTACTTTATTCTGTTCTTGAGCTTCTTGATTTTCATGCCTTGTGTTTCTGATGGCTGTCTTCTAACCATACTATTTTTGTTCTGTGCAGACATGTCTCGGCAGATGATCGATGCTCTGAGGAAGAGATTGGGCGGAAGCTCTAGCGCCTCTCCTCCGGCCAAGAAGTCTAAGGGCGGTGAGGAGTCCTCTTCAAAGGAAAGGAGAACTTTCGGGGAGGTTATTGATCTTTCCAAGGAGCTAACTGCTGCAAACCCCTCTATCCCCAAAACTGCCAAGTCCAAGGACTCTGGACCACCAACAACTGGGTCTGAACTGGTGCTGACAATGACTCGTCTTTGGATGTGCTGGTGGGCGGAGTCTTGAAGGAGCTCACCAGGGTAAGTCTTTTTTGATACTTCCCTTTAACTTTCCACACTTAGCTCAATATGCTAAAGTTTTTTCTCTGTGCAGGCCAGTCTGAAGTTGGCCTACACTTACTCTCGAGCTAAGTCTGTTGCTTCCAAGAACGCGGCTCTGTCCGATACCTTGAAGGCGGAGGCAGACTTGGCCAAGAAGGAAGGTGAAGAAGCCAGGGCAGAAGCCGGAGCTGTTCGGTTGGTGTTGGGAGAGGCCAACAAGAAGCTGTTTGCTGCTGAGAAGAAGATCTCTGTGCTGACTAAGGATCTCGAGGTTGCTGACCGTTTTGAGGAGACCATCGAGATCTTATCTGCTGAGGTATCAGTCTTCAAGATGAGAGGACTTCTCTGCGAGTAGTTCTTCTTCGGATGAAGGAGGAGAAGGATGCCAAGGAGGGGGAGCTTTCGGCCGAGGTGGACAGGTTGAAGGAGAAGGTCAATGCCTTGGAGACAACTGGTCTCGAGCTCTTCTTTGATTTTTGGAAGGCTAATCCCCTGGCAACCTTCGACTACTTGGGAGACGCTAAGGACATGTACCTTGAGAACTGCGTGGCCCAAGTGGCTTATTGTGGATCTGAGGCAGCTGCTTCAACCTCCGGTCAGGCTGTTAATGCTCCTCCCATTCAAACAACAGATCCTTCTGCTCCAGTTGGCCCCGAAGAACCGAACCAAGAACCTGGAACAACAACTGTTTAAACACTTCTTTTTATCTCATTTTTTTATATATATCTTATTCGGCCTCAGGGCCTTTTCTAAGACATCACGACCGGCCAAGCGGTCTTTAAACTTGGAATTATTTTTCATTTTTTGGACAACGGGCTGACCGGGCAGCTTTTAATCCCGGTATTACGTGCTTTTGTCATCCTTAATGAATTTCATTCTCTGTTTATAATTGCCATGCGATTGTGATTGTTTTATTTTTACCAAATGCTTTGTACAGGTATAGGTGCCCCCCAAGTGACCGAGCAGACGTATGACTCTTAGTCACTTATCTTTCACAAATATATTGTTTATCTGTTCGGTGTTTTGGGTTCGACCAAACCTTTTGTACGCACTGTAGGTAAATTAAAATCATGCTGATTTTTTCAACTCAATTGAATTTTGAAATACTATCTTTATTCATTTATTGATCGAAAAGTATATTTGTTACCGTAGTAACTTACATCAGAGCTATTTGATCTAATCTGATCTTTTAGCTTAACATGAAATAAAACAAATTGCAGACATAAGAACCTGTACTTTGTTTCTGAAACCTTTGGGCGTAGTCCGCCCAGAAGGCCATTCACTTAAAAGCGAATTTTCATTTAGTACTTAAAATGGTCACCCGACTTGGTACCTTATTGGTAGTATTTCCTTAAATGTTCTCCATTCCAGTACCGTGGTACTAGCATGAGTTGCATTTTTTTGTCATACTTTCCTAATTTGTATGCTCTGGAGTCGAGAACCTCAACCACTTGATATGGTCCTTCCCAATTAGGTCCTAGTACACCTGTCGTGCTGTCTTTGGTGTTTAGGAATACCCTTCTCAGGACCATATCTCCCACGAAGAATTTCCGAGCTTTCACTTGCTTGTTGAAATACTAAGCCACTTTTTGTTGATTGTCCATCAACTTTAAGTTTGCAGTTGCTCGTCTTTCTTCGATTTCATCAAGGGATTCGGCAAGGAGTATGTGATTGGTACCTTGATCGTACGTTAATCTTCTGTGGGAAGGTGGCTCGAGTTCGACGGGCAGCATATCTTCATAACCGTACGCCATTGCAAATGGTGTCTGACCGGTTGTTGTTTTTTCCGTTGTACGGTATGACCATAGAACTTCTAGAAGTTCTTCTGGCCAGTTTCCTTTGGCATCTTCAAGTTTCTTCTTTAGTGTATCCTTCAAGGTTTTGTTGACTGCTTCAACTTGACCATTCGCTTGAGGATGTGCCATTGCGGAGAAACTTTTGATGATACCATGGTTCGCACAGAAATCAGTGAAAGATTCGCTGTCGAACAATTTGCCATTGTCTGAGACTATTTTGTACGGTAGTCCGAACTGGCATATGATGTTCTTCACTATAAAGTCTTGAACTTTCTTTGATGTAATGGTTGCCAGTGGTTCGACTTCAGCCCACTTAGTAAAGTAGTCGACTGCTACCACTGCGTAGTGCACTCCACCTTTACTTTTAGGTAATTTCCTGATCAGGTCAATTCCCCAAATGGCAAAGGGCCATGGACTTTGCACCTGTGTCAGCTTGTTGGGCGGAGCTCTTGATATCTTTGAAAATCTCTGGCATTTGTTGCACTTCTTAACATAGGCTCTCAAATCTTCAATCATCGTTGGCCAGAAGTAACCTTGCCTTAGAATTTTCTTGGATAAGCTCTGTCTGGCAGCGTGATTTCCACAGAATCCGTCGTGAACTTCAGATAGTAGTCGTACAGCTTCGTCTTGTGTGACACATCTGAGTAATGGCATCGGGAATCCTCTTCTGTACATGACCTCTTCTACTATGATATACCGTGCTGCCTTCCTAATCATTTTTTGAGCTTCATTTCGTTTATCTGGGAGTTCCCCAGAATCGAGGTAGGCTGCTATTGGTGTCATCCAGTTTGGGGACGTGTCAATGATTTCGATTTCTTCCGTGCCAGTGCTGCTAGGCTCTTCAAGGAACTGGATAGGGGCCAAATTTGCCTTGTCACTTACATTGCTGCTTGCCAATTGAGCTAACGCGTCTGCAGTTGTATTTTCTTCTCTTGGAATTTGTCTGAGATCGTAGCTTTTGAATTGTGCGAGCAGGATGTATATTTTGCTCAGATATGCTATCATCTTTTCTCCCCGAGCCTCGTATTCACCGGATACATGATTTACCACCAGTTGTGAATGACTGCAGATTTCATTGTGTTCGACCTTCATTTCCCAGGCTAGTTTTAGTCCAGCGATTAGAGCTTCGTAATCGGCTTCGTTGTTAGATGCCTTGAATCCGAACTTGACCGCAGCATGCAGGTGTTGCCCCCAGGCGTGACGAGGGAAATCCCTGCGCCAGATAGTTGATCTGTAGCCGACCCATCCACATGTAGTTTCCAGGTCAGTTTATCTTCATTGTTACTTGGTTGAGATGCTGGCTCGGGGTTGCTTTTTGGTATGCTTTCTTCTTTGCCTGTGCATTCTACAACAAAGTCGGCCAAGGCCTGGCCTTTGATTGTTGTTCGGGGTTGGAAGTTGATTTCATAGTGACCCAATTCTACAGCCCACTTAAGTAACCGTCCAGAAGCATCTGGCTTTTGCAATATTTGTCATAACGGCTGGTCGGTATATACCCGAACAGGATGAGCTTGGAAATAAGGCCTCAACTTCCTTGTTGCTAGAATGAGGCAGTAGGCGAGTTTTTCAATCAACGGATATCGGCCCTCGGCCTCGATGAGTCTCTTACTAATGTAATAGATTGGGTTCTGTACGTTGTTTTCTTCTCTGATCAGCACGACACTTACGACATGTTCCGTGAAAGCTAGGTATATTCCCAGCTCCTCACAGTCCAGAGGTTTAGAAAGTACGGGGCGTTTTGCAAGCTGTGCCTTTAGATCTTGAAAAGCTCTTTCACATTCTTCTGTCCACTCGAAATGCTTATTTCCTCCTAGGATGTTGAAGAATGGAACACATTTGTCCGTTGATTTTGACACGAATCTGCTGAGTGCGGCGATTCGACCAGTTAAGATTTGCACTTCTTTGGTTTTTGTTAGCGAGTTCATATCTAGGAGGGCTTGAATTTTTTCTGGGTTGGCTTCAATTCCTCGGGCATTAACGATGAAGCCTAGAAACTTTCCCGAACTGACTCCAAAGGAGCATTTTAAGGGATTTAGTTTCATGTTATAGTTTCTGAGGACTTTGAAGCATTCGTCCAGGTCGTCTATGTGCCCCCCAGCCTTTCTGGATTTGACAAGCATGTCATCCACGTACACTTCCATATTTCGCCCGATCTGGTCTTTAAACATCTTGTTTACTAATCTTTGGTATGTAGCTCCAGCATTTTTTAGACCAAACGACATGACTTTGTTGTTGGGTTTTATGCCCTAAATAAAACTCATTTCAATATAATCAGATTTACTTATTAATATAGATCAGAAATAACATCTAATGTTGCATGGTTCACATGATTTATTTCATGATTATATGTACATAATGTATAAATTCATCTGAAACCCTTTTCACATACTTGATCCTGTTTCTTGTGTCGTCAACACATTGGAAAGTAAACATGACTATGTGAATAAAATTTCCTAGATTTATCAGACACAGGGTTTTACTGATATGATAATCTACAACAAGAGTTTACGTGTATTTGGAGAAATACTATGTTCTTTCCAGAACATTGGTTAAAGTAAAGCTCAGGTTGGATGCATGGAGTATGCATCGGAAGGGACCGATATTGAACTTTGACTTAGATTTATTAAACTTACCGTAAAATCTATTCAAGTCAATATCGCCTAGTTGATCCTAGATCAAATGATCTTAATCCTGTTATGTTTAGGCTCAATCTTGAAAGGCTATTCGTGTTCTTTGATTTGTTAGTTAAGCCTACTTTTAGGTCAGGGTGATACGTACATTTTGGGAACACGGTAGTGCAATTGAGTGGGAGCGCTAGCATAAACATGGAATCTATAGCTTCTATCTGGCGAATAGTAAGCAAAGGATGATCTCCTTCGAGCTTGACCAAACGAAAATAAATGGTGGAGATCTCATTTCACATAAGCTGAAATATCATTTATACGGGGTCAAGTGTTTTAAGGATAAAATACATAGTAGGGTGTTACGGTAATTTAATCCCTTTACTGTGTAGATCATTCATATAGAGGATAATTGATCACATTAGGATTATAACAATGGATAACTAATGATGTGTCTATATGGTGGAACATATAGAGCATTCTATATACTGAGAGTGCAATTCTAAGTTCTATGCGTGGATTCAACGAAGAATTAATAAGTTAGCGAATTTTAGTCCTAAATTCTTGATCTACTTATTGGAAGCTCGGTTATATAGACCCATGGTCCCCCCACTAGTTGAGATAATATTGCTCGTAAGACTCATGTAATTGGTTTTGATTAATCAATTATAATTCTCAAATTAGACTATGTCTATTTGTGAAATTTTCACTAAGTAAGGGCGAAATTGTAAAGAAAGAGTTTATAGGGGCATATTTGTTAATTATGATACTTTGTATGGTTCAATTAATAAATATGATAAATGACAATATTATTTAATAATTATTTATAGTTATTAAATAGTTAGAATTGGCATTTAAATGGTTGAATTAGGAAATTGGCATTTTTGAGAAAATCAAATACAAAAGGTGTTAAAATTGCAAAAAGCAAGGCCCAATCCACTAAGTGTATGGCCGGCCACCTTTGTAGCTATTTTAAGTTGATTTTTTCATTATTTTAATGCCATATAATTCAAATCTAACCCTAGTGGAATGCTATAAATAGATAGTGAAGGCTTCAGGAAAATAAGACTTTTTCTTGACACTTTCTGAATCAGAAAAAAACTGAGTCTTCTCTCTCCCTATCTTTAGCTGACCACTCTCTCTCTTCTTCTTCAATATTTCGAAATCCTTAGTGATTAGAGTAGTGCCCACACACATCAAGCAATACCTCAATCATAGTGAGGAAGATCGTGAAGAAAGATCATCAGCAAAGGAGTTTCAGCATCAAAGATTCAGAGAAAGAGATCCAGGTTCAGATATTGATAATGCTCTGCTACAGAAAGGAATCAAGGGCTAGATATCTGAACGGAAGGAGTCATTATATTCCGCTGCACCCAATGTAAGGTTTCTTAAACTTTATATGTGTTTATTTCATCGTTTTAGAAAGTTCATATTTAGGATGTTAATAAACACACTTGTGAGTAGATCTAAGATCCTGGTAAAATAAATTTCAACATTTGTAGCAATAGAGACCCATATCTGTTCGGAAACTTGTATGTTCTTGGTCTGGCGGATGCATTTTGATTTGATTGTAGCCTGAATAAGCGTCCATGAAGCTTAAAATTTCGTGCCCTGCTGTTGCGTCTACAAGCTGATCGATTCTTGGAAGTGGAAAACAGTCTTTGGGGCATGCTTTGTTAAGGTTTGTGAAATCAATACAGACTCACCATTTCTTGTTTGGCTTTGGCACGAGTACGGGATTCGCGACCTAAGCCGGGTAAAAAGCTTCAATTATGAAGTTTTGTTACGCAGCTTTTCAACTTTATCTTCCAGGGCTATTGCTCGTTCTTTATCCAACAGCTTTCGTTTTTGTTGAGCTGGCTGGATGTTAGGATCGATATTCAGAACATGTGAAATAATAGACGAGTCGATTCCGACCATATCCGCATGTGGCCAGGCAAAAACATCTAGGTTTGCTCTCAGAAATTTTATCAAATTTGATTTTACTTCGAGCAACAAACCCTTTCAAATTTTTAGCTTTCTGGCCGGGATAGCTGGATCGATCTCGATCTCTTCTAATTCTTCCACAGGTCCAACATTGTTTCTTGGGTCCCCGAGTTGAGGATCCACATCTTCATCCTTGCCTTGGGAAGTTTCCTACTTGGGAATGTTTTTTCCCTTGTCTAGGCTCTGGCTGGAGGATATTTCCTCTTTAGCCTTGGCCACTGCAAGGTTGTAACATTCCCGAGCAGATTGTTGGTTCCCTCTAAGACACCCTACTCCATTCTTTGTTGGGAACTTCAGGCATGAGTGAAATATTGATGTGACAGCTTTTAAGTCATACAGGGCTGGTCGGCCAAGCATTACGTTAATGGCTGAAGGAACATCCAATATTAGGAACTGTGCCATGATAGTTATGCTCGTCGTAGCTTGTCCAACAGTGAGGGGTAGCCAGATTTGTCCTAGAGGTGCAACTCCTTGACCGGAGAAACCATAGACATGCTGGAGGCATGGAGTTAGATCCTTGAGTTGGAGTCCCATTTTTTCATAAGCAGTCTTAACAAAATGTTTGAAGAAGCTCCATTGTCGATCATGGTTCTGGCCTCCATTTTAGTGGCTATCTGGACTTCCACGACCAGCGGGTCGTTGTGCGAAAATCTGATTTTGACAGCGTCTTCATCGCTGAAAGTTATGGTTGGCTCTCCTGCTCGCGGAACTTTAGGCTTCCTTTCTTCCACGGCCATGATGACTTCTTCTTGCTCGTGCTGTGCTGTCCGGGCATACCTCTCCCGAGCTTTGCCCGAATCTCCAGCAATGTGCGGACCTCCAATAATGACTTGTAAGTGTCCATCTACTGGTGGAGGTAGCAAATCTTTGTTGGTCTTGACATACTTCTGCAGGTGCAGATTGTTCTTTATTAGAAATTCAATTTCCCGTTTCAAATTGTAACATTCGTTAGTGTCGTGGCCGTAGTCTCCGTGGAACCGACAAAACTTCGTCATGTCCCTTTTGTTGGCATCTTTCTTCATGGGCCCGGGCTTCTTGTACGGGATCAACGACTGAGGTGCCATATATACACTTTCTATATCTTCAGTCAGAATAGTGAATGCAGTGTATTTGGTATGATTCTCTTGGGGAGTCTGTCCGGATTTATCAGTGAACTTTCCTTTCTTCCCATTTCCTTGCTTGTGGTTGTTGCTTGAACGCTTGACACTTGAGCTTGAATTATTGGAATAGTTGGGAAGCTGGGCGGATGTTCCAGTGGAAGGAGCCTTTGACTTGCCCGACTTTTGTTCACCTTCTGCTCGTTGAATGGCTTCCTCGACCTTGATGAAGCCTTCAACTCGGTCAAGGAAATCACTCATTGAGTCTACTGGCCCGTTCTTCCTTATATCTTCCAAAGTTCACCAAGGACTTCAATGCCCCCCAGTATCGCGGATAACTTTCCATCCTCGGTTACCCGCAAAACTTTAGTCGCTTCCGTCATGAATCTACTGATGTATGCCTGAAGTGTCTCGCCTGGTCGTTGCTTTACTTCGACCAAATCTCCCAATTGCAATGGGAGCTGGCGCGAGGAGGAGAATTGCGCATGGAATTTCAAAGAGAAGGTTTTCCATGAACTAAACTTTCCAGGAGCCAACTTGAAATACCATTGCTGTGCAGCTTCCGATAGAGTGGCGGGGAAGATTCTGCAGCATACATCCCCCCGTACTCCTTGTAAATCCATTTGCATCTCAAAGTACTTAAGATGGGAAAGAGGATCTTCTCTCCCAATATACATCTTCCACGTTGGCATTTTGAACTTGTGAGGCAATAGCAGGAGATTGATCTCTGGTGAGAAGGGAGTTCCGCGAGCTTGGTCTAACTCAAGATCATTATTGCGCTCTCCAGCCATGCCATGAAACATATTTTTCAATTCGTCAAGCTGGGCCTGTACGGCTGGGCTGACCTGCTCGGCATTCTGGTCGATTTGGATTACGTCAGCGTCTTTCTGAGTGGGGATTTGAGTATGGGCTCCAGGCTGCATGATCGTTGTAGTATTTTGCTTGTCTGTTCCCCTTCTTCTGTTTAGATCGTTCCTTAGGTCGTGAGTTGCTCCCAACCTTTCGAACACAGAAGAGCCTGGTTGCCTTAGCGATTGATTCGCTTGGTTGGCGAGTGGAATAACACCATTAGTCTGGTTGGAACCGTCAGGTATGACTCCTCTTGATGAATTACCGGACAAGGTCTGCTCACCTATCGCTGTGCTCACAAGTGAAACTCGTAACCAGGGATTGGGCGTCTGACCATTAGTAGTCTGGGAAGTAGTCATCATTGGGTCCTCTTCCGTTTCTCCTAGGGGAATGACGTTTGGCGATTGTTGACCTACAGTTTGGTAGGCTCTTCGTATCAGCACGGTGGCTTGCTGACTACGATCTTTGATTTCTGCATGGTGAGCCCTTAATGCCTCAAACTCTTTATCTCTCAATTCAGCGAACATACACCTTTATTCGTCAAACGCGAGATTTACTGCAACACGCAGTTTGTCCTGATCATGATGCAGAGTGTTGTTATGACCCTGCATGAGTCCGAGCGTGTCACGGAGATTCTATAATTCAGTTGCATCTCCGATGGTCGTCTGGGCGTTGGTTCCAGGCGGAACAGTCGTATTATGAATTCCCTGGTTGGGTGCGGAACTGTTATTCCCAGTCTCTTGCACACCAGGCGCAATTCCAGTAATAGGAGCTGTTCCACCATTCACCACGCTTCCCGTCTGTCCGGGATTAACAGCAGGCTGAACCCTTGAACTCCCTGGGTCCTGTGATGCAGGATCCAGCGTGTGTGAATTTGCTGGGTCAGACAAGCCTCTACGAGTTTGCACCATCGTGTTGGCGGTTGAGTGTCGAATAAAGAGCGATTTGTGATCCTTCTCTCAATGAAAGCACTAACATGTTGACTTCGCTTTTAGCCAACGACAATGAGTCTATTTTACAAGCGATAAACAATATGTAGTAATAGATATACGATAAAGCAATAATAAGACACAGGAATTTTATAGAGTTTCAGTCCCGAGCAGTTCGGTAATAGCCTAATCCTTGTTATTTGTATTGACTTAAGATCAAGGAAGAAGATTCCTTTTCTTATAGCTCTTACAACAGCATCTCTGAATATATAATTCTTAGATAATAATATAGTCTTAGCTTAGCTGCTTTTCGACCGATCCATTCTTTTGCCCAGTGAATATGCATCACTATTTATAGAGCTAGGAAACTTGAAGAGGAAGAGTTTCCTCTCTCGTTATAATGCGTATAAACAGAAAGATTGTGGGATCAATGCTGAATGCAAGGATCGTGGGATTGAGGATGAATACACTGATAGTGTGATCGTGTGTATGTCGTATCCACGTAAATTGATCCCTGAGTTATAGGGATTGAGCTGATGACTCATGATGCGAAAGATGAATTCGCTAAGTGTTGATTGCTTTACATGGATCACTGTCTATCTTACTCTGGACATGCCAGTGAGGCATCCTGCTCGGCCTATCTTCTCGTGCAGATGCTTTAAGTGGACTCCACGTGTCACCATTCTCGTGATGCCACGTCAGAGTGCAAAATTTGGGATAACAAAAATAAATTATGTTTTTATTATTATTTTTTATTGAATTAATGTTTTATATTTTATTAATAGATATATTTTATAATAAATTAATTTTATGTTTATTTTGGAGGAATTTTTATGATGAAATTTTATGTTTACTTTTATTGGAAATATATGCATTTTTTAACAATAAATTATTTTTCTTCTTATTTTCTTTTCCCCTTATCATCAAGATTAATTTTTGTTTTCACTAATCAATATCCATCACTAACATCATTATAAAATAAGGATGGAAAAAGAAATAGAATTTTGCAAATGAGATTTTAATGAATAAGATGAAAGCATTGGTATAACTTTTACTTTTAATGATTTGGCATGACAAGATACTATTAATTTTACCTACCTATATGTCTAGTAATTAGCTAATATTATTAGTTTAATAAGTTATGTATCAACCCTCTCATTAAGAAGCCATTTTGCAACAGACTGGTGAGATACTTAGAGGTACCGGTGACGCAATTCACACGAGCGTGACTACATCAATGTCCACTAATATTTTTTTTTGATAATAAGCGTATTCATTCCATTAAATAAACAGTTTTAGACCTCTCGGTCAATACATAAAAGGTCCTCCGGAACTGAGGAGACCGGAATAGAGCCATACAACTTGTTAATAAAAGTCCAATTAGCCACATTAAGGGCCGCAAAATTACAAGTTCTATTAGCAAACATGAAATTACAACAATTAAAAGAAGGAGATGACTTAGAACAAAAGGAGATATAGTTCTCAAGCCCCCAATGAGACTCCGTCCCATTAAGAGCATTGATAACCACTCTCAAGTCACTCTCCACCAAAACATACTTATAACCTAGCTCAATAGCCAACAAGATAGCTAAACAACAGGCCGCTGCTTCTCCACATAAGACATCCAAGAAGTCCAACCGAGCCGTATGAATCTGAACCACCCTACTCAAATGGTTCCTTGCTACCACTACTATGCACATGCTTTCTAATCCCACCCTGACATCACATTTCAATTTAATCCAATCCTGAGGAAGAGGCCCCCAGGTCCCCCTCGAATATGGTGTCGGGCAAGGCAAGAAAATATCATGAAGCTTTGCATAAGAAGTACAAACCCGATCAATACATTTCAAAACATCTGGATAAGTGTTATTATGAATGAACTCGTTTCGCATCCTCTAGATAGTTTCAACTACAATCCAAGCATACAGGAAGACTTCTTCTACTCTGATCCCCCTATTATTGAGATTCCATATAAATTTGACCCAGTCCCAAACTCGAATCCCATACTGATAGGATAGATAGCCCATGGCGAAGTTCGCCATAAATGCAACGCCACATCATAGGACAAGAAAAGATGTTCCATCGATTCCTCCCTTAATCCACATAAAGGACAACATGTCTCCTCAATGTGGACTCTTCTTCCAATCACAGATCTAACAGGAAGCGCGTTAGAAAGGATGCATCACCAAAGGATCTTATGCCTCTCCAAAATTTTGCTATTCCATAACTTGTTCCAGAGCACCGGAGCAACTTCACAATGAGGAGCTCTTTCCAACGCTTGAGACAAGTAAGCCGATTTGCTCGTGAATTGTCCATTTTTCTCTAAAGTCCACACCCATTTATCTTCTCCTTGACTAGAGGGTTTACCACCCTTAACAATTGCAGACACCGTTTCCCTGTTAAAGATGCCATTGAGCTTTAGGATGTTCTAGTCTCCATTATCGAGGAGGAGTTCAGCCACATAGTTTACATTGGGTAAAAGACTGCCTTTTGGTTTCGGGATAAAACCTTTGTAATGAGGAATCCAAGGATCCCTCCAAATATGAATGGCCCTACCATTCGACACGACTTTACAAGCCCCTTTCCTAAGAATTGCTTTGGCTTTCACAACATTTTTCCAGAACCAAGAATCCGAGTCTTTATAGCTACAGCTGAGGAAGTCCTTCCCATTCAGATACTTGGCTTCCAAAATTTTACAGCATAACGACTGAGAACCCTTCAACAAATTCCACCCCCACTTGGCTAGGAAAGCCAGATTCATTTCTTTCGTTTTCCTAAAGCCTAACCCACCCAATGACTTGGGCAGACACAACTTATCCCAAGCTTTAAGATGAAGTCCTCGGTTCCCTTTTTGAAAGCCCCACCAAAAATCCCTGACTAAACCATCTATACTTGAGACCATCCGACTAGAGAGTTTCGTGGTTTGCATGGCATAGGTAGGCATCGACAGACCCACAAATTTTATAAGAGTAGCTCGACCTGCCTTGGACAAAGTCTTAGCCTTCCAACCCTGCAATTTAGAGGTGAAATTTTCCAAAATAAAGTTAAAATAAGCATCCTTCTGTCTTGATCTGAATAGAGGCAAACCCAAGTAATTTATAACACCTTTCGGATAATTAATACCCATTGCTTCCTTAATACCTCTCCTCATACCATCAAGGGTATTTTTACTGAAAAAGATTGGCGTTTCGAGTTTATTCACTTTCTGACCAAACAAAGCACAAAAACTCTCCAAACAATTCCAAAAACAATTAGCTTCATTTAAATTGGCCTTACCAACCAGTTTAAGGTCATCTGCAAAGAAAAGATGGGTAAGGGTCGGACCTCCCCTACTTAGTTTTATTCCTTGAAAATGTTGGAAATTATTTTACCAGGATCTTAGATCTACTCACAAGTATGTTTATTAACATCCTAAATAAGAACTTTCTAAAACGATGAAATAAACACATATAAAGTTTAGGAAACCTTACATTGGGTGCAGCGGAACATAATGACTCCTTCCGTTCAGATATCTAGCCCTTGATTCCTTTCTGTAGCAGAGCATTATCAATATCTGAACCTGGATCTCTTTCTCTGAATCTTTGATGCTGAAACTCCTTCTTGCTGAAAGTCTTTCTTCACGATCTTCCTCACTATGATTGAGGTATCACTTGCTGTGTGTGGGCACTATTCTCACACTAAGATTTTCGAAATTGAAGAGGGAAGGAGAAAGAGAAGGGTTGGCCAAAGATAGGGAGAGAGAAGGCTCAGTTTTTTCTGAATCAGAAGTGTCAAAAGAAAAGTGTAGAAATTTAGTGTAAATTTCCTGAAGCCTTCACTATCTATTTATAGCATTCCACTAGGGTTAGGTTTGAATTATTTGGCATTAAAATAATAAAAATATCAGTTTAAATTGCCTACAAAAGTGGCTGGCCATGCTTAGTGGATTTGGGCCTCACTTTTTGCAATTTTGCAGTTTTACCTTTTCTGCATCTGATTTTCTCAAAAACGCCAAATTTTTAATTCAACCATTTAAATGCCAATTCTAACTATTTAATAACTATAAATAATTATTAAATAATATTGTCATTTATCATATTTATTAATTGAACCATACAAAGTATCATAATTAACAAATATGCCCTTAAAACTCTTTATTTACAATTTCGCCCTTACTTAGTGAAAAATTCACAAATAGACATAGTCTAATTTGAGAATTATAATTGATTAATCAAAATCAATTACATGAGTCTTACAAGCAATATTATCTCAACTAGTGCGGGGACCATGGGTCTATATAACTGAGCTTCCAATAAGTAGATCAAGAATTTAGCACTAAAATTCACTAACTTATTAATTCTTCGTTGAATCCACGCATAGAACTTAGAATTGCACTCTCAGTATATAGAATGCTCTATATGTTCCACCATATAGACACATCATTAGTTATCCATTGTTATAATCCTAATGTGATCAATGATCCTCTATATGAATGATCTACACTGTAAAGGGATTAGATTACCGTAACACCTTACTATGTATTTTATCCTTAAAACACTTGACCCCGTATCAATGATATTTCAGCTTATGTGAAATGAGTACTCCACCATTTATGTTCGTTTGGTCAAGCTCGAAGGAGATCATCCTTTGCTTACTATTCGCCAGATAGAAGCTATAGATTCCATGTTTATGCTAGCGCTCCCACTCAATTGCACTACCGTGTTCCCAAAATGTATGTATCACCCTGACCTAAAAGTAGGCTTAACTAACAAATCAAAGAACACGAATAGCCTTTCATGATTGAGCCTAATCATAACAAGATTAAGAACATTTGATCTAGGATCAACTAGGCGATATTGACTTGAATAGATATTACGGTATGTTTAATAAATCTAAGTCAAAGTTCAATATCGGTCCCTTCCGATGCATACTCCATGCATCCAACCTGAGCTTTACTTTAACCAATGCTCTGGAAAGAACATAGCACTTCTCCAAATGCAAGTAAACTCTGTTGTAGATTATCATATCAGTTTACCCTATGTCTGATAAATCTAGGAAACTTTATTCACATAGTCATGTTTACTTTCCAATGTGTTGACATCACAATAAACAAGATCAAGTATGTGAAAAGGGTTTCAGATGAATTTATACATTATGTACATATAATCATGAAATAAATAATGTGAACCATGCAACATTAAATGTTATTTTTGATCTATATTAATAAGTAAATCTGATTATATTGAAATGAGTTTTATTTAGGGCATAAAACCCAACAAACTCCCACTTGCACTAATATAAAACAAAAAGTGCGTTTCAAATAATCTCAACACCTTGATATACAAATCAAGTGTAGTAGTAGTAAACTCCTCGTAATAGGACCTGAAAGGTTGAATTAAACACAACCTTTTCTCCACCATTACTCTTCCTTTAATCACAAAATCATTGATAATTGGAAATTCCTCTCTATATGTCTACTCTCTTGGGATACTGGATTCTATACCTTTGGCAACTACTTTTGGTTAATCAGGAAATTAACACTAGTAGTTTAAGGCAATTTGGAATGGTGCCAAAGATGTATAGAACTTTCCTTAGACTGAATAAGTACCTTTCATGCAGCTTTAACATTCAGTCTCTCTCTGGTAGACCTAGAGACTTCAGATAGGTTTTTACACTTCTCCAAAATCACTATTCCACCCCCAGAGTAATCACCATCTTATCAGAAAGATTTACTAGCACAAAGGCAAATTTCGAAATCTGATATGGTGTAGTCTAAGAGTTTTAAACACACTCTTATAGACTAATATATAGTTCCTCTTTTTAATCTTAGGATTTACTTGATTGTCTTCCAATGTTCTTCTCCTGGATTAATCTGATACCTACTCATTACTCCCACTCAACAGCAGGTGTCTGGTCTAAGGGATACAAAAGCATGTCTAAGACCTCTCACTGTTGATATAAGAAATTCTTTCATGGCTTTATCTTTTCTGGAATAGTTGAGACTTTTCCTTAGATAAATAAAATCTATGCCTAAGAAGTTGTGAAGCTTCTATAGATTGCCATTAGAAAGAAAATGCTTCAGCATCTTACTAAAGTAAGTTGCTTGCATTAGAGTAAGTAATTACCATGTATACCACAAGCCATAGGTTTAGATAAACTCAAACCTATAATACTAGGAACAGGAAGTTTGTTAAGTCTATTGAATGGACTTATAAACAAAAATTTCCTTTTATGTCCTTGTAATAGAAAACTTTAGGTTATTCCATGTGAATGGATTAAACCATAGTTCTTTTGGCTTTCTTCTTAGTTTCTTATCTTGACAATCCATTACTTGTTTAAACTCACAATGGATTTTATCACTAGTGTCTCCCAAGTCATAAGAAGGTGAGTTCCTAGAAACTCTCCCACTACGACGAGGTACCGTGAATAATGTCTAAGAAAATGGTATTAACCTCTTTGGTTGTGACAAGACAACAGAGGCAGTGGGATCATCATATCTTATATAAGATGATAGAACACTTTTGGAATCAAGAAAAATATCTCCTTTATTTGCTACTTGTTTTCAGACTTAGTCATTATCTTAGAAAAGTAGTATTTGTTTGAACAAACACTTTCTTATCTATTGACAATGGGATGGTCCACCCCTAATCACTTAGAATAGCTAAGAAACCATGGTTAACAGTTCTAGCTTTTCTTAAGATTTTGATTAGGTCATCCATGAATCTAGTAATGATTTACATTAAGTATACAACCGTTACATCATTCTGAAATTGTATTACCATAGAAGGAATTAGGCAACGACTAGTAACTAATCATCAACATGCAACTCGAAATTTCTGGGGAGGTAAGTTTGGATATAATTCAAAAAACAATTTAATGATCTTTGAACTGCATATCTACTAACTATTTCTCCACCCCTATCAGTTCGCAAGATCTTTAACCACTTACCTTAATGGTTTTAACCATTGCTAGAAATTAATGAAAATTTTCAAACATTTCAAATTTCTTTGCTTAAGGTATAATCTAGAGTTATCGTTTTAAGAATACAACGAAAGACTCATATCCACCCCTGAATGTGCATCCATCTGCGAATGAGATGAACTTACTTTCACTGGATATAGGCATATTAACTCATTGCAGAGATTGATCTTGTCAAATCCACCATGAACAAGATACAAATGCCATAGATTAAAAAAAATGTGGTAGTCTTTTGATGACATAGGTTTAGTTACATCAAAGAGTTTTTAGAATAGTGCAAGTGGATCCTGATCACAGAATACCTAACTCATATTCCATACAGTTTTAATCCATTAATAAAAGATGGATATTAAACACTTGAAAAAGTGTAACTGTATCGTATCTGGAATTAGAAATATAAGAAAATTTCTGTTTGGATTATAAAATTAAAGTCAAAGACTTAAATTCAACCAAATATAATGAGTAATTATTTCTTGGACCACCACTACTAATACAAACTCTAAGTCAGATTTTCCCATACAAGTAGGAGATTTCTAAGATTGAGGATTTATATCAATTGGGAATAGAATTTTGGGATTATAATCATATGCGTCATATAAAATGACATGAAATAATTTATAGACCATTCATCCAATGATATGTTATTGAGCTAATTCGAAATGAATAAGCTAAGAGGAATTAGGATAATTTCGTTTAAAATAAGAATCCAACGATGCTTCGATTAGCGAAAGTCAAAGTAATCTTATTTATATAATGTTCTTGTTTCATATCGTAAAAATACTAGTCTAAGGTGTCATCAATTGATGAACAGCTAGATGTTGCATATACAATATTTATCTTTTGAAATCTAACACTATTATGTATGTCTAATGGTGAAAATCCACTAGGGATTTATCTCATTAGATAAACAAGCCAAGTTAGACCAACAATGAAGATTCGAAATTAAACTACAACTTAATAACAGAAAATAACATGGTTCAATATAAATTCATACACAATTCAGAAATTATAAGCATATAGCAAGTAGGAATGACAAGTGAAAATACTAAAACTTACAATCCTAAATAATTTCCAAGGTTTTCAACAAACTGATATCAGTGTCCCGTTTAGGCGAGAGTCAAAGCTACCATTCATTGAATAGAGTTGTCAGCTCGTCTAAAATGTTAAACATTCTAGCAACCTTTTATTTGATCAAGATTGGAATTCAACGTTGTCCCGTTTAGGCGAGAGTCAAGGCAATTCTATCTTATGAACTTCCACCATTGTTTCATAATTTGCAAGTCAAGTATGGTCGCCACCATTAGGGTGATCCATACCATACAAAACACTTACAAACTACTTATCATGCGAGGTTAAACGGTGCGAAATTGCTAATGAACGTTCCTCCATTAGGGAGGATTACTCACTAAAACAAACGCGGTGTAAAACCCACAATGGATATCGAATATCTTAATAATAAAGCTCATTATTTTTAAAAAAAAAAGAGTTGTATTTTCTTTGATTCTCTTTATTTATTCTATTTATTTTAAATATATATTTATTTAATTAAAATTTCGAATTTAGAATGAAAAAATTCTAAATATAAAGTTTAATTTAATATTTATAAATTTTACTTAGATGGATATGAAAATAACATGAATTATTTCCATCTTAGTAATAATTTCCAATAAATATTTAGAAAAAATATTTAAGTTGTTACAAAATTAATTTAAATTAATTTACAACTCAAATTTAATTTTCTATAAATATATATTGCATTTCGAAAAATTAAAGTATTTAAGAATACAATTTTCGAAAAATACATATTAAAATAAAAAAAATAAATCCTGGAAAAATCATTCTAATTTAATGTTGGCCCAAAATTAATTAATAAAATTAATTTACAACAAAAAATATAATTTTCCTATTTAATTAAATATATATAAGAAAAATTTTAAATATTTAAGTATGATGATGAAAATCAACTTAAATATTAATTTTCTATTTAATTAAATACACTAGAAAAATACTTCAAGCAAAAATATCATCTATCTAGATTTTCCTTTGACTAATTAATTCAATTTCTAATAATATATTTTAATTCATTTATTTTTAAATTAATCAATTAATGAAAAAATCATTGATTTAAGTTGGTCCAAAATTAAAATAAATAATTTACAACTTTAATCTATTTTTTAAATAAAATTCGAAATTCCAGCATTTAAGAAATGCAATTTCGAAATTTGATTAATAAAATAAAGAAAAATATATTTTGAAAATTATTTAAATTTAGTTGAAAAATTAAATTTCAACTAAAAATAATTTTCTTTTTAATTAAGTCTCATGAAAAAGAAATATTTAAGTATCATGATGAAAATCAACTTAGATATTTAATTTTCAAATTAATTAAATGTATTAAATTAAAGAAATAAATAATTAAGTGTAGAGAAGGCTTAATTATTAATCTCTAGTTTAATACTAGAAAAAATATACTTAAAATAAATTGTACCAAAATTAATTATATAAATAATTAATTTCACAATGTATAATATTTTCCTATTTAATATTAGAAATAATAAATAGTCTAGAAATAACTATTTAGAAAATATCTTATTTGACTAAGTATCTTTTCCACAAAATTTAAAAAAATATCTAATTTAGGTTGTATTAGAAAAAATCTAGAACCTAAATATTTTTCAAATTTAAATTTAATTAAATATCAAAAATTAAGTTATAACCACTTAATTTGAAAATATTCCATTTTAAGTTAATATTCGAAAAGAAATTAACTTTAAAAAAAATATCTAAAGAATCTTAATAACCAATGCCTAAAATTCCTCAACTTAATTTTTGAAATTTTAAATCCAAAAGATATTCACATTTAAGTTGGTTAGTTGTAGATAACTAAATATCAACTTAAATAGGAATATTTAATGAAAAATTTAAATTAAGTTCCAGAAAGAATCTAGATGGTTATAATTCTATATTTAATTAAATACAAAAAAAATACATATAGTTTAGCTTAGAATAAAGAATTCTTTAAACTATAATTTTCTTAAATTAATTTCAAAATAAATAAAATTAATTATGTTGCTAATCAATTTTATTAGGTTAAACTAGTTTAATTAACCTAGTACAGTTATTCAAATCAGGCAAATGGGCCTTCACAATTGGGGTGATTCATGTGAGGGGGTGCTAGGTTCAGTATGTCGTACCCACTACTATGGCTCCCAACTCTCACACAAGGCCCAAAAGAGAGGAATTTAACCTTAATAAGAATAACTGTTATTAATTGAATAAGCCCAATAACTAAATGGGCCTAAATAAATTCTATCAAGAACTATGATAATTTATTTTAGCAACAATAACCTATATGCATCTATAATAAAATTAAACAAATAGGCTCACACAGACACACTTTGGATGGGTCCTATCATGTTGCTAAGTCATACACATATGAAAGAAGATTGTAAATATACCTGTTACAAATTATTAACTTGACCAAGGGAGCCATCAGATCATTAGATCTGGCAAAAAGTAACCATGGCTATTTGCAATCAAGTAATAATAGGTTTTGAAAACTTACAAACAAGCTAAAACACATACTCCTGCAACAAGGTTAGCTGGATAGTTGGATGTAGGATTTATTTAATTTTAAATTAAATATTTAATTTCAAAAATAATTAATTAAATAAAAAAAAATCGAAAAATTTTAAAAAAAATTGAAAAATTCAAAAATTAAAAAAAAATTTTAAAATTAAACCTACAATTTTTGAAAAATTAGGTTTCAACCAACCTAAATATCATTTCAAAAAATTTGCTAACTACTTTTAAATTTTAAATGTTATTTTATAAATAAAAATTAAATAAAAAATTAGAAAAGATAAATAAATATCTTTTCAGATTTTAAATTTAATTTAAATAAATAAAATAACAAAATTTAAAAGTTAGCAAAATATCTTACATCAATTTAAAATTACATGATTATAAATATCTTATTTTCAATTTAAATAAGGTCAAAATATCTAAAAAGATTTAATTTAAAAAAAAAATATCTTAAAAGATTTTATAAATATCTTATAAAATCTGACCTTAAATTTAAAAAAAAAATAAGATATAATGAAATTTAAAAATAAGATAGATTTTTAAGCAAGAAGATAGATATTAATTCTATTCAAATTCAAATTACACTAATATCTTGAATTAAATTTAAAAAATATTAAATTAATTCAAAATGATAATTAGAATTGAATGAGGAATAGTAATAGTATAAATACAAAACTATACCAAAAATCGGAAGTTAATTCCATGAAAAAGCATGAAAAATCGAAGAAAAACGAAAAAAATTCGAAACTGTACGGACAGATTTGCAATCGCAGGAAAATATCAGCACAGTCCCGTTTTTTTCAAATCTTCAAAAAATCATAACTAATTCAAATAAAATCCAAATTAAGTTCTGTAAAAAGCTAAATTGCTTAATTTTTTCCATACTATCCAATAAAAATAATTCCAGAGATAAAATCGTAATTATTTTTCACGAAAATTTCACAAACATCAATCAATCATCAAATAATACTCAATACAACATGATACCATCCAAAGAACATACAAACAATCGTTTTAAAGTCCAAATTTCTTGCAAGTAAATCAATTACCATGGCTCTGAGGCCAGTTGTTGGAAATTATTTTACCAGGATCTTAGATCTACTCACAAGTATGTTTATTAACATCCTAAATAAGAACTTTCTAAAACGATGAAATAAACACATATAAAGTTTAGGAAACCTTACATTGGGTGCAGCGGAACATAATGACTCCTTCCGTTCAGATATCTAGCCCTTGATTCCTTTCTATAGCAGAGCATTATCAATATCTGAACCTGGATCTCTTTCTCTGAATCTTTGATGCTGAAACTCCTTCTTGCTGAAAGTCTTTCTTCACGATCTTCCTCACTATGATTGAGTTATCACTTGCTGTGTGTGGGCACTATTCTCACACTAAGATTTTCGAAATTGAAGAGGGAAGGAGAAAGAGAAGGGTTGGCCAAAGATAGGGAGAGAGAAGGCTCATTTTTTTATGAATTAGAAGTGTCAGAAGAAAAGTGTAGAAATTTAGTGTAAATTTCCTGAAGCCTTCACTATCTATTTATAGCATTCCACTAGGGTTAGGTTTGAATTATTTGGCATTAAAATAATAAAAATATCAGTTTAAATTGCCTACAAAAGTGGCTGGCCATGCTTAGTGGATTTGGGCCTCACTTTTTGCAATTTTGCAGTTTTACCTTTTCTGCATCTGATTTTCTCAAAAACGCCAATTTTTTAATTCAACCATTTAAATGCCAATTCTAACTATTTAATAACTATAAATAGTTATTAAATAATATTGTCATTTATCATATTTATTAATTGAACCATACAAAGTACCATAATTAACAAATATGCCCTTAAAACTCTTTCTTTACAATTTCGCCCTTACTTAGTGAAAAATTCACAAATAGACATAGTCTAATTTGAGAATTATAATTGATTAATCAAAACCAATTACATGAGTCTTACAAGCAATATTATCTCAACTAGTGCGGGGACCATGGGTCTATATAACCGAGCTTCCAATAAGTAGATCAAGAATTTAGCACTAAAATTCACTAACTTATTAATTCTTCGTTGAATCCACGCATAGAACTTAGAATTGCACTCTCAGTATATAGAATGCTCTATATGTTCCACCATATAGACACATCATTAGTTATCCATTGTTATAATCCTAATGTGATCAATGATCCTCTATATGAATGATCTACACTGTAGAGGGATTAGATTACCGTAACACCCTACTATGTATTTTATCCTTAAAACACTTGACCCCGTATAAATGATATTTCAGCTTATGTGAAATGAGTACTCCACCATTTATGTTCGTTTGGTCAAGCTCGAAGGAGATCATCCTTTGCTTACTATTCGCCAGATAGAAGCTATAGATTCCATGTTTATGCTAGCGCTCCCACTCAATTGCACTACCGTGTTCCCAAAATGTACGTATCACCCTGACCTAAAAGTAGGCTTAACTAACAAATCAAAGAACACGAATAGCCTTTCAAGATTGAGCCTAATCATAACAAGATTAAGAACATTTGATCTAGGATCAACTAGGCGATATTGACTTGAATAGATATTACGGTAAGTTTAATAAATCTAAGTCAAAGTTCAATATCGGTCCCTTCCGATGCATAGTCCATGCATCCAACCTAAGCTTTACTTTAACCAATGCTCTGGAAAGAACATAGCACTTCTCCAAATGCAAGTAAACTCTGTTGTAGATTATCATATCAGTAAAACCCTATGTCTGATAAATCTAGGAAACTTTATTCACATAGTCATGTTTACTTTCCAATGTGTTGACAGCACAATAAACAGGATCAAGTATGTGAAAAGGGTTTCAGATGAATTTATACATTATGTACATATAATCATGAAATAAATCATGTGAACCATGCAACATTAAATGTTATTTCTGATCTATATTAATAAGTAAATCTGATTATATTGAAATGAGTTTTATTTAGGGCATAAAACCCAACAGAAAATTACCTAGTCCCAGAGCCTCTTCCAAAAGTCTTGAAAACACCTCAGCAGCACAAATAAATAGGTATGAGGAGAGAGGATCTCCCTGGCGGAGGCCACACAATGGCATAATCTTTCTGACTTGACCCTAATTCAGGCAGATGTTGAGAGTGGTGGTGGAAATGCATTGTGAAATCCAACTGCGCAGCCTCTAAGGAAATCCAAAATAATACAGGGCGTGGTCAATGTGTTGGAAATATTTTACCAGGATCCAAATTTACTAACAAGTATGTTTCATTAACATCCTAATATGAATTCTAAAACAATGAAATAAACACATAAGGGTTTAAGAAAACCTTACATTGGGTGCAGCGGAATATAATGACTCCTTCCGTTTAGATCTCTATCCCTTGATTCCTTTCTGTAGTAGAGCATTATTGTTGCTATAATTTTAAACACTACGCAAGTATACGCAATCAAGTAGTAAATCTCACACAGGTGAGGTCGATCCCACAGGGAATTGGATTAAGTACCACTAAATTATACTTATGATTCTATTCGGTAAATCGAAAGCAAGTATGATTTAAAAACAGTAAAATATGAAAGAAATTCAGAAAACTTAATAACACAATTTAAAGTTGAGCAAGATGAGACAATAGGGAGGAGAATCCTGTTGTTGTTTACCCAAATCGTTAATGATTAATTACTATCCTATTTTTGGAGTGAATGACAGATTATGAAATAACCTAGCTCCTTTCAGATCTTCTAGATTCTAAACCACATGTTATCTAATTAATTTCTTAATTAAACTAACATGAAATCAGCATTAAGTAATAATCTACTCGTCACATAAGTCATGCAAATACTTTCGTTTCACATAGAACATTGATTATCTTAATTTTAGCATTCTCAATTCTCACTTTTCAGATTTCGAATTGAGATCATAAAGCATGCACAAGGTGATCAATCTTAAACATGAAATTAAGAACAAACTAAGATAATTTCACACACAAGAATTGAGGAATGGTAATTAAACATTAACTAGGCAGAACATTAAACAACAATCATCATCCTCCCTAAATGGGAAATTTAGTTCAGAAACAAATCCATAACCATTCCTATAGCAATATTCAACATAAATAAATTAAAGAGGAATAAAGAAAAGAACTGTTGGTGGATTGACTCTGGATCTTCACTTTGATTTCTTCTGCTCTTCCTGCCGCTTTCTACTGTGTTTTAGGGTTCCAAATCGCTTCCCTTGACTTCCAATCGCAGTTTTCTATTTATATCTAATTTTTAGGGTTCGTCGGACAAAAATACCCCTGACCGTACGGACGCTCGCCGCGGCCAAAAGTGGTCTCGCCGCGGCCAAAAGTGCATCAAAAAAACTACGTTTCTGCCCAGACTTTCTAGCCGCGGCCATGGAATTCTCGCCGCGGCGAGATGGAATTTTCAGCTTCGATCTGTTTTAGTAAAATGAGCATAACTTTCTCATCCGAACTCCAAATGAGCTGATTCAAGATGCGTTGGAAAGATAAGAAAGAGATCTAAAACTTTTATGTTTTGACTTTTTCCAAAATATGATCATAACATAGTCGAATTTAGGCTTGAAGTTTCAGCTTTATTCTCTTTCAAAAATTTTCTATTTTATAGATCACTGTTTTCCGAAATTTGTCCAATTTATACATTCCAAGTGTAGAAACCTGAAATCAAAGAAAACAAGCGTAATTCTATTCTAAAAATAATAATAAAGAAGGAAAACAACTATAAAATGTGACCCGAAACTTAGGCTAAAAATAGCCTAACAAATTCCCCCAAACTGAATCTTTACTCGCCCCCGAGTAAAGCTAAAACTCAACTAAACTAAAAAAAACAATGTAATAGATAACTAAACCTTCCAATGATTGAACTACCACTACCACCTGCACAACTTCAAGCAATCAATAACCAGAATTTCAACTCAATAACTCTAAGAACTAACTTGGATGTACAATTTAGAAGTATTTGACGTTCATATCACAACCATTCTACACTTCCCGACATTCCACTAACACATGATCAATAAGTTTGGATGACATACCTCTCTCCACTAATGTTGACAAATTTTTCTTTGGAATCAATAGGTCTTTTTCGGTTATCACAACGTGGCTTAGGTACATGGGTAGGTGACAAGTCATTTAAGCTACGTTATACCATAAGCACAATTAACCAAGCAAGCACCCACACTTATCCATTTTTTCATCCCAAAGAAGATATTAAGAGATTGCATATTTTTTTCCTATGTGCCTACCTCATTGTTCACAATTGATTCTCAAGAAGAAATTATCACATTTCATTTTTCTTTTGTTTTTTTCTTTCTTCTTTTCTTTTTTCTACACTAGAGGCACATCACATAACAACTATTTTTTTTCAATCCCTTACTTTCAAAATTGTTCCCCACTTACACACTTCATTCCCCCCAAACTTGATTAAAAGCTTATGGCATAATAAGGTACGTTGAGAATGAAAGTAGTTAAAGATAACGAATTAAGCTTAGTTAAGTGGTGAATATATATATATATATATATTTTTTTTTTTTTGAAATAGGCTAAGGCTCAACTTTGGGTAAACTAAGGATAAAACTTTTCAGGTAGGCTTGAAAGGCTCAATCGATCCAAAAAAAATTTGCCTAAATCACTTTCCAAACAAAAATCAACAAGAATTTCGCTTCAAGAGAGTATGTCAAACAAATTCTATTCCATGTTAAACCAATCATTCCACAATCCAAGTAGAACAAAAGTGATATGCGTCAAAAATAAATGTTTTACATCTACATGAGCAACCTTCTAATACACATCCAATTTAATTCAAAAAGTTATGAGTCAAGCACACAATTAAGATTTTAATCCATTGCACAAGTGAATAACAGTAGTTCAATCAATATTCCAGCTCAGATATCAATACATGACACTAACAAAAAACTAACTAAACGAAAAAAAAAACTGAAAAAAACTGAAAAAAATTAAATCTCTCCCCCCAAACTAAAGATGCACATTGTCCCCAATGTGTTATTATAAAATTGTGGTTGAGAGAGACTTACCTGAGCGCCACATCAACAAGCGGTTGACGCCCGTAATAAGCGTCATGCAAGACAACTTGAAAATTGTTGTTGTACTTGCCTTCAAGCTTGGCAAGTGATGAGTTTGAACCAAAATCAGCACCAACAACATAAGACTTTGGATGATGAGCTTGGGGAGAAGCCTTTCGTAGCTTGTAGAGGATATAATATGGTGTTGATGAAATATATGAATTCATTGGTGGTTTATTAGTCAATATCATTGATAAAGTTGAATCAATGATGCCATGTTCTTCTTCATCCTCCAATGTCACAGTTTCTACACTTTCATCTAACAACCCTTCTTCTTGTTGCTCACTCTCCACTTGGCTATCCATACCCTCACTTGTGATTTCATATTCAATGAGTTCCTCTTCACAAGGATCTTGATCTTCAATTGTAGGCTCATTATCTTCCTTGTATTCAAATAATGACCCTTCTTCATTGTACCAACAACTCTCATAACTTTCATCATTGGAGTTATTACATTCTGAATCATGAGTCATTGAATTATCACATAAGGATCTCACCATGTCAGTTAAGCGGTTAATCTCTCCTGGAAGTGATTGTAGAAGTGATAGAAGTTGCTCCTCTTTTTCAGTTTGTTGGGATGAATTTGGGCAATAAGGTGGATATTGGTGACTGATGTCGCCCAATTAGTTACACTGCGGTCGCGGTAGTAAACGGGCTATATGTCGTATCCACAGGGAGGAAAAATACACTCAAAAGGACAATTAGTAATTTTACAAGAATAAAATATGAACCTTGAATGTGATGAGAATATTGAGAAATGATTTTTAAAAATTAAACAAGTAATTAAAATGAGAAGTGATCAGAAAATGATTATGGAAGACACAAGCTTTGTACATGCAATTATATTTTCCTAATAAAATTGATTCTTTAACCTCAACTATAATTCTACACCATTAATTATAGTTGGAAAATATGTATGATTAAGCTCACTAGAAAAATATGTTCTCTAATTAAATTAAAACTACTTCTAAAAATACTATCATATTATATAATTTAAATCGACAAAATACCATTGGCAGAATGCAGTAAAAATCATATAATATAATAAACACTCTAATAATTAATAGCCTAACTTACATAAGAAAAGCATGACTGAACTTATATAAAAGGTACTATTAAATTTAAAGTGCAATTAAGAAGAAGAGAAATTTAATATAATAAATGTGAAAATGAAGAACAAAGAGAATCAATATATTAGAAGAATAAAAATTGCATGAACTTACACTTGAATCTTGCCAAAGAAATTAGCCTAGAAAAGGCATTGTCTTTACACCAAAATTAATAAAGTAAAATAAAGAAGAAGGAAAGAAAAAGATAAAATTTTGGTATAATAACTCTAGGTAAAATCTGATGCCTTTCTTTGTTGTCTAAGCTCTCTTTTATAGTGTAACTTGAATCCCATTTTTGTAATATTTGTGAAAAGAGCAATGGAGATAGTGGCATAAAAAGCTGAGTAAGTCACTTCCAAATAAGATCATATCATTTCCTGAACGTGTGCCACTGCCGAATCCCTTTCATTAGTGTGTTGGTTGATTTTTCAATAAATGGGCGTAGTGGACAAAATTGAGAGAACTAGCCCAACTACTTAATTTCATACAGAACAATAGATTAAAATGTAAGAGAATCTTCCAATTTTGTGTCATGTAAGACAAAAGAAACAATGGGCCATTTGGGCTTAGTGAGTCTTGAGGCCCATTTGAAGAATGAAAAAGTGAGAAAGAATTGGGCTTGTCATCTTCTTTCTATTTCATCAATTTGTACACCAAATCTGAAAAATAGCACATAAATTTCTTATAAACTAAATATTTCCATTTAAAATAACTTTACAATTAAAATCATGAAATAATTAATTAAATTAATTTTATGCCTATAATTAAAGACTTAAAATGTACAAATTTGAACCTTAATCACAACCCCCAGCTAGCTTATTGCTAGTCTCTAGCAATTCAAGCGAACAAAACGAATGTCAATAAAATATTTTCTTGGTCAAAAATTTTAAAAATGGCACAACTATTCAAGCAAAATATTAGGAACAAGCCAATAAGAACTATAAAAAATTACCTTGAATAAATCTAGAGTTGTGAGTGTGTGTACCAAACTTAAACCTTCTTACCGCAAAACCATAGCACATAAAACTTTCGAAATAATATACCAAGTAAAAGTCTCAACTCCATTAGCCTCACAGGTCATTGAAAATATTTATATATGGCTAAGGTATTCACTCATGGAGTTGGAAATTGAAAAGTGAGCACTCGAAATGAATAGATCAATTTAGGACAAACATTTGAATAAACATTGAAACAAAGATAGGTTATGAATTATTTGGACCAACCACCATAAGAGTACCACAAACCAGCTTTTCGAGATTTTTGAATAGACATCATTTACATTTATTCTAGGAGCCAAAACAAATAAAAAAAAAAATGAAATACTACAAACTTTTTTTTTTTTTTCAAACAAGAGGCAACATGTTAGACAAATGGATAGAAATGTTGCTCTTGCAATTTTTTTTCTTGTTTTTTTTTTTTTTTTTTTTTTTTTTTTGTTTTGAACAAGAGGCAACATGTTGGATATAATGATGGAAATGTTGCTCTTGTTTTTTTTTTTCTTTTTGAAGAACATAAAGAAAATAATTACAAAAAGGCTCCTTAATAAGATTTGTCTATAAAAATTATCCCTTAAAGCAACATCCAATCAAACCCTAGTACCATGTCCAAAATAATTATAATCATTTCTAAGAATCAATAAAAATTCAAAAGCTATTTTCTCAAATCTCGCCACTCACAAAAACATAAACACTTAAACTTGGTAGCTTTTCTAAGCAAATATGTGCTAACAACCATCTTACCACAAAGTTTGGCATGTGCAATTTGTAACTCTAGAAAAATTTTAAGTAACAAAAATAGCAAAAATTGGCTTGAAAATAACATTTTACAAGAATAAATGAGTAATTTTTGAAAATTTTGACCATGAAAATATTAATATGACAAAAATTAAGAAACATGCTTGAATATGCTCACCACCCCCAACTAAAATAAGACAGTGTCCTCAATGTCTAAAGATATAAAAATTAAAAGAATAGGGAAAGAGAACACCTGGAGAGCAAGCAACCATGGACAACAGCAATATTGATCCTCTAAAAACATAAAAACTGAAAGAAAAAAAAATGATAACAAATAACAAAATAAGATGACAAAGATAAAAGGAAAAAGAGAACAAACCTGTGTACAAGATCGGGAAAGCACTACTCAAGGCTGGTAAACCGGAGCCACGAGGATATCCTCGACAGGCTGGGGCACCCTCTCTATGTAGTGTTTCAGTCTTTGGCCATTCACTTTGAATTTTCTCCCATCGGTTGGGTCTTCGACCTCAACAACACCGTGGGGGAAAACAGTTTTTACAACATACGGCCCAGTCCACCGGGATCTCAGTTTCCCAGGGTGGATATGCAGGCGAGTGTCATAAAGATGCACTCGCTGATTTGGCTCAAATTTTTTCCTCAGGATCTGCTTGTCATGAGCCGCTTTTAATTTAGCCTTGTAGATCCTAGAGTTATCATAAGCATCATTCCGTAGCTCCTCAATTTCTGACAATTGAAGCTTACGATTAAGGCCCGCCGCGTTGAGATCAGAATTTAGGCTTTTTACAGCCCAGTATGCTTTATGTTCCAGTTCAACAGGGAGATGGCAGGCCTTGCCATAGACTAGTCTGTAAGGAGACATGCCTAGCTGAGTTTTGTAAGCAGTGCGGTAGGCCCAAAGAGCATCGAGAAGTCGGGAGGACCAATCTTTGCGGTCAGGGTTAACCGTCTTTTCTAAAATTTGCTTAATTTCACGATTAGCTAACTCAGCTTGGCCATTTGTCTGTGGGTGATAAGGCAATGCAACCTTGTGAAGTACACCATACTTTTGCATCAAATGCTCAAAAGAGTGGTTGCAGAAATGGGTGCCTTGATCACTGATGATAGCTCGTGGTGTGCCAAAACGAGATAACACATTTTCTTTTAAGAATTTCACAACAGTTGTGTTATCTGCATTTCGACATGGCACGGCTTCAACCCACTTGGAGACATAGTCTATGGCGAGGAGAATGTAAAGGTAACCAGAAGAAGGTGGGAACGGTCCCATAAAATCAATTCCCCAACAGTCGAATATTTCTATTACGAGCATTGGGTTCAATGGCATCATGTGTCGGCGGGATAGCGCACCTAGTTTCTGGCACCTTTCACAAGATCGACAGAAATTGTTAGTGTCTTTGAACAAAGTGGGCCAGTATAGACCACACTGTAAGATTTTTGCAGCAGTCTTTTTCATAGAAAAATGACCACCACATGCTTCGTTGTGGCAAAAGTTCAAGACACTAAAAATTTCATCATCTGGAATGCAACGTCTCATAATTTGGTCGGGGCAGTACTTGAAAAGATATGGATCATCCCAGTAAAAGTTACGGACCTCGACCAAAAATTTACGTTTATCCTGTGCATTCCAGGAAGCAGGAAGCTCACCAATCACTAAGTAATTAACAATATGAGCGTACCATGGTAACTTAGTGATGGTGTAGAGATGTTCATCAGGGAAGTCATCTCGGATAGCAGGGCCATCAGCGGAATCAGAAAACTCTAAACGAGATAGGTGGTCCGCTACCACATTTTCAACTCCTTTCTTATCCTTGATGGTCAAGTCAAATTCACCCGTAACAGAAGGATCCACCTAATTAAGCGTGCCTTAGCATCCTTTTTGGAAAGGAGGTACTTAAGAGCAGAGTGGTCGGTAAAGACCGTGATAGGGGAACCGATCAGGTAGGAACGAAACTTGTCAAGTGCGAATACTACGGCAAGCAACTCTTTCTCAGTAGTAGAATAGTTCATTTGAGCACTATTAAGAGTTCTACTTGCATAGTATACGACGAAGGGCTTCCCTTCCCTTCGTTGACCAAGGACGGCCCCTATAGCGTAATTGCTAGCATCACACATGATCTCGAATGGCAAGTTCCAATCAGGTGGTTGAATGATAGGGGCGGAAGTGAGTTTGGTGACAAGTGTTTGGAAGGATTCCTCACACTCGGGTGTCCAGTTAAACACCACGTCTTTTGCCAAGAGGTTCGACAAAGGTCGAGCTATCGTCGAAAAATTCTGGATGAACCTCCTATAGAATCCAGCATGCCCAAGAAAGGATCGAACATCCTTAACAGTCTTGGGGGCGGGCAGCTTTGATATGAGTTCAATCTTGGATTGATCAACCTCAATTCCTTGTTGTGAAACAATATGCCCCAAGACTATGCCAGATGGCACCATGAAATGACACTTCTCCCAGTTGAGTACCAAGCCTTTCTCTTTGCATCGTTTAAGCACAGCTTCCAAATTGAGAAGGCTTGATTCAAATGAATCACCAAAGACTGTCAAATCATCCATATATACTTCCATACAATTCTCGATCATATCACTAAAGATACTCATCATGCAGCGCTGGAAGGTGGCTGGGGCATTACACAAGCCAAATGGCATACGCCGAAAGGCATAGGTACCAAAAGGACAAGTGAATGTGGTCTTTTCCTGATCTTCTAAAGCAATTTCGATTTGGTAGTACCCCGAATAACCATCGAGAAAGCTGTAGAAAGGATGACCTGCCACACGTTCCAAGATTTGATCGATGAATGGAAGTGGGAAATGGTCTTTACAGGTGGCGGCATTTAATTTTCTATAATCAATGCACATGCGCCAACCTGTTGTGACCTTGGTAGGGATGAGTTCTCCCTTATCATTTGGTACCACTGTTACTCCCGATTTCTTGGGAACAACCTGAGTTGGGCTAACCCACTTACTGTCGGCAACAGGATAAAGTATCCCGTAATCCAGAAGCTTCAAGATTTCTGTCTTTACCACTTCCTTCATTGGTGGGTTTAATCTCCTTTGAGGATCACGTCGTGGTATGGCCCCGTCTTCCAATTTAATGTGATGGGAGCAAATCAAAGGACTAATCCCTTTAATGTCAGCTAACGTCCAACCAATTGCTCCTCTTTGCTCTGTGAGCATGTTGATAAGTTGTTGCTCTTGAGTTGCATTAAGGGTGGAGGATATGATGACAGGGAAAGTGTTGTTTGCTCCCAAGAAGACATGCTTAAGTTCCTTAGGAAGTGGGGCCAAGTTTGGTTGAGGAGCTTGTACAGTGGATGGTTTTGGTGTTTCCCTATCTTGAGGAAGTCCCTCGAAGATTGGATTCCAAAACATGGTTCTTTTGGTCGGTAATTGATTGATGATTTCAGGGTTGATTTCAGTATTACCCGACTCAGAAATCTCAGAAATTTCAAAGAGGTCATTGAGATGAGTGGAAGTGTATTGTGCTTCTACCTCTTCTGAAATAAGTGTATCGATCAGAAATGATTGGAAACACTCATCGTTATCAGGTGGTTGTTTACCAATGTTGAAAACATTCACCTCTAGAGTCATGTTCCCAAAAGAGATTTTCATGAGACCATTCCTACAATTGATGAGTGCATTTGCTGTTGCGAGGAATGGTCGTCCGAGAATGATGGGAATTTTGGACTCTAAGTTGACTTCAGATTGAGTGTCCAAGATGAGAAAATCCACAGGGTAATAGAATTTATCAATTTGAATCAAGACATCTTCAACTATTCCCCGAGGTTTCTTAACTGATCGATCGGCCAATTGTAGCACCACAGATGTGGGCTTAAGTTCTCCTAGGCCTAGTTGCAAGTATATGGAATAAGGCATGAGATTTACACTTGCACCTAAGTCCAGGAGGGCTTGGCCAAATTCCTGTTCCCCTATTTGACATGAAATGGTGGGACAACCAGGATCTTTGTATTTAAGCGGTGTCTTGCAGTCGATCACCGCACTAGCTTGTTCTGCCAAGAATGCAGTTTTCTTGACATGGTGCTTCCTTTTGATAGTGCATAGATCCTTGATAACTTTGGCATAAGCCGGTACTTGCTTGATTACATGAAGTAATGGCAAGTTAACCTTAACTTGTGTCAAAAAGTCAAGGATTTCACTATGACTTTCCAGTACCTTCCCAGTGGATTTCAAAGCCTGAGGAAAGGGCACCTTTACTGGAAGGTTCTGTGGCACATCAGCATCTGGAGCGGGCATTGGTACACTAGTGGTCTTAGGTAATGGTGATACCGTACTTTGACCACTTCGGGTAGTAATGGCATTAACCCCTTTGAGATTAGACTCTGAAGGAGCGGAGGTTTGTGCCATATGTTGCCCTTTGGGAGTGATTAGAGGCTGAGCGGGAAGCTTACCACGCTCTTGAATGACTGAAGAATCATTTAACTTTGTTATTTGAATCTTTATGTCCTTCAATTCCTCTATCACCTGAGTGAAATAAGTCCTGAACTCTAGTTGGGATTCTGCGAGAATTTTCATGGAACTCTCAAGAGAATTCTTTTGTTGATCAGGCCTCCATTGGCTCCCAGATGCTTGATTTTGACTTGTATCCTTCCAACTGAAATTGGGATGGTTACGCCAACCAGGATTGTATGTGTTGGAGTAGGCATTATAAGGCTTCTTGTAATCCCCTAAGGCATTACACTGTTCCTCATCTCCTCCCCTTAACATACTAAGACTAGGGCACTCTTGTGGTTGATGATCAGTCCCTCCACAAATGAAGCATGGTTCTTGCTTTTCCACTTTTGCAGCCATCTGGAGTGCTTTACCTTCTTGAGTTTTGAAAGCCTCAAATTGTTTTTTCAAAGCTTCAAGTTGAGCTTTCACACTGTCCTCCTCCTTCAATTGGTAGACTCCGGCTGTTCGTGGCTTGTCTGTAGGACTTGGCGCACTCCATGTGTATGATTTTTCAGAAATTTCTTCAAGATATTCCAAAGCTTCTTCGGGATCTTTCTGTAGGAAGTCGCCATTGCACATCATTTGTACGAATTGTCTTTTGTCGGCTGTGAGACCGTCATAGAAATAGCTGACAAGACGCCAACTTTCGTATCCATGATGTGGGCACTGGCCCATCAAATCTTTAAACCTCTCCCAGACCTGATGAAACGTTTCATGGTCCTTTTGGGTGAAGGTAGAGATTTGCCTCTTAAGGCTGCTGGTCTTATGGGGTGGAAAAAATTTAGAGAAAAATACTTTTGTCATTTCATCCCATGTCCCAATAGACCTTGGCCTTAAGGAATACAACCAGCTTTTGGCTTTATCCTTGAGTGAGAAAGGAAAGAACTTCAATCTCACCAAGTTAATGATGTCAGCTTGGTTGTTGAATGTGGCCACCACCTCTTCGAAGGCCTGAATATGCACATATGGACTCTCATTTTCCATACCATGAAAGGTTGGTAAAAGTTGAATCATGCCAGGTTTGAAATCGAAGTTGGGCATATTCATGGGATACATTATGCATGAAGGTGTGGCCGTACGCGTAGGATGTAGATAATCCTGTAGCGTTCTTGGTTGGATTTCCTGTTGTTGAGCCATCATTGGAAGTGCAGGAAGTATGGGTGATGGTGGTGAATGAGAACGAGTGGAAGAAGACGATTTAGGAGAGTTTTCTAAAATTTCAATTTGTTGTTTTACAAATCTCCCTAATTTGTCTCTATTTCGTGACATTCACTTTTTTTTTTTTTGTGTGTGTGTATTTTCACTTGTTAAATAATGTAAATTACAACTATGTAATAATGCAAGGGTATTCACACAAGATATTCCCAGGCCGATTGGGAAGGTTGCCAAGGTACCGCTTCGTCCCACACTTTTACTAGAACTCCCCGGGGTTGCTAGAAAGTGTAGAGGGTACTCTATCACAAACCTTTAAAGCCAATCTTTCTTAGACAGAATGATCTCAGTTTGTACCACTTTTACCATTACACAATTGGGTTTACACTAAAAAGTTTATGAAAATATTTTATGCACAATCTTTTATTTTTTTGTTTTTTTTTTTTAGCCTAAAGGATAAAAGTCTACAACTAACCTAAAATAAATAAAAAAATTGGCTAATCCTAAAAAAAGTACACAAAATAAAATAATGTAAAAAAAAACTAACACCCTAATATAGTAGCAAAATAATAAATACAACTAACAAATAAACTAAACAAAAAAAGGACTTGTTTTTTTTTTTACTAAAAGAGTAAAGAATAATAATAATGATATATAATGATTTTTTTTTTTGTGAATATATATATAACTTAAAAAAAAAAAGAAAACTAAATTATATTATATTAACTAAAAAGTTTTTTTTTTTTTGATGTAAATAAATAAAGAGAGACAAAAAAAAAATAAAATAAAAAAATAAAACTACTATACTAACCTCTTGTAGCGCAGAAACCTCCCCGGCAACGGTGCCAAAAATTGATGTCGCCCAATTAGTTACACTGCGGTCGCGGTAGTAAACGGGCTATATGTCGTATCCACGGGGAGGAAAAATACACTCAAAAGGACAATTAGTAATTTTACAAGAATAAAATATGAACCTTGAATGTGATGAGAATATTGAGAAATGATTTTTAAAAATTAAACAAGTAATTAAAATGAGAAGTGATCAGAAAATGATTATGGAAGACACAAGCTTTGTACATGCAATTATATTTTCCTAATAAAATTGATTCTTTAACCTCAACTATAATTCTACACCATTAATTATAGTTGGAAAATATGTATGATTAAGCTCACTAGAAAAATATGTTCTCTAATTAAATTAAAACTACTTCTAAAAATACTATCATATTATATAATTTAAATCGACAAAATACCATTGGCAGAATGCAGTAAAAATCATATAATATAATAAACACTCTAATAATTAATAGCCTAACTTACATAAGAAAAGCATGACTGAACTTATATAAAAGGTACTATTAAATTTAAAGTGCAATTAAGAAGAAGAGAAATTTAATATAATAAATGTGAAAATGAAGAACAAAGAGAATCAATATATTAGAAGAATAAAAATTGCATGAACTTACACTTGAATCTTGCCAAAGAAATTAGCCTAGAAAAGGCATTGTCTTTACACCAAAATTAATAAAGTAAAATAAAGAAGAAGGAAAGAAAAAGATAAAATTTTGGTATAATAACTCTAGGTAAAATCTGATGCCTTTCTTTGTTGTCTAAGCTCTCTTTTATAGTGTAACTTGAATCCCATTTTTGTAATATTTGTGAAAAGAGCAATGGAGATAGTGGCATAAAAAGCTGAGTAAGTCACTTCCAAATAAGATCATGTCATTTCCTGAACGTGTGCCACTGCCGAATCCCTTTCATTAGTGTGTTGGTTGATTTTTCAATAAATGGGCGTAGTGGACAAAATTGAGAGAACTAGCCCAACTACTTAATTTCATACAGAACAATAGATTAAAATGTAAGAGAATCTTCCAATTTTGTGTCATGTAAGACAAAAGAAACAATGGGCCATTTGGGCTTAGTGAGTCTTGAGGCCCATTTGAAGAATGAAAAAGTGAGAAAGAATTGGGCTTGTCATCTTCTTTCTATTTCATCAATTTGTACACCAAATCTGAAAAATAGCACATAAATTTCTTATAAACTAAATATTTCCATTTAAAATAACTTTACAATTAAAATCATGAAATAATTAATTAAATTAATTTTATGCCTATAATTAAAGACTTAAAATGTACAAATTTGAGCCTTAATCAGTGACTCCGACCCTGAAGTGATGGATCCCAATGCCAGTCGTAATCAAAATCTGCCATATCATTCAACAGATTTATTACGTCATAACCTCTCATTAATAGAGGCGCTCCAGTGACCTCTGCTCCATAATCAACCCAGTTTCTTGTTTCATCATTAAGTCCGTTATAAAAGAGCCACGTAAAACATCCACTTGAGAAAGTGGGATAACATCTCTCTCCAAGCTCTTTAAATCTCCTCCAAGCAGAATAGAATGGTTCATTGTGTTGTTGGGCAAAATCCTCAAGATATAGCATCTGGATTTATCTTGCAGGTCAAACTCATAAGTAACACATTAGTAAAATTAAAAGAAAAATAAAACTAAATTAGTACTAAAAAGAATAAAAATTTAAAACAACAAAATTAATACTAAAACCAAAAAGAAAAACTAAATTAGAACAAAATTTAATTTTTAATAATATTACAAAATTTAATCTAAAAGAAACAGATTAGAAATAAGCAAAAAAAATTAACCAAAGTAGAAGTTAGTATAATTTTATGTAATATCAATCTTTATACAATTCCCCGGCAACGGCGCCAAAAACTTGTTGCTATAATTTTAAACACTACGCAAGTATACGCAATCAAGTAGTAAATCTCACACAGGTGAGGTCGATCCCACAGGGAATTGGATTAAGTACCACTAAATTATACTTATGATTCTATTCGGTAAATCGAAAGCAAGTATGATTTAAAAACAGTAAAATATGAAAGAAATTCAGAAAACTTAATAACACAATTTAAAGTTGAGCAAGATGAGACAATAGGGAGGAGAATCCTGTTGTTGTTTACCCAAATCGTTAATGATTAATTACTATCCTATTTTTGGAGTGAATGACAGATTATGAAATAACCTAGCTCCTTTCAGATCTTCTAGATTCTAAACCACATGTTATCTAATTAATTTCTTAATTAAACTAACATGAAATCAGCATTAAGTAATAATCTACTCGTCACATAAGTCATGCAAATACTTTCGTTTCACATAGAACATTGATTATCTTAATTTTAGCATTCTCAATTCTCACTTTTCAGATTTCGAATTGAGATCATAAAGCATGCACAAGGTGATCAATCTTAAACATGAAATTAAGAACAAACTAAGATAATTTCACACACAAGAATTGAGGAATGGTAATTAAACATTAACTAGGCAGAACATTAAACAACAATCATCATCCTCCCTAAATGGGAAATTTAGTTCAGAAACAAATCCATAACCATTCCTATAGCAATATTCAACATAAATAAATTAAAGAGGAATAAAGAAAAGAACTGTTGGTGGATTGACTCTGGATCTTCACTTTGATTTCTTCTGCTCTTCCTGCCGCTTTCTACTGTGTTTTAGGGTTCCAAATCGCTTCCCTTGACTTCCAATCGCAGTTTTCTATTTATATCTAATTTTTAGGGTTCGTCGGACAAAAATACCCCTGACCGTACGGACGCTCGCCGCGGCCAAAAGTGGTCTCGCCGCGGCCAAAAGTGCATCAAAAAAACTACGTTTCTGCCCAGACTTTCTAGCCGCGGCCATGGAATTCTCGCCGCGGCGAGATGGAATTTTCAGCTTCGATCTGTTTTAGTAAAATGAGCATAACTTTCTCATCCGAACTCCAAATGAGCTGATTCAAGATGCGTTGGAAAGATAAGAAAGAGATCTAAAACTTTTATGTTTTGACTTTTTCCAAAATATGATCATAACATAGTCGAATTTAGGCTTGAAGTTTCAGCTTTATTCTCTTTCAAAAATTTTTCTATTTTATAGATCACTGTTTTCCGAAATTTGTCCAATTTATACATTCCAAGTGTAGAAACCTGAAATCAAAGAAAACAAGCGTAATTCTATTCTAAAAATAATAATAAAGAAGGAAAACAACTATAAAATGTGACCCGAAACTTAGGCTAAAAATAGCCTAACAATTATCAAGATCTGAACCTGGATCTCTTTCTCTCCTTCTTGAGCCCGATTCTCCTTCTTGTTTATTAGATTATTCACAACCTTCCACACTATGATTGAGATACCACTTGATGTGTGTGGGAACTCACTCTATCACTCAAGGTTCGAAAATTTAGAAGAAGAAAAGAGAGGGATAGTGGCGGCTATAGGTAGAAGGCTCAACTTTCTAAAGACAAGAAATTTCATCAATCTTTTAAGTGTGAGCCATCACTATCTATTTATAGGTAACCACCTAAGTTTAGGTTAGAATTATTTGGCATTAAAATAATAGAAAAAATAAATTGTAAATTGCACACTATGTGGTCGGCCATGGGATATGGATTGGGCCCCACTTTGCGATTTTTCCATTTTTTCATTTTTCCATCCCATTTTCTCAAAAACACCAATTTTGCAATTTAACTACTTAAATGCCAATTCCAACTATTTAATAACTAAAAATTAATTATTAAATAATATTGTCATTTAATATATTTATTAATTAGACATATAAAGTCTCTTAATTAATAAATAAAACCTAGAATCTCTTTTCTTCACAATTTTGCCCTTGCTTAGTGAAAATTCATAAACTAGACATAGTCTAATTTTAGAATTATAATTGATTAATTAAAATCAATTAACTGAGTCTTACAAGCAGTATGGTCTCAACTAGTATGGGGACCATGGCCCTATATAACCGAGCTTCCAATAAGCAGATCAAGAATTTACCAAGTAAATTCACTGAACCTCCAACTAAGCCTGTCATAGGCTTTAACAAGATCAATTTTAATTGCAAAATAACCCTCTCTGCCTTTCTTCCGGTTGAAAGAATGAATAATCTCTTGAACGATTACATTATTATCTTGAATATTCCTTCTTGGGACAAACGCCGCTTGAGTAGGGCGTATAATAGAAGGAAGGATAGGTTTAATTCTATTTGCAACTATTTTGGATATGACCTTATAAATAACGTTGCATAGGGAAATTGGTCTGAACTGACTAGGTCATTTCGGATTCTGGACCTTAGGGATAAGAACTACATTCGTAGTATTGTTGGAAATTATTTTACCAGGATCTTAGATCTACTCACAAGTATGTTGTTTAACACCCTAAATATGAACTTTCTAAAACGATAAAATAAACACATATAAAGTTAAGAAAACCTTACATTGATGTAGCGGAATTAATGTCTCCTTCCACTCAGATCTCTAACCCTTGTATCCTTTCTGTCACAGAGTATTATCAAGATCTGAGCCCGAATGTCCTTCTCTTTGTGTGTGATCCTTCACAGTCTTCCAATCTATGATTAAGTTACCACTTGCTGTGTGTGGGCACTTACTCTATCACTAAGGTTCGAAATTTATGAAGAGGAAAAGAGAGAGAATGATTTCGGCCAAAGAAGAGAAAGGGAAGGCTCAGTTTTTCTGAAGAGAAATTTTTCTGACAGAAAAGGTTATGAAAACTTATGTATTTTTACTGAGCCATCACCTTCTATTTATAGGCAACTACTAGGTTTAGGTTAGGAATTATTTGGCATTAAAATAATGAAAATATCAATTTGAAAAACCACTATAAGTGGTCGGCCATGGTGTGTGTAATGGGCCCCACTTGGTTTTGCAGTTTTCACAAATTTTATTTCTATTTTCTCAAAAATGCCAATTTTCCAATTCTAACCATTTAAATGCCAAAACTAATTATTTAATAACTAAAATAGATTATTAAATAATATTGTCATTTAATTTAATTATTTATTAGACATATAAAGTCTATTAATAAATAAATAAACCTAGAATCTCTTTTCTTTACAATTTCGCCCCTGCTTAGTGAAAAATTCACAAATTAGACATAGTCTAACTTTAGAATTATAATTGATTAATCACAAATCAATTATTGAGTCTTACAAGCAGTATGTTCTCAACTAGAATGGGGACCATGGATCTATATGCTGAGCTTCCAATAAGTGAACCGAATTTACGAAGTAAATTCCTACTTATTAATTCTTCGTTGAATCCACTCTTAGAACTTAGAATTGCAATCTCAGACTTATATAGAGCATATAATATGTTCCACGATATAGATATGCTATCTCATTTAACCATTGTTATAATCTTATTGTGATCAAAGATCCTCTATATAGATGATTTACATCGTGATGGGATAATTTTACCGTTCTCACTCCTCAATGTATTTTGCCCCTTAAAAGACTTAGCTACCTGTAAATGATTTTTAGTGACCTAAGAATTAGTCACTTAAACAAGAGCTCATCCATTTACTTCTACTTAGCTAAGCTCGACGGGAATCATCACTTGACTTCTATACACCAGTAGAAGCTATAGATTCCATATTTATGTTCAGCACTCCCACTCAATCATACTATCATGTTCCCAAAATATACGTATCACCCTGACCCAAAAGTAGGCTTAACTAATAAATCAAAGAACATGAATAGTAATCCTGAGTTGAGCCTAAGCATATCAGGATTTAGATTCTTTTAATCTTAAGATCAACTACTGATATTGACTTGGAAAGATATAACGGTAAGTTTGTAATATCTTAACTAAGTTGCAATATCGGTCCAGTCCAATATATACTCCATACATTCGAAGCTAGTATACTTTACTAATGTCCTGGAAAGAACATAACACTTACTCCAAGTGTAAGTACACATCATCGCTGATTATCACATTAGTGTAAATCCAAAACACTGATGAAACAGGGACTTAGTCTTTGATTCATATGATCACAATCACATTCCACTGTGTTGACGATACTGTAATTGTGAATAAACATATGATCTGGATTTAACTGATTTTGTGTATAAATGTAATAAACATATTAAACCATTAGCATGAAAATTTCATGCAAACATAAATCAATTCAAATTCCTTATATTGATAACTAATCAGATTGTAAAGAGTTTTATTTAGGGCATAAAACCCAACAAGTATTTATTCCTTTATGCATATGTCCATTCCTGAAAAAATCCGAAATTGCCTCACAGAAATCTTCACCCATAGACTCCTAGTAATGTTTGAAGAAGAGGACTGACATTCTATCCGGTCCCGGAGCCTTATGGTTATTCATGGCAAACAAAGTACTCTTGATTTCATCCTGAGTGGGACATAGGAGGATCCCCTCCTGGTCCTCCAAAGAGAGTCTTTCATGAAATAAATGTTGGAAATTATTTTACCAGGATCTTAGATCTACTCACAAGTATATTGATTAACACCCTAAATATCAACTTCTAAAACGATTATGAAATAAACACATATAAAGTATGAGAAACCTTACATTGGGTGCAGCGGAATAAAATGTCTCCTTCCGTTCAGATCTCTAACCTTGTATCCTTTCTGTCGCAGAGTATTATCACGATCTGAACCTGGATCTCTTTCTCTCCTTCTTTAGTGTTGAAACTCCTTCTTGTTGAATGTCTTTCTTCACGATCTTCCTCACTATGATTGAGGTATCACTTGTTGTGTGTGGGCACTACTCTATCACTAAGAGGTTCGAAATTCAAGAGAGAAGAAGAGAGTATAGGTGGCGGCTAGGGTTTAGAAGAGAAGGCTCAGGTTTTTCTCTGAAGGAAATCAGATGTGAAAGTGTAAATTTCCTGAAGCCTTCACTATCTATTTATAGCATTCCACTAGGGTTAGGTTTGAATTATTTAGCATTAAAATAATGAAAATATCAGATGATAAACCCTATAAAAGTGGTCGGCCATGTCTATGTGGATTTGGGCCTCACTTTTTGCAATTTTGTAGTTTTATCATTTCTGCATCTCATTTTCTCAAAAACGCCAATTTTCAAATTCAACCATTTAAATGCCAATTCTAACTATTTAATAACTATAAATAATTATTAAATAATATTGTCATTTATCATATTTATTAATTAAACCATACAAAGTACCATAATTAACAAATATGCCCTAAAAACTCTTTCTTAACAATTTCGCCCTTACTTAGTGAAAAATTAACAAATAGACATAGTCTAATTTGAGAATTATAATTGATTAATCAAATGAATTATATGAGTCTTACAAGTAATATTATCTCAACTAGTGGGGGGACCATGGGCCCATATAACCGAGCTTCCAATAAGAATATCCAGAATTTATAATCTAAATTCACTAACTTATTAATTCTTTGTTGAATCCACGCATAGAACTTAGAATTGCACTCTCAGTAGATAGAATGCTCTATATGTTCCACCATATAGACACATCATTAGTTATCCATTGTTATAATCCTAATTTGATCAATGATCCTCTATATGAATGATCTTTACTGTAAAGGGATTAGATTACCGTTACACCCTACAATGTATTTTATCCTTAAAACACTTAACCCTATATAAATGATATTTCAGCTTATGTGAAATGAGTACTCCACCATTTCTTTTCGTTTGGTGAAGCTCGAAAGAGCTCATCCTTTACTTACTATTCGCCAGATAGAAGCTATAGATTCCATGTTTATGTTAGCGCTCCCACTCAATTGCACTACCGTGTTCCCAAAATGTACGTGTCACCCTGACCCAAAAGTAGGCTTAACTAACAAATTAAAGAACACGAATAACACTCTTGAGATTGAGCCTAATCATAACAGGATTAAGAACATTTGATCTAGGATAAACTAGGCGATATTGACTTGAATAGATATTACGGTAAGTTTAATAAATCTAAGTAAAAGTTCAATATCGGTCCCTTCCGATGCATACTCCATGCATCCAACCTGAGCTTTACTTTAACCAATGCTCTGGAGAGAACATAGCATTTCTCCAAATGCAAGTAAACTCTGTTGTAGAATCTGTTGGAAATTATTTTACCAGGATCTTAGATCTACTCACAAGTATGTTTATTAACATCCTAAATATGAACTTTCTAAAACGATAAAATAAACACATATAAAGTTTAAGAAACCTTACATTGGGTGCAGCGGAATAATATGACTCCTTCCGTTCAGATATCTAGCCCTTGATTCCTTTCTGTAGCAGAGCATTATCAATATCTGAACCTGGATCTCTTTCTCTGAATCTTTTATGCTGAAACTCCTTTGCTGATGATCTTTCTTCACGATCTTCCTCACTATGATTGAGGTATCACTTGATGTGTGTGGGCACTACTCTAATCACTAAGAGAGGTTCGAAATATTGAGGAAGAAAAGAGAGAGAGAGTGGCGGCTAGAGAAGAGAGTGGAAGCTCAGGTTTTTCTGATTCAGAAAGTGTGTTATTTTCCTGAAGCCTTCACTATCTATTTATAGCATTCCTCTAGGGTTTGATTTGAATTATATGGCATTAAAATAATGAAAAAATCATTTAAAAAAGATGACATAAGTGGCCGGCCCTAGGATAGGTGGACTGGGCCTTGATTTTTGCAATTTTGCAATTTTAACACCTTTTGTATCTGATTTTCTCAAAAATGCCAATTTCCTAATTCAATCATTTAAATGCCAATTCTAACTATTTAATAACTATAAATAATTATTAAATAATATTGTCATTTATCATATTTATTAATTGAACCATACAAAGTATCATAATTAACAAATATGCCCCTATAAACTCTTTCTTTACAATTTCGCCCTTACTTAGTGAAAATTTCACAAATAGACATAGTCTAACTTGTGAATTATAATTGATTAATCAAAACCAATTACATGAGTCTTACAAGCAATATTATCTCAACTAGTGGGGGGACCATGGGTCTATATAACCGAGCTTCCAATAAGTAGATCAAGAATTTAGCACTAAAATTCACTAACTTATTAATTCTTCGTTGAATCCACGCATAGAACTTAGAATTGCACTCTCAGTATATAGAATGCTCTATATGTTCCACCATATAGACACATCATTAGTTATCCATTGTTATAATCCTAATGTGATCAATGATCCTCTATATGAATGATCTACACTGTAAAGGGATTAAATTACCGTTACACCCTACAATGTATTTATTCCTTAAAACACTTGACCCCGTATAAATGATATTTCAGCTAATGTGAAATGAGTACTCCACCATTTATGTTCGTTTGGTCAAGCTCGAAGGAGATCATCCTTTGCTTACTATTCGCCAGATAGAAGCTATAGATTCCATGTTTATGATAGCGCTCCCACTCAATTGCACTACCGTGTTCCCAAAATGTACGTATCACCCTGACCTAAAAGTAGGCTTAACTAACAAATCAAAGAACACGAATAGCCTTTCAAGATTGAGCCTAATCATAACAGGATTAAGAACATTTGATCTAGGATCAACTAGGCGATATTGACTTGAATAGATTTTACGGTAAGTTTAATTAAATCTAAGTCAAAGTTCAATATCGGTCCCTTCCAATGCATACTCCATGCATCCAACCTGAGCTTTACTTTAACCAATGCTCTGGAAAGAACATAGCACTTCTCCAAATGCAAGTAAACTCTGTTGTAGATTATCATATCAGTAAAACCCTATGTCTGATAAATCTAGGAAACTTTATTCACATAGTCATGTTTACTTTCCAATGTGTTGACGACACAATAAACAGGATCAAGTATGTGAAAAGGGTTTCAGATGAATTTATACATTATATACATATAATCATGAAATAAATCATGTGAACCATGCAACATTAAATGTTAAGTCTGATCTATATTAATAAGTAAATCTGATTATATTGAAATGAGTTTTATTTGGGGCATAAAACCCAACAAACTCCCACTTGCACTAATATAAAACAAAAAGTGCGTTTCAAATAATCTCAACACCTTGATATACAAATCAAGTGTAGTAGTAGTAAACTCCTCGTAATAGGATCTGAAAGGTTGAATTAACCACAACCTTTTCTCCACTATTACTCTTCCTTTAATCACAAAATCATTGATAATGTGAATTCCTCTCTATATGTCTACTCTCTTGGGATACTGGATTCTATATCTTTGGCAACTACTTTTGGTTAATCAGGAAATTAACACTAGTAGTTTAAGGCAATTTGGAATGGTGCCAAAGATGTATAGAACTTTCCTTAGACTGAATAAGTACCTTTCCTGCAGCTTTAACATTCAATCTCTCTCTGGTAGACCTAGAGACTTCAGATAGGTTTTTACACTTCTCCAAAATCACTATTCCACCCCCAGAGTAATCACCATCTTATCAGAAATATTTACTAGCACATAGGCAAATTTTGAAATCTGATATGGTGTAGTCTAAGAGTTTTAAACACACCCTTATAGACTAACATATAGTTCCTCTTCTTTATCTTAGGATTTACTTGATTGTCTTCCAATGTTCTTCTCCTGGATCAATGCGATACCTACTCATTACTCCCACTCAACAACAGTGTCTGGTCTAAGGCATACAAAAGCATATCTAAGACCTCTCACTGTTGATGTAAGAAATTCTTTCATGGCTTTATCTTTTCTGGAATAGTTAAGACTTTTCCTTAGATAAATAAAATCTATACCTTAGAAGTTGTGAAGCTTCTATAGATTGCCATTAGAAAGAAAATGCTTCAGCATCTTACTAAAGTAAGTTGCTTGCATTAGAGTAAATAATTACCAGGTATACCACAAGCCATAGGTTTAGATAAACTCAAACCTATAATAGTAGGAACAGGAAGTTTGTTAAGTCCATTGAATAGACTTATAAACAAAATTTCCTTTTATGTCCTTGTAATAGAAAACTTTAGGTTATTCCATGTGAATGGATTAAACCATAGTTCTATTGGCTTTCTTCTTATTTTCTTATCTTGACAATCCATTACTTGTTTAAACTCACAATGGATTTTAATCACTAGTGTCTCCCAAGTCATAAGAAGGTGAGTTCCTAGAAACTCTCTCACTACGACAAGGTACCGTTAATTATGTCGAAGAAAACTAAATGGTATTAACCTCTTTGGTTGTGACAAGACAACAGAGGCAGTGGGATCATCATATATTATATAAGATGATAGAACACTTTTGGAATCAAGAATTAAATATCTCCTTTATTTTCTACTTGTTTTCAGACTTAGTCATTTTCTTAGAAAAGTAGTATTTGTTTGAACAAACACTTTCTTATCTATTGACAATGGGATGGTCCACCCCTAATCATTTAGAATAGCTAACAAACCATGGTTAACAGTTCTAGCTTTTCTTAAGATTTTGATTAGGTCATCCATGAATCTGGTAATGATTTACGTTAAGTATACAACCATTACATCATTCTGAAATTGTATTACCATAGAAGGAATTAGGCAACGACTAAAAGTAATTCAATCATCAACATGCCACTCGAAATTTCTGGGGAGGTAAGTTTGGATATAATTCAAAAATCAATTTAATGATCTTTGAACCGCATATCTACTAACTATTTCTCCACCCCTATCGTTCGCAAGATCTTTAACCACATACCTTAATGGTGTTTAACCATTGCTAGAAATTAATGAAATTTTTCAAACATTTCAAATTTCTTTGCATAAGGTATAATCTAGAGTTATCGTTTTAAGAATACAACGAAAAACTCATATCCACCCCTGAATGTACATCCATCTGCGAATGAGATGAACTACTTTTAGTGGATATAGGCATATTAACTCTTTGCAGAGATTGATCTTGTCAAATCCATTATGAACAAGATACAAATGCTATAGATTAAAAAAAATGTGGTAGTGTCTATTGATGACATAGGTTTAGTTACATCAAAGAGTTCTTAGAATACTGCAAGTGGATCCTGGTCACAGAATACCTAACTCATATTCCATACAGTTTTAATCCATTAATAGAAGATGGATATAAACACTTGAGAAAGTGTAACTGTATTGTATTCTGGAATTAGAAATATAAGAAAATTTCTATTTGGAATCTAAAATTAAAGTCAAAGACTTAAATTCAACCAAATTTAATGAGTAATTCTTTCTTGGACCACCACTACTAATACAAACTCTAAGTCAGATTTGTCCATACAAGTAGGAGATTTCTAAGATTGAGGATTTATATCAATTGGGAATAGAATTTCGGGGTTATAATCATATGCGTCATTTAATTTCTTAAGAGAAAATATAATGACATGAAATGATTCATAGACCATTCATCCAATGATATATTTGAAAGCTAATTCGAAATGAATAAGCTAAGAGGAATTAGGATAATTTCGTTTAAAATAAGAATCCAACGATGCTTCGATTAGCGAAAGTCAAAGTAATCTTATTTATATAATCTTCTTGTTTCATATCGTAAAAATACTAGTCTAAGGTGTCATCAATTGATGAACAGCTAGATGTCGCATATACAATATTTATCTTTCGAGATCTAACACTATTATGTATGTCTAATGGTGAAAATCCATTAGGGATTTATCTCATTAGATAAACAAGCCAAGTTAGACCAACAATGAAGATTCGAAATTAAACTACAACTTAATAACAGAAAATAACATGGTTCAATATAAATTCATACACAATTCAGAAATTATAAACATATAGTAAGTAGGAATGACAAGTGAAAATACTAAAACTTACAATCCTAAATAATTTCCAAGGTTTTCAACAAACTGATATCAGTGTCCCGTTTAGGCGAGAGTCAAAGCTACCATTCATTGAATAGAGTTGTCAGCTCGTCTAAAATGTTAAACATTCTAGCAACCTTTTATTCGATCAAGATTGGAATTCAGCGTTGTCCCGTTTAGGCGAGAGTCAAGGCAATTCTATCTTATGAGCTTCCACCATTGTTTCATAATTTGCAAGTCAAGTATGGTCGCCACCATTAGGGTGATCCATACCATACAAAACACTTACAAACTACTTATCATGCGAGGTTAAACGGTGCGAAATTGCTAATGAACGTTCCTCCATTAGGGAGGATTACTCACTAAAACAAACGCGGTGTAAAACCCACAATGGAGATCGAATGTCTCTATAATAAAGCTCATTATTTGAAAAGAGTTGTATTTTCTTTTATTCTCTTTATTTATTCTATTTATTTTAAATATATATTTATTTAATTAAAATTTCCAATTTAGAATGAAAAATTCTAAATATAAATTTTAATTTAATATTTATAAATTTTACTTAGATGGATATGAAAATAACATGAATTATTTCCATCTTAGTAATAATTTCCAATAAATATTTAGAAAAAAAATATTTAAGTTGTTACAAAATTAAATTAATTTACAACTCAAATTTAATTTTCTATAAATATATATTGCATTTCGAAAAATTAAAGTATATAAGAATACAATTTTCGAAAAATGCATATTAAAATAAAAAATAAATCCTGGAAAAATTATTCTAATTTAATGTTGGCCCAAAATTAATTAATAAAATTAATTTACAACAAAAAATATAATTTTCCTATTTAATTAAATATATAAGAAAAATTACAAATATTTAAGTATGATGATGAAAATCAACTTAAATATTAATTTTCTATTTAATTAAATACACTAGAAAAATACTTTAAGCAAAAATATCACCTATCTAGATTTTCCTTTGACTAATTAATTCTATTTCTAATAATATACTTTAATTCAATTTATTTTAAATTAATCAATAAATGAAAAAATCATTGATTTAAGTTGATCCAAGAATTAATTAAAATAATTAATTTACAACTTAATCTATTTTTCAAGATAAAATTCGAAATTCTAGCATTTAAGAAATGCAATTTCGAAAATTGATTAATAAAATAAAGAAAAAATATATTTTGAAAATTATTTAAATTTAGTTGAAAAATTAAATTTCAACTAAAAATAATTTTCTATTTAATTAAATGTCATGAAAAAGAAATATTTAAGTATGATGATAAAATCAACTTAGATATTTAATTTTCAAATTAATTAAATGTATTAAATTCAAGAAATAAATAATTAAGTGTAGAGAAGACTTAATTATTAATCTCTAGTTTAATACTAGGAAAAATATACTTAAAATAAATTGTACCAAAATTAATTATTTAAATAATTAATTTCACAATTTATAATATTTTCCTATTTAATATTAGAAATAATAAGTAGTCTAGAAATAACTATCTAGAAAATATCTTATTTGACTAAGTATCTTTTCCACAAAATTTGAAAAAATATCTAATTTAAGTTGTACTAGAAAAATCTAGAACTTAAATATTTTCAAATTTAAATTTAATTAAATATCAAAAATTAAGTTGTAACCACTTAATTTGAAAATATTCCATTTTAAGTTAATATTTGAAAAGATATTAACTTAAAAAAAATATCTAAAGAATCTTAATAACCAATGCCTAAAATTCCTCAACTTAGTTTTGAAATTTTGAATTCAAAAGATATTCAGATTTAAGTTGGTTAGTTGAAGATAACTAAATATCAACTTAAATAGGAATATTTAATGAAAAATTTAAATTAAGCTCCAGAAAGAATCTAGATGGTTATAACTCTATATTTAATTAAATACAAGAAAATACATATAGTTTAGCTTAGAATAAAAAATTCTTTAAACTATATTTTTCTTAAATTAATTTCAAAATAAATGAAATTAATTATGTTGCTAATCAATTTTATTAGGTTAAACTAGTTTAATTAACCTAGTACAGTCATTCAAATCAGCAAATGGGCCTTCACAATTGGGGTGGTTTGTGTGAGGGGGTGCTGGGTTCAGTATGTCGTACCCACTTCTATGGCTCCCAACTCTCACACAAGGCCCAAAAGAGAGGAATTTAACCTTAATAAGAACAACTGTTATTCATTGAATAAGCCCAATAACTAAATGGGCCTAAATAAATTCTATCAAGAACTATGATAATTTATTTTAGCAACAACAACCTATATGTATCTATAATCAAATTAAACACATAGGCTCACACAGGCACACTTTGGATGGGTCCTATCATGTTGCTAGGTCATACACAGATGAAAGAAGATTGTAAAATTTACCTGTTACAAATTATTAACTTGACCAAGGGAGCCATCAGATCATTAGATCTGGCAAAAAGTAACCATGGCTATTTGCAATCAAGTAATAATAGGTTTTGAAAACTTACAAACAAGCTAAAACACATACTCCTGCAACAGGGTTAGTTGGATAGTTGGATGTAGGATTTATTTAATTTTAAATTAAATATTTAATTTCGAAAATAATTAATTAAATAAAAAAATAATTTTTCGAAAAATTTAAAAAAAAATTTGAAAAATTCGAAATTTTTTTTTTTTTTAAAAAAAAATAAAATTTAAAATTAAACCTACAATTTTTGAAAAATTAGGTTTCAACCAACCTAAATATCATTTCAAAAAAAAATTTGCTAACTACTTTTAAATTTTAAATGTTATTTTATAAATAAAAATTAAATTAAAAATCAGAAAAGATAAATAAATATCTTTTTCAAATTTTAAATTTAATTTAAATAAATAAAATAACAAAATTTAAAAAATTAGCAAAATATCTTATATCATTTAAAAATTACATAATTATAAATATCTTATTTTTAAATTTAAAATAAGATAAGATATAATCAAATTTTAAAATAAGATAGATTTTTAAGCAAAAAGATAAATACTAATTCTATTCGAATTCAAATTACACTAATATCTTGAATTAATTTAAAAAAAATTAAATTAATTCAAAATGATAATTAGAATTGAATTAGGAATAGTAATAGTATATATACAAAACAATACAAAAAATTGGAAGTTAATTCCATGAAAAAGTATGAAAAATTGAAGAAAAAGGAAAAAATCCGAAACTGTACGGACAGTTCTGCGATCGCAGGAAACTATCAAGACAAAATTTCCGATTTTGTCAAATCTTCAAAAAATCATAACTAATTCAAATAAAATCCAAATTGAGTTCTGTAAAAGGCTAACTTGCTTAATTTTTTCCATACTATCCAATAAAAATAATTCCAGAGATAAAATCGCAATTATTTTTCACGAAAATTTCACAAACATCAATCAATCATCAAATAACACTCAATACAACATGATACCATCCAAAGAACATACAAACAATCGTTTTAAAGTCCAAATTACATGTAAGTAAATCAATTACCATGGCTCTGATACCAGTTATTGGAAATTATTTTACCAGGATCTTAGATCTACTCACAAGTATGTTTATTAACATCCTAAATATGAACTTTCTAAAACGATAAAATAAACACATATAAAGTTTAAGAAACCTTACATTGGGTGCAGCGGAATAATATGACTCCTTCCGTTCAGATATCTAGCCCTTGATTCCTTTCTGTAGCAGAGCATTATCAATATCTGAACCCGGATCTCTTCTCTCGAATCTTTTATCTTTGAAACTCCTTTGCTGATGATCTTTCTTCACGATCTTCCTCACTATGATTGAGGTATCACTTGATGTGTGTGGGCACTACTCTAATCACTAAGAGAGGTTCGAAATATTGAGGAAGAAAAGAGAGAGAGAGTGGCGGCTAGAGAAGAGAGTGGAAGCTCAGGTTTTTCTGATTCAGAAAGTGTGTTATTTTCCTGAAGCCTTCACTATCTATTTATAGCATTCCTCTAGGGTTTGATTTGAATTATATGGCATTAAAATAATGAAAAAATCATTTAAAAAAGATGACATAAGTGGCCGGCCCTAGGATAGGTGGACTGGGCCTTGATTTTTGCAATTTTGCAATTTTAACACCTTTTGTATCTGATTTTCTCAAAAATGCCAATTTCCTAATTCAATCATTTAAATGCCAATTCTAACTATTTAATAACTATAAATAATTATTAAATAATATTGTCATTTATCATATTTATTAATTGAACCATACAAAGTATCATAATTAACAAATATGCCCCTATAAACTCTTTCTTTACAATTTCGCCCTTACTTAGTGAAAATTTCACAAATAGACATAGTCTAACTTGTGAATTATAATTGATTAATCAAAACCAATTACATGAGTCTTACAAGCAATATTATCTCAACTAGTGGGGGGACCATGGGTCTATATAACCGAGCTTCCAATAAGTAGATCAAGAATTTAGCACTAAAATTCACTAACTTATTAATTCTTCGTTGAATCCACGCATAGAACTTAGAATTGCACTCTCAGTATATAGAATGCTCTATATGTTCCACCATATAGACACATCATTAGTTATCCATTGTTATAATCCTAATGTGATCAATGATCCTCTATATGAATGATCTACACTGTAAAGGGATTAAATTACCGTTACACCCTACAATGTATTTATTCCTTAAAACACTTGACCCCGTATAAATGATATTTCAGCTAATGTGAAATGAGTACTCCACCATTTATGTTCGTTTGGTCAAGCTCGAAGGAGATCATCCTTTGCTTACTATTCGCCAGATAGAAGCTATAGATTCCATGTTTATGATAGCGCTCCCACTCAATTGCACTACCGTGTTCCCAAAATGTACGTATCACCCTGACCTAAAAGTAGGCTTAACTAACAAATCAAAGAACACGAATAGCCTTTCAAGATTGAGCCTAATCATAACAGGATTAAGAACATTTGATCTAGGATCAACTAGGCGATATTGACTTGAATAGATTTTACGGTAAGTTTAATTAAATCTAAGTCAAAGTTCAATATCGGTCCCTTCCAATGCATACTCCATGCATCCAACCTGAGCTTTACTTTAACCAATGCTCTGGAAAGAACATAGCACTTCTCCAAATGCAAGTAAACTCTGTTGTAGATTATCATATCAGTAAAACCCTATGTCTGATAAATCTAGGAAACTTTATTCACATAGTCATGTTTACTTTCCAATGTGTTGACGACACAATAAACAGGATCAAGTATGTGAAAAGGGTTTCAGATGAATTTATACATTATATACATATAATCATGAAATAAATCATGTGAACCATGCAACATTAAATGTTAAGTCTGATCTATATTAATAAGTAAATCTGATTATATTGAAATGAGTTTTATTTGGGGCATAAAACCCAACAATTATCATATCAGTAAAACCCTGTGTCTGATAAATCTAGGAATCTTTATTCACATAGTCATGTTTACTTTCCAATGTGTTGACAAAACAATAAACAGGATCAAGTATGTGAAAAGGGTTTCAGATGAATTTATAAATCAAATAGACAAGCAATGGATAAGATGAACCAAAACATACACAAATGAATGAAAAATACTTCTGTTTCTTTATTGATGTTGAATAAAATGGATTACATTGAAATGGAGTTTTATTTAGGGCATTACCAACTTTGACCGACACTAACTCGCCATTACCAACTTTAAGCTTTAACTCTTCTGGAAGCAGACTTTCCCAAGTTTCAAGCAGCTGCAGTGAAGAACATACATGGTTAGTAGACCCAGAATCAACAATCCAAGTGGATTTTTTGTTCTCTAAAACACATGATTCAAAGACAAAAGCATTACCTTCGTTTGAATTGTTTAGAAGCCGGGAACATCGTTCTTCTTGATGTCCCTTTTCATTACAATTCGAACATAGAATATTATGTTTGATAATTGTACTTGAAGAAGCAGCTTTGCTAGAGCCTTCATGCTTAATCCTTTTCCTCTGATTAAGATTTGCAAACCCAGGAGGACCCGTTGCAATCAGATTCCGTTCATGCGCTCGTAATTCTGCTTCGAGCTTGTCCATGTCGAAGGAGTTGAAATTGTTGATCATGTAAGAAACAACAAATTCATTATACTCCGGAGGAAGACTATTAAGAATGAATTGGACCCATTGTTCTCTTGATAAATCAATTCCTAGTAGATTTGCCTTTTGGAACTTCAGATTCATCATCAACAGGTGCGAGTTTATGCAACTACCAGGATGCATTTTCACACTATAGAGTTCTTTTGCTAAGATATTAACTAGGAGGGGATCGGGGTGAGGGTTATTCATATTGGCACTACAACGCATCAATAAAACAGAAGTAAGGTTTTGGTTCATAAATTCATACACATGTTCAGAAATAACAAATAATCACATATGTTATAAAAATACTAAATCTAACATAGTTTATTTTCCAAGGTTTTCAACAAACTGATACAGTGTCCAGTTTAGGCGAGAGTCAAAGCATCATCCATTGAATAGAGTTGTCAACTCATCTAAAATGATAATCATTCTAGCAACCTTTTATTCGATCAAGATTGGAATTCAGTGTTGTCCCGTTTAGGCGAGAGTCAAGGCAATTCTATCTTATGAGCTTCCACCATTGTTTCATATTTTGTAAGTCAAATATGGTCGCCACCATTAGAGTGATCCATACCTTATAAAACACTTACAAAGCTACTTATCTTTCGAGATTAAACGGTGCGAACTTGCTAATGAACGTTCCTCCATTAGGGAGGATTACTCACTAAAACAAACGCTATGTAAAACAAACAATGGAGATCGAATGTCTCTTGATTAAAGCTCATTATTTTAAAATATGTATTTTATTTAATCATTTATTCTGTATTATAATAATGAAAAATTATAAATTAAAGTTTGTTTTGAAAAAAAAATTTATTAAAAATATCCAACTTTAATTAAATTTCTATTATTATTTAAATTCGAAATTTAAAATAGAATAAATTTGAAAAAATATCTTGTTTAAGTTGTTTAGAAGAATCTAAAAAAAATCAACTTAAATATCTTTCAAATTAGATTTAATTAAATATAAAATTAAGTTATAACCACTTAATTTGAAAATATTCCATTTTAAGTTAATATTTGAAAAAATATCAACTTAAAAAATATCTAAAGAATCTTAATAACCAATTCCTAAAATTCTTCAACTTAATTTTGAAATTTAAAATTTAAAAGATATTCAGATTTAAGTTGATTAGTTAGAGATAACTTATTTCAACTTAAATAGGAATCTTTAATGAAAAATTTAAATTAAGCTTGAGAAAGAATCTAGTTGGTTATAATTCTATATTTAATTAAATACAAGAAAATACATATAGTTTAGCTTAAAATACTTTAAACTATGGTTTTCTTAAATTAATTTCAAAATAAATGAAATTAATTATGTCGCTAATCAATTTTATTAGGTTAAACTAATTTAATTAACCTAGTACAATTATCCAAATCAGACAAATGGGCCTTCAAAATTGGGGTAGTTCATGTGAGGGGGGGCTGGGTTCAGTATGTCGTACCCACTACTATGGCTCCCAACTCTCACACAAGGCCCAAAAGAGAGGAATTTAACCTTAAAATGAACAACTGTTATTAATTGAATAGGCCCAAAAACTAAATGGGCCTACATAAAATCTATCAAAAACTATCATATTTTATTTAGCAACAACAACCTATATGCATCTATAACAAAAATGAAACATATAGGCTCACACAGGCACACATTGGATGGATCCTATCATGTTGCTAGGTCATACACAGATGAAAGAAGATTGTAAAATTTACCTGTTACAAATTATTACTTGACCAATTGAACCATGGGTTAAAATCAGATCATTGGATCTGTCAACAAGTTAACCATGGCTATTTGCAATCAAGCAATAATAGGTTTTATAAAACTTACATACAAGCTAAAACACATACTCCTGCAACAAGATGAATTGGATAGTTGGATGTAGGAATTATTTAGAGTAATTTGCGGTATAAATACCTAAGTTTTATGCTGAGTAACAGATAAATACCTAAGTCATATTTTTGGCGGTAAAAATACCTTCCGTCACTACTGTGGAACTTCCGTAGGTACCTCGCCGTTAAGTGTCAGATCAGTACCTACATGGCACGTTGTGATTGGTCCAGGTGGATTTATTTTTATTTTTTACTTTAAATAATCATTTAATATTTTAAAAATTAATTTTAAATTATAAAAAATAAAAAAAATATATTTTTTTTCTTTTTACTCTCTCTCTATCTTTTCGTCTTCTTCTTGGCACACCTGTTCATCTTGCTTCTTCAACCTATCGCCTCCTCCTCCTCCTTCTTCATCTTCGTCTTCTTGCTTCTAGCCCCAAAGCCTTGAAATCGAAACCCCCTGCCTTCTCCCTCTCGCTTGGTTCTTCCTCTTCGCACACCCGTGTTCTTCTTCTTCTTCGTCTGGATTTCTGGACCCCGTGTTCTTCTTCTTCTATGTCGATACCCGTGTTCTTCTTCTTTTTCGTTTGGATTTCTGGACCCCATCAAGTCGCACACCCAGATCTGCTCAAGAACCATGTATGGGGTCATTGCTCTTCTCCCTCATCGGCCTCGGCCTGCGAACACTCCTCACCAACGCCTTCTTCCTCCTCACCATCGGAGCAGCTCTATTTCACCACAGTGCATCCTCCTTTTCCTCTCTTCTCGAAAACTTGTGAATCAGAGGCTTGACCATGAAAATACAATGTGGTTTGTGCTTTTATTTTTGGGTTTGAGTTTTATTTATGTTTATAGATTTGTAGTTTTGGCTTGAGCATAGAGTTACTCTACCTCATTTAAGGGTTTCAAAATCAAAGTTTTGCTTAGATCTGACTGTTTAATTTGTATTTTGTTTGTAATATTTAGTTTTGATTTGGGATCCTAATATTAAATTTTGTTCTTGTCAAATTCTGGGTTTGCCGTGAATGTGTTAAACAAATTTTGTATAGTTTATGAATATTTTGTTGAAGAATTTGGGTTTGTTAAAAATCTGAATTTAATTTGTTTAACTGGTTTCAATTTCTCAAATTTGAGTTTATTTTTTAATTCAAAGAAAAAAAATTAAGTTCAGAAACTAATCCTATTCCTGAATGGATGAATGTGATTTTTAGTGATAAATGCAGAGATTTAGTTGGTGATGGCATACAAGTATTTGTGACCACTGCAGTATGTGTGTATCTTGACATCAAGACCATCGATTTCAATACCTATGATGAACTCTTTTCTGGGCTTACCAACCCCAAGCATGAAATGAAAGTGAAAGAAATAATGTTTGTATCTGTCTGCAGTGGTGCGGTTGAGACTCTAGGGAAAACATCTCATCAGGTTTTAATGCGTCCCACTTTCAAGGAGAAACATTTAACTATTATTAAAACAATGAAAAAGAAATAAATGTTAAAAAATAAAAATTAATTATATTTAGTTTTTTATTATTTTTTTTTATAATTTTTAAACATTTAAATAATAAATAAAAAAAATTAATGACATGGACCAATGAACGAGTGACACGTGGATCGTGACCTGGCACTTAACAACGAGGTACCTACGGAAGTTCCACACTAGTGACGGAAGGTATTTTTACCGCCAAAAATATGACTTAGGTATTTATCTGTTACTCGGCATAAAACTTAGGTATTTACGCCGCAAATTACTCAATTATTTAATTTTAAATAATTATTTTTGAAAATATTTAAATAATAAACAAAATATTTCGGTTTTTAAAAATAAAATAATAAAAAAAATTTAAAATTAAACCTATAATTTTTGAAAAATTAGGTTTCAACTAACCTAAATATCATTTAAAAAATAATTGTTAATTACCTTTTAATTTTTTAAAGTTATTTTATAAATTAAATATAAAATAAAAAAAAAATATTTTCAGATTTTATAATTTAATTTAAATAAAATAACAAAATTTAAAAAATTAGCAAAATATCCTACTTCTATTTAAAATTAAATGATTATAGTTATCTTATTTTAAATTTATATAAGGTCAAATATTTAAAAAAAAAAAAATTAATTTAAAAAATATTTAATATCTGACCTTTAAACTTAAAAAATAAGATCAAATAATCAAATTTAAAAATAAGATATAAAATCAAGCAAAAAGATAGATTTTTATTTGTTTTTAAATTCAAATTATACTAATATCTAAAATTAAATTTAAAAAATTCAAATTAATTTATTTATGATATTAGATTTAAAAATTGAAAAGTAAAAATCAAAATACAAAACTACACAAAAAATCAGAAGTTAATTCCATGAAATAGCATGAAAAATCGAAGAAAAACGAAAAAATTGCGAGCTGTACGGACAATATGCATTGCATACTGTCCGCGCGCGCATCAGAGTGCATGACCGAGAATCCTCGGTGCAGGAGGCTGCATGCAGCCTCTCCACGCCCGCGAGGCTCGATTTCAGACAAAAAACTTGTCTGTGCGCGTGTTGTCCGAGGGTTGCCCCTCATCCGCGCGCGTGAGTAGATGCACCACCCCTGATATTTTTCGAAACTTCAAAAAATCATAACTAATTCAAATTAAATCGAAATTGGGTTCTGTAAAAAAAGTAAATTGCTTAATTTTTTCCATACTATCCAATAAAAATAATTCCAGAAACAGATATTCAATTATTTTTCACGAAAATTCACAAACATCAATCAATCATCAAACAACACTCAAAACAACATGATACCATCCAAAACACAAACAAATCGTTTTAAGTCCAAATTTCTTGCAATCAAATCAATTACCATGGCTCTGAGGCCAGTTGTTGGAAATTATTTTACCAAGATCTTAGATCTACTCACAAGTATGTTGATTAACACCCTAAATATGAACTTCTAAAACGATTATGAAATAAACACATATAAAGTATGAGAAACCTTACATTGGGTGTAGCAGAATAAAATGTCACCTTCCGTTCAGATCTCTAACCCTTGTATCCTTTTTGTCGCAGAGTATTATCAAGATTTGAACCTTGATCTCTTTCTCTCCTTCTTTAGTGTTGAAACTCCTTCTTGTTGAATGTCTTTCTTCACGATCTTCCTCACTATGATTGAGGTATCACTTGTCGTGCGTGGGCACTACTCTATCACTAAGAGGTTCGAAATTCAAGAGAGAAGAAGAGAGTATAGGTGCTGGCTAGGGTTTAGAAGAGAAGGCTCAGGTTTTTCTCTGAAGGAAATCAGAAAAGAAAGTGTAAATTTCCTGAAGCCTTCACTATCTATTTATAGCATTCCACTAGGGTTAGGTTTGAATTATTTGGCATTAAAATAATGAAAATATCAGATGATAAACCCTATAAAAGTGGCTGGCCATGGCTATGTGGATTTGGGCCTCACTTTTTGCAATTTTGCAGTTTTATCATTTCTGCATCTCATTTTCTCAAAAACGCCAATTTTCAAATTCAACCATTTAAATGCCAATTCTAACTATTTAATAACTATAAATAATTATTAAATAATATTGTCATTTATCATATTTATTAATTGAACCATACAAAGTATCATAATTAACAAATATGCCCTAAAAACTCTTTCTTTACAATTTCGCCCTTACTTAGTGAAAAATTCACAAATAGACATAGTCTAATTTGAGAATTATAATTGATTAATCAAAACAAATTATATGAGTCTTACAAGTAATATTATCTCAACTAGTAGGGGGACCATGGGTCTATATAACCGAGCTTCCAATAAGCAGATCCAGAATTTATAATCCAAATTCACTGACTTATTAATTCTTCGTTGAATCCATGCATAGAACTTAGAACTGCACTCTCAGTATATAGAATGCTCTATATGTTCCACCATATAGACACATCATTAGTTATCCATTGTTATAATCCTAATTTGATCAATGATCCTCTATATGAATTATCTACACTGTAAAGGGATTAGATTAGCGTTACACCCTACAATGTATTTTATCCTTAAAACACTTAACCCCGTATAAATGATATTTCAGCTTATGTGAAATGAGTACTCCACCATTTATTTTTGTTTGGTCAAGCTCGAAGGAGATCATTCTTTACTTACTATTCGCTAGATAGAAGCTATAGATTCCATGTTTATGTTAGCGCTCTCACTCAATTGCACTACCGTGTTCCCAAAATGTACGTATCACCCTGACCCAAAAGTAGGCTTAACTAACAAATCAAAGAACACGAATAACACTCTTGAGATTCAGCCTAATCATAATAGGATTAAGAACATTTGATCTAGGATCAACTAGGCGATATTGACTTGAATAGATATTACGGCAAGTTTAATAAATCTAAGTCAAAGTTCAATATCGATCCCTTCCGATGCATACTCCATGCATCCAACCTGAGCTTTACTTTAACCAATGCTCTGGAAAGAACATAGCATTTCTCCAAATGCAAGTAAACTCTGTTGTAGATTATCATATCAGTAAAACCCAGTGTCTGATAAATCTAGGAATCTTTATTCACATAGTCATGTTTACTTTCTAATATGTTGACAAAACAATAAACAGGATCAAGTATGTGAAAAGGGTTTCAGATGAATTTATAAATCAAATAGACAAGCAATGGATAAGATGAACCAAAACATACACAAATGAATGAAAAATTCTTCTGTTTCTTTATTGATGTTGAATAAAATGGATTACATTGAAATGGAGTTTTATTTACGGCATAAAACCCAACAATAAACACCTGCAATCCAAGGTCTGTTCAAGATCCGATCCTTCGAAGATACTCTTGAAAAAATCAGTAAATTCAACGCCAATAGCGTTTCTATCAGTGATCCAGACATTATTCTTGTTCAATATACTTTCAATGGCGTTTCTCCTTCCTCTAATTGCTGCCTAGAGAAAAAAGAATCTAGAACACCTTCTTTGACCCAAGTGATTCTTGCACGCTACTTCCAATAAAGCGCTTTCCTGGTCAAAGTTTCGTTCAGGGATCGACGAATTTCACATTCTTTTCTCCAATCCCGGGCTCCGGTAGGAAGCCTTTGTAAATTTTCCAGTTTTTATTCCAGATCTTTAATCTTCCAATCAATCTTTTCATATTGCATTCTATTCCAATGAATAAGTGCTACTCTCCACTAATATATATATACCATACTAATTAAATTATATACCACAATTAAAATATATATACCATAATAACAAAATTATATACTACAATTATATGTAATAAAATAAAAATTAATTAAATTTTATTTAAAATAAATAATCATACAATCAAAATATATAAAAATAATAATTAAATATATGTAGCATGCCAATAAAATTATATACATACATTAAAATATTTTTATTATGCTAATAAAATTATATACTACTATTATACATATCAAAATAAAAAATAAATATCATCTAAAAATAATAATATATCATACAACAAAATAAAAATATACTGTACAACAAAATCTATATACCAACAACCCACAACAACTCATAAAAAATTAAAAAAATTGACATAACTTTTAAACAAAAAAGATTATAACAAAACTAATATAGGTATACCATAATCTTTAAATAATTTGCTTCTAATTCTAAAAAAGTGAGAAAAAAATTAATGATTTTTTTTATGTGACAAAAAGCAATATTAGTAATAAATAGTTTAAAAAGGTCATTTCTCTACAAGTTTTGAAATGAGGATATTTACTAACATAGTCCTATGATTTAGGGTTATTTGCTATAATTGTTTGAAATGATCACATATACTAACATAGTCCTATGATTTTAGGCCGTTTGCTATAATTTTCCTTTGTTAAATGACAAAATGGACCTTGTATTTTCCAAAATAGTAAAAATAGAACTCTGAGCTTAATTTTTGACAACCTTTTTTTTTCTAATATAACAAAATTGAAGACAATTCCTAATACGAACAGATACAGAAAATGTAAACAGTTTTGTTATAGCACTTGTAGATCGGATTATAATTAAATTTTATTTTGACAAAAAATCAATTCAGAATCCTATTTGTACTATTTTAGAAAATACATGATCCATTTTGTTATTTAACAGAACAGAGGGTCTAATTAATAACTTTTGTAAAACACAGAGTCCAAAATAATATTTACCCATAATTATACGTTGATTTTGTTTTATTTACATTATATTTATTTCAAAATATTAATGTTATTTATTTTTTTCTCCTTTTTGAGTTTTTTTTTTTCTTTCATTAAACAATTCTACCAAACAATATCTTATAGGGTAGTAATTATATTGACACATGTCCCAATACTATATGTTAGATGGGGAATTGGTCACACTCTCTAGACAAAAGATCTACTTTTTTTTTTTTTTCTGAAGGAATGTAAGGTAAACTCATTTTCTTCAAATAAGTTATAAAAGAAATGTACTATTTTGAAAATGATAGTGAGAAATAACAATGCTTAAAATTGAAGAAATGATTAATTGACATTATCCTGTTAACTTGATCAGTTCAAATTTTCTAGTTAGTTATGATTGTATTGTATTGTACATAAATTAATAATTTGTGGCTTACTTTTGGTTCAAGGTAAGGTGACTAATAAGCTCATCATACACTGAAAGTACACTTTACAACTTCTTCCTATCATGTGTACGTCTCAATTAGTTGAAGTTAGGTTATATATTTGGTACTATCAATGGATATTGTGACTATCTCTCTCTATATTTTTATATATTAAAAGTGTCTATCTAACGGCATTTCTTGGTTTAACATTCTTGGTTTAACAGAATATACTTAAAAATAAAAGAATATTCTGTTAAATTTAACGATTAGGTTTGATCTGCTGTTAAAAAATAAACCCAATAATTAAACCCAAAAAATTAAACAATCTTTTAAATAAACAATCTTTTAAATATTAATAATCTCTTTTTAAATTAAAAAAATCATCTTAGCCACATATTTCTCTAACAAACCTATCTTGGGAGAATATTAATAATTTTTTTATTTATTTTTTTTAAAAAAATATAGATAAAATATCTTGAAAAGATAATATAAAAGAAGATTGATTGTGTTGGGTTAAAGATTTTTGGGCTTGGGCTTAAAAAAAATAATAATAAAAAAAGATGAAATGGGCTGTAATTAGTATTTACCTTATATGTTTGTGCTTATTTTTAGTTTTATTTTTAATTTTACCACCAAGAGGAGAAGGTTGAAAAATATTAGAATATGAAAATATTATTGGTGCTTATTAGTAATTTGCAAAGAATGTGAAAGTCTATAAATATATAGTTGTGTAGCTATTATTAGATATGAAATGAGATAATAGAACTTTTTTCAATTAGAAGATTAATGTACATTTTACTATTAATAACATACATTATTATAACACAACTATGTTTTACTTACTAAATATACTGACACATATTTTATTTTTATAAAACAAATCGTTCAAATAATTATACAATTTTAATTATTAATTAAAATAAAAAACTAAAATATTAAATAAAACTAACACTACGTGGCTTGGCACGTAACAATTACCTAGTATATATATATATTTGATTTGGTGGAAGAAACAAGAGTTTAATAATAGATGCTTAACATTATTGAATCAGTCTATATTTAATTACAGGAACTTTTCCTAATTCTTAAAAATAGATGTATTGGTGTATTTCTTTCCATTTTAATTCTGAGACATTATATAAATTTATTTGTTTTATCTATAGGTCACAATGTTCATACTAATTATTTAGGAGATCCTTCAAATTTTTCAAAAAAAAAAAAAAGGTTAGGAACCATTTAGGTACCTAAATTATAGTTGAATATATTTCGTTACATATATTTTGAAGTTTTTTTTTTATTATTATTTTTACATTTAAAAGTAATTTTTTTTTATATTTATTTTTCTTACGTTTCTGCAACAGGTTGTATAAACTCTAATTTTGACACCTTAAATAATTTTAAATATTTTAAAATTTGCATGATGTCGTAATCATACTATAAGGAACTCTGTTGTAAAAAATAATTAGAGGATTTGTATGAGAGAATTCGCAATTATATGTACATTTGTTTTGGTAATTATTAATGATGAAAACTCGTAAACCAAGTGGTCGGTCGAAAAATAAAAATTTACAGAGAAATGTTAAAAGGTACTAGTGGTGCCTAGTATTTTCTTATGTGTCAGTATCGTTATTGATCCAACTAAGTATCGAATCCCACATAATTTAATATAATAGTTTTTAGGAAGTATCGCTAGCCAATCGCAACGTGACATGTTGAGAAGGTACTAGGCACCACTAGTGCTTAATAGCAATGCTCAGAGTTATAATGATATATCAAGAAAGGTGATATAAATGATGAAACGTAAAACAAAATATTGTCAAATATTAATATTGTTGGGTTTTATGCCCTAAATAAAACTCATTTCAATATAATCAGATTTACTTATTAATATAGATCAGAAATAACATTTAATGTTGCATGGTTCACATGATTTATTTCATGATTATATGTACATAATGTATGAATTCATCTGAAACCCTTTTCACATACTTGATCCTGTTTATTGTGCTGTCAACACATTGGAAAGTAAACATGACTATGTGCATAAAGTTTCCTAGATTTATCAGACACAGGGTTTTACTGATATGATAATCTACAACAGAGTTTACTTGCATTTGGAGAAATGCTATGTTCTTTCCAGAGCATTGGTTAAAGTAAAGCTCAGGTTGGATGCATGGAGTATGCATCGGAAGGGACCGATATTGAACTTTGACTTATATTTATTAAACTTACCGTAATATCTATTCAAGTCAATATCGCCTAGTTGAGCCTAGATCAAATGATCTTAATCCTGTTATAATTAGACTCAATCTCAAGAGGCTATTCTGTTAGACTTTTTATTTGGGCTTACATTAAGTTTTATTGGTTTTATTAAAACTTGGGTTGATTGGATAGTTCTTTGCTATGTTAGCCCATGTTGTTGGTGATCAATTGTTAATGGGCTTAGCATCTGTGTGTAAAGTCTAGGTGAAGCAGAAGTGTGGGCTTTTCTAGTTGACTGAAGCCTTTGATGAGCAGGCCCAGCCCAACTAGGGTTTTGTAGCTAAGTCCCCTCCCTAACTCTATAAATACATATTGTCTCATCACAATTGTATACCTTTTGATAATCAGATAAATAAACTGCTTCTGATTTAGAGATCTAGGGAGGAAGACTTAGTTGATAGTATTGCACTATCAAAGTGGAGTAACTGCTGCGGATCAAACAGAGATAATTGTTATGGATCAATCAGGTACACATACCTAATTATTATATCTTATTATTGTGTTCTATGTTATATACAAATAGATCTTGGGTTTATTATTAATTTTTCTAGCATGTGGTATCAAATTGCCTATTGTATATGATTTAGAACCTATAATTAGTATAATTAATTTGCATATGTTAATTATCCATAATTACATATGAATTTCGTTATTATTTTATGTTGAATTTTTTGTTCTTAAATCTTAAAACTTTAGGGGTTTTGTTTATCATCAAATTCTCGTTCTATTGATATATTACATGCATGAAATCATTGTGTATATTAAGAGAATTTTAACTTTAAAGTTTTAGGGTTTATATAATTATAATATGAAATTATAATTTGTGTTCTTTTATTTTATTGTTTTTAATTTAAAATTGATTATAGATATCTCATTCTTAATTGTTTATGAATGTTCTTCAATGATTAATTTTGAATTTTGATCAAGATTGATATCCAAATAATTTTTTTTTTTATGTTCTTTATTTTTTGGATAGCTTTTCTTTAGATCTATTTTTTTTAGCAATTAATAGCCGAAATTAGAGACATAGATCTATTAGAAATTGTAAACCAATCAAAATCCCTCTTTTTCCCCTCCGTTTCGTCACTTTTATGGCCGTAATTTCATCCCGACCCGACCGGGTTTGAACCGGGTCGCACAAGATCTATGTTGCAGCCATGGAAGCTGCTGGAGGTTGAAGACAACCCGCTGGGACGAAGCCCACTCGCGGCTGTCGGAGAGTGAGAGAGAGTGAGGTAGTTTCGTGACTCCGTTTTTGACGATTCTTTTTTTCAATATTATTAGAATTTAATTTATGATTTTTTGGTGATTTTTAATTAATTTTTTGACCCCGTTTAATAATTATTATTATTTTAATGATAATTATGCAGTTAAAAAATTATTAAAAATAATTTTTGATGATTTTTCAAAATCCGTAAATCATAGAAATTTTTTTGGGTTTCTTCTCGTTCCATAAGATATAGTCACTCTCTTATTTGATTTATCTTGACTATGTAATCTCCACCAATATTCTTTCTTTCACATCTTTCCATTATTTGTTGTTCTAAAGTTATAAAACTTGATTGTTTGATACAAAAATAATGTGTTATGGTGGACACTTTATTTTTTTTATTATCAATATAATAAAAGCAATTAATATCTCTCTTTTGGAAATTTGGTTGAAAATTATTAATTTTCAATGATGGTTTTATCACCAAATTTCACATGTTGAAGAAAATATTATATATTTTGGTTGACTATATGTGTAATTACTTGCCCAAAGGTAGTATTTACATATATTAGTTCACATTTCATGAAGTGAGTTAATATTAAATATATATATTTTAATTATTTGCCCAAAGGTAATAATTTAAATATATAAATTTATTATTATTTTTTGCTTGAATTAATACATATTTTTAAGAAATTTATTTGCCCAAAGGTAATAAAATTCTTAAATGATATGTATTTTTTCTTTGTTGTTAACTTCATGAAGGTAGATCATGTGTGTGTTATATTCTCACCCCAAAGGGGAGTTTATAATGACCAGTTGATTCTACAATATTTTCTAATGCATTGCTCATATTGTTTATTCAAGTTTTATTTTTTTGGATTTTTCGGTCTCCTTTCTACGAACAACAATACCGTTTTCATCTGAATTCTGAATGCTTCAACTTTAAGACATGGAAACGAGATGTGAAAATTACTTTAGGCATAATAGATTTGGACTTATGCCTTCGAGAAGAAAAATCTGCTGATCTTATTCTAATATCAGAATTGTTGCCCAAAAAAAAAAAATTCTTCATCCACATTGGAAAAATTCAAATCATCTTAGTTTCATTGCTCTGAACCGTTTAATTCCTGAACATCTTTTGATGGTTTGCCAAACACCTCAAATACTAATGAGTTTTTCAAAGCAAAGAAAAACTATTTCACACTAGTGAAATCGCTAAAGCTGGACATCTTATGGATGAAATGGCAACCATTAAGTATGAAAAATAAAAGGAGTGCGAGATTTTATTCTGAAATTGGTGAATGTTTAGTCCAAGTTGAAAGATCATAATATTTCTCTTCCTGACTCTTTCATTATTCATCGAGCTCTTCATGCACTTCCTGCCTCTTTCAGTCTTATCAAGACAGCCTACAACACTTATAATAAAACATGGAGTTTTAGTGATCTAATTTCTCAGTGTGTAGCTGAAACAAGCAAGCTAACAAAATGAAAAGAATGAGTCTTCTCACTTTGTTTCTCAACTCAAGCCCAACAAAGGATAAAGAAAATATGAAGACAAACAACAACAACCAGAGGCTAAGGGATTTCAAGAAGATAAGTGAGAAGGAGTCAAAGCTTAAAGCGGCACTTATGTTAGCGATGATGTTATCTATGTTGGCATATTTATTCTTGAATTACAGTTTAGTGTTCAGATTGTCTTGAACAGTACTTTCTTGATTCTTACTTTTAAAGTAATTCAGTTTCGCTTCCGCTTATAGTTAAACAATGATTTTCTTTTCGTTTTGCCAATTATAGTGTTGACATTATGTTTGACTCCGAATAATTGGAAACTGTTTTTACTCTGATATTCTTTTCAAATTATCATTGACTTCCTTAGCTTCCTTTTTCAATATTGTGAATATTGTGGATAAGAAATCTTATATTAAGATAACATCCTTATTATTCTGGCACGATAAATCGGGTCATATTTCTAAAGAAAGAATTGATCGATTACTTCTAGCTAAAATTCTTTCTCCTGTTGATGTTTCTGGTTGTGACACTTGTGCTGATTGTACTGGTGAAAAATTGACTAAAATAAGAAAGCAGACTGCTCACTATAGTCACTCTTTATAAGAGATTATCCACACTAACATCAGTAAACCTTATTCCAACACGTTGTGCAGCAACAAGTATTTTATAACTTTTATCGATGTTTTTTTCTTCTTATGGCCTCACCTACCTGATCAGAGACAATCCAACGCTTTTGATAAAGTCAAAATCTTTCGAAATGTTCTTGAGAAATCATTGGGAAGAGTCATCAAAGTTGTTCATTCTGATCGTGGAGGAGAATATTATGGTCGTTATACAGAATCTGGACAACACATGGGGCCTTTTGCAGAGTACTTACAAGAAAATGGTATAGTTGCTCAATACACTATACCTGGTTCACCTGAGCAAAATGGCGTTGCTGAAAGGAGAAATCACACTCTCATGGATATGGTGAGAAGCATGATGAGTAGAACAAATCTTCCAGAGTTTTTATGGGGTGAAGCACTTATGACTGCAACTTATATTTTAAATCGTGTTCCCAGCAAATCTGTTCCCAAGACTTTTTTTTTTTTTTAAGTTGTGGACTGGGCGGAAGCCTAGTCTGAATCATCTTCGTGTATGGGGTTGTCTAGCTGAAGTAAAGATTTATGATCCTAATTTGAAAAAGTTAGATCCGAGAACAAATCGTTGTTATTTCATTGGTTATCCAATGCGCTCAAAAGGCTATCGCTTTTACTGTCCTACTCGTGGTACGCGAATTGTTGAATCTCAGACTGCTAAATTTCTGGAATTTGATGTTGCTGTCAATATTCCTTCAACATCTCTTGAAATAGGGGAGTCATCTAAAGGAATTTGTATTCCTATGTCATTTTCAAGAGATGATAATAGTAGTCTCAATCCTACTCCAGTTGGTAATGCTCTCATTGTTGATGAATTCATTGCTCCCGATATCGAAGATGATGAGGGTTCTATTATTGATGAAGGGCCTATTAATGAAGAAGCTCCTGTTGTTAATGAAGATCCTGTTATTGAAGAAATTCCAGTTGTGGAAGATGTTATTCAAAATAATGATCAACAAATAGAAGCTATTCCAGAAGTACCTCCTCTAAGAAGATCTTAGAGACAAAAGAAGTCAACAAAGTGTCATGATAATTTTGTTTATCTTGGAGAAGGAGAATATGATATTGATCATTTTGTGGATCCTGTCACTTTTAGTGAAGCACTTAATAGTCCACAATCTTCAAAATGGTTAGCAGCTACGGATGAAGAGATCGACTCCATGAAGAAAAATGGTGTATGGGAGCTAGTTTTATTACCTGATGGTTTTAAACCAATAGGTTGTAAGTGGATTTTAAAGGCTAAAAGGGATAAAAAGGGACAAATTGAAAGGTTTAAAGCGTGTTTAGTGGCTAAAGGCTTTACTCAAAGAGAAGGTATTGATTACACTGAAACTTTCTCCCCTGTTTCTACTAAAGATTCATTTAGAATTATTATGGCCTTAGTTGCGCATTTTGATTTAGAGTTGCATCAAATAGATGTTAAAACTATTGTTCTGAATGGAGAATTGAGTGAGCAAATTTTTTATGTCTCAATCTGAAGGCTTCGAGGAAAATGGAAATGACAATTTGTTTTGCAAATTGAAATGATCCATTTATGGTCTCAAACAGGCATCTCACCAGTGGTACTTGAAGTTTGATAAGGTTGTGACACTGTTGGGTTTCATCGAGAACAAGTTTGACTAGTGTATTAATATGAAGATCAGTGGGAGTCATCATATTTTTTCTTTATGTAGACGGTATTTTACTTGCCAGTAATGATTTGTCATTACTAAATGAGACCAAAAGTTTTCTATCTACCAATTTTGATATGAAAGATCTTGGAGAGGCATCTTTAGTTTTGGAGATTGAGATTTATCATGATAAGAATTGAAAATTTCTTGGCTTACCTCAAGAAGCTTACAATAATCGTGTGCTCAAAAGGTTCAACATGGATTTGTGTAAAGCTGGTTTCGTTCCTATTTTGAAAGGGACAAATTTACTAAGCAACATTGTCCTAAGAACAACTTAAAAAGAGAAGCAATGAAGAATATCCCATATGCAAGTGCAGTAGGGAGTTTGATGTATGCTTAGGTTTGCACTAGACCTGATATTGCTTTCATGGTCGATGTTCTTAGGAGATATTTATCTGATCCTCGCCATGATCATTGGGTTGCAACCAATAAAGTTTTGAGATATTTGCATAGAACGAAGAGTTTTATGCTTGTGTATAAGCATGTCAACAATCTTTAAGTTGTTGGTTATTCAGATTCAGATTTTGGTGGTTATGTAGATGATTTAAAGTCAACTTCTGGCTATATTTTCACTTTTGTTGGTGCTGCTATTTCTTGAAAAAGTGTTAAATAGACTTTAATCATATCATCTACTATGTATGTTAAATTTGTTGCATGTTATGGGACATCTTTGTAAGCTTTATGGTTAAAGAATTTGATTTTAGAGATACGACTAGTTGATTCTATTTCCTCTCCTATACTAATCTATTGTGATAATAATATTGTTATTTTCTTTTCAAAGAATAATGAGATTAGTAGTGCTTCTAAACATATGGAAATAAAGTATCTCACTATTAGAGACTTGGTCAAGAAAGGAGACATTGTGACAGAATATTGAAAAACCAAGTTGATGTTAGCAGATCCTCTAACCAAAGGATTAAGTGCCATATTGTTTGATTACATGTTGTTCATATGAGCATTTTATAATCTTTTGTTCCTTTGGGTTAGGGGGAGTTTCTTATTTTATCTTTTGAGATTACATTTATATGTAATTTACTTGTTGATGTTATGAACTACTTTGTGGGCCAATATACTTTTTTGATTATTGGATGTTTATGCTTTCAGTTAGGCTTTGTTATATTCTCGAGAATAATTGAATTGAAAGCATGTAGTTCATATCTTGTTATGATCATTGTATTTTAAGTATATTTACTAAATGACAATGATATTTTGTTGGCTTAATGTTTTAAGCAAGTTTAGTGACACTTACTTATTTATTAAGTAGTGTATGTTTAATTTCACTGGCTTATTTATTAAGCATCACGGTATCAGTGAAATTGAGGACTGATAAGGATATTATGTTATTTTAAATTGATCACATGTTGAACATAATTCCTTACCACACTACTAGACTTATTGACCATGTCGATTTAATACTTTGGTATTTGTGATTATGAATGTCTTTTGTTGAGTTAAAAACAATATGATTGTCATAGTTCATTATCAAAGGTTAAATTGGACCGGTATGTTGAGATGCTATCAGAGAACTATCATTTTTAAAGTGGCCACAAATGTTTTCCTGTTGTTCAACCCATGAGTCGTTTTCAAAAAAAATTATTTTGATATATAATATATATGTATTAAAATTAATGTAGCCCAAGTGGGAGAATGTTAGACTTTTTATTTGGGCTTACATTAAGTTTTATTGGTTTTATTAAAACGTGGGTTGATTGGATAGTTCTTTGCTGTGTTAGCCCATGTTGTTGGTGATCAATTGTTAATGGGCTTAGCATCTGTGTGTAAAGTCTAGGTGAAGCAGAAGTGTGGGCTTTTCTAGTTGACTGAAGCCTTTGATGAGCAGGCCCAGCCCAACTAGGGTTTTGTAGCTAAGTCCCCTCCCTAACTCTATAAATACATATTGTCTCATCACAATTGTATACCTTTTGATAATCAGATAAATAAACTGCTTCTGATTTAGAGATCTAGGGAGGAAGACTTAGTTGATAGTATTGCACTATCAAAGTGGAGTAACTGCTACGGATCAAACAGAGATAATTGCTAAGGATCAATCAGGTACACATACCTAATTATTATATCTTATTATTGTGTTCTATGTTATATACAAATAGATCTTGGGTTTATTATTAATTTTTCTAACATATTCGTGTTCTTTGATTTGTTAGTTAAGCCTACTTTTGGGTCAGGGTGATACGTACATTTTGGGAACACGGTAGTGCAATTGAGTGGGAGCGCTAACATAAACATGGAATCTATAGCTTCTATCTGGCGAATAGTAAGTAAAGGATGATCTCCTTCGAGCTTGACCAAACGAAAATAAATGGTGGAGATTGTTGGGTTTTATGCCCTAAATAAAACTCATTTCAATATAATCAGATTTACTTATTAATATAGATCAGAAATAACATTTAATGTTGCATGGTTCACATGATTTATTTCATGATTATATGTACATAATGTATAAATTCATCTGAAACCCTTTTCACATACTTGATCCTGTTTATTGTGCCGTCAACACATTGGAAAGTAAACATGACTATGTGAATAAAGATTCCTAAATTTATCAGACATAGGGTTTTACTGATATGATAATCTACAACAGAGTTTACTTGCATTTGGAGAAGTGCTATGTTCTTTCCAGAGCATCGGTTAAAGTAAAGCTCAGGTTGGATGCATGGAGTATGCATCGGAAGGGACCGATATTGAACTTTGACTTAGATTTATTAAACTTACCGTAATATCTATTCAAGTCAATATCGCCTAGTTGATCCTAGATCAAATGTTCTTAATCCTGTTATGATTAGGCTCAATCTTGAAAGGCTATTCGTGTTCTTTGATTTGTTAGTTAAGCCTACTTTTAGGTCAGGGTGATACGTACATTTTGGAAACACGGTAGTGCAATTGAGTGGGAGCGCTAGCATAAACATGGAATCTATAGCTTCTATCTGGCGAATCGTAAGCAAAGGATGATCTCCTTCGAGCTTGACCAAACGAACATAAATGGTGGAGTACTCATTTCACATAAGCTGAAATATCATTTATACGGGGTCAAGTGTTTTAAGGATAAAATACATTGTAGGGTGTAACGGTAATTTAATCCCTTTACAGTGTAGATCATTCATATAGAGGATCATTGATCACATTAGGATTATAACAATGGATAACTAATGATGTGTCTATATGGTCGAACATATAGAGCATTCTATATACTGAGAGTGCAATTCTAAGTTCTATGCGTGGATTCAACGAAGAATTAATAAGTTAGTGAATTTTAGTAATAAATTCTTGATCTACTTATTGGAAGCTCGGTTATATAGACCCATGGTCCCCCCACTAGTTGAGATAATATTGCTTGTAAGACTCATATAATTGGTTTTGATTAATCAATTATAATTCTCAAATTAGACTATGTCTATTTGTGAATTTTTCACTAAGTAAGGGCGAAATTGTAAAGAAAGAGTTTTAGGGGCATATTTGTTAATTATGATACTTTGTATGGTTCAATTAATAAATATGATAAATGACAATATTATTTAATAATTATTCATAGTTATTAAATAGTTAGAATTGGCATTTAAATGGTTGAATTAGAAAATTGGCGTTTTTGAGAAAATCAGATACAGAAAAGGTAAAATTGCAAAATTGCAAAAAGTGAGGCCCAAATCCACTAGTATAGGGCCAGCCACTTTTGTAGGAAATTTAAACTGATATTTTCATTATTTTAATGCCAAATAATTCAAACCTAACCCTAGTGGAATGCTATAAATGGATAGTGAAGGCTTCAGGAAAATTACACTTAAATTTTCTATTTTTCCTTCAGAGAAAAACCTGAGCCTTCTCTCTCCCTATCTTTGGCTGAACCCACCCTCTCTCTCTTCCTCATTGAGATTTCGAAATTCTTACTGTAAGAGTAGTGCCCACACACAACAAGTGATACCTCAATCATAGTGAGGAAGATCGTGAAGAAAGAGTTTCAGCAAGAAGGAGGTTTCAGCATCAAAGATTCAGAGAAAGAGATCCAGGTTAAGATATTGATAATGCTCTGCTACAGAAAGGAATCAAGGGCTAGATATCTGAACGGAAGGAGTCAGTATATTCTGCTGCACCCAATGTAAGGTTTCCTAAATTTTATATGTGTTTATTTCATCGTTTTAGAAAGTTCATATTTAGGGTGTTAATCAACATACTTGTGAGTAGATCTAAGATCCTGGTAAAATAATTTCTAACAACTGGCCTCAGAGCCATGGTAATTGATTTACTTGCAAGAAATTTGGACTTTAAAACGATTGTTTGTTTGTTTTTGGATGGTATCATGTTGTATTGAGTGTTATTTGATGATTGATTGATGTTTGTGAATTTTTGTGAAAAATAATTACGATTCTGTTTCTGGAATTATTTTGATTGGATAGTATGGAAAAAATTAAGCAAGTTATTTTTTTACAGAACTAAATTTCGATTTAATTTGAATTAGTTATGATTTTTTGAAGATTCGAAAAAATCGGAGCTGTGCTGAAATTTTCCTGCGATCGCGAAAACTGTCCGTACAGCTCACAATTTTTTCGTTTTTCTTCGTTTTTTCATGCTTTTTCATGGAATTAACTTCCGATTTTTTGTGTAGTTCTGTATTTATACTATTACTATTCCTAATTCAATTCTAATTATCATTTTGAATTAATTTAATATTTTTTAAATTTAATTCAAGATATTAGTGTAATTTGAATTTGAAAATAGTTAGTATCTATCTTTTTGCTTAATAATCTATCTTATTTTAAAATTTGATTATATCTTATCTTATTTTTAAATTTAAGGTCAGGTTTAAAATATTTTAAATTAATTTTTTTTTAATAAATTGACCTTATTTAAATTTAAAATAAGATAACTATAATCATGTAATTTTTAAAAGATGTAAGATATTTTGCTAACTTTTAAATTTTGTTATTTTATTTATTTAAATTACATTTAAAATCTGAAAAAGTTATTCATTTATCTTTTCTAATTTTTTATTTAATTTTTATTTATAAAATAACATTTAAATTTTAAAAGTAGTTAGCAAATTTTGAAATGATATTTAGGTTGGTTGAAACCTAGTTTTTCAAAATTGTAGGTTTAATTTTAAATTTAAATTTCAATTTAATTTCGATTTTTTTTTTATTTCAATTTTTTTTTATTTTTCGAAAAATTATTTTTTAATTAATTAATTATTTAATTTAAAATTAAATAAATCCTACATCCAACTATCCAGCTAACCTTCTTGCAGGAGTATGTGTTTTAGCTTGTTTGTAAGTTTTCAAAACCTATTATTACTTGATTGCAAATAGCCATGGTTACTTTTTGCCAGATCTAATGATCTGATGACTCTCTTGGTCAAGTTAATAATTTGTAACAGGTATATTTACAATCTTCTTTCATCTGTGTATGACCTAGCAACATGATAGGACCCATCCAAAGTGTGCCTGTGTGAGCCTATGTGTTTAATTTTATTATAGATGCATATAAGTTGCTGTTGCTAAAATAAATTATCATAGTTCTTGATAGAATTTATTTAGGCCCATTTAGTTTTTGGGCCTATTCAATTAATAACAGTTGTTCTTATTAAGGTTAAATTCCTCTCTTTTGGGCCTTGTGTGAGAGTTGGGAGCCATAGAAGTGGGTACGACATACTGAACCCAGCACCCCCCACATGAACCACCCCAATTGTGAAGGCCCATTTGCCTGATTTGAATAACTGTACTAGGTTAATTAAACTAGTTTAACCTAATAAAATTGATTAACAACATAATTAATTTCATTTATTTTGAAATTAATTTAAGAAAATTATAGTTTAAAGAATTTTTTATTCTAAGCTAAACTATATGTATTTTCTTGTATTTAATTAAATATAGAATTATAATCATCTAGATTCTTTCTGGAGCTTAATTTAAATTTTTCATTAAATATTCCTATTTAAGTTGATATTTAGTTATCTTCAACTAACCAACTTAAATCTGAATATCTTTTGGATTTAAAATTTCAAAATTAAGTTGAGGAATTTTAGGCATTAGTTATTAAGATTCTTTAGATATTTTTTAAGTTAATATCTTTTCGAATATTAACTAAAAATGGAATATTTTCAAATTAAGTGGTTACAACTTAATTTTTGATATTTAATTAAATTTAAATTTGAAAATATTTAAGTTCTAGATTTTTTCTAATACAACTTAAATCAGATATTTTTTTTCAAATTTTGTGGAAAAGATACTTAGTCAAATAAGATATTTTCTAGATAATTATTTCTAGACTACTTATTATTTCTAATATTAAATAGGAAAATATTATACATTGTGAAATTAATTATTTATATAAATAATTTTGGTACAATTTATTTTAAGTATATTTTTCCTAGTATTAAACTAGAGATTAATAATTAAGCCTTCTCTACACTTAATTATTTATTTCTTGAATTTAATACATTTAATTAATTTGAAAATTAAATATCTAAGTTGATTTTTATCATCATACTTAAATATTTCTTTTTCATGACATTTAATTAAATAGAAAATTATTTTTAGTTGAAATTTATTTTTTCAACTAAATTTAAATAAGTTTCAAAATATATTTTTTCTTTATTTTATTAATCAAATTTCGAAATTGCATTTCTTAAATGCTGGAATTTCGAATTTTATTTGAAAAATATTTTTAAAGTTGTAAATTATTTATTTTAATTTTGGACCAACTTAAATCAATAATTTTTTCATTTAATGATTAATTAAAATAAATTGAATTAAAGTATATTATTAGAAATTGAATTAATTAGTCAAAGGAAAATCTAGATAGATGATATTTTTGCTTGAAGTATTTTTCTAGTGTATTTAATTAAATAGAAAATTAATATTTAAGTTGATTTTCATCATCATACTTAAATATTTGAAATTTTTCTTATATATTTAATTAAATAAGAAAATTATATTTTTTGCTGTAAATTAATTTTATTAATTAATTTTGGGCCAACATTAAATTAGAATAATTTTTCCAGGATTTATTTTTTATTTTAATATGCATTTTTCGAAAATTGTATTCTTAAATACTTTAATTTTTCGAAATGCAATATATATTTATAGAAAATAAAATTTGAGTTGTAAATTAATTTAAATTAATTTTGTAACAACTTAAATTGAATATTTTTCTAAATATTTATTGGAAATTATTACTAAGATGGAAATAATTCATGTTATTTTCATATCCACCTAAGTAAAATTTATAAATATTAAATTAAAATTTATATTTAGAATTTTTCATTCTAAATTGGAAATTTTAAATAAATATATATTTAAATTAAATAAATTAAATAAAGAGAATCAAAGAAAATACAACTCACTCTAAATAATGAGCTTTTAATCAAAAGACATTCGATCTCCATTGTGAGTTTTACACCGCGTTTGTTTTAGTGAGTAATCCTCCCTAATGGAGGAACGTTCATTAGCAATTTCGCACCGTTTAACCTCGCATGATAAGTAGTTTGTAAGTGTTTTGTATGGTATGGATCACCCTAATGGTGGCGACCATACTTGACTTGCAAGTTATGAAACAATGGTGGAAGCTCATAAGATAGAATTGCCTTGACTCTCGCCTAAACGGGACAACGCTGAATTCCAATCTTGATCGAATAAAAGGTTGCTAGAATGGTTATCATTTTAGATGAGCTGACAACTCTATTCAATGGATGATGCTTTGACTCTCGCCTAAACGGGACACTGTATCAGTTTGTTGAAAAACCTTGGAAATTATTTAGGATTGTAAGTTTTAGTATTTTCACTTGTCATTCCTACTTGCTATATGCTTATAATTTCTGAATTGTGTATGAATTTATATTGAACCATGTTATTTTCTGTTATTAAGTTGTAGTTTAATTTCGAATCTTCATTGTTGGTCCAATATGTTTGTTTATCTAATGAGATAAATCCCTAGTGGATTTTCACCATTAGACATACATAATAGTGTTAGATCTCGAAAGATAAATATGGTATATGCGACATCTAGCTGTTCATCAATTGATGACACCTTAGACTAGTATTTTTACAATATGAAACAAGAAGATTACATCAATAAGATTACTTTGTCTTTCGCTAATCGAAGCATCGTTGGATTCTTATTTATAAACGAAATTATCCTAATTCCTCTTATAGTTTATTCATTTCGAAAAGCTCAATAACATATCATTGGATAAATGGTCTATAAATCATTTCATGTCATTCTATATTTTCTCTTAAGAAATTAAATGACGCATATGATTATAATCCCGAAATTCTATTCCCAATTGATATAAATCCTCAATCTTAGAAATCACCTACTTGTATGGGCAAATCTGACTTAGAGTTTAAATTAGTAGTGGTGGTCAAAGAAAGAATTACTCATTATATTTGGTATAAATTTAAGTCTTTGACTTTAATTTTAGATTCCAAATAGAAATTTTCTTATATTTTTAATTCCAGAATACAATACAGTTACACTCTCTCAAGTGTTTAATATCCATCTTTTATTAATGGATTCAAACTGTATGGAATATGAGTTAGGTATTCTGTGACCAGGATCCACTTGCAGTATTATAAGAACTCTTTGATGTAACTAAACCTATGTCATCAAAAGACACTACCATTTTTTTTTAATCTATGGCATTTGTATCTTGTTCATAGTGGATTTGACAAGATCAATCTCTGCAAAGAGTTAATATGCCTTTATCCACTGAAAGTAGTTCATCTCATTCGCAGATGGATGTACATCCAGGGGTGGATATGAGTTTTCGTTGTATTCTTAAAACGATAACTCTAGATTATACCTTTTAGCAAGAAATTTGAAATGTTTGAAAAATTTCATTAATTTCTAGCAATGGTTAAAACCATTAAGGTAAGTGGTTAAAGATCTTGCGAACTGATAGGGGTGGAGAAATAGTTAGTAGATATGCAGTTCAAAGAGCATTAAATTGATTTTTGAATTATATCCAAACTTACCTCCCCAGAAATTTCGAGTTGCATATTGATGATTAGTTACTAGTCGTTGCCTAAATGCTTCTATGGTAATACAATTTCAGAATGATGTAATGGTTGGGTACTTAATGTAAATCATTACTAGATTCATGGATGACCTAATCAAAATCTTAAGAAAAGCTAGAACTGTTAACCATGGTTTGTTAGCTATTCTAAGTGATTAGGGGTGGACCATCCCATTGTCAATAGATAAGAAAGTGTTTGTTAAAACAAATACTACTTTTCTAAGATATTGACTAAGTCTGAAAACAAGTAGCAAATAAAGGAGATATTTTTCTTGATTCCAAAACTGTTCTATCATCTTATATAACATATGATGATCCCACTGCCTCTGTTGTCTTGTCACAACCAAAGAGGTGAATACCATTTAGTTTACTTAGACATAATTCACGGTACCTTGTCGTAGTGGGAGAGTTTCTAGGAACTCACCTTCTTATGACTTGGGAGACACTAGTGATTAAAATCCATTGTGAGTTTAAAAAAGTAATGGATTGTCAAGATAAGAAACTAAGAAGAAAGCCAAAAGAAGAATGGTTTAATCCAGTCACATGGAATAACCTAAAGTTTTCTATTACAAGGACATAAAAGGAAATTTTCATTTATAAGTCTATTCAATGGACTTAACAAACTTCCTGTTCCTAGTATTATAGGTTTGAGTTTATCTAAACCTATGGCTTGTGGTATACCTGGTAATTACTTACTCTAATGCAAGCAACTTACTTTAGTAAGATGCTGAAGCATTTTCTTTCTAATGACAATCTATAGAAGCTTCACAACTTCTTAGACATAGATTTTATTTATCTAAGGAAAGGTCTCAACTATTCCAGAAAAGATAAAACCATGAAAGAATTTCTTAAATCAACAGTGAGAGGTCTTAGATATGCTTTTGTATACCTTAGACCAGACACCTGCTGTTGAGTGGGAGTAATGAGTAGGTATACGATTAATCTAGAAGAAGAACATTGGAAGACAATCAAGTAAATCTTAAGATTAAGAAGAGGAACTATATGTTAGTCTATAAGAGTGTGTTTAAAACTCTTAGACTACACCACATCAGATTTCGAAATTTGCCTTTGTGCTAGAAAATCTTTCTGATAAGATGGTGGTTACTCTGGGGGTGGAATAGTTATTTTGGAGAAGTGTAAAAACCTATCTGAAGTCTCTAGGTCTACCAGAGAGGGACTGAATGTTAAGGTTGCAGGAAAGGTACTTATTCAGTCTAAGGAAAGTTCTATACATTTTTGGCACCATTCCAAATTGCCTTAACTACTAGTGTTAATTTCCTGATTAACCAAAAGTAGTTGCCAAAGATATAGAATCCAGTATCCCAAGAGAGTAGACATATAGAGAGGAATTTCACATTATCAATGATTTTGTGATTAAAGGAAGAGTAATGGTGGAGAAAAGGTTGTGGTTAATTCAACCTTTCAGATCCTATTACGAGGAGTTTACTACTACTACACTTGATTTGTATATCAAGGTGTTGAGATTATTTGAAACGCATTTTTTGTTTTATATTAGTGCAAGTGGGAGTTTGTTGGGTTTTATGCCCTAAATAAAACTCATTTCAATATAATCAGATTTACTTATTAATATAGATCAGAAATAACATTTAATGTTGCATGGTTCACATGATTTATTTCATGATTATATGTACATAATGTATAAATTCATCTGAAACCCTTTTCACATACTTGATCCTGTTTATTGTGCCGTCAACACATTGGAAAGTAAACATGACTATGTGAATAAAGATTCCTAAATTTATCAGACATAGGGTTTTACTGATATGATAATCTACAACAGAGTTTACTTGCATTTGGAGAAGTGCTATGTTCTTTCCAGAGCATTGGTTAAATTAAAGCTCAGGTTGGATGCATGGAGTATGCATCGGAAGGGACCGATATTGAACTTTGACTTAGATTTATTAAACTTACCGTAATATCTATTCAAGTCAATATCGCCTAGTTGATCCTAGATCAAATGTTCTTAATCCTGTTATGATTAGGCTCAATCTTGAAAGGCTATTCGTGTTCTTTGATTTGTTAGTTAAGCCTACTTTTAGGTCAGGGTGATACGTACATTTTGGAAACACGGTAGTGCAATTGAGTGGGAGCGCTAGCATAAACATGGAATCTATAGCTTCTATCTGGCGAATAGTAAGCAAAGGATGATCTCCTTCGAGCTTGACCAAACGAACATAAATGGTGGAATACTCATTTCACATAAGCTGATATATCATTTATACGTGGTCAAGTGTTTTAAGGATAAAATACATTGTAGGGTGTAACGGTAGTTTAATCCCTTTACAGTGTAGTTCATTCATATAGAAGATCATTGATCACATTAGGATTATAACAATGGATAACTAATGATGTGTCTATATGGTGGAACATATAGAGCATTCTATATACTGAGAGTGCAATTCTAAGTTCTATGCGTGGATTCAACGAAGAATTAATAAGTTAGTGAATTTTAGTAATAAATTCTTGATCTACTTATTGGAAGCTCGGTTATATAGACCCATGGTCCCCCCACTAGTTGAGATAATATTGCTTGTAAGACTCATATAATTGGTTTTGATTAATCAATTATAATTCTCAAATTAGACTATGTCTATTTGTGAATTTTTCACTAAGTAAGGGCGAAATTGTAAAGAAAGAGTTTTAGGGGCATATTTGTTAATTATGATACTTTGTATGGTTCAATTAATAAATATGATAAATGACAATATTATTTAATAATTATTCATAGTTATTAAATAGTTAGAATTGGCATTTAAATGGTTGAACTAGAAAATTGGCGTTTTTGAGAAAATCAGATGCAGAAAAGGTAAAACTGCAAAATTGCAAAAAGTGAGGCCCAAATCCACTAGTATAGGGCCAGCCACTTTTGTAGGAAATTTAAACTGATATTTTCATTATTTTAATGCCAAATAATTCAAACCTAACCCTAGTGGAATGCTATAAATAGATAGTGAAGGCTTCAGGAAAATTACACTTAAATTTTCTATTTTTCCTTCAGAGAAAAACCTGAGCCTTCTCTCTCCCTATCTTTGGCTGAACCCACTCTCTCTCTCTTCCTCATTGAGATTTCGAAATTCTTAGTGTAAGAGTAGTGCCCACACACAGCAAGTGATACCTCAATCATAGTGAGGAAGATCGTGAAGAAAGACTTTCAGCAAGAAGGAGGTTTCAGCATCAAAGATTCAGAGAAAGAGATCCAGGTTCAGATATTAATAATGCTCTGCTACAGAAAGGAATCAAGGGCTAGATATCTGAACGGAAGGAGTCATTATATTCCGCTGCACCCAATGTAAGGTTTCCTAAATTTTATATGTGTTTATTTCATCGTTTTAGAAAGTTCATATTTAGGGTGTTAATCAACATACTTGTGAGTAGATCTAAGATCCTGGTAAAATAATTTCCAACAGAGATCTCATTTCACATAAGCTGAAATATTATTTATACGGGGTTAAGTATTTTAAGGATTAAATACATTGTAGGGTGTAACGGTAATCTAATCCCTTTACAGTGTTGATCATTCATATAGAGGATCATTGATCAAATTAGGATTATAACAATGGATAACTAATGATGTGTCTATATGGTGGAACATATAGAGCATTCTATATACTGAGAGTACAATTCTAAGTTCTATGCGTGGATTCAACGAAGAATTAATAAGTCAGTGAATTTAGGTTAGTAAATTCTTGATCTGCTTATTGGAAGCTCGGTTATATAGACTCATGGTCCCCACACTAGTTGAGATAATATTGCTTGTAAGACTCATATAATTGGTTTTGATTAATCAATTATAATTCTCAAATTAGACTATGTCTATTTGTGAATTTTTCACTAAGTAAGGGCGAAATTGTAAAGAAAGAGTTTTAGGGGCATATTTGTTAATTATGATACTTTGTATAGTTCAATTAATAAAATGATAAATGACAATATTATTTAATAATTATTTATAGTTATTAAATAGTTAGAATTGGCATTTAAATGGTTGAATTAGAAAATTGGCGTTTTTGAGAAAATCAGATGCAGAAAAGATAAAATTGCAAAATTACAAAAAGTGAGGCCCAAATCCACTTGGCATGGCCGGCCACTTTTGTAGGGTTTTCCCTCTGATATTTTCATTAATTTTAATGCCAAATAATTCAAACCTAACCTTAGTGGAATGCTATAAATAGATAGTGAAGGCTTTAGAAAAAATTACACACTTTCTTCTGACTTTTCATTCAAAAAACTGAGCCTCTCTCTCTCCCTATCTTTAGCCGCCACCTTGCTCTCTTCCTTCCCTCTTCAATTTCGAAATTCTTAGTGTTAGAGTAGTGCCCAGACACAGCAAGTGATACCTCAATCATAGTGAGGAAGATCGTGAAGAAGGACTTTCAGCAAGAAGGAGTTTCAGCACTAAAGAATCAGAGAAAGAGATCCAGGTTCAGATATTGATAATGCTCTGCTACAGAAAGGAATCAAGGGCTAGATCTGAACAGAAGGAGTCATTATATTCCGCTGCACCCAATGTAAGGTTTACTAAACTTTATATGTGTTTATTTCATCGTTTTAGAAAGTTCATATTTAGGGTGTTAATCAACATACATGTGAGTAGATCTAAGATCCTGGTAAAATAATTTCCAACAAATATAAGTTGTACTGTTCTTAGCAAAGCTTTGTTATAAGAATTTCTCAAACTCTTTACAAATAGAATGAGTTAGGGGTGTACGTTGGTTTGGTCGCTTAATACTATATTTTATTCAATCTAAAGTAAAGATTGATACTAAAAAAAACTGCTACTTTTAGTGGCAACCTTTTAGTCACAATATAAATTTTTTGTGTCACAACAAAAAGTTACTTGTGACTAAAACATAGTATTTAGTTACAAGTTGTCACTAATTCAGTTTTAGTCACAACAAAAATTGTGACTAAAACTACATTTAGTCACAAAAAATTGTAATTTTTGTGACTAATACTTTTAGCCAGGAACCTTTTAGTCACAACACTATAATGATAATTTATAATTAGCCACAAATTTTTTATCTTTAGTCACAAATTTTATTGTGACTAAGAGTAAAAATTTTTGTAGTGCGAGTTACAAAAATTGAAGTGTAATCCATCCAATTAAGAACAAAAAAAATTAGTAACCCGCCTAATCAATTGTTCGGTTTGGTCGGGTAAAGGCTATTTAACAATTTTTCCCCTCGAACTTTGACATGTACTAAATCATGCCCCCTGAACTTTTTTGGCCGTTAAAAATTCCCCTTGAACTATTGAGATTGTTAAATTTATGGACTTTTGTCTAATTTCATTCAATTTTACTGTTTCAGGTACTAAATCATGCTCCCCAGACTTTGATATCTACCAAATCATGCCCCTCAAACTTTTATATGTATTAAATCATGCCCCCTGAACTTTCATCCATATTAGAATTTTTTTACTAAAATTAGATAAAAATCTTTAAATTTAACAATGTTAATAGTTCAGGGGGAATTTTTAACAGCCAAAAAAGTTCAGGGGGCATGATTTAGTACATGTCAAAGTTCGGGGGGAAAAATTGCTAATTAGCCGTCGGATACATTCACTCAAACTGAACAAATATTTTTTTTTTTCACATTTAATTGTTATATTTTAGTTAATTGTGATAATGAGACTAATATGTATAAATGTATATTGAATTCAAAGTTCAAATCAACAACTATGAAAGAAACATAGTAGTTTGAACTTTATATTTTTTTAAACATGTATATAAATTATATTATATATAAATATATGTAGTAAAAATATATAAATTTAATTAGGTTGATCGAGTTAGTTCGGGTTAATTAGGCAGTATATTTTCGTTTGATTTTTCTCTTTGTATTTTTTATCAAGTTATCTCACTTTGCTTTAGGCAAGTTATTCAGGTTGGGCAGTTTACAAAAATTTATATACACCCCTAGAATGAGGGGCTATTTATATGAGCTATATTGGCCCTATGATACAAGTATCCTATGGTACGAGGCTATTTATAGTAGTACATTGGTATGTATCATGTGACAAGAGATGCAAATAGTAGTGGTCTTGAGGTAGTAGCAATACAGTGTCAACTTATATTGATGTGTGAGGGTAGTACCTCCACTTTTTGTACCACTTATTCCCCTTTGTATTGCCATTATGGAGCTATAGGAGTTTGTAGGTTAGGTGTGCTGGAATTTATTTTACAAGTATCTTAATTTACTAACATGTATGCTTAATTATCACATAAATAATCTAACATCTAAAAATATGAAAGTATTAAAACGACAAATCACTACTAAAAAAGTAGATTTCCCGATAATTTTAAATAATCAAGTAATGTGTTATTGCCATGCTCTATAATCGTCACCTATTTGACTATCGTAAAACTGGATAGAAATGCAATGGTTGAAAGAAGTTGGCAAAAAAAATTCTCGACAATTCAAAATCGTCGGCAATAGTGTTATTTCTGACGATTTCAAACCATCAGCTACACAAAAAAAATTAAAAAAAAATATTCAAATCTAATTAGATAATCTTAGATCTACAACAATAATAATCTCAGTAATCTCAACCCAAAAATAACAATCTCAATAATCTAAATTATGATCCAAAATTAAATCAAATAATCTCCACAACGTCCAGATCTACTCCATATGCTTCAGCTTTGGCAATCTCCTAACAATGGAGGAACAATGACGAAAAAGAGAGAGAAAGTCAAGGTTGACGTTTTCTGGAGTGGTGAACATTATGTGGAGGTCCATTGGGACCTAGGATGGCTGGAACAAGGTCGGGTGGTCTGGCCATGATGGTGTGATAGCGAAAGACAAAAATGGACAAAGACACGTAGAGAGAGGTGAGTTGCCAGACTAGATAGAGAAAGGGAAGGGCTGCCGAACTTGGCAGAGAGAGGGGGGACTGTCCGACTAGGCAAAGAGAGGGATGGGCCACCAAACTTTGTATCATGGGCATAGATATGTTTTTTTTAGAGGCGGGTGTGTAGGAGTACGATTTTGAAGTTTATACTTTATAATATATAGTAAGTTGGACATGTTAGAAAATGAAAAAAGGTAATCAATACATATATGTCAAGAATTCCAGGCGGTTTGAAATTGCCAGGAATTCTATGTTTAAAAATACCATATTTCAATTTAGTAATTATTTTAAATCATTAGAATACTAAATGACAGTTTAAAACTACCAAAAATAGTCAACTATAGCCGACAGTTTTAAACACTCATGACTTACTTTTATTAGCGACAGTCCTCGAAAAAAATTGATTTGAGGACCGACAGGAATAATAGTTTTTGTAGTAGTAAATAACATATAAAAAATTAAGAATCCTTACATTGATGAATGCAGAAATAAATGACTCTTTCCATTCAATTACTTCAACATTTGGTTCCCTTTCTATAGCAGGGTATTGCCAAGTATGAACTTGGATCGCTTTCTCGAATTGACAAATACCTTTCTACATAGTCTTCCATAATAATTTGAGTACCACCTTGAATAAAGTGGGCTGATACTCAATCACTAATAAGACTGAAACTACTGAGAGAGAGAGAGAGAGATACATTTTGGAAAATTCTAGAGAGAGATGAAACTTTTTAGATCCATTTAGGAATAGGGCTTTTGTACCTCACAAAATCACTTTCCTCACCTTCAAGTCAAAGTTTTATCATAATTTATTTAGGAACTCTCTAGGATAGGATTTAGATTAGATGGGCTTTAGAAAAAGATAATGGACCCTTAAATCAAAGGCCAGGCTAAAATACACTTAAGGCCCAATACTTTTAATCTTTGCTATTTTATTTCATATAATGAAAGATTCTTATCTTTTTCTAGATATACCATTTATCTAATCTATTTATTTGAATATTAATTTTACCTGTTTAATAATTATTAAATAAAATTATAATTTAAATATATTTATTAATTAGACCCATAAATTGTCTTAATTAACAAATAAATCACTACTTCTCTTTTTTTTTTTCTCAAATTAGTCCAATCTTAGTGAAATTTCTTAAATAAGACATCGTCTATTTTAGAATTCTAATTGACTTATTAAATTAATTAATTGAGTACAATGTAGTATTATCTCAGATAATGTGAGGACCATGTGCCTAGAAAATCAAGTTCCCAATAAGTAGATCTAAAATTTACTAAGTAAATTTCTTGACATATTAATTCCTCTTGACTCTACTATAGATTCAGAATTGTACTCTTGATCACATAGAATACTCTCTACACCAAATACAGATACGCTATAATTATTCATTATTTCAATTTAAATAATCAATGATCATCTATAGACGGTTTATATCGAGTAGGGACAAATTTATCATTTTACCCTTCAATGTATTTTATCCTTATAATACTTAGCTCCTTGTAAATGATATTTTAGTAGATTATAATTACTAAAATAAGTACTCCACCATTTAACTCATTTAGCCAAGCTCTAAGGAAACTTTCATTTATAAAATACTTACATATTTATAGAAGTTATAGATTACATATCTATGATTAACGCTCTCACTCAATTTTACTACCGAGCTCCCAAAATATAAGTATGGACTAGTCCTACATGTAAGCAAGCAACGAACAAATCTATGAACCTATATAGTAAAATTAAGCTAAAGTTTAACTATCTTAGGATTGAGATCAATTAAGTGATATTGACTTTGAAAAGATATAACGAAAAGTTTATAATATCTTTTCCATTGTAAATATCGGTTGCTATACTCGAAATTCGGTTACCATTTCAGTGGAGGACACGTGTCCAGATTAAGGGAATATGGATCGATGGAATCACTTTAGATGGAATAACTCATTAATTGCTTAAGTAGCAGAGTATATTTGCAACTCCCTGACTATAAGGTCTTATGCGATGAAAAGATATACAAACTGTTGTTTAGCGTATTAACGAGAAACCATATGCCATTGAATGCATAAAACGAGGCATCAACTCTGTTACATCTGGGAAGACAAAAGCGACGCATATCAACTGTGAAAACACTTAGTGTAAAATGCAAAAATTAAGTACAACAGTTAAGTGGACTCGAGATATAATAAGCAAGGTGCCTATCTCGCTAGAGGAAGGCTCATTCCTGTAACTTCCCCCAGTTAACTTCAAACATCTTTTCAGTGAGATTTACAAGTCAGAAGCTAACGTTTAAATGTCTACCGAGGAACTCTATGTTAATAAGAGCAGCGGTTAGGAAGCATTAAGTCTTCAAACAAAGAGACAGCAAGGTGTACATCATCGACCTCGGGAAGATAAAGGAGAAAAGCTTCAGATCGCTATCAAGGCCATCAGAACCAAGTTCCTATCGAGATATCCCAGAACGCTACAATTAAAGACGTGTTTAATTGCACGATCATTTTTAACCCTGTAAAAGCAGGAAAATCATAGCTGTGTGATTTTCAAATAATAACTGCAATTATACTGCGTGATATGTAATTAAACCCCATGATTTTAGGGAAAAAATGTTGTCAAAATTACAGCCAACTTTGTAATTAATTTCCTACTATGTGACTATAAATAGTGGCAAGTAAGATCAAAAAAGACGACGAAAAAATCATACAGAAAAAAGCCCTGAAAAACTATCAGAAATCTAATAAGATTGACTTGTAGACTATGCAGAATTTTAACTGCAAAACCACGTAAAAAATCCCTTGTGTTCATATCTCTTACTTCATTGCTTTCATTTTTTCTGTGTGAAATTATCACTATTAGGCTCAAATTTTGGTTAACGAAAATTTGCGTTAACAGTTTGGTGCTTTCATTGAGAGCCTTTGTGAAAAAGCTCGGAAAAAGCCCTCCTTTCTTTTGAAGAAAAATCATCTCCTTTATGGCTGAAAACCCAGAAAATGTTGATACACCACATGAGGAAACTCAAAATCAATCTGGGAAAGATCCCATAAGCTCCAGAAGGTCTACCAACCCACAGTCCAGATGGACTACCATTCCAGGAGGACTCAACCTGAGGGTGGCCTCAGCACTTGGACAACACATTCCCAGAGGACCCAACCTAACGTTAGTCCTAGTACGCGAACAACACGCTCGAGGAGAACTCAGCGTGGGAATGGCCAGAAGCCTATAATGAGGGATGAAGAGCCCAATCATGGAGGCACTCAGCCTATGGGAGAAGATACTTATGAAATGGAAAACTATTGCCTTAGACGCCGTTTAGAAGAGGCACAGCGGCGGAATGCTGAACTAGAGCGTGATGTAGTTGCGACTAGGGCGGCACAAGGGACTAACACTCAAAATCAACCTGAACCTGGAGTGAGAAGACCACGAGGCAGGCGTCGTGGGTCGCGACCCAGGAGACAGGAAAATGCCCGGGAAGAACAACCTAGGGAAAATGAGATACCCCCTGAAAATCAGAATGATCAGCCAAAACCCTCTCACGGAAATGAGAATGGGAGGCAACCAGAAACTGATGAACGAGACATTCGTCATGAAAATGAGGAGGATCTTGGGACTCATCCTGGAGATCTAAGGTCACCTGTGAGAAATCACCAGTGTTCTTCCTGAACTCATAGAGAGAGGGCTCGTACAGACCCTAATGGGGCAAATACAACAAATCACACTCAGGGGGACAGAACGGAGCGTGAAGAAGCAAGTGTGACCTCGGGATGCTCAAGGACCCACAATCGATCAACTCGAAGAGGAGAAAATAATTGACGAGCTAATGATCGAGAAAACATGGGTACCAGTAAATCCGCGAGTCACTCAAGGACAAAGTCCATGAGTAAAATGAGGTTTGTCAGTAATTACTCCCAACCGGATCTGCAAGAGCACTTGAATCGAAAGAAACCTGACCTTCGCCAATAACATGGTCCAAAGCAAGAGGATCCTATCCAATTGCGAAGAGACGAGTTGGTGCACACGTTCAGGAGATATCAAGTGGGGGAATTAGGGAGACAATCTTGATAAGACTCAGACAAGGAGCTTAAGCCGTATCACCCATATATCATGAATACCCCTTTCCCTTCGGGATTTCAAAACCCGCATGTCTCATCGTATGACGGAACCACGAATCTGATCTTGTATTTGAACAACTTTAACACAATAATGCAAGCAAGTAATGTGACAAACAATTTATGCTGTATCTTGTTCCCTACCTCGCTTGTTGGAGCAGCAAGCAGCTGATTTAACAAGTTTACTCACCATTCAATAACATCCTGGGAACAGCTGTCTAGGGATTTCAAGAAACAGTTCCAGGCTGCAAGGGATAGACGACCCGAAGCGGCCTCGCTAACCAATATAAAGCTACGAATCGGTGAGGCACTTAAGGCATACTTAATTCGTTTTAGCACGGCTGCCGCTAGGGTTAGAAATTTGGATGATAGTACACAACTTATAGCCCTTTAGGCAGAAATCTATACAAATCAAAAGACACTACCACATTTTTTTTAATCTATGGCATTTGTATCTTGTTCATAGTGGATTTGACAAGATCAATCTCTGCAAAGAGTTAATATGCCTATATCCACTGAAAGTAGTTCATCTCATTCGCAGATTGATGTACATTCAGGGGTGGACATGAGATTTTCGTTGTATTCTTAAAACGATCACTCTAGATTATACATTTTAGCAAGAAATTTGAAATGTTTGAAAAATTTCATTAATTTCTAGCAATGGTTAAAACCATTAAGGTACGTGGTTAAAGATCTTGCGAACTGATAGGGGTGGAGAAATAGTTAGTAGATATGCAGTTCAAAGATCATTAAATTGATTTTTGAATTATATCCAAACTTACTTCCCCAGAAATTTCGAGTTGCATGTTGATGATTAGTTACAAGTTGTTGCCTAAATCCTTCTATGGTAATACAATTTCAGAATGATGTAATGGTTGGGTACTTAATGTAAATCATTACTAGATTCATGGATGACCTAATCAAAATCTTAAGAAAAGCTAGAACTGTTAATCATGGTTTGTTAGCTATTTTAAGTGATTAGGGGTGGACCATCCCATTGTCAATCGATAAGAAAGTGTTTGTTCAAACAAATACTACTTTTCTAAAAAAATGACTAAGTCTGAAAAACAAGTAGCAAATAAAGGAGATATTTAATTCTTGATTCCAAAAGTGTTCTATCATCTTATATAACATATGATGATCCCACTGCCACTGTTGTCTTGTCACAACCCAAGAGATCAATATCATTTAGTTTTCTTAGACATAATTCACGGTGCCTTGTCGTAGTGGGAGAGTTTCTAGGAACTCACCTTCTTATGACTTGGGAGACACTAGTGATTAAAATCCATTGTGAGTTTAAACAAGTAATGGATTGTCAAGATAAGAAACTAAGAAGAAAGCCAATAGAACTATGGTTTAATCCATTCACATGGAGTAACCTAAAGTTTTCTATTACAAGGACATAAAAGGAAATTTTCGTTTATAAGTCCATTCAATGGACTTAACAAAACTTCCTGTTCCTAGTATTATAGGTTTGAGTTTATCTAAACCTATGGCTTGTGGTATACCTGGTAATTACTTACTCTAATGCAAGCAACTTATTTTAGTAAGATGCTGAAGCACTTTCTTTCTAATGGAAATCTATAGAAGCTTCACAACTTCTTAGGTATAGATTTTATTTATCTAAGGAAAAGTCTTAACTATTCCAGAAAAGATAAAGCCATGAAAGAATTTCTTATATCAACAGTGAGAGGTCTTAGATATGCTTTTGTATGCCTTAGACCAGACACCTGCTGTTGAGTGGGAGTAATGAGTAGGTATCAGATTAATCTAGGAGAAGAACATTGGAAGACAATCAAGTAAATCTCATGATTAAGAAGAGAAACTATATGTTAGTCTATAAGAGTGTGTTTAAAACTCTTAGACAACACCACATCAGATTTCGAAATTTGCCTATGTGCTAGTAAATATTTCTGATAAGATGGTGGTTACTCTGGGGGTGGAATAGTGATTTTGGAGAAGTGTAAAAACCTATCTGAAGTCTCTAGGTCTACCAGAGAGGGATTGAATGTTAAGGTTGCAGGAAAGGTACTTATTCAGTCTAAGGAAAGTTCTATACATTTTTGGCATCATTCCAAATTGCCTTAAACTACTAGTGTTAATTTCCTGATTAACCAAAAGTAGTTGCCAAAGATATAGAATCCAGTATCCCAAGAGAGTAGACATATAGAGAGGAATTTCACATTATCAATGATTTTGTGATTAAAGGAAGAGTAATAGTGGAGAAAAGGTTGTGGTTAATTCAACCTTTCAGATCCTATTACGAGGAGGTTACTACTACTACACTTGATTTGTATATCAAGGTGTTGAGATTATTTGAAACGCACTTTTTGTTTTTTATTAGTGCAAGCGGGATTTTGTTGGGGTTTATGCCCTAAATAAAACTCATTTCAATATAATCAGATTTACTTATTAATATAGATCAGAAATAACATTTAATGTTGCATGGTTACCATGATTTATTTCATGATTATATGTACATAATGTATAGATTCATCTGAAACCCTTTTCACATACTTGATCCTGTTTATTGTGCCGTCAACACATTGGAAAGTAAACATGACTATGTGAATAAAGTTTCCTAAATTTATCAGACACAGGGTTTTACTAATATGATAATCTACAACAAGAGTTTACTTGTATTTGGAGAAATACTATGTTCTTTCCAGAACATTGGTTAAAGTAAAGCTCAGGTTGGATGCATGGAGTATGCATCGGAAGGGACCGATATTGAACTTTGACTTAGATTTAATTAAACTTACCGTAAAATCTATTCAAGTCAATATCGCTAAGTTGATCCTAGATCAAATGATCTTAATCCTGTTATGATTAGGCTCAATCTTGAAAGGCTATTCGTGTTCTTTAATTTGTTAGTTAAGCCTACTTTTAGGTCAGGGTGATACGTACATTTTGGGAACACGGTAGTGCAATTGAGTGGGAGCGCTAGCATAAACATGGAATCTATAGCTTCTATCTGGCGAATAGTAAGCAAAGGATGATCACCTTCGAGCTTGACCAAACGAAAATAAATGGTGGAGATCTCATTTCACATAAGCTGAAATATCATTTATACAGGGTCAAGTGTTTTAAGGATAAAATACATAGTAGGGTGTTACGGTAATTTAATCCCTTTACTGTGTAGATCATTCATATAGAGGATCATTGATCACATTAGGATTATAACAATGGATAACTAATGATGTGTCTATATGGTGGAACATATAGAGCATTCTATATACTGAGAGTGCAATTCTAAGTTCTATGCGTGGATTCAACGAAGAATTAATAAGTTAGTGAATTGTAGTAATAAATTCTTGATCTACTTATTGGAAGCTCGGTTATATAGACCCATGGTCCCCCCACTAGTTGAGATAATATTGCTTGTAAGACTCATGTAATTGGTTTTGATTAATCAATTATAATTCTCAAATTAGACTATGTCTATTTGTGAAATTTTCACTAAGTAAGGGCGAAATTGTAAAGAAAGAGTTTTAGGGGCATATTTGTTAATTATGATACTTTGTATGGTTCAATTAATAAATATGATAAATGACAATATTATTTAATAATTATTTATAGTTATGAAATAGTTAGAATTGACATTTAAATGGTTGAATTTGAAAATTGGCGTTTTTGAGAAAATCAGATGCAGAAATGATAAAACTGCAAAATTGCAAAAAGTGAGGCCCAAATCCACTATTATAGGGCCAGCCACTTTTGTAGGAAATTTAAACTGATATTTTCATTATTTTAATGTCAAATAATTCAAACCTAACCCTAGTGGAATGCTATAAATAGATAGTGAAGGCTTCAGGAAAATTACACTTAAATTTTCTATTTTTCCTTCAGAGAAAAACCTGAGCCTTTCTCTCTCCCTATCTTTAGCTACCACTTCTTCTTTCTCTTCCCTCTTGAAGTTTGAAATCCTTAGTGTATGAGTAGTGCCCACACACAGCATGTGATACCTCAATCATTGTGAGGAAGATCGTGAAGAAAGATCATCAGCAAAGGAGATTCAGCATCAAGGATTCAGAGAAAGAGATCCAGGTTCAGATCTTGATAATACTCTGCTACAGAAAGGATTCAAGGGTTAGAGATCTGAACGGAAGGAGTCATTTAATTCTGCTGCACCCAATGTAAGGTTTCCTAAACTTTATATGTGTTTAATTTATCGTTTTAGAAAGTTCTTATTTAGGATGTTAATAAACATACATGTGAGTAGATCTAAGATCCTGGTGAAATAATTTCCAACAGTACGTGCTAGTGTAAACTATTTATACCGAGCTTAATGAAACTTGGGAGAATATTTACCTCGCACATGAGCAAAATGTTACGTTCGACAAGCTCAAGTCCATGAGGAATGCGAGGAACAAAAGAGATCCTAACAGGTATTGTAAATTCCATAAGGATATTGGGCATACGACCAATAAATGTCACCAATTGAGATGAGATAGAAAGTCTCATCGCTCGAAGTCACTTCAAACAGTACGTGAAGAGAAAGGGCCATGGACACAACCAACCTAGTTTGCCTAATAACCCAAACAACCAAGGGTGACAACCTCTTCCTGTTGAAGGAGAGGACATCCTGGTTATTTCGGGGGGGCCACATATCGCAGAGGAGAGCAATAACGCCCAAAAAAGATATGTAAAAGGATAAAGAACGAGCAGTCAGCATTCGCCCCAAAACCTTCTAACAAGGTGAAAACTAAGGAACCTCCAATCATATTCACGGAGGAAGACGAGAAGAATGTGAGATATCCTCACGTCGATCTGTTGGTCATTACTATTCAACTCGCCAATAAAAGAATAAAGAGGGTGTTAATAGACAACGGAAGCTCAATAAACATCCTTTATAAGGAAACGCTAAGGAAGATGGGGCTCAAAAAAGCTAAATTGAGGCCTTTTATGGTAGATCTTTGTGGCTTCACTAGAGACAGCATTGCCAGTCTAGGCATAATTGAGCTCGCATTAACCTTGGGCGAGGCACCCCTATCCGCCACAATTATGCAAGACTTCCTAGTTGTCGACCTCCCATCGACTTACAACATACTGTTGGGATGTCCAACATTGATCAGACTAGGGGCAGTTAGTTCGATCAAGGCCCTACACTTGAAGTTCCAAACACCAGAAGGTGTGGGAGTGGTGCGGGGTGACCAGATGCTGGCTCGCTATTGCTATCGCATAGAGTTGCAGCATAGGGAAGCCGGTCACCAGTTAATGGCGATCTTGGCAGAGGAAAGTGAAAGGAAGGACGAAGATCTTGACCCTCAAGTTCAAGAGGAAAGAAACCTATTTAAACCAATTGAAGAATTGGAAGAAGTTATTCTCAGCCAAGGAAATCCCACAAAGTGTGTATACGTTGGGAAGAACCCGGACGAGCAACTCAAATAGCAGCTAATAATTTTCTTAAGGGCGAACTAGGATCAATTCCCCTGGAGCCATGGAGATATGATAGGGATCGACCCTAACATTATCTGCCATCATTTAAATATTGATCCAAACTACCCAGCGAAGAGACATAAAAGGAGACCGTTGGATTCCGAGTGACAAGGGGCACTAAAACAGGAAGTGGACAAGTTATTAGTCAATGACTTTATACGCGATGTATTTTATCCCTCGTGGATAGCTAATCCTATTCTCATCCCAAAGCCTAACGGCACTTGGAGAACTTGTATTGATTTTTCTGATCTGAATAAGGCGTGCCAAAAAGATTTTATTCCACTACCCAGGATCGACCAGTTAGTGGATCCAACTGTTGGGCACGAGCTTTTGTCATTTATGGATGCATATTCTGGATATAACCAGATAAAAATGCATGTCCCAGATCAACAGCATACAAGCTTTGTGACCAACATGGGACTCTATTATTATGAAGTCATGCCGTTTGCGCTGAAGAATGCTGGGGAAACATATTAGTGATTGAATGAAATGTTCACAAACTAGATCGAGCGGAACATGGAGGTTTACGTCGATGATATGTTGGTAAAATCTAGAAAAAGTGGGGATCATACCACAGACCTCGTAGAATGCTTCAAAATATTAAAGAAGTATAACATGAAGTTAAACCCAAAAAAATGTTCCTTTGGAGTCTCCTCAAGAAATTTTTGGGATTCATAGTCAACGCGAGGGGTATCGAAGCGAATCCCGAGAACATCAAGGCATTAATAGACATGCCATCCTCGACAAAACCTAGGGAAGTACAAGCCCTGACAGGAAGGATGGATACACTTAACAGATTGTTTTCGAAGTCAACTAATAAGTGTGTGCCATTCTTCAATGTATTGCGAGACAACAAGAACTTCGAGTGGACAAAAGAGTGTGAAGAGGCCTTTTTGAACATAAAAAGGCATCTAGCGACGCCTCTAGTTTTGGCAAAACCAATAACTAGAGAGACGCTACTTCTCTATTTGGCTATCTCGGAAGATGAGATTAGTGTAGCTATAGTACGAGAAGAGGGTAAGCACCAACAACCTATTTACTACGTAAGTAAAAGGTTACTAGGGGCAGAGTCTAGATATCCCCCTCTTGAGAAACTCGCTTTGTGCCTAGTCCATGCGTCTTGCAAACTACGACCGTACTTTCAGGAACACCCCATAAAAGTGTTAACTGATCAGCCTTTGACATAAGTTTTATCAAAACCAGATGCTTCTGGAAGGTTGATAAAATGCTCAATCGAACTAGGGTAGTTCGACATAACATACCACCCTGCAACATGCATCAAGGGCCAAGCCTTGGCTAACTTCTTAATAGAAGGTGTAACTCCAAAAGAAATTCTTCCTATACACGAAGAAGCGGAAAAATGGAAGTTATACGTGGATGGTGCATCCAACGAGCAAGGTTTGGGTGCACGGGTAGTATTAATATCACCAGAAGGCTTTAAGTTTCACTATGCTTTGAGATTTCAATTTGACGCATCAAATAACGAGGCTGAGTATGAAGCCTTGATTGCTGGCTTAAAGATAGCCGAAGCATTGAAAATCAAAAACCTCATTTGCCATAGTGATTCACTGCTAATTGTAAACCAGATCCTCGGGAATTACCAGGCTAAAGGCTTAAAAATGGCAAAGTATTTAGAGAAGGTTCGAAAGAACTTGGAAAGATTCGATTACTTTAAAATCGAACAAATTCTGAGAGAACAAAACTCCAACACCGATGCCTTAGCAAAGCTGGCCTCGCAGAACGACTTGGACGAGTTGAACTTAGTTCCGGTGGAGATGCTAAGCGAGCCAAGTATATGTGAAACGGAAGATGTAGAGATGATAGACAGCTCTCCTACATGGATGACTCCTTTTGTCAATTATCTACTCGACAGACAACTTCCAACTGAAAAAAGCGAGGCACGAAAACTACTGTATTCAGTGCCTCGCTACACAATAATTGAAGGTAAACTGTATAGAAGAGGGTACTCGATGCCTCTACTTCGGTGTGTTCTCCCTATAGAAGAAAATGAAATCATCAGAGAAATTCATGAAGGCTTTTGTGGGGACCATGCAGGTTGGCAAAGTCTATCTAAAAAGATCATTTAACAAGGATATTACTGGCCAACGATCAATAAGGACACCCATGAGTTTGTCAAGAAATGTGATAAGTGTTAGAGGTTTTCACATATACCTCGCGTGCCGCCAACAGAACTAAGAATGATGACCGCGCCCTACCCATTTGCTATATGGGGAATTGACCTAATTGGGGCATTACCCACTGGGCAAGGAGGACCTAAGTATGCGCTAGTAGCAGTCGACTTCTTCACCAAATGGACTGAGGCAAATCCTCTCGTTTCCATTACCTGCAAGAAAGTCCTCAACTTTGTCGTCAAGACCATTGTCTGTAGGTTTGGAATAACCATGAAGATAATGGAACCCAATTTGATGGTGACTTGTTCACTGAGTTCTGCAAGAGGAACAAAATTATCAAAAATTTCTCGTCCGTATCCAGGCCTCAGGCGAATGGACAAGTGGAAGCTGTTAATAAAACCTTAAGGGATACTATCAAGAAGAAGTTCGACGCTGCCAAAGGTAGGTGGGTTGATGAGATACCTCAAGTACTCTAGGCTCACAGAACTACCAAGCAGACGGCAAAGGGTCATACTCCTTTCTCGCTAGCATTTGGCTCGGAAGCAATGGTACTTGTTGAAGTGAACATATCGACACACAAAAGAGAGTTTTATAATCAAAATGAAAACCAGGAACTTCTAAAATTGTCCTTAGATCTACTTGATGAAAAATGAGCTAAGTCGCAAATTACATACGCAGCGTATCAACACCGAGTTACAAGATATTTCAACAAAAGAGTCAAGAAAAGACTATTCAATGTTGGAGACTTGGTGCTAAGGCGAGTATTTGCAAATACGAGACATGCATCTATAGGAGTGTTCAACCCAAACTAGGAGGGTCCATATGCCATCGAAGCAGTAGTTGGAATTGGAGTTTACAAATTGGCTCGACTCAATGGCTCGCTAATAAAGAACTACTAGAACGTGGAACATTTGCGACCCTACTACCAATAAAAAAATGATGTAACTCACATTTTTGATGTAAAATTTTAACTTCGGTTATTAATAAAGAGAATCATTTCTATCATAAACAGAATCATTTCAATCATTTAAGGGGCATTAATGTATGATTAACTAGAATTCATCTAGAAATAGATGGTATAATGCAAACCCACCATTTCAAAAATGAAATTTTTTGAAATTTAAAGGTTCTCTACTAAAACTCTTTGACAAAAGAGGGGTCGAACTGTTATAACTTCCTGACCGAACCTTTTTGATGAAAGAGGGGTCGAACTGTCATAACTTACTGACCAAACCTTTTTGACGAAAGAGGGGTCGAATTGTTATAGCATCTTGATCAAACCTTTCTAACAAAGAACGGATCAAACAACTATAATTTTTGATTAAAAACGTATTTGACAGGAAAGGAAAATCAAAAGTTAGAACTCGCGTATAAAGCAAAATATTAACGGTTCGCGCGAGCTAGGAAAGTGTTAAACGAGACATCAAGACGTCTTGATAAAAGTCCTTGAATCTAGAAAATGGATAGATAACCTAACTATTCATACGAGCAAATCTAAAATGTACAAAGTGATAAAATCATTAAAAGTATATTCAAGTTTGCTTAAGGTAGATTATAACTGCCATAGCCAGGTAGAATTGACAACTGCTCGAAAATCAAAAAATTTGGTAGATAACTAACTACTTAAACATAAAGATTACGAGCAATGGAAAAATTCAAAAGTAATTTACATTTGATTAAAATATAGTTGTTTACATTGTGGATAAAAATGCAAGTGAACACAATTATATTAAGTTCGAATGAAAAGAGTACAAGGCATTTAAGATAAAAGAAAACCCAAGTTGGTTTATAAACTTATCTTCACAAAAAATGCCACTAGGGGCAAACCACTAAGTCATCTTCCTAAACAAAGAATACTAGGGGGTTGATTAACTCGAGAAAGACCGTCTACATATAGCTCGGAGAAAGACCATCTATACATAGCTTGAAGAAAGACCGGCTACACATAGCTTGAGAAAGACCGTCTACACGTAGAAGATCGACCTCTACATAGGCCTCATTCTCCATATTAGAAGATCCCATTTCCTACACCCAAGACCTCATTCCTAGCCTCAAGAAATTTCTCAAACCAGAGAGAGGTTGGCACAACGGTCTTCTTGTGCAAGCTTGGGTCTTGGGTTGGTTGGGTTCTTTAGTAGAATCTGAAACCACGCCAACTTTCCTCCTGGATTCCTTCTCAGCCTCAGGAAGACCTGATCACTCGCAAAATCTATGTCCATTCCTGTGGAGACAAAGATAAAAGATCAATGGAGCAATAAAAAATAATAATATGTATAATCAAGTTCAAACCACCATTCACAAGGGATAATACTTACCCTGAAGAATCACTTGTGAGGATTGCCAATAACGATCAACAGGGTACCTTTAGTTTGGATTGATCAGAAGCTCCTCAGCCATGGAATCTTTTGTTTCTAATTTAAATTGAGGTTTGAAGTTTTTTGGGAACGTATAGAGAAGAAAAGTGGTTGGTGCATTCCGGTGTTATGAATTTGGAGGGGTAAATTTCTGAACTCAGATGGGACATCTTAGCAAGAGAATGACAATCCAATCTCAAGATGGATCTCACCAAAAAACCAAAAGTTTGTGGAATATGGCAAGCTTAAGCCACCATTTTATACTGCTCGGTCTAGGGGACTTCATTCGAACAAATGTATGAGGTGCCCTGTTCAGCCTGTGTCTTGCGAGCAGGTACCCAGAGTTGATTCCACGTGTCACCATAGTGTGATGCCACGTCAGAGTGCAAAAATTTGGATAACATTTGCCCCCAAGTCTGTACGGGACTTTCGAAGTTGCGTGTAGACCTCATCCAAGCTGTCTTTGCGTTTGGATGGGTGACACGTGTCAGGTGCATCTGTTCACGACTCGATGTGAGGCTGACTAGGCGTCTTTTCAATTTTCGGCCAATAAATGCTCTGACGCAATTAATGGTTCGAAATCCGATTTTCTCTCACCACGTTTGATGGCTACACTTGATTGCTTTTGATTTCCAATATTCACTTTTGGGGGAACCGAGGCGTCTGCGGTTTCTCAAATGATTACCCCTTTTTGCTGTTTTACTTATAAATATCACTGAGCGTTGTTCACAAACTCACTTTCACCAACCTTCTTTGTTAAACAAGTTCAGATCAAAAGGAGAGATTTTTAGCTTCAAGTCTGTTGAAAGACTTTCAAAAAAACTATTCGTTCATGTAATATCCAGTTTATATACATATATTGGTATTTGGTATATTAAGTGTGATACAATTAAATTATTATTATTATTATTATTATTATTATTTTTATTATTATTATTATTATTATTATTATTATTATTATTATTATTATTATTATTATTATTGTTGTTGTTGTTGTGCGTGTGTGATTAGAAAAAAAAATGATATATATATTAAATAGTGAGATAAATAAATAGTGAAGCATTAGATTAGTTAGTTAGTTTAAAATTTAAAATTTAAATTTAAATCAGCATAATTTTATCTGATTAGTTAGATATTTATTTTTAAATTTAAACCTATTATACGATATGTTATATACGTATATACTCTATAACCCTAGCAGCCAGATAGTATCGTATTCCCTTATTCTCACCATCTCTCAATTTCCTTTTTCTTTATTCTCTCTATTGAACCAAATCAATTGTTTTAATCTTAAGAGCTTCGGGGTTAGCAATCAGCCGATCATCGTTCCGTGTCTTCGAAATCTTCAGGTAAAATTCGTACTTGTTTTTATTTTCGTTTTCAGAGAAATAGGCTTTCATAAAACTATCATATCTCTCTCCCCATAGGTCCGTTTTCAGTGATCTAGTTACCGTTTTAAAGATAATTTAATGATCTATATTTTTTAGGAAGAAACTCTTTCCTAATTCTGAGTATTTCGATGTCAAAAATTCATGTTTTACACTGATTTTCGAATTACAGTTTTTTTTAAATTTCTTTTCGATATTGCCTTAGTAAAAGTGTCATATCTCTCTCGATATCTATTATTTTCAAGCGATTCTTGTACTGTTAGAAAAATAATTCGATAATCCATATTTTCTTTGAAGAAACCTTTCCCTAGTTCGGAGTTCTTACCAGTAAAAAGTTAGGATCTTTACTCGGTTATGGTATTTCGTTTTAAGTTTCGTTTCAGAAAAAGTGTCTTCAGTAAAAATTCAATATCTCTCTCAATTTTGATCCATTTTAAAAGATCTTTATTTCGTTTTAAAGCTTAGAAAAATAGCTACATTTTTTATGAAGAAAGTGTTGTCTAGATCGGGGTGTAACTATTTTTAAAACTTTTATTTTTAGGCTGTATTCAGAAATCGGCATGATCCAGGATTTTAAAGAAACTGTTTTGAGAAAACATGCATAACTCCTAGGTTATAGCTCCGATTTTGGTGATCTTTATACCGTTAGAAAGGTCTTTCAATTAACTAAAAACTTTGTGAACAGTAGAACTACTAATTCAAACGTTTTATAAGTCAAATTCTAGGCTAAACTTGCTGTACAGTAAGAATAATAAATATATTGAGTTTATCGGTGGACTAAGGGTTTCACTAATTGTTATAGGGCCTAGAAGGTATCGTAGGAGTTAATTACAGCGGAGTTGAGGTAAGGAAAAATAATTATACTTTATACTTGCTTTTTATATGGTTTGAGTACCTAGTATGACTGCTTGAATAAATTGTATTGAAACTGTGGAATGTGATAGTTTCGGTGAAATATTAGTGTTTTGTCGATGGATTGTATATGGCTGTTTAATCATGTTCCAGGTACTTGGAAGTGGTTGGAAACCACACATGTATGGTGATGTGGTAAGTGAGGCAGTGTACGTAAGGGTGCACTGGTTATTGGTACTGCGTTCTGGTTAAGAACGTAAGACACTCCAGATTTGTATGGAAGCTGGTGTGTGATTGTGAGTGTGAGTATGTGGTATTTCAGTATTTGTGTGGCTGCCTCTATTTATACTTATGATTAGGTTGTTGTATGTTTGATATATATGTTTGTGCTATGATGTGTGAATGCTGGCACATAGTATTTTGTTTTCCTTACTGGGCTTTGTAGCTCACCCCTTATTTACCCCCTATGTGCAGATAAGTAAGCCTGTAAGCTTTCGGTGACAAGTTGAGTCTGGGCAGCATGGGGTGTATCTCGTGTGATCATGTAACTGCGTGTGGTCTTGGCCATCTTCCGCTGAAAGTTTTTTTTTAATTTATTAAACTTATCGAGGATGTTGTCGTTTAAATTTTCTATTACTTTTCCCTAAGTGGTAATACTTTATTTTCAACTGGGTACCCATGTTTTGAAAAGTGTTTTTTTTTTAAAAAATAAAGGCAACATTAGTATCTTAACGCCAGTTTATTTATGGCATCTTATTTTACGTAAGTAAGGGCGTTACAAATGGTACCAGAGCCACAGTTACATTGATCTTGAATTCACGCGACATACACACCATCGCTGCAAAGGATCAACTTGTCATCAAGTATGTATGCTTTATATATGTTATGTCTTATATGTTAAATTTGGTTTAGTCTTTATCTTTTGATTTTCCTTTAGTTAGCTAGAAGTTTAGGGTATGGTTAATCGAAACAATTAACTGATTCTTCGGAGTTAGAATTATAGTATAACTCAAACAATTTTCGTATTAGTGTAATTTTTTTTATGAGTAAAGATTATTTATTTATTTATTTATTTATTTTACATGGTGAATTGTTGCTTGATGATTTACGTTTTTTTTAAGTTTATATAATTTAGTGTATAGATATTTCCTTTTTGAGCGGGATACATCTTTGGTTATTTTTTTTTTCTTACCGCTACCATCTCCTTTCTTTTGAAGAACAAGTTAAGGGATTTGATGGAAAACGGTGAACCCAGAAGATCAATCCGGTTGAATGAAAGAGCGGCTGTAAGAGACCGAGCTAGAGGTCGAGGGCGAGGAAGTGCTTGCGGTCGAGGCAGGGGAAACCAGCATGTCCCTGCCGAGGCGGTGATCCAGGAGAATCAAAATGCCCCTGTAAATGGACAACAACCAGGTCAAGGTGGGGGCAACCACGAAGTCCCTGCTGGGGTAGTTGGTCAAGGACACCAAAACGCCCCTGTAGGGGTGCCACCACAACAAGAAGATTTGGCGCAAGAAGTTGCTCGTCTCAAGGAAGAAATTAGGAAGCGAGATGAAGAGGCTCACAACCGTCAGGAGCAATCCAATCAAGGACAACATCAATTTTTGCCGGTGCAATACATGCCTGTGCCGGAGGGTCGATGGGAACCAATATATGAAAGGTTCCGCAAGCAACACCCACCAAATTTTGAAGGGGGCTCAGATCCAATGGAAGCTGAGGAATGGTTAAGAACAGTGGAAGGTATTGTTGAGTACATGCGGCTCGGTAACGGAGATAGTGTAGCTTGTGCTGCTAGTTTATTGAAAAAGGATGCCCGCATCTGGTGGGATGTTATTAAACAAACACGGGATGTGGCCGCAATGACCTGGGCTGACTTTGTACAAGTTTTTAACAAAAAATACTACAGTGAAGCAATACGCTCAGCTAGAGTTAATGAGTTCACGAACCTGAGGCAGGGTAAGTCTACGATTCTGAGTATGCTCGCCAATTTGACGATTAGCAAAGTTTGCCACGGATCTGGTTCCTGCGAGTTTTTGAGGATTCATCGTTTTCTTGAAGGGCTCGACTCCCGAATAAGTCGGGACATAGCGATGTCGGGAGGTAAGGGCAACCACGTATGCTGAGGTACTGGAAAAAGCCCTAGAAGCTGAGTTGTGTGAAAGTCGTATACAGAAAGACAATACAGCAAGGTGGGAGGCCAGAAAGGCCAGTAATGGAGGTGGTGATAACAAAAGAAAACTGCCAAGTAACCAACACAACGAAGCCGACAAGAGAAACAAGATAGGGTCCAATAACTACAAAGGGAAGAAGCCATATGTGGAGTACCCCCTATGCCCAACATGTGGTCGTAAGCATCCAGGAGAATGTCGACTGAAAGGCAAGACTTGTTACAAGTGTGGGCAACCGAGCCACTATAAGAAGGACTGTCCACAAAAAGGTGATCAACTCAAGGATGACAAACTTGTCCCAGCTCGAGTATTTGCACTAACCAGAGGGGAGGCTGAGACTAGTAACACCGTGGTTGCGAGTCGATTTCTATCTCTCGGAAAAACTATGTCTTGTTTTATTTGATTTTGGAGCTACGCACTCATTTATTGCTTTAAAGATGATAGATAAGTTAGAACTACCGTATGTAAACTTTAGTTATAAGTTCATGACGGAGTTGCCCTCGGGCGAGGTTATGATATCATCTAGAGGAGTGCGGGATGCGCCAATAAGGATTGCAGACAAGGAACTTAGTGGAGATCTGATAGAGCTGGAGATGAGGGATTACGATCTTATCTTGGGTATGGATTGGCTATCACGACATGGAGCAACAATAGGCTATAGAAAGAGGACGGTGACTTTCACCCCCGAATCCGGAGAGGCATTCATATTTGAAGGAATCAAAGTCAAGTCAAGCTTACCGCTAGTTACAGCCCTGAAGGCACAAACGCTGATTCGTGCGGGATGTCAAGCATACTTGGCCAGCATAGTAGACAAGTCCAGAGAAACCACCCTCGAAGCCGGAGAATGTCCACATAGTATGTGAATTCCAAGAAGTTTTTCCGAAGACCTACCGGGGCTACCCCCAGATAGAGAGATAGAATTTGTGATTGAGTTAGCGCCAGGCACAGCACCAATCTCGAGGGCTCCATACCGCATGGCTCCCAATGAATTGAAGGAATTGAAGGCTCAACTACAAGATCTTTTAGACAAGGGGTTCATTAGACCAAGTTACTCACCTTGGGGTGCGCCAGTGTTGTTCGTCAAGAAGAAGGACGGTAGTATGCGGATGTGTATAGACTATCGAGAGCTGAACAAAGTGACTATAAAGAACAAGTATCCCTTGCCTCGCATCGATGATTTGTTTGATCAGTTACAAGGGGCGATCGTCTTTTCAAAGATCGACTTGAGATCTGGGTACCACCAATTGAAAGTCCGAGAGGAAGATATAGCAAAGACGGCATTTCGAACACGGTATGGGCATTATGAATTTCTAGTGATGTCATTTGGGTTAACCAATGCCCCGGCGGCCTTCATGGATTTAATGAATAGAGTATTCAAGGAATATCTTGACAAGTTTGTGGTGGTATTCATTGATGACATACTCATTTATTCAAGGACAATGGAAGAGCATGAGGAGCACTTAAGGCTAACTCTAAGTAGACTCAAAGAGCACCAATTGTACGCCAAATTCAAAAAGTGTGAGTTACGGTTGGAGAAAGTGGCGTTTCTAGGCCATATAGTGTCCAAAGATGGGGTAGAGGTGGACCCTGCGAAAATTGAAGCAGTGAAGAGCTGGCCAAAACCAAAAACTGCAAGTGAGGTTCGGAGATTTCTTGGACTAGCTAGGTATTATAGGAGATTTGTTGAAGGGTTCTCAAAAATAGCCACACCATTGACGAATTTGACTCGAAAGCAACAAAAATTTGCATGGACAGATAAATGTGAGGAAAGCTTTCAGACATTGAAAGATAAACTCATAACAGCACCTGTCCTGTGTGTTCCAACTAACAAAGACAAATTTGTAGTATATTGCGACGCATCAAAGCAAGGGCTCGGCTGTGTGTTGATGCAGAATGAGAAGGTGGTAGCCTATGCCTCTAGGCAGCTAAAGGAGTATGAGACAAGGTACCCAACTCATGACTTAGAGTTGGCAGCAGTGGTCTTTGCATTGAAAATCTGGAGGCACTACCTCTATGGAGAGAAGTGTGAAATATACACAGATCACAAAAGCCTAAAATACTTCTTTACGCAGAAAGAGCTCAACATGAGACAGAGGCGATGGTTGGAACTGGTAAAAGATTACGATTGTGAGATACTGTACCATCCTGGAAAGGCTAATGTAGTGGCGGATGCACTTAGCAGACGCAACTATGCAAGCTTATCAATGTTAAGGGCATTAAAAGTGCCGTTGCAACAGAAAATCGAGAGATCTGGAATAGAGTTAGTAACAGGAAAGCTAGCTAACCTCACAATTGAATCAAATTTATTAGAGAATATCAAAGAAGAACAAGCCCAAGATGAGTTTTTAATCAAGAAGCGGGTCGAACTACAAAATGGGAAAGCTAGGGACTTCTCAGTTAATGAAGAGGGTATTCTACTATACAAGACAAGGGTGTGTGTACCTAAGAAAGCGGAGTTGCAATCAAAAATCTTACAAGAGGCGCACACTACACCCTATTCTTTACACCCAGGATCAACCAAAATGTACAATGATGCGAAAGGTAGGTATTGGTGGCGGGAATGAAAAATGATATAGCAGAATTTGTAGCGAAATGTCTTACCTGCCCGGCAAGTTAAGGCCGAACACCGAGAGACTGCAGGGCTGTTGCAATCTCTTGATATTCCTGAGTGGAAATGGGAAGATATTGCTATGGATTTTGTGACAGGGTTACCGAAGAACAGCAAACAACAGGATTCCATCTGGGTGATTATCGACAGACTCACGAAATCAGCACATTTTCTGCCTGTGTGCACTAATTACAATGCAGAGCAATATGCTGAACTGTATGTAAAAGAAATTGTAAGGCTACACGGAGTCCCAAAGACCATTGTATCTGATAGAGGTTCAGTTTTTACTTCTAAGTTTTGGGAAAGTGTGCAAAGTGCTTTGGGCACAAAACTGAAGTTGAGTACAGCATTCCACCCTCAAACTGATGGACAATCAGAACGAACTATTCAAATACTAGAAGACATGCTACGAGCTTGTGCGTTGGATTTCCCAAGTAACTGGAGCAACTATTTGCCACTAATGGAGTTCTCGTACAACAATAGCTATCAATCTACAATAGGGATGGCACCCTATGAAATGTTGTATGGGAGGAAGTGTCGATCACCACTGCACTGGGATGAGGTTGGCGAAAAGCGATACTTAGGCCCAGACCTAGTAAGAGAGGCCACTGAAGCGGTAGAAAAGATTCGAAATAGAATGGTAACTGCACAAAGCCGCCAGAAAAGTTATACCGACGCAAAGAGACGGAATGTGGAATTTGCAGTGGGTGATAAAGTGTTCCTTCGAGTGTCACCTATGAAAGGGGTTATGCGTTTTGGAAAGCGAGGAAAGCTAAGTCCAAGATTTATAGGTCCTTTTGAGATATTGGACGAGTGGGACGGGTAGCTTATCGGCGGCATTGCCACCGGTATTAGCTGAGACGCATAATGTGTTCAATATTACTATGATACGAAAATACGTGTCGGATCCATCACACGTGCTGAACTATGAAAGAATGGAGCTAAAGCAGGACTTGAGTTATGAAGTGCGACCAGTTCGCATTATAGAGAGAGGAACGAAGGAGTTAAGGTCCAAAAGTATTCCTCTAGTAAAAGTTCTGTGGAGCAACCGTTCAGAAAGGGAGGCAACGTGGGAAATGGAGGGAGACATGAAAGAACAGTACCCCGAACTTTTTGGTAAGTCTAATTTCGAGGACGAAATTTCCTTTAAGGAGGGTAGAATGTAATATCCAGTTTATATACATATATTGGTATTTGGTATATTAAGTGTGATACAATTAAATTATTATTATTATTATTATTATTATTATTATTTTTATTATTATTATTATTATTATTATTATTATTATTATTATTATTGTTGTTGTTGTTGTTGTTGTTGTGCGTGTGTGATTAGAAAAAAAAAATGATATATATATTAAATAGTGAGATAAATAAATAGTGAAGCATTAGATTAGTTAGTTAGTTTAAAATTTAAAATTTAAATTTAAATCAGCATAATTTTATCTGATTAGTTAGATATTTATTTTTAAATTTAAACCTATTATACGATATGTTATATACGTATATACTCTATAACCCTAGCAGCCAGATAGTATCGTATTCCCTTATTCTCACCATCTCTCAATTTCCTTTTTCTTTATTCTCTCTATTAAACCAAATCAATTGTTTTAATCTTAAGAGCTTCGGGGTTAGCAATCAGCCGATCATCGTTCCGTGTCTTCGAAATCTTCAGGTAAAATTCGTACTTGTTTTTATTTTCGTTTTCAGAGAAATAGGCTTTCATAAAACTATCATATCTCTCTCCCCATAGGTCCGTTTTCAGTGATCTAGTTACCGTTTTAAAGATAATTTAATGATCTATATTTTTTATGAAGAAACTCTTTCCTAATTCTGAGTATTTTGATGTCAAAAATTCATGTTTTACACTGATTTTCGAATTACAGTTTTTTTTAAATTTCTTTTCGATATTGCCTTAGTAAAAGTGTCATATCTCTCTCGATATCTATTATTTTCAAGCGATTCTTGTACTGTTAGAAAGATAATTCGATAATCTATATTTTCTTTGAAGAAACCTTTCCCTAGTTCGGAGTTCTTACCAGTCAAAAGTTAGGATCTTTACTCGGTTATGGTATTTCGTTTTAAGTTTCGTTTCAGAAAAAGTGTCTTCCGTAAAAATTCAATATCTCTCTCAATTTTGATCCATTTTAAAAGATCTTTATCTCATTTTAAAGCTTAGAAAAATAGCTACATTTTTTATGAAGAAAGTGTTGTCTAGATCGGGGTGTAACTATTTTTAAAACTTTTATTTTTAGGCTGTATTCAGAAATCGGCATGATCCAGGATTTTAAAGAAACTGTTTTGAGAAAACATGCATAACTCCTAGGTTATAGCTCCGATTTTGGTGATCTTTATACCGTTAGAAAGGTCTTTCAATTAACTAAAAACTTTGTGAACAGTAGAACTACTAATTCAAACGTTTTATAAGTCAAATTCTAGGCTAAACTTGCTGTACAGTAAGAATAATAAATATATTGAGTTTATCGGTGGACTAAGGGTTTCACTAATTGTTATAGGGCCTAGAAGGTATCGTAGGAGTTAATTACAGCGGAGTTGAGGTAAGGAAAAATAATTATACTTTATACTTGCTTTTTATATGGTTTGAGTACCTAGTATGACTGCTTGAATAAATTGTATTGAAACTGTGGAATGTGATAGTTTCGGTGAAATATTAGTGTTTTGTCGATGGATTGTATATGGCTGTTTAATCATGTTCCAGGTACTTGGAAGTGGTTGGAAACCACACATGTATGGTGATGTGGTAAGTGAGGCAGTGTACGTAAGGGTGCACTGGTTATTGGTACTGCGTTCTGGTTAAGAACGTAAGACACTCCAGATTTGTATGGAAGCTGGTGTGTGATTGTGAGTGTGAGTATGTGGTATTTCAGTATTTGTGTGGCTGCCTCTATTTATACTTATGATTAGGTTGTTGTATGTTTGATATATATGTTTGTGCTATGATGTGTGAATGCTGGTACATAGTATTTTGTTTTCCTTACTGGGCTTTGCAGCTCACCCCTTATTTACCCCCTATGTGCAGATAAGTAAGCCTGTAAGCTTTCGGTGACAAGTTGAGTCTGGGCAGCATGGGGTGTATCTCGTGTGATCATGTAACTGCGTGTGGTCTTGGCCATCTTCCGCTGAAAGTTTTTTTTTAATTTATTAAACTTATCGAGGATGTTGTCGTTTAAATTTTCTATTACTTTTCCCTAAGTGGTAATACTTTATTTTCAACTGGGTACCCATGTTTTGAAAAGTGTTTTTTTTTTTAAAAAAATAAAGGCAACATTAGTATCTTAACGCTAGTTTATTTATGGCATCTTATTTTACGTAAGTAAGGGCGTTACAGTTCAGCGTTGCGTAAACTGAATCCAGACGTCAACCCCTGAGTAAGTTCTCAATTTCTTTTACTTTGCACATTTACTTTCTGAATGCGATCTTAACTTTGCTATAGAAGATATGTAGAAAACCCCAGGTTTAGAAACTCTGTTATTTTCCTTTGCAACAATTCATGTGACTTCACCATTCATAATGCTTGCTTTTTGAACTGCACAACGGCTGCCTTTCATCTTGCTTATTCAAAGCTTCATGAAATTTTTGCCCTAACTCACGAAAAATTTCAAACTTTGAAGTTTTGACTTTTCGTCGAGTATTTTCATTATTTAATCTGTTGAGTACTCCTGGTCGGCATATTTGCCTGTTTAATGTTCGATATCCCCACCAAACACTCATCTTGCATGTTGTCTTTTGTTGATGAACCCAGGTGAGTTTTGGGGGAAGTGAACACCAAATCGATCAGGAACTGCTTCAACTCTTTTACGAGGATCACCCTCGTCTTTGTTCTAGTCTGCCCTCTTCAAGCGACGGTCATTTTAATTCAATCTCCCTGTCTAGCCACAGGATGATGGCTCGTACTAAACAGACAATGCGTAAAGTTAACGCGTCTGACCCTCATGTGGCCCAGCACGCCACCTCGCCCAGCGCCGAACAGGATCCACTCGTGTAGGAGGAGGGGGATCATGAAGGGGACACTGAGGTCCAGGAGATAGAGAAACAGAGCGATGTTCGTCCTGGTAGTCCTTTCGAGGTGGAGGAAGAAGAGGAGGCTGCACCCCAAAGCTTTGGGGGATACAATGAGGCTGGGGAGCTAGTAGACGCGGATGGCGACGTCCTGGTTGAGGGCGTGGATTACGTCACTGAGGAGCTTGCTGCTGCAGTTCCTCAAAGGAGGCAAAGTGCCTTGGATGCCAGGTGGGTGAGCCCTCCGTCCAAGGTCACTGAGGCACGTTTGCGGGATTTCGACCAGCGCGGCTATCTGGGTGAGCTAGACTGTTATGTTCCCGCATCAAACAATCGAGGCTCAAACCCTCAGAGGGGGATGTGCGCCTGGTCAGGTGCTCATGCTAAACAAGGGGCACTGCTGCCTTTGCACCCGTACTTTAGGAAGGTGACAGACTTCTTCCGTCTCTGTCCGACCCAATTCACTCCCAAGGGCATCAAGTATCTGTCTGCCTTGTTCGTTCTCTACGCCACCCTAAAGTGGGATATGCCTTCTCCCCATGAGGTTATCTAGTTTTTTTATTTGAAGTGTACTCCTAAGCAAGGCAGGTTGGGATACTTCCACTTTTCTCAGCCAGACTTCAAGTGGTTAACGGGCACCAGGGACAAGGCCGTTAGCAAAATTAGGAATTTTGTTGATGAGTACTATATGGTGGATGGCATGGGCACCACCTATACTCGGTTCCAGTAGATTCCTGTATATCACCGTCCACCCCTCACGCTTGCTCTCAGGGATAGAGCTCAAAGACTCACTCTGCTACCGGGTGCTGCCTGGAATATCACTTTGTTGACCTCAGAGGACAACTTTGTGGAGTATGGGCTCTACTCGAAGGATTTCATTCCTCAGCCTCTGAAGGAGAAAAAGAAGAAATCTAGTGCTGGCCGAGCTGAGGGAGCTCATCAGGAGAATGAACTCATTCAAATCAAGTGTGAGGCTAAGTTGAAGGGAGGTGCAGGAGCAAAACAGTATGCTCATGAGCCTCTTGAGCAAGAAGATGAGGCTGAGGAAGAGCAGGTAACCCCACTCAAAAGGAAGAAGAAACTTTCAGCGAACCCAGGCCTATCGAACATACGATTCAGATTAGCTAGCCCAGTCTACCTGCTCGACCATCCACTCCTGTAGTAGGACAGGGGAAAGCTTTTCTAGAGGAGCAAAGAGACTCGTCTGATGATGATGAGCCATCAGGTCTTGCTCAGGCAAACACTTCTTCCGAAGTGCAAGATACTTCATCTTGCCTTTAACTTTCTTGATTATTATGCTTTCAAACTTTTAGCGCTGTTGTCTAACCATGTTGCTTTTATTTCATTCAGACATGTCTCAAAAGATGCTCAAAGCTCTAAAGAAGAGAGTGGGAGGAAGCTCGGGCCTATCTCCTCTGGCTAAGAAGTCTAGGGGTGGTGAGACAACCCCATCCAGAGAAAGGGCGCCGGCCAAAGTAGTCATTGACCTCTTCAAGGAGCCAACCGTCGTGGACCCTTCTGCCCCATAAGTGACTAAGTCCAAAGACTCTTGAGGTTGGAGCTCGGACAGGGTGGAATAGCCGAAAGGCGAATTCGAGCTGGCCAGGAGCAGATTTGAGCAGATTTGGGCTCCTACCCAACCTCCAGCACTGCATCCAGAGACTAAGAGAGGCAAGGATATGCTCACCCACAACGTGACTCGGTCAGTATCTGAGGTGAATTAGTAGCTTGCTGGAGCTGACAATGAGCTTTCCCTAGAGCTGGTGATGGGAGGAGTCCTGAAGGAGTTTACGAGGGTAAGTCCTCCTTGATAGTTTTCTGTTATCCTTCTTTACTTAGCTCATATTCTAATGCTTTTTCTGTGTGCAGACAAGTCTGAAGATGGCTTATGCTTATTCCGGGGCTAAGTTTTCTTCTTCTAAGAATGCTACCATGTCTAACACCATGAGGGCAGAAGTGGACTTGACCAGGAAGGATGTTGATGAAGCCATGGTTCAACTTGGAGCTGTTCGAATGGAACTGGGTGAAGTCAACAAGAAACTTCTTGCTGCCGAGAAGAAGATAGCTAAGTTGTCTAAAGATTTAGAGGCTTCTGATCAACTTGAGGCTGTCATGACCTCCTTGTCGAAAGAAGTGAACAACCTCCAAGAAGAAAGGGAGGTTCTTCGAGCTGTCTTCCGCAGGTTGGAAGCAGAGAAGAAGTCTAAGGAGGAGGAGCTTGAAGCTGAGGTCAAGAAGTACAAGTTGGAGGCTGAGCAAAAGAGAGCAGAGGCTGAGCAGCAGAGAGCGGAGGTGACGAGGCTTGGAGGGAAGGTAAATGCCCTAGAGACATCGGGTCTCGAGATTTTTTATGACTTTTGTAAAGCTAATCCCAAGCTAATCTCGAGTATTGTGCTTCTCAGGTGGCCTATGGAGAATCCAAGGTGACCACTTCTGCCCCTGACCAAGACGTTGACATGCCCCCCACTCAGACAACAGATCCTCCAACTCCTACCGACCTAGAAGACCCGTACAAAGAGCACAGGACTCCAGCTGTCTGAATACTTCTCTTTTTTATCTTTTTTTTTATCTGTCCGGCCATAAGGCCGTTTTTTTATCTGTCTGGCCAAATGCTTTGTACAGGTATAGGTGCCCCCCAAGTGACCGAGTAGACTTATGACTCTTGGTCACTTATAATTTTTTGCAAGTATGCTCTTTTGTCTGTTCGGGGTTTCAGGTTCGACCAAACCTTTTGTGCGGATGGGATTGTAAATTAACAACATGCTAGTAATTTCAACTCAATTTGAATTTTGAAATAAATATCTTTATTCATTTATTGAATTAAAATGTGTTTGTTACCGTAGTAACTTACATCAAAGCTATTTGATCTAATCTGATCTTTTAGCTTAACATGAAATAAAACAAATTGCAGAAGTTAGAAATTGTACTTTAGATGGTCGTCACCCGGCCTGATTACTTTTCAATTTTGTCCGAGCCTTTGGGTGTGGTCCGCCCAGAAGGCCATTCACTTAAGAGTAAATGTTCTTTTAGTACTTAATATGGTCATCCGACGTGGTACTTCTATTGGTAGTATTTTCTTAAATGTTGCCCATTCTAATACCTTGGTACCAAAACGAGTTGCATTTTTTCATCATACTTACCCAATTTGTATGCTCTTGATTCGAGAACTTCGACCACCTGATATGGTCCTTCCTAGTTAGGTCCGAGTACACCTACCGTACTGTCTTTGGTGTTTAGAAATACTCTTCTTAGGACCATATCTTCCACAAAGAATTTCTGAGCCTTCACTTGTTTGTTGAAATACCGAGCTACTTTTCGTTGATGGGCCATCAACTTAAAGTTTGCCGTGGTTCTCTTCTCTTCGATTTCATCAAGTGATTTGGTAAGGGGTACATGAATTTCTTCTTGGTTGTACGTCAATCTTCTGTGGGATGGTGGCTCAAGTCTTACGGGTAGCATTGCTTCGTATCCATATGCCATCGCAAATGGAGTTTGTCCGGTTGTCGTTTCCTCAGTTCTTCGGTACGACCATAGAACTTCAAAAAGCTCCTCCGACCAATTACCTTTAGCATCCTCGAGTCTTTTCTTTAGTGTATCCTTCAGGGTCTTGTTGCTGCTTCAACTTGACCATTTTCTTAGGGATGCGCCACTGCGGAGAAACTTTTGATGATACCATTGTTCACACAGAAATCAGTGAAGGACTGGCTGTCAAACTGTTTGCCATTGTCCAAAACTATTTTGTATGGCAATCTGAACTGGAAGATTATGTTCTTCACAACGAAGTCTTGAACTTTTTTGGATGTAATGGTTGCCAGTGGTTCAGCTTTCATCCACTTAGTGAAGTAATCAATTGTAACCACTGCATACTGCACTCCACCTTTTCCTTTGGGTAATTGTCTGATTAGGTCAATCCCTTAAATTGCAAAAGTGTTGGGCTTTGTTCCCTAAATAAAACTCTATTTCAATGTAATCTCTACTGTTTAATTATCAATAAAGAGACAGAAGTATTTTCAATTCTTATTTAGTGTGTCATTTGGTTCATGTTGTCATTTATATGTTTATTTGATTTATAAATTCATCCAAACCCTTATCACATTAATATTATTGTTTATTATGTCGTCAACACAGTGGAAAGTAATCAAGATTATGTGATTAAATATATATTCCTAGATTTATCAGTACACAGGGTTTTAACTGATATGATAATCTACAACATAGTTTACTTGCACCTTGGATAAGTGCTATGTCTTTTTTGGGGCATTGGTTAAAGTAAAGCTTGGGTTGGATGCATGGAGTATGCATTGGAAGGGACCAATATTGAACTTGGATCAAATATGATAAATTTACCGTAATATCTATTAAATTCAATGTCACCTAGTTGATCCTAGATCAAAAGATCTTAATCCTAACATGGTTAGGTTCGATCTCAAGAGTATTATACATGTTCTTTGATTTGTTAGTTAAGCCTACTTTTTGGTCAGGGTGATACGTACATTTTGGGAATATGGTAGTGCAATTGAGTGGGAGCGCTAGTCATAGATATGGAATCTATAGCTTCTATCTGGACATAGAAGTGAAATGATGATTTCCTTCGAGCTTGGCTAAACAGAGATAAATGGTTGAGTACTCATTTCAGTGATTATGTTAGTTCACTGAAATATCATTTATAGGTGGCTAAGTGTTTTAAGGATAAACTACATTGAAGGGTGTAACGGTAAATTAATCCCTATAAAATGTAAATCATCTATAAAGGATCATTGATTATTGGGGTTATAACAATGGATAACTAATAGTGTATCTATATTGTGGAACATATAGAGCGTTCTATATAACTGAGAGTGCAATTCCAAGTTCTATGGTGGATGCAATGAGGAATTAATAAGCTAGTGAGTTTACTTGGTAAATTCTAGACCTGCTTATTAGAAGCTCAGATATATAGGCCCATGGTCTCCATACTAGTTGAGACAATACTACTTGTAAGACTCAGTTAATTGATTTTAATTAATCAATTATAATATTATGAATTTTTCACCAAGCTAGGGCTTAATTGTGAAGAAAAGATATTCTAGGGTTTATTTGTTAACTAAGAGACTTTGTTAAGTCTAATTAATAAATATATTAAATGACAATATTATTTAATAATTAATTTTTAGTTATTAAATAATTAGAATTGGTATTTAAGTGGTTAAATTGGAAAAATAGCATTTTTGTAAAAATACGACAAAAAAATTGAAAATGGCAAAATTGCAAAGTGGGGCCCAATATCAATCCATGGCCGGCCACTCCATAGCAATTTTTCATTTAATTTTTTCATTATTTTAATGCCAAATAAATCTAACCTAACCCTAAGTGGTTTCCTATTAATGGGCAGTGATGGCTAAAGGGAAAAGATGATGCATCTCATTCCTTCAGTAAAAATTTTGAGCCTCCTCTCCTATACAAAACCAAAACCCTATCTCTCTCTTCCTCTCTTCAATTCAAACCTTGGAGTGATAAGAGTAAGTGCCCACACACATCAAGTGGTACTCAATCATAGTGTGTAAGGCTGTGAAGAATCCAGTTTCAAGAGAAGGAGATTCGGACTCTGATCTTGGTGATATTGTGCTACAGAAAGGATACAAGGGTTAGAGATCTTAGTAGAAGGAGACATTATATTCCACTGCAACCACTGTAAGGTTCTTGAAACTTTATATGTGTTTATTTCATATCGTTTTAGAAGTTCATATTTAGGATGTTAATAACATACTTGTTAGTAAATCTAGATCGTGGTAAAATAATTCCAACAAAAAGGACACAGACTTTGCATCTGAGTTAACTCGTTGGGTGGAGCTCGATGTGTTGGGTTTTGTGCCCTAAATAAAACCCTTTACAATCTGATTGGTTATCAATATAAGAAATTTGAAGTGATTTATGTTTGCATGAATTTTACATGCTAATTGTTTAATATGTTTATTATATTTACACACAAAATCTGTTAAGTCCAGATCATATGTTTATTCACAGTTACAGTATCGTCAACACAATGGAATGTGATTGTGATCATATGAATCAAAAGACTAAGTCCCTGTTTCATTAGTGTTTTGGATTTACACTGATGTGATAATCAGCGATGATGTGTACTTACACTTGGAGTAAGTGTTATGTTCTTTCCAGGACATTGGTAAAGTATACTAGTTTCGAATGTATGGAGTATACATTGGACTGGACCAATATTGCAACTTAGTTAAGATATTATAAACTTACCGTTATATCTTTCCAAGTCAATATCAGTAGTTGATCTTAAGATTAAAAGAATCTAAATCCTAATATGCTTAGGCTCAACTCAGGAGTACTATCCATGTTCTTTGATTTATTAGTTAAGCCTACTTTTGGGTCAGGGTGATACGTATATTTTGGGAACATGATAGTATGATTGAGAAGGAGTGCTGAACATAAATATGGAATCTATAGCTTCTACTGGTGTATAGAAGTTAAGTGATGATTCCCTTCAAGCTTAGCTAAATAGAAGTAAATGGATGAGCTCTTGTTTAAGTGACTAATTCTTAGATCACTAAACATCATTTATAGGTAGCTAAGTATTTTAAGGGGCAAAATACATTAAGGGGTGAGAACGGTAAAATTATCTCATCTCGATGTAAATCATCTATATAGAGGATCTTTGATCACAATAAGATTATAACAATGGTTAAATGAGATAGCATATTTATATCGTGGAACATATAATGTGCTCTATATAAGTCAAAGAGTGCAATTCTATGTTCTAAGAGTGGATTCAACAAAGAATTAATAAGCAGGACTTTACTTAGTAAATTTGGTTCACTTATTGGAAGCTCAGCATATAGATGGTCCCCATTCTAGTTGAGACTATACTGCTTGTAAGACTCAATAATTGATTTGTGATTAATCAATTATAATTCTAAAGTTAGACTATGTCTAATTTGTGAATTTTCACTAAGCAGGGGTGAAATTGTAAAGAAAAGAGATTCTAGGTTTATTTATTTATTAATATACTTTATATGTCTAATTAATAATTAAATTAAATGACAATATTATATAATAATCTATTTTAGTTATTAAATAATTAGTTTTGGCATTTAAATGGTTAGAATCGGAAAATTGGCGTTTTTTGAGAAAATAGAAATAAAATTTGTTAAAACTGCAAAAACCAAGTGAGGCCCATTACACACCATGGCCGGCCACTTAAGCAGGTTTTTCAAATTGATATTTTCATTATTTTAATGCCTAATAAATGCTAACCTAAACCTAGTAGTTGCCTATAAATAGAAAGTGATGGCTCAGTCAAATAACAAGTTTTAACAAGTTTTCATAACCTTCTGTCAGAAAATTACTTTTTCAGAAAACTGAGCCTTCCCTCTCTCTCTATAGCCGAAATCAACTCTCTCTCTTTTCCTCTTCTAAATTTCGAAACCCTCAGTGATAGAGTAGTGCCGACACACAGCAAGTGGTACCTCAATCATAGATTGGAAGACTGTGAAGGATCACACACAAAGAGAAGGACATTCGGGCTCAGATCTTGATTATACTCTGCGACAGAAAGGATACAAGGGTTAGAGATCTGAGTGGAAGGAGATATTATTCCGCTGCATCAATGTAAAGTTTTCTTAACTTTATATGTGTTTAATTATCGTTTTAGAAAGTTCATATTTAGGGTGTTAAACAACATACTTGTGAGTAGATCTAAGATCCTGGTGAAATAAATTCCAACAACTGGCCTTAGAGCCATGGTAATTGATTTGCTTGCAAGAAATTTGGACTTTAAAACGATTGTTTGTGATTTGGATGGTTTCATGTTGTGTTGTGTGTTGTATGATGATTGATTGATGTTTGTGATTTTTCGTGAAAAATAATTGAAATTCTGTTTCTAGAATTATTTTTATTGGATAGTATGGAAAAAATTAAGCAATTTAATTTTTTTACAGAACTCAATCTCGATTTAATTTGAATTAGTTATGATTTTTTGAAGTTTCGAACAATATCGGGATGGTGTCACTGCCCCACGAATCCGTGTCTGAAATCGAGCTTCCGCGCACGGAAATCCTGCTGGACACCTCCAGCGCCGAGCTTGCTCGACCGTGCACTCCCCTTGGGCGCGCAGACAGCATACTGTCCGTACAGCTCGCATTTTTTTCGTTTTTTTTTATTTTTCATGCTATTTCATGGATTTAGCTTCCGATTTTTTGTGTAGTTTTGTATTTAGACATTTACTATTCCTATTTCAATTCTAAATATCATAATTAGATTAATTAATTTTTTTTTAAATTAATTCATGATATTAGTGTAATTTGAATTCGAAAATAGTAAATATCTATCTTTTTTCCTTAATTATCTATCTTATTTTTTAATTTGATTATTCTTATCTTATTTTTTTTAAATTTAAGGTGAGAGATTAAATTTTTTAAATTAAATATTTTTTTAATTTGACCTTATTTAAATTTAAAATAAGATAACTATAATCATGATATTTTGAATAGAAATAAGATTTTTTGCTAACTTTTAAATTTTGTTATTTTATTTAAAACATAAAATCTGAAAAAGATATTTATTTATCTTTTTTAATTTTTATTGAATATTTAATTTATAAAATAACATTAATTTTTAAAAGTAGTTAGCAAATTTTGAAATGATATTTAGGTTAGTTGAAACCTAATTTTTCAAAATTGTAGGTTTAATTTTAAATATTATTTTATTTATTATTAATTTTGAAAATATATATATTTTATTTTTTTAATTCGAAAATAAATATTTTTTTATTATTTAATTATTTTTAGAAATTTAATTATTTAAAATTAAATAAATCCTACATCCAACTATCCAGCTAACCTTGTTGCAGGAGTATGTGTTTTAGCTTGTTTGTAAGTTTTATAAAACCTATTATTGCTTGATTGCAAATAGCCATGGTTAACTTGTTGACAGATCCAATGATCTGATTTTAACCCATGGTTCAATTGGTCAAGTAAATAATTTGTAACAGGTAAATTTTACAATCTTCTTTCATCTGTGTATGACCTAGCAACATGATAGGATCCATCCAAATGTGTGCCTGTGTGAGCCTATATGTTTATTTTATTATATAGATGCATATAGGTTGTTGCTAAATAAAATGTCACACCATGATAGATTTTATTTAGGTCCATTTAGTTTTTGGACCTATTCAATTAATAACAGTTATTTATTTTAAGGTTAAATTCCTCTCTTTTAGGCCTTGTGTGAGAGTTGGGGGCCATTAGAAGTGGGTACGACATACTGAACCCAGCTCCCCCTTACATGAACTACCCCAATTGTGAAGGCTCATTTGCCTGATTGAATAACTGTGCTAGGTTAATTAAATTAGTTTAACCTAATAAAATTGATTAGCAACATAATTAACTTTTAAAATATATGAAATTTATTTTCATTTTAATATTTTAAAGTTAATTTTAAGAAAAACACTCTTAGTTTTAGATATTATTTCTAGAGAAACTATTTGTATTTTTCTTGTATTTTTTAATTAAATAAAGAATTTTAACTAACTAGATTCTTTCTAAAGCTTATTTAATTAAATATTCCTATTTAAGTTATAAATTAGTTATTTTAACTGATTTTTCTTATCTAACTTAAATTTGAATATTTTATTTAAATTTAAAATTAAGTTGAGGAATTCTAGGCATTAGTTATTAAAGATTCTTAAGATATTTTTTAAGTTAGTTTTAAACTTAAAATGGAATATTTTTCAAATTAAGTGGTTACAACTTAATTTTTGATATTTAATTAAACTTAAATTTGAAAATATTTAAGTTCTAGATTTTTTCTATGCAACTTAAATTAGATACTTTTTCAAATTTTTGTGGAAAAGATACTTAGTCAAATAAGATGTTTTCTAGATAGTTATTTCTAGACTACTTGTTATTTCTAATATTAAATAGGAAAATATTATACATTGTGAAATTAATTATTTAAATAATTAATTTTGGTACAATTAATTTTAAGTATATTTTTTTCTTAGTATTAAACTAGAAATTAATAATTAAGCCTTCTCTACACTTAATTATTTATTTCTTGAATTTAATACATTTAATTAAATTGAAAAATTAAATATCTAAGTTGATTTTAATCATGGTACTTAAATATTCCTTTTTCATGACACTTAATTAAATAGAAAATTATTTTTAGTTGAAATTTAATTTTTCAACTTAAATTTAAATAATTTTCAAAATATATTTTTTCTTTATTTTATTAATCAATTTCGAATTGCATTTAATTATGCTAGATGTTTTTGAATTTATCTTGAAAAATAGATTAAGTTGTAAATTAATTATTTATTTTAATTAATTCTTGGACCAACTTAAATCAATGATTTTTTCATTTATTGATTAATTTAAAATAAATGAATTAAAATATATTATTAGAAATTGAATTAATTAGTCAAAGGAAAATCTAGATAGGTGATATTTTTGCTTGAAGTATTTTTTTTTCTAAGTATTTATTATTTAGTATTTTGAAATAGTAAAGTTTTTATACTTTCTTTTTCAAAATACAATAAATATATTCTCATGAAATTTATTTTTGAGTTGCAAATTAATTTAAATTAATACAACTTAAATAATTTTGTTAATATTTATATATCAAAATTACTACTAAGATGGAAATAATTCAATTTATTTCAATCACTATCTAAGTATAATTTTATAAATATTAAATTAAATTCTAATTTAGAATTTTAATTCTAAATTCCTATTTAATGAATATATTTTATTAAAATAATAAAGAAAATACATTTTAAAGAATGAGCTTTATTATTATTAAGATATTCGATCTCCATTGTTGGTTTTACATAGCGTTTGTTTTAGTGAGTAATCCTCCCTAATGGAGGAACATTCATTAGCAAGTTCACACCGTTTAATCTCGAAAGATAAGTAGCTTTGTAAGTGTTTTATATGGTATAGATCACCCTAATGGTGGCGACTGTATTTGACTTGCAAAATATGAAACAATGGTAGAAGCTCATAAGATAGAATAGCCTTGACTCTCGCCTAAACGGGACAACGCTGGATTCCAATCTTGATCGAATAAAAGGTTGCTAGAATGTTTAACATTTTAGATGAGCTGACAACTCTATTCAATAGATGGTAGCTTTGACTCTCGCCTAAACGGGACACTGATATCAGTTTGTTGAAAACCTTGGAAATTATTTAGGATTGTATTTTTTAGTATTTTCTCTTATCATTTCTACATGCTATGTGCTTATAAATTCTGAATTGAATTTTGTGTTAAACCATTATTGATTTCTTTTTATTATTTTGTAGTATCCTGTATAACCATGATGAATTCCATGTTATCACTCTTGACCGAAAATAAGCTAAATGGATCTAACTTTCCAAAATGGAATGAGAACATTAATATTGCTCTCATAGGAGAAAGTGCCTTGTTTGTGTTAACTGAGCCGTCTCCAGAAGTGTCGGGGGACAATGCAACCAAAGCTATGAAAGAAAAGTATGAGCGTTGGCAGAAAGCAAATGACAAAGCTTTATACTTCATGCTTTCCAGCATGGTTGACACCCTTAAAACTCGGTTTTCTAAAACCGAAAAGGCTGCTGAAGTTATGACGAAGTTAACTGAGCTATTCGGTAGGGCATCTCTTCAGTCTCGCTTTGACGCGACTAAGAAATACATCAATGCACGGATGGAACCCCATCAAAACGTGTGTGATCATGTTCTCCTCATGGCAAGTTATTTCCAAGAAGCCCAGGATCATGGTGCTGAAATGGATCACACTACTCAAGTAAGCCTTATCTTGAATAGTCTGACTCCATCATTTCTACCCTGTACATCAAATTATGTCATGAATAAAAAGGACATAGACTTTCATGAGTTAGTCAATGACCTTCAGACATATGAAAATTTGATTGGAGGCCCCAAGAAGAAAGGGAGTAAGCCTCAAAATTCTGGCAATGGTAATGGGATGGTCAAACCTGAGGCAAATGTTGCCTCTGCTTCTAAACCCAAACGTAAGAAGAAGTGGAGAAACACCAAGAAGCGTGCCAAAGCCATGAAAAACAAAAAGGTTGCTGCTTCTGGTGATGCACTCAAAGGAAAGTGTTTCTACTGCAATGAGTAAGGTCATTGGAAACCCCAATGTCCTAAACTTCTTGCAAAGAAACAAGGTATTTCTTTCTATAAACTTTAAGAGTTTTAGTGAATTATTATCCAATTGGATTATTGATTCTGGACTAACTTTGTTTATTTGTTTCTTCTTCTTATAGGCCAAGCTACTTGAACTCAGATGCTATCTTCATAAGTTGGATCGGAAAGCTGGACAAAAGGGTGAAGATCGTCCAAGATGAAGATGAAGCTCATTTATCTATTTTTTGAATTAATTGTTTTAGTTTAAAGACAATTTGGATTTCAAATTTTAGTTAGGGATTTTTATCCCTGTTTTTCTCATATTGTTGCAATACATTTTTTATTAATAATATTTTATTTTCTATTTCAAACAAATTGCAATTTATGAGATTGAGCTTCATTTACTTTATCTTAAACCACAACTACCACATTATATTTGTATGTTTCTATGTGTAAGTGTTTTTTATTATTGATGCAAATTCTATAATATTTACAACTCTTCATAGAGTTATATTAAATAAACACTAGAAATTATTTCTATGTTTATTAATAATTGTTAATTCTAATACAATTATTAAGAATTTGTTTAATAAAAGGATCTTTTGATCTGATAGGGGTGGAGAAAAGTTAAGAAAACTATGCAGTTCAACGATCTTTTATATCTAATAAACTCTGGATTGTATTCAACTCCACATAATCTCTATAACACTTAGAGAATCATGATCTTTACAACCTTTAGGGGTGGATCATAATCTCTATATACTTAGGGGTGGAGTTTATCCACAATACCCTATGTAACACATATTTTCTTTAAACATGGAAGTAATATAATGAATTAGCTATTATCAATATAAATCCTTGATCTTGATTGTATGTTCCAATTTAGTTTTACTGTTGTAGTAAATAATGATACCTATAAAAGTTCTTTGATAATGTATCACACTACCTTAATTGAGTGGGAGAATTTTAAAATTCTTTACCCATCTTCATTAGGTTGACACTTGTGATAGGAACTTAAGAACACTACTGAAAAGCAAATCTGACCATTCATGTGGATAGATATAACTTATCAGAATTATGAGAATAAGATAAAAGAACTCTAGTTCAGTCTATTCGAATGACTTGAGCTAAGAATTCTCAATCCTCATAAAATTTTATGGTATCTTAATTTTGATTACTTAATCTCTGGCAAGTATTCTTCACTTCAAATACTAGTCTGCTATGTTGATGATTTAGTCTTAAAAGAAACTTAATGTTTCAGACTAATAAAATAAGTCACAACTAGATAACTCTCCAAACAATAAAGAGGTTAAAAGTATTATTTAACCATACATCTGCTATTGAGTGGGAGCTATCTGAGATGTAATCAAATAAGGAACATTAGAAGATATTCAAGAAAGATTTATGAAAGTGATCTATATGTTAGATATTAAGGAACTGTATATCAGTTATCCTTGTACCTTCCCCAACTCATTCGAAATTTTGAGATGGTGGTTACTCTGGGGGTGGAGGAGTTATTCTATAATAATTCAAGCTCTACCTGAAAAGAATTATAACTTTGTAAATTCGAAATTACCAGAAAGTTATTTTACTGAAGAAAAGTCTACACTGTATTATCGCAGTTCCATATTTTAAAATATGAGAGATATGTCTTCTGTTTATTCAGATGTACTTTGAAACAGTAAGGATTTCAGTATCCCTTGATGAGTAACGCATATAGTAAAGGATGTTACATAAATGTATTTATGAACTAGTTTCCAGAAGTTTGGGTTGATTCAAATATACTACACTTGATCTGAAGATCAAGACAACAAACTGATTTGTTTGCACAGTTTGTTTTATGTTAGTGCAAGTGAGAGTTTGTTGGGTTTTGTGCCCTAAATAAAACTCTTTACAATCTGATTGGTTATCAATATAAGAAATTTGAAGTGATTTATGTTTGCATGAATTTTACATGCTAATGGTTTAATATGTTTATTACATTTACACACAAAATCTGTTAAGTCCAAATCATATGTTTATTCACAATTACAGTATCGTCAACACAGTGGAATGTGATTGTGATCATATGAATCAAAAGACTAAGTCCCTGTTTCATCAGTCTTTTGGATTTACACTGATGTGATAATCAGCGATGATGTGTACTTCCACTTGGAGTAAGTGTTATGTTCTTTTCAGGACATTGGTAAAGTATACTAGTTTCGAATGTATGGAGTATACATTCGACTGGAGCGATGTTGCAATTTAGTTAAGATATTATAAACTTACCGTTCTATCTTTCCAAGTCAATATCAGTAGTTGATCTTAAGATTAAAAGAATCTAAATCCTAATATGCTTAGGCTAAACTCAGGAGTACTATTCATGTTCTTTGATTTATTAGTTAAGCCTACTTTTGGGTAAGGGTGATACGTATATTTTGGGAACACGATAGTATGATTGAGTGGGAGTGCTGGACATAAATATGGAATCTATAGCTTCTAATGGTGTATAGAAGTTAAGTGATGAATCCCTTCGAGCTTAGCTAAATAGAAGTAAATGGATGAGCTCTTGTTTAAGTGACTAATTCTTAGATCACTAAACATCATTTACTGGTAGCTAAGTGTTTTAAGGGGCAAAATAAATTGAGGGGTGAGAACGGTAAAATTATCCCATCTCGATGTAAATCATCTATATAGAGGATCTTTGATCACAATAAGATTATAACAATGGTTAAATGAGATAGCATATTTATATCGTGGAACATATAATATGCTCTATATAAGTCTAAGAGTGCAATTCTAAGTTCACTTATTGGAAGCTCAGCATATAGATCCATGGTCCCAATTCTAGTTGCGACTATACTGCTTGTAAGACTCAATAATTGATTTGTGATTAATCAATTATAATTCTAAAGTTAGACTATGTCTAATTTGTGAATTTTCACTAAGCAGGGGTGAAATTGTAAAGAAAAGAGATTCTAGGTTTATTTATTTATTAATAGACTTTATATGTCGAATTAATAATTAAATTAAATGACAATATTATTTAATAATCTATTTTAGTTATTAAATAATTAGTTTTTGCATTTAAATGGTTAGAATTAGAAAATAGGCGTTTTTGAGAAAATACAAATAAAATTTGTGAAAACTGTAAAAACCAAGTGAGGCCCATTACACAACATGGCCGGCCACTTAAGCAGGTTTTTCAAATTGATATTTTCATTATTTTAATGCCTAATAAATGCTAACCTAAACCTAGTAGTTGCCTATAAATAGAAAGTGATGGCTCAGTCAAATAACAAGTTTTCATAACCTTCTGTCAGAAAATTACTTTTTCAGAAAACTGAGCCTTCCCTCTCTCTCTATAGCCGAAATCAACTCTCTCTCTTTTCCTCTTCTAAGTTTGGAAACCCTCAGTCGATAGAGTAGTGCCGACACACAGCAAGTGGTACCTCAATCATAGATTGGAAGACTTTGAAGGATCACACACAAAGAGAAGGACATTCGGGCTCAGATCTTGATTATACTCTGCGACAGAAAGGATACAAGGGTTAGAGATCTGAGTGGAAGGAGACATTATTTCGCTGCATCAATGTAAGGTTTTCTTAACTTTATATGTGTTTAATTATCGTTTTAGAAAGTTCATATTTAGGGTGTTAAACAACATACTTGTGAGTAGATCTAAGATCCTGGTGAAATAAATTCCAACAACTGGCCTCAGAGCCATGGTAATTGATTTGCTTGCAAGAAATTTGGACTTTAAAACGATTCTTTGTGATTTGGATGGTTTCATGTTGTGTTGTGTGTTGTATGATGATTGATTGATGTTTGTGATTTTTCGTGAAGAATAATTGAAATTCTATTTCTGGAATTATTTTTATTGGATAGTATGGAAAAAATTAAGCAATTTACTTTTTTACAGAACTCAATTTCGATTTAATTTGAATTAGTTATGATTTTTTGAAGTTTCGAAAAATATCAGGATGGTGTCATTGTCCCACGCGCGTGCATGAGGAGCTTCCCTCGGATAGCACGCGCACGGACATGAATCCGTGTCTGAAATCAAGCTTCCGTGAGCGGAAATCATGCTGAACACCTCCAGCGCCGAGCTTGCTCAGCCGTGCACTCCCCTTGCGCGCACGGACAGTATGCACAACATACTGTCCGTACAGCTTCTTCAGATGAAAGTCGTACAGCTTCTTCTTGAGTAACACATCTGAGCAACACATGGAGAACCCTCGTCTGTACATAATTCCCTCAACTATGATATACCGTGCAACCTTCCTTCTCATCTTTCCCAAGTGGTTAGGTAGGCTGCTATTCGCGTCATCCAGTTTGGGGAAGTGTCAATCATTTTGATCTATTCTATGCCATTGATGCTAGGCTCTTCGAGGAATTGGATAAGAACCAAGTTTGCTTTATCTTTTACATTACTACTTGCCAACCGAGCTAACGCGTCTACAGTCGTGTTTTCTTCCCTTGGAATTTTTCTGAGACCGTAGCTTTTGAATTGTGCGAGCAAGTCATGTATTTTGCTCAGATATGCTATCATCTTTTCTCCTCGCGCCTCGTATTCTTCAAATACATGATTTACCACCAGCTCTGAATCACTACAGATTTTGATATGTTCGGTTTTCATCTCTCGGGCTAGTTTTAGGCCAGCGATCAAAGCTTTATATTTGACTTCGTCATTGGATGCTTTAAATCCAAACTTAACTGCAGCGTGCAGGTGTTGCCCCAAGGTGTGACAAGCGCGATTCCTGCACTGGATAGTTGATCTGTAGCTGACCCGTCCACGTGTAATCTCCTGGTTGGATTATCTTCACTGTTACTTGGCTGAAGTAGTTGTACTGGCTCGGGGTTGTTTTCCGATATGCTTTCTTCTTTGCCTATGCATTCTACTACAAAGTCTGGTAAGGCCTGGCCTTTCATTGCTATTCGGGGTTGGAAAGTAATCTCATACTGACCCAGCTCCACTACCCACTTGAGCAATCGTCCAAAAGCATCCGACTTTTGCAATATTTGGCGTAACGGTTGGTTAGTGTACACACGAATAGGCTGTGCTTGAAAATAGGGCCTTAACTTTCTTGTTGCTAGAATCAGGCAGTAAGTGAGTTTCTCTATCAATGTGTACCGGCCATCGGCCTCAATAAGTCTTTTACTAATGTAATAGACCGGGTGTTGTATGTTGTTTTCCTCTCTCATCAGCACGACACTCACAACATGCTCTGTGAGAGCCAAGTATATCCCAAGTTCTTCTTCGTCCAGAGGTTTTGAGAGTACGGGAGGCTTTGCGAGTTTCATTTTTAGCTCCTGAAAAGCTTTTTCACACTCCTCTGTCCACTCAAATTGCTTATTTCCTCACAGGATGTTGAAGAATGGAACACACTTGTCTGTTGATTTTGAAACAAATCTGCTAAGTGCGGCGATCCGACGAGTCAAACTTTGTACTTCCTTGGTTCTTGTTGGCGACTTCATATCCAGGAGGGCTTTGATCTTCTCTGGATTGGCTTCAATTCCTCGGGCATTGACAATGAAGCCCAGAAACTTTCCCGAGGTGACTCCAAAGGAGCCCTTTAAGGGATTTAGTTTCATGTTGTACTTCCTGAGGACTTTGAAGCACTCGTCCAGGTCATCTATGTGCCCCCAGCCTTCCTGGATTTGACGAGCATGTCATCCACATATACTTCCATGTTTTGTCCAATCTGGTCTTTAAACATCTTGTTTACCAATATTTGGTATGTGGCTCCAGCATTTTTGAGACCAAATGGCATGACTTTGTAGCAATATAGACCCATATCTGCTCAAAAACTTGTATGTTCTTGGTCCGGTGGATGCATTTTGATTTGCTTGTACCCCGAATAAGCGTCCATAAAGCTTAATATTTTGTCCCCGGCTGTTGCGTCCACAAGTTGATCGATTCTTGGAAATGGAAAACAGTCTTTGGGGCATTCCTTATTGAGATCTGTGAAATCAATACAATCTCGCCATTTTTTGTTCGACTTGGGTACCAGTACGGGATTAGTAACCTAAGTCGGGTAGAAAGCTTCAATTATGAAGTTGTTATTTCGTAGCTTCTCTACCTGTTCCTTCAGGGCTAGTGCTCGCTCCTTGTCAAACAACCTTCGCTTTTGTTGAATTGGTCAGAAGTTGGGATCAATATTTAGGACGTGCAAAATTATAGAAGGATCAATTTCGACCATATCCTCATGTGACAAGGCAAAAACGTCCAGGTTTTCTCTCAAAAATTTTATCAATGTTGATTTTACTTCGAGCAACAAACCTTTTCCGATTTTTAGCTTCTTGGCCGGGATATATGGATCAATCTCGATCTCTTCTAGTTCTTCCACAGGTCCAACATTGCTGCTTGGGTCCCCAAGTCGAGGATCCACATCTTCATTCCCGCCTTGGAAAGTTCCCTACTTAGAAAGGTTTTTTCCCTTGTCTGTGCTCTGGCTAGAGGATACTTCTTTTTTAGCCTTGGCCACGGCAAGGTTATAACATTCACTACTACAAATTAGGCTTTTAGTGACACACATTAAAGTGTGGGTCACTAAAAAATTAGGAGTAGGTTTTAGTGACACACACTATTAGACTCTAAATATTCGGTGTTGATCACTCGAAATGTGTGTCACTAAAAATATGGAGTGCCACTAAATACTAAAACCCAAAATTTATAATTTAATAAAAATAAAAAAAAAAAACATGGCCTATAGAGACGTGCCACACGTGTGAGAAAATCTGTTTGCCAACGCGTTATGTGTTGGATATTATTTTACCAGGATCTTAGATCTACTCACAAGTATGTTTATTAACATCCTAAATATGAACTTTCTAAAACGATAAATTAAACACATATAAAGTTTAAGAAACCTTACATTGGGTGCAGCGGAATTATAATGACTCCTTCCGTTCAGATCTCTAACCCTTGATTCCTTTCTGTAGCAGAGTATTATCAAGATCTGAACCTGGATCTTCTTCTCTGAATCCTTGATGCTGAATCTCCTTTGCTGTTGATCTTTCTTCACAATCTTCCTCACTATGATTGAGGTATTGCTTGATGTGTGTGGGCACTACTCTAATCACTAAGAGAGGTTCGAAATTTTGAGGAAGAAAAGAGAGAGAGAGTGGCAGCTAGAGAAGAGAGTGGAGGCTCAGGTTTTTCTGATTCAGAAAGTGTAATTTTCCTGAAGCCTTCACTATCTATTTATAGCATTCCTCTAGGGTTTGATTTGAATTATATGGCATTAAAATAATGAAAAAATCATTTAAAAAAGATAACATAAGTGGCTGGCCCTAGGCTAGGTGGACTGGGCCTTGATTTTTGCAATTTTGCAATTTTACCACTTTTTTGTATCTGATTTTCTCAAAAATGCCAATTTCCTAATTCAATCATTTAAATGCCAATTCTAACTATTTAATAACTATAAATAATTATTAAATAATATTGTCATTTATCATATTTATTAATTGAACCATACAAAGTATCATAATTAACAAATATGCCCCTGTTAACTCTTTCTTTACAATTTCGCCCTTACTTAGTGAAAATTTCACAAATAGACATAGTCTAATTTGTGAATTATAATTGATTAATCAAAACCAATTACATGAGTCTTACAAGCAATATTATCTCAACTAGTGGGGGGACCATGGGTCTATATAACTGAGCTTCCAATAAGTAGATCAAGAATTTAGCACTAAAATTCACTAACTTATTAATTCTTCGTTGAATCCACGCATAGAACTTAGAATTGCACTCTCAGTATATAGAATGCTCTATATGTTCCACCATATAGACACATCATTAGTTATCCATTGTTATAATCCTAATTTGATCAATGATCCTCTATATGAATGATCTACATAGTAAAGGGATTAAATTACCGTAACACCCTACCATGTATTTTATCCTTAAAACACTTGACCCCGTATAAATGATATTTCAGCTTATGTGAAATGAGATCTCCACCATTTATTTTCGTTTGGCCAAGCTCGAAGGAAATCATCCTTTGCTTACTATTTGCCAGATAGAAGCTATAGATTCCATGTTTATGCTAGCGCTCCCACTCAATTGCACTACCGTGTTCCCAAAATGTACGTATCACCCTGACCTAAAAGTAGGCTTAACTAACAAATCAAAGAACACGAATAGCCTTTCAAGATTGAGCCTAATCATAACAGGATTAAGATCATTTGATCTAGGATCAACTTGGCGATATTGACTTGAATAGATTTTACGGTAACTTTAATTAAATCTAATTCAAAGTTCAATATCGGTCCCTTCCGATGCATACTCCATGCATCCAACCTGAGCTTTACTTTAACCAATGTTCTGGAAAGAACATAGTATTTCTCCAAATACAAGTAAACTCTTGTTGTAGATTATCATATCAGTAAAACCCAGTGTCTGATAAATCTAGGAAACTTTATTCACATAGTCATGTTTACTTTCCAATGTGATGACGGTACAATAAACATGATCAAGTATGTGAAAAGGGTTTAAGATGAATTTATAAATCAATTAGACAAGCAATTGATAAAGTGAGCCAAAACATACACAAATGAATGAAAAATACTTCTGTTTCTTTATTGATGTTGAATAAAATAGATTACATTGAAATGGAGTTTTATTTAGGGCATAAAACCTAACAAACTCCCACTTGCACTAATATAAAACTAATTAGTACATATCAATTAATCCTATATTCTGACGGTGCTTTTCAAAGGTCATCACGGCCAAGACTTTGGTAAATGGATCAGCTAGGTTGTCCTCTGTGTCAACTTTCTCAACTAGTACATCCCCTCTTGCCACGTATTCTCTGATAATGTGATACTTCCTTTCAATGTGTTTGCTTCTCTTGTGGCTTCGAGGTTCTTTGCTGTTTGCTATTGCTCCATTGTTATCACAGAGTAGTACCAGAGGCTTTTCCATTCCAGGAACAACTCCTATGCTGGTGAAGAACTTTCTTAGCCAGACAAGTTCTTTAGCAGCTTCTGCTGCTGCTATGTATTCAGCTTCCATAGTTGAGTCCGATATTGCGGTTTGTTTAGCACTTCTCCAAACCACTGCTCCACCCCCAAGAGTAAACACCATCCCAGATGTTGATTTCCTGTCTTCAAGACTTGCCTGGAAATCTGAATCAGTGTAGCCTATGGGATTTAAAGCACCACCCTTGTAGACTAACACAAGATTCCTTGTACTCTTTAAGTATTTCAAAATATACTTAACTGCATTCCAATGTTCTTGTCCTGGATTAGACTGATACCTGCTCACGATTCCAACAGCATAACAGATGTCAGGTCTAGTGCATAACATTGCATACATTAGACTTCCAACTGCAGAGGCATAGGGAATTTTCGCCATGTCCTCTATCTCTTGAGGATCAGTCGGTGACTGTTCCTTAGATAGACGAATACCATATCTAGAAGGCATGTTTGCCCCATTGGTGTTGCTCATGGAGAATCTCTCTAAGACTTTGTCTATGTAGGTCGTTTGAGAGAGAGCAAGAGATCTGTTCTTCCGGTTTCTTATAATCTGAATACCAAGAACATAGGCTGCTTCACCCAAATCTTTCATATCGAATTGAGTGTTGAGCCATTCCTTAATGTGAGTCATTTTCTTGACATTGTTTCCAATGATCAAAATGTCATCAACATAAAGGACCAGGAATACTACTATTTGGTCTTCCTTGAGTTGGTAAACACAAGGTTCATCTTCATTCTGAAGAAAGCCGTAGGTCTTGATGATTTCATCAAACCTCTTGTTCCATGAGCGAGAAGCTTGCTTAAGTCCATAGATAGACTGTTTAACTTGCAAACTTTCTTTTCACACGCCCGGGAAGAACGTAACCTTCTGGTTGCTCCATATAGATGGTTTCTTCAAGTACCCCATTAAGGAAGGCAATCTTGACATCCATTTGCCAGATTTCATAATCGAAAGCAGCAGCTATGGAGAGAAGAATTCGGATGGATTTGAGCATGGCAACAGGACTAAAAGTTTCCTCATAGTCCACGCCTTCTCTTTGGGTATAACCCTTGGCTACAAGTCTAGCTTTGAAAGTTTCGACTTCGCCTCCAGCTCCTCTTTTCTTCTTGTAAACCCACTTGCATCCTATCGGATGATAGTCGTCAGGTGCGTCTACATATTCCCGGTACTTTGTTCTTTTTCATGGAATCCATTTCGAATCCATTCGGTGACCATCGTTTCCGTTGCGGACTAGCCATTGCCTGTTTATAGGTTAATGGATCGTCATCAATACCGTCACCTACGACCATATTGATTTCACCATCCAAGCCATAACGAGCAGGTTTTGTTGAAACCCTCCCACTACGACGAGGTACGGTTGTCTTACGAACGTAAACTTTAGTAGTAGATTGCTCAGTTTGTTCAACTGAGGGAGTGGGATTGTCCTCTTCACGTGTGGAAGAGAACGGAACATTGGAAGGACTTATATCTGAAAGCATTTCCTCCAACACTACTTTACTTTGTGATTTGAAATTCTTAATATAGTCATCTTCAAGGAAAGTGGCATTTGTAGAAACAAACACTTTATCATCCTTGCGACTATAAAATAGTCCACCCCTAGTCTCTTTAGAATTACCGACAAACATGCAAACTTCAGTACGTGACTCAAGTTTGCCGTCTTTCTTTCTTAAGACATGAGCAGGGCACCCTCGTATCTCTGTAATGGCGTAAACTAGGTGTACGACCATTCCAAAGTTCTAAAGGTGTCTTGGGGATTGATTTAGATGGAACAACATTTAAAATGTCAGTTGCCATCTGAATTGCATATCCCCAGAAGGACGTAGGTAGAGTTGAAAAACTAAGCATAGACCTAACCATTTCCAAAAGCGTGCGATTCCGTCTTTCTGCAACTCCATTTTGTTGTGGAGTGCTAGGGGCGGTTAATTGAGATTCAATTCCAAGTTCAATTAAATGATCTTTGAACTGCATATCCATATATTCTCCACCCCTATCAGTTCGCAAGATCTTTAATGATTTACCTAATTGGTTTTGGGCCAAAGCATGAAATTCTTGAAACTTTGCAAATGTTTCAGATTTCTTATGCATAAGGTAAATATGTCCATATCTAGAGTAATCGTCAATGAAAGTGACGAAGTACTCATAACCACCTCGGGCTTTGACATTCAAAGGTCCGCAGACATCGGAATGCACTAACCCTAGAGGGATTTTGGCACGCTCTCCCTTTGCAGAGAAAGAACGTTTAGTCATTTTTCCTTCCAGGCAGGACTCGCAAACTGGCAATTCACCTAAGACGACATTTTTCAATGGACCGTCTTTGGTTAGCCTATTGAGTCTATCAAAGCCTATATGACCTAAACGTAAATGCCATAGATATGTTTCATTATCATCATCGATCTTTTGCTTTTTGTGGTTTCTAGGTTTAGCTACTTTAAAAAGTTCGTTATGTAGGGCAAATGGTGTTTCTGGTCTAAGAACATAAAGCCCCTGTTCCATGGATGCAACACAAATCTGAATGTCATTTCGAGAAATGGTAGAACCAGAATCCGAAAAATCTAATTTGTATTGTTGCAATTGTAAGCATGAAACAGAAACTAAGTTTCTACTGAAATTTGGAATGTATAAGACATTGTCTAATTCCAAAATTCGTTTGAAACTTGAGTTTGGCTTTTCCTCTAGCTCTAACCGAAACCATTTCGCCATTACCAACTTTAAGTTTCAACTCTCCGGATTTCAAATAATTCCAATTCTCAAGCAATTGCAATGAACAACTTACATGGTTTGTAGACCCAGAATCAAGAATCCAAATGGATTTATCATTCTCTAACACACATGATTCGAAGACTAAAGCATTACTGCTTATTCGTTTGTTAATTGTTGTTCTTGCTTGTTCATTTTGTTGTGAAGTATAACTTGAGGAAGTGGAATCACTTTCTCTTATCTTCTCAACTAAGCTTGAAGTAGTAGGATTTATGGAGTTATGAACTATTTGCTCTTCAGAGTGAACAATTCCCAGCTTACACCTTTACGGAATTTAAAGTCCATCATGAGCATATGTGAAGTATTACTCTGACAAGGAGTTTATAACTTCAAGTTCAATTGCTAAGATATTAACTAGGAGTGGAATGAGAAGGGGATTATAGACACTACAACACATCAATAAAACAGAAGTAAGATTTTGGTTCAAAATTCATACACAAGTTCAGAAAATAACAGTCATGACATATGTTATAGAAATACTAAATCTAACATAGTTTATTTTCCAAGGTTTCCAACATAATGAAATGCAGTGTCCCGGTAGGCGAGAGTCAAAGATAACATTAGTTGAATAGAGTTGTCAGCTCATCTAAAATTAAACATTTTAGCAACCTTTTATTCGATCAAAATGAGAATCCAACGTTGTCCCGTAGGCGAGAGTCAAGGTTATTCTCATTTTATGAGCTTCCACCATTGTTTCATGTTCTATGAGTTTATCTCTAAGTAGTCACCGTAGGGGAGAGTCTAAATAGAGACGAAAACTCACAAAACACTTATCAAATGAAATCTTACGGTGTTAAAAGTGTTCAACGAATAACCATCCATAGGGGGACGAAGTCTAGCGTCTCGAGGTTATATTGAATAAGTTTAACTATTGTAAGACCAACAATGGAGATCGAATATCTTTTGATTAAAAGCTCATTATTTAAAAAATATATATATGTATTTTGTATAATCATAATATTCGATATTATAATAATGAAAAATTACAAATTAAAGTTGGTTTAATTAAAATCAACTTTAATTAATTTTCAATTATTATTTAAATTTGAAAAATAAATTCAAATAAATATCGAATAAGTTCCATAATATAATAATGAAAAATTAAAAATCAAAATTGATTTAAATAAAAAATCAACTTTAATTAATTTTCAATTATTAATTAAATTCAAAAATTTGAATTTTAAATGGAACAAATTTGAAAATATCTTGTTTAAGTTGTTTTAGAAAGAATCTAAAAAAATCAACTTAAATATCTTTCAAATCAGATTTAATTAAATTCAAAATTAAGTTGTAACCACTTAATTTTGTAGATATTTTAAGTTAAATATTCAAAAAAGATATTAACCTAAAAATATCTAAGATATTCCATTTTAAGTTAATATTTGAAAAATATCAACTTAAAAAATATCTAAAGAATCTTAATAACCAATTCCTAAAATTCCTCAACTTAATTTAAAATTTTGAATTCAAAAGATATTCGCATTTAAGTTGGTTAGTTATGTATAACTAAATATCAACTTAAATAGGAATATTTAATGAAAAATTTAAAATAAGTTCCAGAAAGAATCTAGATGGTTATAATTCTATATTTAATTAAATACAAGAAAATACATATAGTTTAGCTTAGAATATTAAATTCTTTAAACTATGATTTTCTAAATTAATTTCAAAATAAATGAAATTAATTATGTTGCTAATTCAATTTTAATTAGGTTAAACTAGTGTAATTAACCCTAGTACAGTCATTCAAATCAGGCAAATGGGCCTTCACAATTGGGGTAGTTTGTGTGAGGGGGTGCTGGGTTCAGTATGTCGTACCCACTTCTATGGCTCCCAACTCTCACACAAGGCCCAAAAGAGAGGAATTTAACCTTAATAAGAACAACTGTTATTAATTGAATAGGCCCAAAAACTAAATGGGCCTAAATAAATCCTATCAATAATTATGATAATTTATTTTAGCAACATTAACCTATATGCATCTATAATAAAATTAAACACATAGGCTCACACAGGCACACTTTGGATGGGTCCTATCATGTTGCTAGGTCATACACAGATGAAAGAAGATTGTAAATTATACCTGTTACAAATTATTATCTTGACCAAGGGAGCCATCAGATCATTAGATCTGGCAAAAGGTAACCATGGCTATTTGCAATCAAGTAATAATAGGTTTTGAAAACTTACACATAAGTTAAAACACATACTCCTGCAACAGGGTTAGCTGGATAGTTGGAAGTAGGATTTATTTAATTTTTTTTTTTTTTTTATAATAAATTTCGAATAAATAAATAATTAAATAAAAGTTTAATATTCGAAAAAAAAAATAATTTCGGAATTAAAAAATAAATTTCGAAAATTTAAAAAAAAATTAAACCTACTTTTTATCTTATATCTATTTAAAATTACATGATTATAAATATCTTATTTTAAATAAGGTCAAAATATCTAAAAAGATTTAAAAAAAAATCTTAAAAGATAAGATATTTTTTAAATATCTTAAAAGATAAGATATTTTAAAATATCTTAAAAGATTTTATAAATATCTTAAAAGATATTTTTAAAAATATCTTAAAAGATATTATAAATATCTTAAAAGATATTATAAATATCTCAAAAGATATTATAAATATCTAAAAAATCTGACCTTAAATTTAAAAAAAATATAATCAAATTTAAAAATAAGATAGGTTTTTAAGCAAAAAGATAATTACTAATTCTATTCAAATTCAAATTACACTAATATCTTGAATTAATTTAAAAAAAATAAATTAATTCAAAATGATAATTAGAATTGAATTAGGAATAGTATTAGTATATATACAAAACTATACAAAAATTTGGAAGTTAATTCCATGAAAAGGTATGAAAAATTGAAGAAAAGGGAAAAAAAACCGAAACTGTACGGACAGTTCTGCGATCGCAGAAAATATCAGCACAGCCCCGATTTTGTCAAATCTTCAAAAAATCATAACTAATTCAAATAAAATCCAAATTGAGTTCTGTAAAAGGCTAACTTGCTTAATTTTTTCCATACTATCCAATAAAAATAATTACAGAATCGAAATCAGAATTATTTATCACGAAAATTTAACAAACATCAATTATTCATCAAATAACACTCAATACAACATGATACCATCCAAAGAACATACAAACAATCGTTTTAAAGTCCAAATTTCATGTAAGTAAATCAATTACCATGGCTCTGATACCAGTTGTTGGATATTATTTTACCAGGATCTTAGATCTACTCACAAGTATGTTTATTAACATCCTAAATATGAACTTTCTAAAACGATAAATTAAACACATATAAAGTTTAAGAAACCTTACATTGGGTGCAGCGGAATTATAATGACTCCTTCCGTTCAGATCTCTAACCCTTGATTCCTTTCTGTAGCAGAGTATTATCAAGATCTGAACCTGGATCTTCTTCTCTGAATCCTTGATGCTGAATCTCCTTTGCTGTTGATCTTTCTTCACAATCTTCCTCACTATGATTGAGGTATTGCTTGATGTGTGTGGGCACTACTCTAATCACTAAGAGAGGTTCGAAATTTTGAGGAAGAAAAGAGAGAGAGAGTGGCGGCTAGAGAAGAGAGTGGAGGCTCAGGTTTTTCTGATTCAGAAAGTGTAATTTTCCTGAAGCCTTCACTATCTATTTATAGCATTCCTCTAGGGTTTGATTTGAATTATATGGCATTAAAATAATGAAAAAATCATTTAAAAAAGATAACATAAGTGGCTGGCCCTAGGCTAGGTGGACTGGGCCTTGATTTTTGCAATTTTGCAATTTTACCACTTTTTTGTATCTGATTTTCTCAAAAATGCCAATTTCCTAATTCAATCATTTAAATGCCAATTCTAACTATTTAATAACTATAAATAATTATTAAATAATATTGTCATTTATCATATTTATTAATTGAACCATACAAAGTATCATAATTAACAAATATGCCCCTGTTAACTCTTTCTTTACAATTTCGCCCTTACTTAGTGAAAATTTCACAAATAGACATAGTCTAATTTGTGAATTATAATTGATTAATCAAAACCAATTACATGAGTCTTACAAGCAATATTATCTCAACTAGTGGGGGGACCATGGGTCTATATAACCGAGCTTCCAATAAGTAGATCAAGAATTTAGCACTAAAATTCACTAACTTATTAATTCTTCGTTGAATCCACGCATAGAACTTAGAATTGCACTCTCAGTATATAGAATGCTCTATATGTTCCACCATATAGACACATCATTAGTTATCCATTGTTATAATCCTAATTTGATCAATGATCCTCTATATGAATGATCTACATAGTAAAGGGATTAAATTACCGTAACACCCTACCATGTATTTTATCCTTAAAACACTTGACCCCGTATAAATGATATTTCAGCTTATGTGAAATGAGATCTCCACCATTTATTTTCGTTTGGCCAAGCTCGAAGGAAATCATCCTTTGCTTACTATTTGCCAGATAGAAGCTATAGATTCCATGTTTATGCTAGCGCTCCCACTCAATTGCACTACCGTGTTCCCAAAATGTACGTATCACCCTGACCTAAAAGTAGGCTTAACTAACAAATCAAAGAACACGAATAGCCTTTCAAGATTGAGCCTAATCATAACAGGATTAAGATCATTTGATCTAGGATCAACTTGGCGATATTGACTTGAATAGATTTTACGGTAACTTTAATTAAATCTAATTCAAAGTTCAATATCGGTCCCTTCCGATGCATACTCCATGCATCCAACCTGAGCTTTACTTTAACCAATGTTCTGGAAAGAACATAGTATTTCTCCAAATACAAGTAAACTCTTGTTGTAGATTATCATATCAGTAAAACCCAGTGTCTGATAAATCTAGGAAACTTTATTCACATAGTCATGTTTACTTTCCAATGTGATGACAGCACAATAAACATGATCAAGTATGTGAAAAGGGTTTAAGATGAATTTATAAATCAATTAGACAAGCAATTGATAAAGTGAGCCAAAACATACACAAATGAATGAAAAATACTTCTGTTTCTTTATTGATGTTGAATAAAATAGATTACATTGAAATGGAGTTTTATTTAGGGCATAAAACCTAACATTATGCGTGTCACTAAAGAAGAATTCTCATAATTTATATTAATTTTTTTCTTAAAAAAATATTGATCTATAGTGACCCACCGAGTGCGACTCGGTAAACGTTTCCCTACTTGCCCAGCATGTCACTATATCATAACTTTAAATTTTTATTTAAAATAATAAAATAAGTACACATTGCCCAAGAAAAATATTTTAAATATTTTTTTAAATCTGATAAATAAGTAATACTTTTTCTTTATTTTATTTCAAATAAAATAATTAAATGTTTTTTTTTTGTTGCTCAAAAATAAATTGAATGTGTTGAGTTTTTTTTTCCATTAAAATAATACAAATAGTCAAAGATTCCTTTATCATAACCCTAGCATCCCCCTTCATCTCCCAAACCCTCACCCGTTTCTCATTCTCTCTCTACGACTTCTGATTTCAAAAAAAGAAAAAGAGATCTTTCCATCCCTTCATCTCCCACTGGAACGACGAAGACAAACAAATGAAGGACCCTTGTCTTTGCCCTGGGACAACGAATGAAGGACCCTTGTCTTTGCCCAAGCCCCCTCGGTCTACGTCCCCTTCGATGCTCCACCGTCGGCTTCATTGCCCCAAATGCCCTCGGTCTCCGTCCCCATTGTCTCACATAGCTCCCTCGTCTCCCTCTCTACCTATCTCTAATTTGTGCAAGTGGATGGGCTCTGACGTCTTCTGCCATGATCTCCGACGTCCCCTTCGATGCGGATTGATGACGACGGTGGTTGTTCGAGGTTGGCGATTGTGGATGTTTAGAGTGTTGGCTGTATACGATAATTAGTTGGCTCATCACCATGGACGGGCATGAATTTTTGAGTTTTGATAATATTTTTCTGATTTTTGTTATACTTTTCTTGGTTTGTAATCACTTGATAATATGTATTTTCTGGTTTGTAATCACTTGATAATATGTATGCCTTTATTATTATTATTATTTTGTGATTTATATTCTTTATTATTATTTAGTATGTGTTTTCTGATTTGTAGATTTTCTGATTTCTTTGTATGTCTTTATTATTGTTATTGTTATTATTAGTTTTTTTTTTTTTGAAAAAAAATATGTATATTGCAAATTAATATTATTTTTTTTGGTTTAACTATTATAATAGTATAATTTATAAATTTTACATTTGGCTAATTAAAATTACTATTATTATATTTAATTGTATTTATATATAATTAATTAAATTATTATTTATAATATATAAATTTTGAATTAAATGAAATAAATATTATTTTTTTGAATAAAAAAATAAAGAATAAAAAAAAAGGATATAGTGACACTTTTTATGTGTTACTGTTACTTTTTCAGTCACATAAAACTTGACTCTAAACACCTACAGTGACGCGTAGAGAGTGACGAGTGACACGTGTGTAGTGTCACTAAAAAGTATCTTTCCAGTCACCCTCATTAGTGACGCGCAGTGAAGTGTCACTAAATAGATTTGCAGTCACTAAACATGAGTCACTAAAACTCATTTTTGTAGTAGTGATTCACGAGCAATCTGCTGGTTTCCTCTTACACACCCTACCCCATTCTTTGTTGGAAACTTCAAGCATGAATGGAATATCGACGTAACAACCTTTAAGTCATACAAGGCTGGTCGGCCTAACATGACGTTAAAGGCTGATGGAACGTCCAATACCAGAAATTGTGCCATTATAGTTATGCTCGTCGAAGCTTGTCCAACAGTGAGGGGTAGGAAAATTTTCCTTAGAGGTGCAATTCTTTGGCCGGAGAAACCATATACAGGCAGAAGATAGGGGGTTAGATCTTTGAGTTGGAGCCCCATCTTTTCATATGTGGTCTTGAATAAGATGTTGGAAGAGGCTCCATTATCTATCATAGTTCTGGCCACCATCTTGTTGGCTCTCTAGACTTCCACGACCAATGGGTCATTGTGTGAAAATCTAATTTTAACAGCATCTTCGTTGTTGAATGTTATGGGCTCTCCTTCCCGTGGGATTTTCAGCTTCCTCTCTTCTACGACACGGATTACGTCTTCTTGCTCGTGCTGTACTGTTCGGTCATACCTCTACCGAGCTTTGCCTAAATCTCCAGCTATGTCCGGGCTTCCAATAATGACTTATAGATGTCCATCTACTGATGGTGGTAGCAAGTCTTGGTCGTTATCGCCCCTCTGATTTTGATCAGCCTTGACATACTTCTGCACGTGTGGATTGTTTTTCCTTATCAAGAATTCGATTTCCCGCTTTAGATTGTTGCATTCATTGGTGTCGTGGCCGTAGTCTCCAAGAAATCGACAAAACTTGGTCATGTCTCGCTTGCTGACATCTATTTTCATGGGTATGGGCTTCTTGTACGGGGCTAGTGGTTGAGTGGCCATGTAAACACTTTCTATGTCCTCTGTAAGGATGGTAAATGCAGTATACTTGGTAGGATTCTCCCGGGGAGCTTGTTCGGTCTTGCCGGTGAACTTTCCCTTTTTCCCATTCCCTTGCCTATTATTGTTGCTGGACCGTTTACCATTTGAACTTGAATTACTTGGGTAATGGGGGAGCTGGATGGATGTTCCAGTAGAACGAGCTTTTGACTTGCCAGGTTTTTGTTCACCTTCTGCTCGCTGGATAGCCTCTTCAAGTTTGATAAAACCTTTTGCACGGTCAAGGAAATCACTCCTCAAGTCGACTGGTCCGTTCTTCCTTATGTCCTTCCAAAGCTCACCAAGGACTTCAATGACCCCCAGTATCGCGGACAACTTTTCATCCTCAGTTACTCGTGAAAACTTGGTCGCCTCCGTCATGAATCTGTTGATGTAGGCTCGGAGAGGCTCTCCTTGTCTTTCCATTACTTCGGCCAGATCTCCTAAGTGTAACGGAAGTTGTCAAGAGGAGGAAAATTGTGCATGGAACTCCAAGGAGAAAGCCTTCCATGAGTTGAACTTTCCGGGCGCCAACTTGAAATACCATTGTTGGGCAGCTTTAGAGAGGGTGCAGGAAAAACTCTGCAACATACATCTCCTCGTACTCCTTGCAAATCCATTTGCATCTCGAAGTACTTGAGGTGGGACAATGGATCTTCTTTTCCTGTATACATCTTACAAGTTGGCATCTTAAACTTGTGGGGCAACTCCAGAATATTGATTTCGGGGGAGAAAAGGGTTCCACATGCTCGATCCAACTCGAGATCGTTGTTCCTCTCACCGGCCAGGCCTTGGAACATATTTTTTAGTTCGTCCAGCTGTGCCTGCACGGCTGGACTAACCTGTTCGGTCTCTTGGCCGATCTGAGTCATATCAGCATCTTTTTGTGCAGGATTTTAAACGCGGGTTCCGGGTTGCATGATTGGCGTGTCAAGCTTATCATCTACTTCTCTCTTCCTGTTCCGATCATTTCTGAGATCATGAGTCGTCCCCAACCTATCAAATACGGAAACGCCTGACTTTCTCAGTGACTGGTTGGTTTGGCCAATTTACTGACCGGCACCATTAACTTGGTTGGAGTTATTGGGTATGACTTCTCCTGATGAATTACTAGACAAGGTCTGCCCACCTACAACTTGGCCCCCAGATGGAACCTGTGACTGGGGATTTGACGGTTGACCATTTATAGTCTGAGAGATATTCATCGCTAAAACTTCGTAGGCTGCTACCTGGCGGTCTGATAGGCTTTTCGTATCAACACAGTGGCTTGTCGACTGCGATCGTCAATGACTCCTTGTTGAGCCCTTAACGTTTCCATCTCCTTATCCCTCCATTCGGCAAACATGCGCCTCTGCTCTTCAAACGCGAGATTCACCGCGGCACGGAGTTCCTCCTGATCATGATGTAGGGTGTTGGTATGACCCTGCATGATTCCAAGAGCAGCACGGAGGTTCTGGATTTTAGTGTCATCCCCAATGGATGTTTGAACATTGGTAGCAGGCGGACTGTGTTATGAATGTTGGAAATTATTTTACCAGGATCTTAGATCTACTCACAAGTATGTTGATTAACACCCTAAATATGAACTTTCTAAAACGATGAAATAAACACATATAAAGTTTAGGAAACCTTACATTAGGTGCAGCAGAATAATATGACTCCTTCAGTTCAGATATCTAGCCCTTGAATCCTTTCTGTAGCAGAGCATTATCAATATCTGAACCTGGATCTCTTTCTCTGATTCTTTAGTGCTGAAACTCCTTCTTGCTAAAAGTATGTCTTCACGATTTCCTCACTATGATTGAGGTATCACTTGTTGTGTGTGGGCACTACTCTAACACTAAGAATTTCGAAATCTCAAGGAAGCAGAGAGAGAGGGAGTGATCGGCCAAAGATAGGGAGAGAGAGAGGCTCAGTTTTTTCTGAATAAAAAGTCAGAAGAAAAGTGTAATTTTCCTGAAGCCTTCACTATCTATTTATAGCATTCCACTAGGGTTAGGTTTAAATTATTTTGGCATTAAAATAATGAAAATATCAGAGGGAAAACCCTACAAAAGTGGCCGACCCTATACATGTGGATTTGGGCCTCACTTTTTGCAATTTTGCAGTTTTATCTTTTCTGCATCTGATTTTCTCAAAAACGCCAATTTTCAAATTCAACCATTTAAATACCAATTCTAACTATTTAATAACTATAAATAATTATTAAATAATATTGTCATTTATCATATTTATTAATTGAACCATACAAAGTATCATAATTATAAAATATGCCCCTAAAACTCTTTCTTTACAATTTCGCCCTTACTTAGTGAAAAATTCACAAATAGACATAGTCTAATTTGAGAATTATAATTGATTAATCAAAACCAATTACATAAGTCTTACAAGCAATATTATCTCAACTAGTGGGGGGACCATGGGTCTATATAACCGAGCTTCCAATAAGCATATCAAGAATTTATAACCTAAATTCACTGACTTATTAATTATTCGTTGAATCCACGCATAGAACTTAGAATTGCACTCTCAGTATATAGAATGCTCTATATGTTCCACCATATAGACACATCATTAGTTATCTATTGTGATAACCCTAATTTGATCAATGATCCTCTATATGAATGATCTACATTGTAAAGGGATTAGATTACCGTTACACCCTACAATGTATTTAATCCTTAAAACACTTAACCCCGTATAAATGATATTTCAGCTGATGTGAAATGAGATCTCCACCATTTATTTTCGTTTGGTCAAGCTCGAAGGAGATCATCCTTTATTACTATTCGCCAGATAGAAGCTATAGATTCCATGTTGATCTTAGCGCTCCCACTCAATTGCACTACCGTGTTCCCAAAATGTACGTATCACCCTGACCTAAAAGTAGGCTTCACTAACAAATCAAAGAACACAAATAGCCTCTTGAGATCGAGCCTAATCATAACAGGATTAAGATCATTTGATCTAGGATCAACTAGGCGATATTGACTTGAATAGATATTACAGTAAGTTTAATAAATCTAAGTCAAAGTTCAATATCGGTCCCTTCTGATGCATACTCCATGCATCCAACCTGAGCTTTACTTTAACCAATGCTCTGGAAAGAACATAGAATTTCTCCAAATGCAAGTAAACTCTTTTGTAGATTATCATATCAGTAAAACCCTGTGTCTGATAAATCTAGGAAACTTTATTCACATAGTCATGTTTACTTTCCAATGTGTTGATAGCACAATAAACAGGATCAAGTATTTGAAAAGGGTTTCAGATGAATTCATACATTATGTACATATAATCATGAAATAAATCATGTGAACCATGCAACATTAAATGTTATTTCTGATCTATATTAATAAGTAAATTTGATTATATTGAAATGAGTTTTATTTAGGGCATAACACCCAACAATGAATGCCCAGGTCGACTACTGAACTGGTATTACCAGTCTCTTGCACACCAGGCGCGATTTCATCCACAGGAGTCGTCACGCCGTGACTCGCAGTTGATGGCTGTCTAGGATTTATGGCTAGCGGAACCCTTATGTTTCCTGGGTTCTCCAATGTAGGATCCACCGCTTGTGGATGTGCTGGATTAACCACGCCCCTACGAGTCTGTACCACCATCGTACTTGTGATTAAATTCGGAATAAAGAGCGATCCTTGATTTTTCTCTCAATGAAAGCACCAAAATGTTGACCTCGCTTTTAGCCAACGACAATGAGTCTAATTTTTTAAGCAACAAGTGGTTTAATATGAATGAAATATAATTAAGCGAATAAAGACACAAGAATTTTATAGAGGTTCAGCCCTGAGCAGTTCGGTAATAGCCCAATCCTCCTTATTTGTATTGACATAAGAACAAGAAAAATGGTTCCTTTTCTTAGAGCTCTTACAACAGTATCTTTGAATATGAATTCGTAGAAAAAATTTCTCGACCCTTTGCCCACTGAATATGAATCACTATTTATAGGACTATAAGCTTGGAGAGGAAGTATTTCCCTTCTAGTTATAATTAATATAAGCAGAAAGATTGCGTAGTTAATATAGAATACACTAACCGTGGGATTTGGACAGCTTGCCATATCTCTGTAATCTGATCCTAAAGTTATAGGGATTTTTTTGATGACTCACGATGCGAAAGCTGAATTTGCTTAGTGTTGGGGTTTTGCACGGACTGTTCATTGCTCGGTCTAGGGGACTTCGTCCGAACAAATGTATGAGGTGCCCTGTTCGGCATGTGTCTTGCGAGCAGGTACCCAGAGTTGATTCCACGTGTCATCATTGTGTGATGCCACGTCAGAGTGAAAAAATTGGGATAACAGTATAAAATGTACAAATTAAGTACAATAGTCAAGTGGACTCCAGACATAATAAACAAAATGCCTATCTCGCTAAAGGAAGGCTCATTCCTATAACTTCCCCCAGTTTACTTCAGACATCTTTTCAGTGTGACTTAAAAGCTAACATTTAAATGTCTACTGGGGAACTATCTGCTAATAAGAATTGCAGTTACCGGAAGGAAGCATTAAGTCTACAAACAAAGAGACAGCAAGGCGTACTTCATCAACCTCAGGAAGATAAAAGAGAAAAGCTTCAGCTTGCTATCAAGGCCATTGGAACGAAAATCCTATCGAGATATCCCAGAATTCTACAATTAAAGACGTGTTTAATTGCTAGATCATTTTGACCCAGTAAAAGCGAGAAAATCACAGCTGTGTGATTTTCAAATAATAACTGCAATTATATTGCGTGATATGTAATCAAACCCCATGATTTTAGGGGAAAAATGTTGTAAAAATTACAGTCAACTTTGTAATTAATTGCCTACTATGTGACTATAAATAGTGGCAAGTAAGATAAAAAACAGACGACGAAAAATCATACAAAAAAAGGTCTTGAAAAACTATCAGCAATCTAATAAGATTGACTCGTGGACTATGTAGAATTTTAACTGCAAAACCACGTAAGAAATCCCTTGTGTTCATATCTCTTACTTCATTGCTTTCATTTTTTCTTTTTGAAATTATCACTGTTAGGCTCAAATTTTGGTTAATAAAAATCTGCGTTAACATCGGTCTAGTCAAATGTATAGCAAATACATCTTATATAAGCTCACTTTACTAATGCTCTGAAAAAGACATTCCACTTATATAAGTTTAAGTAAACCATATCGTTGATTATCACATTAGTGTAAATCTAGTGCACTGATATGGCATGGGACTAAATTTTTGAATTATATAATAATGATAATTTTCCACTGTACAGACAATACTATAATCATCAACAACAATATGAGAGGGATATTGTTGTACCCAAAATTTGGCTACCATCTCAGTGGAAGACACGTGTCAAGATAAAGGGAATACAAATCGATGATGTCACTTTTTGTGCAATAACTCATTAATTGCGTAAGTAGCAGAGTATATTCAAACCCGTTGACTGTAAAGTTTTATGCGGGGAAAAGATATACAAATTGTTGCTTAGTATATTAACGAGAAACCATATGTCATTAAAGGAATATAGCGAGGCATCAAGTACGTTACATCTGGAAAGACAAAAGCGACGCATATAGACTGCGAAAACACTAGTACATAACGTACAAACTAAGTATAACAAGTGGGTTGGCTCGAGATCCGATAAGCGAGGTGTCTATCTCGCTATGGGAAGGTTCATTCCTGTAACTTCCCCCAGTTAACTTCAGACATCTTCTCAGTGAGGCTTACAATCCTGACGAGTCAGAAGCTAACATTCAAACAAGCCTCGAAGAACTCTTTGTTAATAAGATCTGTGATCGTCACAAAGAAGCAACAAGGCATACTTCGTTGACCTCAGAAGGATAAAGAAAAAGGCTCTAGCTCGCTATTACGGTCACTGGAACCAAGTCCCTGTCAAGACATTTTTGGACGTAACAATTAAAGACGTGTTAAAACACACAATCATATTGACCTAATAAAAGCCAAAAAATCACAGCTATATGATTTTCAAATAATAACCGCATTTACACTACATGATATGTAACAAACCCCATGATTTTAGCAGATAATTATTATAAAAAGATTACAGTCAACTTTATAATTAACTGCCTACTATGTAATTATAAATAGTGGTAAGTAAGATCAAAAAGGGGACGAAAAAATCATACAAAAGAGGCCCTGAAAAAACTATCAGAAATCTGAATAAGTTTGACTCGTGGACAATGCAGAATTTTAGCTGCAAAACTATGTAAAAAAATCCCTTGTGTTCATATCTCTTACTTCATTGCTTTCATTTTTTCTGTGTGAGATTGTAACTGTTTGGCTCAAATTTGGTTAACGAAAATTTGCATTAACAGTTTGGTGCTTTCATTAAGAGCCTCTGTGAAAAGGCTCAGAAAAAAAAATCCTCCTTTCTTTTGAAGAAAAATAACCTCCTTCATGGCTCAAAACCCAGAAAATGTTAATACCCCACATGAGGAAACTCATCATCGTCTTGGGAAAGGGCCCATGGGCTCCAGAAGGTCTACCAACCCGTAGTCTACACAGACCACCCGTTCCAGGAGGACTAAACATGAGGGTCGCCCCAGCACACGGACCACACGTTCCTGGAGGACCCAACCTAACGTTGGTCCTAGTACGCGAACAACACGCTCGAGGAGAACTCAGCGTGGTAGTTGCCAGAACCCTGGGACGAGGGATGAAGAGCCCAATCGTGGAGGTACCCAGTCTATGGTAGAAGGTACTTATGAAATGGAAAACTGCCGCCTAAGACACTGTCTGGAAGAGGAGCAGCGGCAGAACGATGAATTAGAATGTGATACAGCCGCAGCCAGGGCGGCACAGGGGACGAATGCTCAAAATCAATCTAAACTTGGAGTGAGGAGACCACGAGGTAGGCCTCGTGGCTTGCGAACCAGGAAATATGAAAATGCCTGGGAAGAACAACCCAGTGAAGATGAGATACCCCCTGAAAATCAGAATGATCAGCCAGAACCCCCTCACTGAAATGAGGATGGGAGGCAACCGAAAATTGATGAACGAGAAATTCCTCATGACAATGAGGATGATCTTAGGACTCAACCTGGAGAACGTAGGTCACTTGTAAGAAATCACTAGCATTTTTCCCGAACACATAGAGCGAGGACTCATACGGACCCTAATGGGGGAAATAAGACAAACCACACTCAGGGAGAAAGAATAGAGCGTGAAAAAGCAAGTGTGACCTCGAGGCAGTCAAGGACCCACAATCGATCAACTCGAAGAGGAGAAAGTACTTAACGAGTTAATGATTGAGAAATCATTGGAACCAGTAAATCGGCGAGTCACTAAAAGACGAAGTCTTTGAGTAGGACAAAGTCTATGAGTAGGACATGATCTGTGAGTAAAACGAGGTCTTTCAGTAATTACTCCCAACTGGATCTGGGCGAGCACTTGGATCGAAAGAAACCTGACCTTTGCCAACAACTCGGTCCAAAGTAAGAGGATCCCATCCAATTGCGAATAAACAAACTGGAGGACAAGTTCAGGAGATATCAAGTGGGGGAACTAGGGAGACAATCTGGATATGACTCAGACAAGGAGCTTGAGCTGTATCATCCAGATATCATGAGTACCCCTTTTCCTTCAGGATTCAAAAACCCGCATGTCTCGTCGTATGACAGAACTACTGATCTGGTCGTCCATTTGGACAACTTTAATACAATAATGCGAGGGAGCAATGTGACGAGCAATTTACGTTGTATCTTGTTCTCCACCTCGCTTGTTGGAGCAGCGAGCAGCTAGTTTAACAAGTTTACTCACCATTCAATAACTTCCTGGGACTAGCTGTCCAGGGATTTCAAGAAACAGTTCCAGGCCGCTAGGGATAGACGACTCGAAGCGGCCTTGCTAACCAATATAAAGTAGCAGCCCGACGAGACTCTTAAGGCATACTTAAGTCGTTTCAGCACGGCTGCGGGTAGGGTTAGGAATTTGGATGATAGTACACAACTTACAGCCCTTCAGGCAGGGATCTCTACTGATCCATCAACCGCAGGGGGCGAGTTGTGGGATGACTTACAAGGTCGTCCAGTAAGAAACATCACTGAGTTCAACGAGAGGGCTCAGGTATTTGTTCAAAAAGAGGAAGCCCAAAAAGAAATGAATTTGTTGAAAATAGGCTCGGGAGGCAAACCCAGCAACGTTTACGTACGGTTTCGACGACCATTGATAATTTAGGGGCTTTTAGTGCGAAGAGAAAGGACAGTTCAAAGGAACTGTCAAAGGATAATAAGAAATAGAAGAAGCACGATAAGTACGTGCCATTGTATACTATTTATACTGAGCTTAATGAAACTCGAGAGAATATTTACGTCGCACATGAGCAAAAGGTTGGCTTCGGCAACCCTGAGCCCATGAGGAATGCGAGGATCAAAAGAGATCCTAACAGGTATTGTAAATTCCATAAGGATATTGGGCACACGACCGACGAATGTCGCCAATTGAAAGATGAGATAGAAAGTCTCATCCCTCAAGGCCACTTTATAGAGTACGTTAAAAGACAAGGCCATGGATACAACCAGCCCAGTCTGCCCAATAACCCAAACAACCAGGGATTACAACCTCTTCCCATGGAAGGGGAGGACATCCTGGTTATTTTGGGAGGGCCACATATCGCAGGGCAAAGCAATAATGCCTAGAAAAGATATGTGAGAGAGATAAAGAACGAGCAGTGGACATTTGCCCCAAAACCTTCCAAGAAGGTGAAAATAGAGGAACCTCCAATTATTTTCATAGAGGAAGACAAGAAAAATGTGAGATATCCTCATGTTCATCCATTGGTGATTACCATCCATCTCACCAATAAAAGGATCAAAAGGGTGTTGATAGACAACGGGAGATCAGTAAATATTCTTTATAAGGAAATGCTGAGGAAGATGGGGCTCCAAAAAGCTAAATTGAGGCCTTGTATGGTAAATAATTGCGGCTTCACTGGAGACAACATTGCCAGTCTTGGCATAATTGAGCTCGCATTAACCTTGGGCGAGGCACCCCTATCTGCCACTGTTATGCAAGACTTCTTAGTTGTCGACCTTCCATTGGCTTACAACATATTGTTGGGTCACCCGGCACTGATCGAACTAGGGGCAGTTAGTTCGATCAAGCACCTATCCTTGAAGTTCCAAACACTAGAAGGTGTAGGAGTGGTGCGAGGCAATCAGATGCTCACTCGCGATTACTATCGCATAGAGTTGCAACATAGGAAAGTTGGTCACCAATTAATGGCAATCTTGGAAGAAGAAGATGCAAGGAAAGACGACGATCTTGACCCCTGAGTTCAAGATGAAAGAAAACTATTTAAACCAATTGAAGAATTGGAAGAGGTTATTCTCAACCCAAGAAATCCCACAAAGTGTGTATACATTGGAAAGAACCTAGACGACCAACTCAAATAGTAGCTAATAAGTTTTTTAAAGGCAAACCAGGATCAATTCGCCTGGAGCCATGGAGAAATGATAGGGATCGACGCCTAATATTATCTACCTTCATTTAAATGTTGATCCAAACTACCCAACGAATAGACAGAAAAGGAGACCCTTGGATTTCGAAAGGCAAGGGGCACTAAAACAAGAAGTGGACAAGTTGTTAGTCAATGACTTTATAGGCGAGGTGTTTTATCCTTCGTGGATAGCCAATCCTGTTCTAACCCAAAGCCTAATAGAACTTGGAGAACTTGTATTGATTTTTAGATCTGAATAACGCGTGCCCAAAAGATTATTTTCCACTACTCCGGATCGACCAGTTAGTGGATGCAACTGGTGAACACAAGCTTATGTCATTTATGGATGCATACTCTGGATATAACCAGATAAAGATGCATGTCCCAGATCAGGAGCATACGAGCTTCGTAACTAACATGGGGCTCTATTGCTATAAAGTCATGCCGTTTTGGCTGAAGAATGCTTGGGCAACATATCAGCGATTGGTGAACGAAATGTTCGCAAACTAGATCGGACGGAACATGGAGGTTTACGTCAATGATATGTTGGTAAAATCCATAAAGAGTAGGGATCATGCCATTGGCCTCACGCAATGCCTCAAGATATTAAAGAAGTATAACATGAAGCTAAACCCAAAAAAAAAGTTACTTTGGAGTCTCCTCAAGAAATTTTTTGGGATTCATAGTTGACGCGAAGGGTATTGAAGCAAATCTCAAAAAAATCAAGGCATTAATAGACAAGCCATCATGATCAGCCCTTGAGATAAGTTTAATCAAAACTAGATGCTTCTAGAAGATTGATAAAATAGTTAATCGAACTGGGTCAGTTCGACATAACATACCACCCTCGAACATCCATCAAGGGCCAAGCCTTGGCTGACTTCTTGATAGAAGGTATAACTCCAGAAGAAATTCTGCCTGTTCAACAAGATGCGGAAACTTGGAAGTTATATGTGGATGGTGCATGCAACGAGTAGGGTTCGGGTGCCAGGGTAATATTAATATCACCAGAAGGCTTTAAGTTTCACTATGCTCTGAGATTTTAATTTGACGCATCAAATAGTGAGGCTGAGTATGAAGCCCTGATCGCTGGCTTAAAGATAGTTGAGGCGTTGAAAGTCAAAAACCTCATCTGCCATAGTGATTTGTAACTGATTGTGAACTAGGTCCTCAGGGAATACCAGACCAAAGGTTTGAAAATAGCGAACTATTTAGAGAAAGTTCGAAAGAACTTCGAAAGATTCGATTACTTTAAAATCGAATAGATTCCAAGAGAGCAAAACTCCAACGCCGATGCCTTAGCAAAACTGGCCTCGCAAAACAACTTGGAAGAATAATACTTAGTTCTAGTGGAGATACTAAGCGAGCCAGGCATATGTGAAACGGAAGACGTCAAGATGATAGAAAGTTCTCCTGCATGGATGACTCCTATTATCAGTTACTTACTCGACCGGCAACTTCCAAATGACAAAAATGAGGTGAAAAAATTATTGTATCCAGTGCCTCGCTACACAATAATTGAAGGCAAACTATATAGAAGAGGGTATTCGATGCCCCTACTTCGGTGTGTTCTCCCTGTAGAAGCGAATGAAATCATCAGATAGATTCATAAGGCTTTTGTGGGGATCATGCAGGTTGGAAAAGTCTATCTAAAAAGATCATTACAGAAGGATATTACTGGCCAACGATCAATAAGGACACCCATGAGTTTGTCAAGAAATGTGATAAGTGTTAGAGGTTTTCACATATAACTCGCGTGCCGCCAACAGAACTAAGAATGATGACCTCACCCTACCCATTTGCTACATGGGGAATTGACTTAATTGGGGCATTACCCACTGGGCGAGGAGGAGCCAAGTATGCGGTAGTAGCAGTCGACTTCTTCACTAAATGGACAGAGGTCGAGCCCCTTATTTCCGTAACCTGCAAGAAAGTCCTCAACTTTGTTGTCAAGAACATTGTCTGTTGGTTTGCAATTCCCATGAAGATTGTATCCAATAATGGAACCCAATTTGATGGCGACTTGTTCACTGAATTCTGCTAGAGAGGAAAAAAATTATCAAAAGCTTCTCGTCAACATCCAGGCCTCAGGCGAATGGGCAAGTGGAAGCTGTTAATAAAGCCCTAAAGGATACTATTAAGAAGAAGCTAGATGCTGCCAGAGGCAGGTGGGTCGATGAGCTACCTAAAGTACTCTGGGCTCACAAAACTACCGAGGAGATGGCAACGGGACACACTTTTTTCTCGCTTGCTTTCGACTCGGAGGCAATGCTGCGTCTTGAAGTGAACATATCGACTCACAGAAGAAAGTTTTATAATCAAGAAGAAAACCATGAACTTCTAAAATTGTCCTTAGATCTACTTGATGAAAAATGAACTGAGTCGCAAGTCATTAACGCAGCGTACCAACACCGAGTTAGAAGATACTTCAATAGTAGAGTCAAGAAAAGACTATTTAATGTTGGAGACTTGGTGCTAAGGCGAGTATTTGCAAATATGAGAGAATGCAGGAGTGGTCAACTCGAACTTGGAGGGTCCATATGTCATCGAAGCAGTAGTTGGAATTGGAGTTTACAAACTGGCTCGACTCAACGACTCGCTAATAAAAAACTACTGGAATGTGGAACATTTGTGACCTTACTACCAATAAATGATGTAACTTTCATTACTGATGTAAAATTTAAACTTCAGTTATAAATAAAGAGATCCATTTATATTAAGTAATTACAAAGTTTTACTCTTTAAAATTACTTAATGGGCATTTATGTATGATTAACTGGAATTCATCTAAAAAGACATAGTATAATGCAAACCCACCATTTCAAAAATATTTTGTTTTTAAATTTAAAGGTTCTCGACTAAACCTCTTTGACGAGAGAGGAGTCGAACTGTTATAACTTCCGAACCAAACCTTTTTGACGAGAGAGGAGTAAAATTGTTATAACATCTTGATCAAACCTTTTTGACGAAAAAGGGATCAAACAACTATAATTTCTGATTATATACCTATCTGATGGGAGTGGAAAATGAAAAGTTATAAATGAGATATAAGTCATAACTCGTGCATAAAACTGAATGTTAACAGTTCGCGCGAGCTAAGAAGATGTTAAACGAGACATTAAGACGTATTGATAAAAGCACTTGAACCTATAAAATGGATAGACAATTTAACTATTTATATGAGAAAATTAAAAATATACAAAGTGATAAAATCATTAAAAGTATATTCAAGTTTTTTTAAGGTAGATTATAATTGCCATAGCGAGGCAGAATTGACAACTGCTCAAAAATCAAAAAAGTTTGGTAGATAACTAACTACTTAAACAGGAAGATTACGAGCAATGGAAAAAACCTAAAAGTACTTTGCATTTGATCAAAATATAGATGTTCACATTGTGAATAAAAACGCAAGCAAACACAATTGTATTAAGTTCGAATTGCAAAGGATCTGGCAGCCAACCTGATCCCTACTTTTAAGGGAATACCAATTTGAAGGGGAAAGCACCTGCATTCATGCCGAGTAAAGGCATTTAAGACAAAAAAACCCCCAAGTAGGGTTTTAAACTTATCTTTACAAAAATGCCACTAGGGGAAACCATTAAAGTCATCTTCCTAAAACAAAGAATGAGGGATCGGTAAACTCAAGAAAGAGTGTCTACACATAGCTTGGAGAAAGACCGGCTACACATAGCTTGAGAAAGACCGTCTACATGTAGAAGGTCTTGACCTCTGCATAGACCTCATTCTCCACATCAGAGGAACCCATTTCTTGCAGCTGAGACCTCATTCCCAGCCTTAGGAAATTTCTCGATACTAGAGAAAGGTTGGTATAAAGGTCTTGCGCAGGTTTGGGTCTTGGGTTGGTTGGATTCTTTGATAGAAACCACGCCAACTTTCCTCTTAGATTCATCTGAAACCATGCCAACTTTCTTCTTTGATTCCTTGTCAGCCTGAGGAGGACCTCTAAAATCACTCGCAAGATCTATGTCACTTTCTGTAAAAGTAAAAAAACAAGGGATCAGTGGAGCAACAAAAAAAAAAGAGTCTAGTTCAGACCGCCTTTTACAAGAAATAATACTTACTCTCAACAATCACTTGTGAGGATCGCCCACAACAATCAACGGGGTTCCCTTGGTTTGGATTGATCGGAAGCTGCTCAGCCTTGGAATCCTTCATTTCCAATTCAAATTATGATTCGAAGTTCCTAAGAACGTATAGAAAAGAGAGGTAGTTGGCAAATTTGGGTGTTATGAATCTAGAGGAACAAATTTCTAAACTCAGATGAGACATCTTGACGAGAGAATAACGATCCAATCTCAAAATGGATCTCACCAAAAAACAAGAAGTGTGTGGAATATGGCAAGCTTAAGCCACCATTTTATACACGAAGTCCAGTGACAAGAAGGCTAAAGGTTGGGAAATCTAACGGTTGGGAGTGGGGCAGAAGATGAGAAGACAACTCATAATGACCCTAGAAACCGTACAACTGCCAGAATCAAAGGACGCGTTTTCCCAAAAAGGGATTATGACAAAAATACCCTCTGTAATTATTAAAAAGCGCTTTTTACTAAAAAAGAACTTTTTAAGGGGCAATTGTTACACCCAAAATTTGGCTACCATCTCAGTGGACGACACGTGTCAGATAAAGGGAATATAGATCGATGATGTCACTTTTTGTGGAATAACTCATTAATTGCGTAAGTAGCAGAGTATATTCACAACCCACCGACTGTAAAGTTTTATTCGAGGAAAAGATATACAAACTGTTACTTAGTATATTAAGGAGAAACCATATGTCATTGAAGGCATATAGCGAGGCATTAAGTACGTTACATCTGGAAAGACAAAAGTGACACATATTGACTACGGAAACACTTAATAAATAACGTACAAACTAAATATAACATTTTGGTTGGCTTGAGACCTGATAAGCGAGGTGTCTATCTTGCTATGAGAAGGTTCATTCCTGTAACTTCCCCCAGTTAACTTCAGACATCTTCTCAGTGAGGCTTACAATCCTGACGAGTCAGAAGCTAACATTCAAACGAGCCTCGAAGAACTCTTTGTTAATAAGAACTGCGATCGTCACAAGGAAGTAACAAGGCATACTTCATTGACCTCGGAAGGATAAAGAAAAAGGCTTCATCTCGCTATTACGGTCACTAGAACCAAGCCCCTGTCGAGACTTTTTCGGACGTAACAATTAAAGACATGTTAAAATACACGATCATGTTGACCCAATAAAAGCAGGAAAATCAAAGCTATATGATTTTCAAATAATAACTGCATTTACACTACGTGATATGTAATCAAATCCCATGATTTTAGGGGATTATTGTTGTAAAAAGATTACAGTCAACTTTGTAATTAACTGCCTACTATGTAATTATAAGTATTGGCAAGTAAGATCAAAAAGGGGATGAAAAAATCATACGAAAGAGGCCCTGAGAAAACTATCAGAAATCTGAATAAGATTGACTCGTGGACTATATCGAATGTTAACTGCAAAACCACGTAAAAAATCCTGTGTGTTCATACTTTTTATTTTATAGCTTTTATTTTTTTTGTGTGAGATTGTCAATGTTAGGCTCAAATTTGGTTAACGAAAATCTGCGTGAACAGATATAATAGAATTTATCAAACATATGATCATGAAAGTAACATGTTCAAGCAATATATAAAATAATAATAAATTAATTTATGATCTTTTATTAAATAATAAAATAAGATTACATTGAAGTTGAGTTTTCTTTAGAGCATAAAACTCTAACAAGGTGGTCGTACATCCGACATGTCCTTGACACTACTACAAAAAGGGTCATCCATGACCATTAAAGTTGGTCGTGAAAGCTCTTTCACGTCCACTTGGGTCTGGCATGTAACACATTGATATTAAAGATGTATTTTTCATATCCAACAATGTTGAACATGAAAAATATATCATGTCTTGTAAAGCTAGATGTGAGAAAGGGTCCCACTACTTGTACCTCTTTTGCATGTAGTTTTATTAGACATGCAATGTAATAATATTTTATGTCTGGCATTAAGTTATTGTTTTTGTTTTTGAATTTCAATATTAAAAGTTTAAATATTTAGTTTATATTAATTATTTAAATTTTAAAAAATTACAAAAAAAAATTATTAAAATATTTGATAGAACAATAAAAAATACACTATAGAAAACCACTACAAATTCTCTTAAAAAATCTACTAGAAATTCATAATTGAAATTACAACTGTTTACCCAAATTTTAACGACGATGACGTGTCAAGAGTAGCAACACATGATCCAAAAATTTTGGAACAAAATTAATGAAGAATATATAGAGTCATGACCATTGTGATGGCCGTCAACAATGAAGGGTGGTCATGATCGTCAACCATGAAGGGTGGTCATGACCGTTAGAATGGAAGTCAGACTGTCACCTTTACCCCTAGCTTGAGCAAGGTGGGTGCCTCTAAGAAGGAAAAATGATAGACTAACACCCTCAGAGGTGGGATAAACGATCACCGCAAACCTACGAGAGTCAAACCAGTATTGGGGGTATATACTACTACCCCTACATCAAATGCAATGATCTACATGGAAATAGTCTAGGGGTACACCCTTTAACCCTTATAGGGTTAGTCTAGAGGTACACACTTAACCCCTAAAGAGTTAGTCTAGGGGTACACCACTGACCCCCTAAAGGGTTAGACTAAGGGTACACCCCTTACCCCTTAAGGGGTTAGTCTAGGGGTAAACCCCTTAACCTCTAAAGAGTTAGTCTGGGGGTACATTCCTTACCCCCTAAAGGGTTAGTCTAGGGGTATACCCCTTACCCCTAAAGGGTTAGTCTAGGGGTATACCCCTTACCCCTAAATGGTTAGTCTAGGGGTATACCCCTACCTCCTACACCCTCATGGTAAAAAAGTGCATTCCACCTAGGCATGACATGATTGATATAGTGCATCCTCATGACACCAAGGCTACCCACAACATCAAAGGGGTCTCGGGGTGTCACCTCGAAATGATGATTGTCACCCTCCTCAAGTTGGGACTCGGGGGTGTCGTCCCTAAGTAATGGTTTTCATCCCCGAAGGTAGTCAACGACCGTATCACGCCCTTAGGAGACCCTCATCATCAATGACTATTTTAAATGTTCAAATCCCATGTAAGTCTCAAAGACAATTTTCAACCCACAAAAATAGCGAGATATTGTCATAAAAATCAGACTTCAACCATCTCCAAAAATCAAGGAAAACGGTTGAGATAGCTCCGCGTTAGTTGTGTCTCCTGAAGCGAGAAGTATCGACCCTTTCCCCTATATAAAGGGTCATCCATGACCTGGGAAGGGGATCCACAATTTTGAGCAGTTAGAAAAATAAACACTTTATCATTCTTTGCAATCAAGAGCATGTTCTTGACTTTTGTTATTCAGATTAATAAAACACAAGGGAAGTAGGATACCGGCATCTGGGGCCGAACCTCTTTAAATTCTAGTGTCTTTCTTTACATTTATTGCAATTTTTGGTGTCATTAATTACATTTATCGTTACAATTTTTGTTTAAATCTCATTTATTACGACTCCGCGTTGGTTGACTAAAATCCCAGTCAACAACAACTATCATTACAAGAAGGCTTTCACATACAAATTACAACAAATCTTCCAAAATCAAAGATATCTTTACTATTGATAACATAACAAAGCAATAAAACTAAAAAATAACAAAAAAAAAACAACAGAGATACAACTTTGATCCACATAGATAAATTCTTTATCAAATTTGTAGTTGTTATCCCAATTTTTGCACTCTGACGTGGCATCACATGATGGTGACATGTGGAATCGACTTCGAGTATCTGCTCGGAGAATACAATCCGAACAGGATGCCTCATACGCATGCCTGAAGCAAAGCGATCAGCAATCCGCACAAAGCGACCAATACTTAGCAAATTCAGCTTTCGCATCGTGAGTCATCAAAGAAATCCCTATAACTTCGGGATCAGATTGCAGAGATATGGCAAGCTGTCCAAATCCCACAATCAATGTATTCTGTATTTATTATGCAATCTTTCACTTATATCCATTGTAACAAGAAGGGAAATACTTCTTCCCCAAGCTCATAGCCCTACAAATAGTGATGCATACTCACTGGGCAAAGGGTGGAAACATTTTGGTAGAGAGATGTTATCTAAGAATTCATATCCAGAGATACCTTTGTAAGAGCTATAAGAAAAGGAACCTTTGTCCTTGCTCTTGAGTCAATATAAATAACGAGGATTAGGCTATTACCAAACTATTCGGGGCTGAACCTCTATAAAATTCTTGTGTGTTTACATTGCTTTACTATATATCTATCGCTATAAATTACTTATCGCTTACTAAATAAGACTCAGTGTCGTTGGCTAAAAGCGAGGTCAACATTTTGGTGCTTTCATTGAGAGAAGAATCAAGAATCGTTCTTCATTAAAAATCTAACCACAAGTACTATGGTGGTACAGACTCGTAGGGGCCTGGTTGATCCAACTAATTCACAGGCGGTGGATCCTGCATTGCAAAACCCAGGAAATGCAAGGGTTTTGCCAGCTGTTCATCTTGAACAGCCGTCGAACGTAGGTCATGGTGTGATGACTCCTGTAGATGAAATCGCGCCTGGTGTGTAAAAGACTGGGAATACCAACACAGTCATCCCACCCACTACCAACGTTCGAACAACCATTGGAGATGATACTGAAATTCAAAACCTCTGTGCTGCTCTTAGACTCATGCAAGGTCATACCAATACCTTACATCATGATTAGGAGGAACTCCGCGCTGTGGTAAATCTCGCATTCGAGGAACAAAGACGCATGTTTGCCGAGTGGAGAACAAAGAGATGGAAGCATTAAGGGCTCATCATACTGAGATTAAAAATCGTAGTCGGCAAGCTACTGTGCTGATACGAAAAAACCTACTAAACTGTAGGACAGCAACCTTCGAGTGTCATCCCCCTGGGTGAGACGGACGAAGATCCAGCGATGAATACTTCCCAGACTATAAATGGTCAGCCGCCAAATCCCTGGTCACAAGTTTCGCTTGTGGGCCTAGCGGTAGGCGAGCAGACTTTGTCAAGTAATTCATCAGGAGAGGTCATACCTGATAGTTCCAACCAGGTTAACGGTGCCATTCAACTTGCCAACCAAGCGAATCAGTCGCTGAGATAGCCAGGCGCTTCCATATTCGATAGGTTGGAGACAACTCATGACCTAGAAAGCAATCTAAACAGAAGGACAGGACTTGACGATCAATTTGTCACGACAATCGCACAGCCCGGAGCCCGTGATCAAATTCACGCTAAAAAAGATACTGTTGTGATTCAAATTGACCAAAATGTTGAGCAGGTCAGTCCAGTTGTGCAGGCACCACTAGACGAGCTAAAAAATATGTTCCAAGGCATGGCGGGACAGAGAAATAATGATCTCGAGCTAGACCGAGCACGTGGAACTTCCTTCTCTCTCGAAATAAATCTTTTGGCAATGCCCCACAAGTTTAAAATGCCAACTTGGAAAATGTACACAGGAAGAGAAGATCCTCTTTCCCACCTCAAGTACTTTAAAATGCAAATGGATTTTCAGGGGGTACGAGGGGATGTGTGTTGCAGAATCTTTCCTGCTACCCTTTCGGAAGCCGCCCAGCAATGGTATTTCAAGTTGGCCCGTAGAAAGTTCAACTCATGGAAAACCTTCTCTTCGAAATTCCATGCACAGTTCTCCTCCTCTTGCCAACTTCCGTTGCATCTGGGAGATTTGCTCGAAGTCAAGCAAAGACCAGGTGAGCCTTTCCGAGCATACATCAGCAGATTCATGACGGAGGCGACCAAAGTTTCACGGGTAATTGAAGATGGAAAGTTGTTCGCGATACTGGGGGGCATTGAAGTCGTTGGTGAACTTTGGAAGGACATAAGGAAGAACGACCCGATAGACTCAATGAGTGACTTTCTTGACCATGTTAAGGGCTTCATCAAGCTCGAAGAAGCTATTCAACGAGCGGAAGGTGAGCAAAAGCCTGGCAAGTCAAAGGCTCTTTCCACTGGAACGTCTGCCCAACTCCCCCAGTACCCAAATAATTCAAGCTCAAATGGTAAACGTTCCAACAACAACAACAGGCAAGGGAATGGGAAGAAGGGATGGTTCGCCGACAAATCCGAGCAAGCTCCCCATGAGAGTCAAGCAAAGTACACTGCATTTACCATCTTGACTGAAGACATAGAAAGTGTTTACATGGCTACTTAGTCGCTGGCCCCATATAAGAAGCCCGGGCCCATGAAGAAAGATGTCAGCAAGAGAGACATGACAAAGTTTTGTCATTTCCATGGAGACTACGGCCACGACACAAACGAATGCAACAACCTGAAGCGGGAAATTGAATTCATGATAAGGAAAAACAACCCACACCGGTAGATGGACATCTGCAAGTCATCGTTGGAGGCCCGCATATTGCTGGAGATTTGGGCAAAGCTCGGGAGAGGTATGCCCGAACAGCGCAGCACAAACAAGAGAAAGTTATCCTAGCCTTAGAAGAAAGGAAGCCCAAATTTCCACGAGCAGGAGGGCCTACCATAACCTTCAACGATGAAGACGCTGTCAAAATCAGATTTCCGCACAACGACCCGCTGGTCGTGGAAGTCCAAATAGCTAATAAAATGGTGGCCATAACCATGATTGATAACGGAGCCTCTTCCAATATCTTGTTCAAAACTGCTTATGAAAAGATGGAACTTTAGCGCAAGGATCTAACCCCATGTCTCCTGCCTGTCTATGGTTTCTTCGGCCAAGGAGTGGCTCCTCCATGACAAATTCGCCTACCCCTCACTGTTGGACAAGCTCCGATGAGCATGACTATCATGGCACAATTCCTGGTGTTAGATGTTCCTTCAACTTTAAATGTAATGCTAGGCCGACCAGCCTTGTATGACTTAAAGGCTGTCACATCGATATTCCATTCGTGCCTGAAGTTTCCAACAAAGAATGGGGTAGGGTGTCTGAGAGGAAACCAACAGACTGCTCGGGAATGTTATAACCTTGTAGTGGACAAGGCTAAGAAGGAAGTATCTGTTGGAAATTATTTTACCAGGATCTTAGATCTACTCACAAGTATGTTGATTAACACCCTAAATATGAACTTCTAAAACGATTATGAAATAAACACATATAAAGTATTAGAAACCTTACATTGGGTGCAGCGGAATTAAATGTCTCCTTCCGTTCAGATCTCTAACCCTTGTATCCTTTCTGTCACAGAGTATTATCAAGATCTGAACCTGGATCTCTTTCTCTCCTTCTTTAGTGCTGAAACTCCTTCTTGTTGAATGTCTTTCTTTACGATCTTCCTCACTATGATTAAGGTATCACTTGCTATGTGTGGGCACTACTCTAATCACTAAGTGGTTTAGAAATTTCAAGGAAGAAGAAAGAGAAGAAGGTGGCGGCTAGGTATAGAGAGAGAAGGCTCAGGTTTTTCTCTGAAGGAAATTAGAAGTAAAAGTGTAATTTTCCTAAAGCCTTCACTATCTATTTATAGCATTCCACTAGGGTTAGGTTTGAATTATTTGGCATTAAAATAATGAAAAATACCAGATGACAAAACATATAAAAGTGGCCGGCCTAGGCAATATGGATTTCGGCCTCACTTTTTGCAATTTTGCAGTTTTATCATTTCTGCATCTCATTTTCTCAAAAACGCCAATTTTCAAATTCAACCATTTAAATGCCAATTCTAACTATTTAATAACTATAAAGAATTATTAAATAATATTGTCATTTATCATATTTATTAATTGAACCATACAAAGTATCATAATTAACAAATATGCCCTAAAAACTCTTTCTTTACAATTTTGCCCTTACTTAGTGAAAAATTCACAAATAGACATAGTCTAATTTGAGAATTATAATTGATTAATCAAAACAAATTAAATGAGTCTTACAAGTAATATTATCTCAACTAGTGGGGGGACCATGGGTCTATATAACCGAGCTTCCAATAAGCAGATCAAGAATTTATAACCTAAATTCACTGACTTATTAATTATTCGTTGAATCCACGCATAGAACTTAGAATTGCACTCTCAGTATATAGAATGCTCTATATGTTCCACCATATAGACACATCATTAGGTATCCATTGTTATAATCCTAATTTGATCAATGATCCTCTATATGAATGATCTACACTGTAAAGGGATTAGGTTACTGTTACACCCTACAATATATTTTATCCTTAAAACACTTAACCCCGTGTAAATGATATTTCAGCTTATGTGAAATGAGTACTCCACCATTTATTTTCGTTTGGTCAAGCTCAAAGGAGATCATCCTTTACTTACTATTCGCCAGATAGAAGCTATAGATTCCATGTTTATGTTAGTGCTCCCACTCAATTGCACTACCGTGTTCCCAAAATGTACATATCACCCTGACCCAAAAGTAGGCTTAACTAACAAATCAAAGAACACGAATAACCTCTTGAGATTGAGCCTAATCATAACAGGATTAAGATCATTTGATCTAGGATCAACTAGGCGATATTGACTTGAATAGATATTACGGTAAGTTTAATAAATCTAAGTCAAAGTTCAATATCGGTCCCTTCCGATGCATACTCCATGCATCCAACCTGAGCTTTACTTTAACCAATGCTCTGGAAAGAACATAGCATTTCTCCAAATGCAAGTAAACTCTGTTGTAGATTATCATATCAGTAAAACCCTATGTCTGATAAATCTAGGAAACTTTATTCACATAGTCATGTTTACTTTCCAATGTGTTGACAACACAATAAACAGGATCAAGTATGTGAAAAGGGTTTTCAAATGAATTTATAAATCAAATAGACAAGAAATTGATAAGATGAACCAAAACATACACAAATGAATAAAAAATACTTCTGCTTCTTTATTGATGTTGAATAAAATGGATTACATTGAAATGGAGTTTTATTTAGGGCATAAAACCCAACAAACTCCCACTTGCACTAATATAAAACAAAAAGTGCATTTCAAATAATCTCAACACCTTGATATACAAATCAAGTGTAGTAGTAGTAAACTCCTCGTAATAGGATCTGAAAGGTTGAATTAAACACAACCTTTTCTCCACCATTACTCTTCCTTAATCACAAAATCATTGATAATGTGAAATTCCTCTCTATATGTCTACTCTTTTTGGGATACTGAATTCTATACCTTTGGCAACTACTTTTGGTTAATCAGGAAAGAACACTAGTGGTTAAGGCAATTTGGAATGGTGCCAAAAATGTATAGAACTTTCCTTAGACTGAATAAGTAGCTTTCCTGCAACTTTAACATTCAGTCCCTTTCTGGTAGACCTAGAGACTTCAGATAGGTTTTTACACTTCTCCAAAATCACTATTCCACCCCCAGAGTAATCACCATCTTATCAGCAGACTTTCTAACACAAAGGCAAGTCTTGAAATCTGATGTGGTGTAGTCTAAGAGTTTTAAAGACACTCTTATTGACTAACATATAGTTCCTCTTCTTAATCTTAAGATTTACTTGATTGTCTTTCAATGTTCCTCTCCTGTATTAATCTGATACTTACTCATTACTCCCACTCAACAGCAGGTGTCTGGTCTAAGCCATACTAAAGCATGTCTGAGACCTCTCACTGTTGATATAAGAAATTCTTTCATGGCTTTATCTTTTCTGGAATAGTTGAGACTTTTCCTTAGATAAAATCTATGCCTAGAAGTCGAGAAGCTTCTATAGATTGTCATTAGAAAGAAAATGCTTTAGCATCTTACTAAAGTAAGTTGCTTGCATTAGAGTAAGTAATTACCAGGTATATCAAAAGCCATAGGTTTAGATAAACTCAAACCTATAATACTAGGAACAGGAAGTTTTGTTAAGTCCATTGAATAGATTTGTACACGAAACTTCCTTTTATGTCCTTGTAATAGAAACTTTTAGGTTATTCCATGTGAATGGATTAAACTATTGTTCTATTGGCTTTTCTTCTTAGTTTCTTATCTTGACAATCCATTACTTGTTTAAACTCACAATGGATTTTCATCACTAGTGTCTTCCAAGTCATAAGAAGGTGAGTTCCTAGAAACTCTCCCACTACGACAAGGTACCGTGAATTATGTCTAAGAAAACTAAATGGTATTGACCTCTTCGGTTGTGACAAGACAACAGAGGCAGTGGGATCATCATATGTCATATAAGATGATAGAACACTTTTGGAATCAAGAAAAATATCTCCTTTATTTTCTACTTTATTTTCAGACTTAGTCATTATCTGGGAAAAGTATCTATTGACTATGGGATGGTCCACCCCTAATCAATTAGAATAGCTAACAAACATGCAAACCATGGTTAACAGTTCTAGCTTTTCTTAAGATTTTGATTAGGTCATCCATGAATCTAGTAATGATTTACTTTAAGTATACAACCATTGCATCATTCTGAAATTGTATTACCATAGAAGGATTTAGGCAACGACTAGTAACTAATCATCAATATGCAAATCGAAATTTCTGGGGAGGTAAGTTTGGATATAATTCAAAAAATCAAATTAATGATCTTTGAACTGCATATCTACTAACTATTTCTCCACCCCTATCAGTTCGCAAGATCTTTAACCACTTACCTTAATGGTTTTCCACCATTGCTAGAAATTAATGAAATTTTTCAAACATTTCAAATTTCTTTGCATAAGGTATAATCTAGAGTTATTGTTTTAAGAATACAACGAAAAACTCATATCCACCCTTGAATGTACATCCATCTACGAATGAGATGAACAACTTTCAGTGGATATAGGCATATTAACTCTTTGCAGAGATTGATCTTGTCAAAACCACTATGAACAAGATACAAATGCCATAGATTAAAAAAAAATGTGGTTGTGTCTTTTTGATGACTTAGGTTTAGTTACATCAAAGAGTTCTTAGAATACTGCAAGTGGATCCTGGTCACAGAATATTAAACTCAAATTCCATACAGTTTGAAACCAATGATAGAAGATGGATATTAAACACTTGTGAAAGTGTAACTGTATTGTAACCTGGAATTAGAAATATAAGAAAATTTCTGTTTGGAATCTAAAATTAAAGTCAAAGACTTAAATTTATGCCAAATATAATGAGTAATTCTTTCTTGGACCACAACTACTAATATAACTCTAAGTCTGAATTGCCCAGACAAGTAGGAGATTTCTAAGATTGAGGACTTATATCATTGTGGAATAAAATTTCGGGAAAATAATCAAAAATGTCATTCAATTTTTTAAGAGAAAAAATAGAATGACATGAAATGATATATGGACCATTCATCCAATGATATGTTATTGAGCTAATTTGAAATGAATAAGCTAAGAGGAATTAGGATAATTTCGTTTATAAATAAGAATCCAACGATGCTTCGATTAACGAGAGTCAAAGTAATCTTATTTATACAATCTTCTTGTTTCATATTGTAAAAATACTAGTCTAAGGTGTCATCAATTGATGAACAGCTAGATGTTGCATATACAATATTTATCTTTCGAGATCTAACACTATTATGTATGTCTAACGGTGAAAATCCATTAGGGATTTATCTCATTAGATAAACAAACCAAGTTAGACCAACAATGAAGATTCGAAATTAAACTACAATTTAAAAACAGAAAATAACATGGTTCAATATAAATTCATACACAATTCAGAATTATTAAACATATAGCAAGTAGGAATGACAAGTGAAAATACTAAAACATACAATCCTAAATAATTTCCAGGGTTTTCAACAAACTGATATCAGTGTCCCGTTTAGGCGAGAGTCAAAGCTACCATCCATTGAATAGAGTTGTCAGCTCATCTAAAATGTTAAACATTCTAGCAACCTTTTATTCGATCAAGATTGGAATCTAGCGTTGTCCCGTTTAGGCGAGAGTCAAGGCTATTCTATCTTATGAGCTTCTACCATTGTTTCATATTTTGCAAGTCAAATACAGTCGCCACCATTAGGGTGATCCATACCATATAAAACACTTACAAAGCTACTTATCTTTCGAGATTAAATGGTGCGAACTTGCTAATGAACGTTCCTCCATTAGGGAGGATTACTCACTAAAACAAACGCTATGTAAAACCAACAATGGAGATCGAATATCTTAATAATAATAAAGCTCATTCTTTAAAATGTATTTTCATTATTATTTATAAAAAAATTATTCATTAAATATCGAATTTATTCATTTAAATTCTAAATTAGAATTTAATTTAATATTTATAAAATTATACTTAGATGGTGATTGAAATAAATTGAATTATTTCCATCACAGTAGTAATTTTGATACATAAATATTAAGAAAATTATTTAAGTTGTATTAATTTAAATTAATTTGCAACTCAAAATAAATTCTCATGAGAATATATTTATTGTATTTTGAAAAAGAAAGTATAAAAACTTTATATTTTGGAAATACTTAAATAATAATTACTTAGAAAAATACTTCAAGCAAAAATATCACCTATTTAGATTTTCCTTTGACTAATTGATTCAATTTCTAATAATATACTTTAATTCATTTATTTTAAATTAATCAATAAATGAAAAAATCATTGATTTAATTTGGTCCAAGAATTAATTAAAATAAATAATTAATTTACAACTTAATCTATTTTTCAAGATAAATTCAAAATCATCTTGCATTATGAAATGCAATTTCGAAAATTGATTAATAAAATAAAGAAAAAATATATTTTGAAAATTATTTAAATTTAAGTTGAAAAAATAAATTTCAACTAAAAATAATTTTCTATTTAATTAAGTGTCATGAAAAAATAAATATTTAAGTATCATGATGAAAATCAACTTAGATATTTAATTTTCAATTTAATTAAATGTATTAAATTCAAGAAATAAATAATTAAGTGTAGAGAAGGCTTAATTATTAATCTCTAGTTTAATACTAGGAAAAAATATACTTAAAATAAATTGTACCAAAATTAATTATTTAAATAATTAATTTCACAATGTATAATATTTTCCTATTTAATATTAGAAATAATAAGTAGTCTAGAAATAACTATCTAGAAAATATCTTATTTGACTAAGTATCTTTTCCACAAAATTTGAAGAAAAAAAAAATCTAATTTAAGTTGTATTAGAGAAAATCTAGAACTTAAATATTTTCAAATTTAAATTTAACTAAATATCAAAAATTAAGTTGTAACCACTTAATTTGAAAATATTCCATTTTAAGTTAATATTTGAAAAATATCAACTTAAAAAAATATCTAAAGAATCTTAATAACCAATTCCTAAAATTCCTCAACTTAATTTTGAAATTTGAAATTCAAAAGATATTCAGATTTAAGTTGATTAGTTAGAGATAACTAATTTTCAACTTAAATAGAAATATTTAATGAAAAATTTAAATTAGGCTTCAGAAAGAATCTAGTTGGTTATAATTCTATATTTAATTAAATACAAGAAAATACATATAGTTTAGCTTAGAATAAAATTCTTTAAACTATGGTTTTCTTAAATTAATTTCAAAATAAATGAAATTAATTATGTTGCTAATCAATTTTATTAGGTTAAACTAATTTAATTAACCAAGTACAGTAATTCAAATAAGGCAAATGGGCCTTCACAATTGGGGTAGTTCATGTGAGGGGGGGCTGGGTTCAGTATGTCGTACCCACTACTATGGCTCCCAACTCTCACACAAGGCCCAAAAGAGAGGAATTTAACCTTAAAATGAACAACTGTTATTAATTGAATAGGCCCAAAAAACTAAATGGGCTTAAATAAAATCTATCAAAAACTAAAATTAAACATATAGGCTCACACAGACACACATTTGGATGGATCCTATCATGTTGCTAGGTCATTCACAGATGAAAGAAGATTGTAAAATGTACCTGTTACATATTATTTACTTGACCAATGGAACCATGAGTTAAAATCAGATCATTGGATCTGTCAACAAGTTAACCATGGCTATTTGCAATCAAGCAATAATAGGTTTTATAAAACTTACATACAAGTTAAAACACATACTCCTCCAACAAGACGAATTGGATAGTTGGATGTAGGATTTATATAATTTTAAAAATATTATTTTCGAAAAAAAAATATTTAAAAAAGTATTTCTGTTTTTTTTTAAAAAAAATTAAAATTAAACCTACAATTTTTGAAAAATTAGGTTTTAACTAACCTAAATATCATTTCAAAAATAATTGCTAACTACCTTTTAAATTTTTCAAATTATTTTATAAATTAAATATAAAATAAATAAATATTTTTCAGATTTTATAATCTAATTTAAATAAAATAACAAAAATTTAAAAAATTAGAAAAATATCTTACTTCTATTTAAATTTACATGATTATAATAATCTTATTTTAAATTTAAATAAGGTCAAATATTTTAAAAAAATTAATTTAAAAAAAATATTTAATATCTGACCTTTAAATTTAAAAGATAAGATAAAATAATCAAATTTAAAAATAAGATATAAAATCAAGCAAAAGGATAGATATTTACTTATTTTCAAATTCATATTACACTAATATCTAAAATTAAATTTAAAAAATTCAAATTAATTTATTTCTGATATTAGATTTGAAAATTGAAAAGTAAAAATCAAAATACAAAACTACACAAAAAATCAGAACTTAATTCCATGAAATAGCATGAAAAAACGAAGAAAAACGAAAAAATTGAGAGCTGTACGGACAGTATGCATTCCATACTGTCCACGCGAACCTCAGTTTCAGACAAAATCTTGTCTGTACGTGTGCTGTCCGAGGGATGCCCCTCATGCGCGCGCGTGGCTAGTTGCACCACCCTGATATTTTTCGAAACTTCAAAAAGTCATAACTAATTCAAATTAAATCGAAATTGAGTTCTGTAAAGAAGTAAATTGCTTAATTTTTTCCATACTATCCAATAAAAATAATTCTAGAAACAGATATTCAATTATTTTTCACAAAAATTCACAAACATCAATCAATCATCAAACAACACTCAAAACAACATGATACCATCCAAAACACAAACAAATCGTTTTAAGTCCAAATTTCTTGCAATCAAATCAATTACCATGGCTCTGAGGCCAGTTGTTGGAAATTATTTTACCAGGATCTTAGATCTACTCACAAGTATGTTGATTAACACCCTAAATATGAACTTCTAAAACGATTATGAAATAAACACATATAAAGTATTAGAAACCTTACATTGGGTGCAGCGGAATTAAATGTCTCCTTCCGTTCAGATCTCTAACCCTTGTATCCTTTCTGTCGCAGAGTATTATCAAGATCTGAACCTGGATCTCTTTCTCTCCTTCTTTAGTGCTAAAACTCCTTCTTGTTGAATGTCTTTCTTCAGGATCTTCCTCACTATGATTGAGGTATCACTTGCTGTGTGTAAGCACTACTCTAATCACTAAGTGGTTTCGAAATTTCAAGGAAGAAGAAAGAGAAGAAGGTGGCAGCTAGGTATAGAGAGAGAAGGCTCAGGTTTTTCTCTGAAGGAAATCAAAAGTAAAAGTGTAATTTTCCTGAAGCCTTCATTATCTATTTATAACATTCCACTAGGTTTAGGCTTGAATTATTTGGCATTAAAATAATGAAAATATCAGATGAAAAAACCTATAAAAGTGGCCGGCCTAGGCAATATGGATTTGGGCCTCACTTTTTGCAATTTTGCAGTTTTATCATTTCTGCATCTCATTTTCTCAAAAAGGCCAATTTTCAAATTCAACCATTTAAATGCCAATTCTAATTATTTAATAACTATAAATAATTATTAAATAATATTGTCATTTATCATATTTGTTAATTGAACCATACAAAGTATCATAATTAACAAATATGCCCTAAAAACTCTTTCTTTACAATTTCGCCCTTAGTGAAAAATTTACAAATAGACATAGTCTAATTTGAGAATTATGATTGATTAATCAAAACCAATTAAATGAGTCTTACAAGTAATATTATCTCAACTAGTGGGGGGACCATGGGTCTATATAACCGAGCTTCCAATAAGCAGATCAAGAATTTATAACCTAAATTCACTGACTTATTAATTCGTCGTTGAATCCAAGCATAGAACTTAGAATTGCACTCTCAGTATATAGAATGCTCTATATGTTCCACCATATAGACACATCATTAGTTATCCATTGTTATAATCCTAATTTGATCAATGATCCTCTATATGAATGATCTACACTATAAAGGGATTAGGTTACAGTTACACCCTACAATGTATTTTATATTTAAAACACTTAACCCCGTATAAATGATATTTCATCTTATGTGAAATGAGTACTCCACCATTTATTTTCGTTTGGTCAAGCTCGAAGGAGATCATCCTTTACTTACTATTCGCCAGATAGAAGCTACAGATTCCATGTTTATGTTAGCGCTCCCACTCAATTGCACTACCGTGTTCCCAAAATGTACGCATCACCCTGACCCAAAAGTAGGCTTAACTAACAAATCAAAGAACACGAATAACCTCTTGAGATTGAGCCTAATCATAACAGGATTACGATCATTTGATCTAGGATCAACTAGGCGATATTGACTTTAATAGATATTACGGTAAGTTTAATAAATCTAAGTCAAAGTTCAATATCGGTCCCTGTCGATGCATACTCGATGCATCCAACCTGAGCTTTACTTTAACCAATGCTCTGGAAAGAAAAAAGCATTTCTCCAAATGCAAGTAAACTCTGTTGTAGATTATCATATCAGTAAAACCCTGTCTGATAAATCTAGGGAACTTTATTCACATAGTCATGTTTACTTTCCAATGTGTTGACAACACAATAAACAGGATCAAGTATGTGAAAAGGGTTTTCAGATGAATTTATAAATCAAATAGACAAGCAATTGATAAGATGAACCAAAACATACACAAATGAATGAAAAATACTTCTGTTTCTTTATTGATGTTGAATAAAATGGATTACATTGGAATGGAGTTTTATTTAGGGCTAAAACCCAACAGTATCCTCCAACCAGAGCATAGACAAGGGAAAAAACATTTCCAAGTAGGGAACTTCCCAAGGCGGGGATGAAGATGTGGATCCTCGACTTGGGGACCCACGCAGTAATGTTGGACCTGTGGAAGAATTAGAAGAGATCGAGATCAATCCAGATATCCCAACCAGATTGCTAAAGATCAGAAAGGGTTTGTTGCTCGAAGTAAAATAAGAATTGATAAAATTTCTGAGAGCAAACCTAGACGTTTTTGCTTGGTCACATGCGGATATGGTCAGAATTGCTCCTTCTATCATTTCGCACGTTCTGAATATTAATCCCAATTACCGGCCAGTACAACAAAAGTTAAGGCTACTAGACAGAGAGCGAGACTAGCCCTAAAGGAAGAAGTAGAAAAGCTACGCAACAATAATTTCATAATTGAAGCTTTCTACCCAGCTTTGGTCGCAAATCCTGTATTGGTGCCCAAGCCGAACAAGAAATGGCAAGTCTGTATTGATTTCACAGACCTCAACAAAGCATGCCCCAAAGACTGTTTTCCACTTCCAAGAATTGATCAGCTCGTAGATGCAACAGCAGGGCATGAAATATTAAGCTTCATGGACGCTTATTCAGGCTACAATCAAATTAAAATGCATCCACCAGACCAAGAACATACAAGTTTCCGGACAGATATGAGTCTATATTGCTACAAAGTAATGTCGTTTGGTCTAAAAAACGCTAGAGCAACATACCAAAGATTGGTAAACAAAATGTTTAAAGACCAGATCGGGCGAAATATGGAAGTATATGTGGATGACATGCTCGTCAAATCCAAGAAGCCTAGGGGCACATAGATGACTTAAAGTGCTCAGAAAGTACAACATGAAACTAAATCCCTTAAAGTGCTCCTTTAGAGTTAGCTCGGGAAAGTTTTCGGGCTTCATTGTCAATGCCTGGGGAATTGAAGCAAATCCAGAGAAGATTCAAGCCCTCCTGGATATGAAGTTGCCAACTAAAACCAAGGAAGTGCAAAGTTTCACTGGTTAGATCGCCGCACTCAACAGATTCGTTTCAAAATCAACAGATAAGTGTGTCCCATTCTTCAATATCCTGCGAGGAAACAAGCAATTCGAGTGGACGGAGGAATGTGAAAAAGATTTTCAAGAGCTAAAAGCACAACTTGCGAAGCCTCCCATACTCTCAAAACCTCTAGACGGAGAAGAGCTTGGAATATACTTAGCTGTCATGGAGCATGATGTGAGTGCCATGCTAATCAGAGAAGAGAAAAGCATACAACTGTTGGGTTTTATGCCCTAAATAAAACTCTGTTTTCAATGTAATCCAGATTATTCAATATCAATAAAATAACAGAAGTATTTTTCATTCATTTGTGTATGTTTTGGTTCACCTTATCAATTGTTTGTCTATTTGATTTATAAATTCATTCAAACCCTTTTCACATACTTGATCATGTTTATTGTGTTGTCAACACAGTGGAAAGTAAACATGACTATGTGATTAAAGATTCCTAGATTTATCAGAACACTAGGGTTTTACTGATATGACAATCTACAACAGAGTTTACTTGCATTTGGAGAAATGCTATGTTCTTTCCAGAGCATTGGTTAAAGTAAACCTTGGGTTGGATGCATGGAGTATGCATTGGAATGGACCGATATTGATTTTGATATGGATTTATTAAACTTACCGTAATATCTATTCAATTCAATATCACTTAGTTGATCCTAGATCAAATGATCTTAATCCTGATATGATTAGGTTCAATCTCAAGAGTATTATTCGTGTTCTTTGATTTGTTAGTTAAGCTTACTTTTAAGTAAGGGTGATACGCACATTTTGGGAACACGGTAGTGCCATTGAGTGGGAGCGCTAACATAAATATGGAATATATAGCTTCCATTCGGCGAATAGAAAGTAAAGGATGATTTCCTTTGAGCTTAACCAAACAAAAATAAATGGTGGAGTACTCATTTCACTTAGCTGAAATATCATTTATATAGGGTTAAGTGTTTTAAGGATAAAATACATTGTAGGGTGTTACGGTAATTTGATCCCTTTACAGTGTAAATCATCTATATAGAGGATCATTGATCAAATTAGGATTATAACAATGGATAACTAATGACGTGTCTATATGGTGGAATATATAGAGCGTTCTATATAGCTGAGAGTGCAATTCTAAGTTTTATGCGTGGATTCAACGAAGAATTAATAAGTCCTTGAATTTAAGTTGTAAATTCTTGATCTGCTTATTGGAAGCTCGGATATATAGACCCATGGTCCCCACACTAGTTGAGACAACATTACTTGTAAGACTCATTTAATTGGTTTTAATTAATCAATTATAAGTTTGAAGTTAGACTATGTCTATTTGTGAATTTATCACTTATTAAGGGCAAAACAGTAAATAGAGAGTTTATAGGGTATATTTATTAATTAGGAAACATTGATTAGTTTTATTAATAAATAAAATAAATGACAATATATTATTTAATAATTAATTATAGTTATTAAATAATTAGATTTGACATTTATGTGGATGAATGAGAAAATTGGCAATTTTGGAGAATGGGAAACTAGAAATGATAAAATAGGAAAGTTGCAAAAGTGAAAGGCTTGTTTCCACATTGTTATGGCCAGCCACTTTACTTCCCTTTTATCATTTATTTTTTTCAATTTTTAATGCCAAGTAATTCAATCCTAACCCTATGTGGTATTCTATAAATAGAAGGTAAAGGCTTCAGGATTTACACACACATTACTGCATTCTTTTCTTTCACACAAACACTCCTGAGCCGCCACTCTCTCTCTCTCTCTCTCTCTCTCTCTCTCTCTCTCTCTCTCTCTCTCTCTCTCTCTCTTTCTTCTCTATTTTTTCGAAATCCCTCTAAGTGATAGAGTAGTTCCCACACACATCAAGTAATACCTCAATCATAGTGAGGAAGGCTGTGTAGAATTCAGAGTCAACAAAGAAGGACATTCAGGCTCAGATCTTGATTATACTCTGCGACAGAAAGGAATCAAGGGTTAGAGATCTGAGTGGGAGGAGACATATTATTCCGCTGCACCCAATGTAACTTTTCTCATACTTTATATGTGTTTAATTATATTTGTTTTAGAAGTTCATATTTAGGTTGTTAATCAACATACTTGTGAGTAGATCTAAGATCCTGGTAAAATAATTCCAACAACTGGCACCAGAGCCATGGTAATTGATTTGCTTGCAAGAAATTTAGACTTAAAACGATTTGTTTGTGATTTGGATGGTATCATGTTGCTTTGTATGTCATATTGATGTTTGATTGTTGTTTGTGAATTCTGGAAAAAATAGTTGATTTTCTGTTTCTGGAATTATTTTTATTGGATAGTATGGAAAAAAAAAAGCAACTTATTTTTTTACAGAACTCGATTTCGATTTAATTTGAATTAGTTATGAATTTTTTAAAATCAGAAAAATCGGGGTGGTGAGCACTCTTCCCATGCGCGTGGAATGGCTGCTTGCAGCCTCCAAGCGTCGTGGAAACTCGGCCAGCCCCTTAGATGCGCGCGCGGAATGGTATGCTATGCATACCATCCGTACTGTTCATCATTTTTTTCGTTTTCTTAGATTTTTCATGCTATTTCATGGAATTAACTTCCGATTTTTTGTGTAGTTTTGTATTTTGATTTTTAATTTTCATATTTCAAATCTAATTATCAGAAATAAATTAATTTGAATTTTAAATTAATTTTAGATATTAGTGAAATTTGATTTTGAAAATAGGTAAAAATCAATTTTTTTGCTTACCTCTTTTCTTATTTTTTTTTTTTTAATTTTGATTATTTTATCTTATTTTAAATCTAAGGTCAGATATTTTTTTAAAATACTTTATTTTAAGTAATTTGACCTTATTTAGATTTAAATAAGATACCATAATCATGAAATTTTAAAAAGGGAAATAAGATATTTTTGTTAACTTTTAAATTTTGTTATTTTACTTAAATTAAATTATAAAATCAGAAAAGGGTATGTATTTATCTCTTTTTTATTTTATTGAATACCTAATTTTAAAATAACATGAAATTTAAAAGGTAAGTTAGCAAAAAAAATTTTGAAATGATATTTAGGTTACTTGAAACCTAATTTTTCAAAATTTTAGGTTTAATTTTAAATATTATTTTATTTTTTTAAATCTGAAAAATATTTTTTTTACCATTTTCGAAATCAATATTTTAAATTAAATAAATCCTACATCCAACTATCCAAATCTAACTTGTTGTAGGAGTATGTGTTTTAGATTGTTTGTAAGTTTTTTTTTTTCTAAAACCTATTATTGCTTGATCTAAATTGCCATGGTTAACTTGTTGACAGATCCAATGATCTAATTTTAACCCATGGTTCAATTGTCAATAGGTCAAGTAAATAATTTGTAACAGGTAATTTTTACATTATTTTTTCATCTGTGTATGACCTAGTAATATGATAGGATCCATCCAAATCTGTGTGCATGTGTGAGCCTATATATTTAATTTATTTTATAGATACATATAGGTTGTTGTTGTTGCTAAATAAAATGTCATAACTTGATAGATTTTATTTAAGCTCATTTAGTTAATGGGCCCATTCAATTTATAACAGTTGTTCATTTTAAGGTTAAATTCCTCTCTTTTGGGCCTTGTGTGAGAGTTGGGAGCCATAGAAGTGGGCACGACATACTGAACCCAGCCTCCCCTCACATGAACAACCCCAATTGTGAAGGCCCATTTGCCTGATTTGGATAACTGTGGTAGGTTAATTAAATTAGTTTGACCTAATAAAATTGATTATCAACATAATTAATTTTATTTTCTCTTGAAATTAATTTAAGAAAAACATAGTTTGATGAATAATATTCTAAAAAACTATATGTATTTTTCTTGTGTTTAATTAAATATAGAATTATAACCAACTACATTCTTTCTGAAGCTTGATTTCATAATTTCATTAAATATTCCTATTTAAGTTAAAATTTTTGTTTATTTCTAACAAATCAACTTAGATTTGAATATCTTTTGAATTTCCTATTATAAAATTAAGTTGAGAAATTTAGGAATTGGTTATTAAGATTTTTTGGATATTTTTTTAAGTTGATATTTTTAAATATGGAAAAACTTAAAATGGAATATCTTCTAAATTAAGTGGTTAGAACTTAATTGTTAATATTTAATTAAGTCATTGTTTGAAGAATATTTAAGTTGGATATTTTTAGATTCTTCTAAACAACTTAAATAAGATATTTTTCAAATTTATTCCATTGTTTTTGAAATTTAATTAAAGTTGGATTTTTTTTTTATATAATTTTTTTTTTAACTAAACCCACTTTAATTGGTAATTTTTCATTATTAAAATATGGAATAAAGTAAATGATTAAATAAAATACATATTTTTTAAAATAATGAGCTTTAATCAAAAGATATTCGATCTCCATTGTTGGTCTTACAATAGTTAAATTTTTTCAATATAACCTCGAGACGCTAGACTTCGTCCCCCTTATGGATAATTATTCGTTGAAAGCATTTTACACCGTAAGATCTCATTTGATAAGTGTTTTGTAAGTTTTCGTCTCTATTAGACTCTCCCCTACGGTGACTACTTAGAGATAAACTCATAAAACATGAAACAATGGTGGAAGCTCATAAAATGAGAATAACCTTGACTCTCGCCTATTGGGACAACGTTGGATTCTCATTTTGATCGAATAAAAGGTTGCTAAAAATGGTTTTATTTTAGATGAGCTGACTACTCTATTCAAATAATGTTATCTTTGACTCTCGCCTACCGGGACACTGTATTTCATTATGTTGGAAACCTTGGACAATAAACTATGTTAGATTTAGTATTTTTATAGCATATGTAATTATTTGTTATTTTCTGAACTTGTGTATAAATTTATTGAACCAAAACCTTCCTTCTGTTTTATTGATATGTTGTAGTGCCAATATGGATAACCCTCACCCCGATCCACTCCTAGTTAATATCTTAGCAAATGAACTTGAAGATGTGAATAAGACTCCTGGTCAGAGTAATACTTCACATGTGCTCATGATGAACATGAAATTTCAGAAAGCAGATAAGCTTGGAATTGTTCACTCTGAAGAGCAAATAGTTCATAGCTCCATAAATACTACTAATTCAAGCTCAGTTGAGAAGATAAGAGAAAGTGATTCCACTTCCTCAAATTATACTTCACAACAAAATGAACCAGCAAGAACAACAATTCGAAAACGATTAAGCAGTGATGCTTTAGTCTTCGAATCATGTGTTTTAGAGAATGATAAATCCATTTGGATTCTTGATTCTGGGTCTACAAACCATGTAAGTTGTTCATTGCAATTGCTTGAAAAATGGAATTATTTGAAATCCGGAGAGTTGAAACTTAAGGTTGGTAATGGCGAAATGGTATCGGTTAGAGCTAGAGGAAAAGCCAAATTCAAGTTTCAAAATATAATTTTGGAATTAGACAATGTCTTATACATTCCAAATTTCAGTAGAAACTTGATTTCTGTTTCATGCTTACAATTGCAACAATACAAATTAGATTTTTCGAGTTCTGGTTCTACCATTTCTCGAAATGACATTCATATTTGTGTTGCATCCATGGAACATGGGCTTTATGTTCTTAGACCAGACGAACCATTTGCCCTACATAACGAACTTTTTAAAGTAGCTAAACCTAGAAACCACAAAAAGCAAAAGATCGATGATGATAATGAAACATATCTATGGCATTTACGTTTAGGTCACATAGGCTATGACAGACTAAATAGGCTAACCAAAGTTGGTCCATTGAAAAATGTCGTCTTAGGTGAATTACCTGTTTGCGCGTCTTGCCTAGAAGGGAAGATGACCAAACGTTCTTTCTCTGCAAAGGGAGAGCGTGCCAAACAACCACTAGGGCTAGTGCATTCAGATGTTTGCGGACCTTTGAATGTAAAAGCCCGAGGTGCTTATGAGTACTTTGTCACTTTCATTGACGATTACTCTAGATATGGTCATATTTACCTTATGCATAAGAAATCTGAAACGTTTGAAAAGTTTCAGGAATTTCTTACATTGGCTCAAAACCAATTGGGTAAAACGTTAAAGATCTTGCGAACTGATAGGGGTGGAGAATATATGGATATGCAGTTCAAAGATCATTTGATCGAACTTGGCATTGAATCCCAATTAACTGCCCCTAGCACTCCACAGCAAAATGGAGTTGCAGAAAGAAGGAATCACACGCTTTTGGAAATGGTTAGGTCCATGCTTAGTTACTCAACTCTACCTACGTCCTTCTGGGGATATGCAATTCAGATGGGAACCGACATTTTAAATGTTGTTCCATCTAAATCAGTCCCTAAGACACCTTTAGAACTATGGAAAGGTCGTACACCTAGTTTACGCCATTATAGAATCTGGGGGTGCCCTGCTCATGTCTTAAGAAAGAAAGATGGAAAACTTGAAAAGCGAACTGAGGTCTGCATGTTTGTCGGAAAATCTAAAGAGACTAGGGGTGGACTATTTTATAGTCGCAAGGATGATAAAGTGTTTGTTTCCACAAACGCCACTTTCCTTGAAGAAAACTATATTAAGAATTTCAAACCACAAAGTAAAGTAGTATTGGAGGAAATGCTTGCAGATATAAGTCCTTCTAATGTTCCATCCTCTTCTACTCAAGAATAGAATAATCCCACTCCCTCAGTCATCGCAACTGAGAAAACTACTACCAAAGCTCTTGTTCAGAAGATCACCGCTCCTCGTCGTAGTGGGAGGGTTTCTACAAAACCGTCTCGTTATGGCCTGGATGGTGAAATTAATATAGTCGTTGGTGACGGTATTGAAGACGACCCATTAACCTATAATCAGGCAATGGCAAGTCCGCAACGGAAGCGATGGTCAGCCGGCATGGATTCAGAAATGGATTCCATGAAAAAGAACAAAGTCTGGGAATATGTAGATCCACCCGATGACTATCGTCCAATGGGATGAAAATGGGTCTACAAGAAGAAAAGAGGCACTGGAGGCGAAGTCGAAACTTTTAAAGCTAGACTGGTCGCCAAGGGTTATAGTCAAAGAGAAGGTGTGGACTATGAGGAAAATTTTAATCCTATCACCATGCTCAAATCCATCCGAATTCTTCTCTCCATCGCAGCCGCTTTCGATTATGAAATCTGGCAAATGGATGTCAAGACAGCCTTCCTTAATGGGCTTCTTGAAGAAACCATCTATATGGAGCAACTAGAAGGCTATGTTCTTCCAGGGCAAGAAAATAAAGTTTGCAAATTAAATAGGTCTATTTATGGACTTAAGCAAGCTTCTCGCTCATGGAATAAAAGGTTTGATGAAATCATAAAAACCTACGGCTTTCATCAGAATGAAGATGAACCTTGTGTTTACCAACTCAAGAAAGACCAAGTAGTAGTATTCCTGGTCCTTTATGTTGACGACATTTTGATCATTGGCAAAAATATCAAGAAAATGACTCACATCAAGGAATGGCTAGACACTCAATTCAATATGAAAGATTTGGGTGAGGCTGCCCATGTTCTCGGTATTCAGATCATCAGAAATTGGAAGAACAGATCCCTTGCTCTCTCTCAAACCACTTACATTGACAAAGTTTTAGAGAGATTCTCCATGACCAACACCAACGGGGCAAATATGCCTTCTAGATATGGTATCCGTCTATCTAAGGAACAGTGTCCTACTGATCCTCAAGAGATAGAGGACATGGCAAAAGTTCCTTATGCTTTTGCAGTTGGAAGTCTAATGTATGCAATGTTATGCACTAGACCTGACATCTGCTATGCAGTTGGAATCGTGAGCAGGTATCAGTCAAATCCAGGACAGAAACATTGAAATGTTGTTAAGTATATTCTGAAATACTTGAAGAGTACAAGCGATTACTTGTTAGTCTACAAGGGTGGTGCTCTAAATCATGTGTTTTGGGAACATGATAGTATAATTGAGTGGGAGCGCTAAACATAGATATGGAATCTATAGCTTTTATCAGGACATAGGAGTGAAACGATAATTTCCTTTGAGCTTAACTTAATAGAGGTAAATGGAAGAGCTCTTGTTTCAGTGATTATATTTTAGTTCACTAAAATATCATTTACAGGAAGCTAAGTGTTTTAAGGATAAAATACATTGAGGAGTGAAACGGTAAATTTATCCCTACTCGGCGTAAATCATCTATAGAGGATCTTTGATTATTGAGATTAGAACGATGGTTAAATGTTTATAGCGTATCTATATCGTGAAACATATAGAGCGTTCTATATGACTGAGAGTGCAATTCCAAGTTCTATGGTGGATGCAATAAGGAATTAATAAGTTAGGGAATTCACTTGGTAAATTCTAGTTCTGCTTATTGGAAGCTCGGTTGTATAGGCCCATGGTCCCCATACTAGTTGAGACCATACTGCTTGTAAGACTCAGATAATTGATTTTAATTAACCAATCATAATTCTAAAATTAGACTATGTCTAGTTTATGAATTTTCACTAAGCAAGGGCTTAATTGTGAAGAAAAGAGATTCTAGGTCTTATTTATTAATTAAGAGACTTTATTAAGTCTAATTAATAAATATATTAAATGGAAATTTTATTTGATAATTAATTTTAATTATTAAATAAATAATTTTGACATTTAAATGGTTAGAATTGGAAAAATGGCATTTTTGAGAAAATAAGGAAATTTTTGTCAAAAGTGGAAAAATTCTAAAGTGGGGCCCATTACCATGGCCGGCCACTTATATGGGATTTTCCACTTAATTTTTCCATTATTTTAATGCCTAATAAATCCTAACCTAAACCTAGGTGGTTGCCTATAAATAGATAGTGATGGCTCACACTTAAAAGAGAGATGATGAAATTTCTTGCCTTCAGAAAAATTTCCTTCAGCCTTCTTCTATTGAATTCGAATTAGCCCCTCCTCTTTCTTTCTTCATAATTTCATACCCTGAGTGATAGAGTGAGTGCCCACACACATCAAGTGGTATCTCAATCATAGTGTGTAAGGCAGTGAAGAATCCAGAATCAAGAGAAGGACATTCGGGCTCAGATCTTGGTGATACTCTGCTAGGGACAGGATACAAGTGTTAGATATCTGAGCAGAAGGAGTCATTAATATTCTGTTGCACCCAATGTAAGGTTTCCTAAACTTTATATGTGTTTATTTACATTATTTTAGAAATTCATATTTAGGATGTTAATTAACATACATGGTAGTAAATCTAGATCCTGGTAAAACATATTCCAACACATACATGGTAGTACATCTAGATCCTAGTAAAATAATTCTAACACATACCTCCTTGGCCAACCAGTTATGGTCCGACCAAGGTCTAATTACTTGTCTTGCTCTTGACTTGGAAGCTGCACTGAGTGGTACCTATCCAGTTGTTGATGAGCTGTTGTACACATGTCATTAGCAAGTTGTAAGTTATCCAGCCTTTTACAGGTAGGCTATCCAACCTTCTGCAGGTTGTAAGCTGTCTGGCCTGCTGGTCATCATGCCATGTTAGGCGGGCAAAAATTAGGACAACAGTAAGTTCCATTATATTTATTTTTATAGTTGATAACTTTTATGGTTTTCTTTTAAGCATCTTCTAACTCACTTGTCTCGATTTTTGACGAGCATTGATGACTATGAGCTATGCCCATTCCACACCCTACAACATGAACATGCAAGGCAAGAAAGTACCAGGAGGATCAAGGAGCACCTTACAACATGACCACGCAAGGGAAGAAAGTACTAGGAGGATATCAAGAAATTGGAGGCTGGTGATAACGAGGTCATAGTTGAGTGAACACGCCTTGAGGAAGTGTTTGAGAAGGAATAGTCCACTTCTAAGAAGACTCATGACGCACAGGCCAAAAAAACAGTGATCAAGCCAATGAGATAAAAGATTTGAAGTCCAAGATAAAAGATTTGAAGTCTACTCTAAAGACTAAAGATGAGGAGTACCAAACATTGGCCAAAGAGGTCACATTTTTCTTTTTTCAAAAACAAAATTTTAAAAAATAACAATACTATTTTTATGAAAAAAAAATAAAAAATAAAGGTGGCGCCTGGTAACACTTTTGTTTTTTAATTTTAAAAACAGAAAAATCAAAATAATTTTTTTTTATTTTTAATTTTTTTAAAAAAAAAAAAACAAAAATGTGTTCTATAAATACTTTTGTTTTAAATTTTAAAAATAGACAACAAAAATGTGTTCGATAACCACTTTTGTTTTATAATTTTAAAAACACAAAAAAAAGATGGTGTTCTCTAACCATTTTTATTTTTTAATTTTAAAAATAAAAAACATAAATTTATATTTTTTTAAATAAAAAAATTATGAATATCATTTATTTTTATTTTTAAACAAATATATAAAAATTATAAATCAGATTAAAAATACTCATTAACATCTTAAAAAAATTCAAGTAATTTAAAATTACGAAACTCATTATCTATAACACAAAACCGACAAAGTCATAATAAAATATGAACTAATAATTGTCTAATCTTGAAGAAAATATGAAAAAGTTCTAATTGTTAATATGCTTCACTCATTATCTTCATCGTCAATTTGCTCTCTGTATATGATCAGCAATTTTATCACGGACATTAGCCATTTCACGAATTTGATCTCTTGAAATGCTGAACTCAACACTATCATTCAAAATTTCGTGGGTGCTTTGTATAGTAGCATCTTGTACTTCAGGAATGTCTTCATCTCCATCAATATATGTCTTTTTCTGCATTTGTCCTTATAAAATTATGAATTCCACAACAGGCAATCACAATGTACTTCTGTATTTTTAGATCATAGGAAGGCATTTGCTTTAAAATATGAAAGTGAGCCTTCAATACGCTAAAGCACCGCTCAATGACATTTCTCAAAGAAGAATGTCGATAATTGAACAACTCCCTTTTTCCTGGAGGATTACGATCTGCATATTGAATCAAATGATATCTTTCTCCTCAATATGGGGAACGAAAACCAGGCATGTTTGTATACCCAGAATCAACCAGATAATATATTCCTAAACAATGTTTGTTGCCCCTAATTTTGCCCAAAATACGTGGACCAACCGTACAATGACACATGTAAGGAAAGGGTTTAACATTTGAATTAAATAGCTAAGTCTTTATAAAGCAAAGAATTATTTTGGATATGCCTCCCGGAGAAGGCATGCAAGGTCTCATATGCTCCCGGAGAGCAGGATGGCATCAAAGCATCTCCGGGTGGTGTCAGGCTTCTTCTGAGCAGTTATCTCGCATTTAATGTCGCATGGGAGGAAGCGTATTGGAACTGCCACACGCAATAAAGTCTGACGGCACAACCCCTGATCTGTACCTACTAGGCTATGACCAATAAAGTCTAGTGACGAGTACTCTGTGAAGAATCACATAGTCAAGAGGGATTAAGGACTGCCCTCATAAAATCCCTACAGCACCTAGGGATTAGACCATGCATAACCCATAATATATTCATTGGGAATGTACCACTTTACTGATAGCTACAGAAATGCATGTACCTTAATTCTGGGGATCACCCTACAAAAACACTATAAATACCCCCTAAAGCTCATTAAAGAGGGGTCGAGAATTCTGGGTTGCACAAGTGCTAGAAGAGTAAAAACTCACCAAGAACATTTTCTGTATTAAATACTATCATAAATACACAGACTCGTGGTCTAAGGCTCATTAACGCCCCAACCACGTAAAAATCTCCTTCTTAATTTCTTACAGCTCTCTAAATGATTATTATTTTATTGGTTGCCGAAAACCTCGGTCAACAATGTTAATTGATATTAATTTTTCATATAAATATTAATACAAAATAATGTCAATAAACATAATAATTTTGATAACACTTACCATTGGGTGGAGCTGGGAATTCATAACCTGGGTTTGTGGCACATTCTGACAGAATTCGTGCATCATTAGCTAATCCTTCCCATCCAGCAACAACATATGTGAACTTCATGTCAAATGAACATATACACATGACATTTTGAGTTGTATCCACCTTCTGACCTCGATATGGTATTTGTTCATCAATGGGGACATGAGCTGAGATATGAGTCCCATCTATAGCTCCTACACAATTCTAAAAATAAAAAATAAATTAATGGCTTTTGCTCTTTCTTTATTTATTAAATTTTGAAATAATAATAAAAGAGATAGTATGAAATTTTTACCTTGAAAAATGGATATTGAATTTCTAAAAGAACTACATCAAACAAAGGTGGAGTAATTAATTCTTTGGATAAACGACATACCGCCTTCAAAAGTTTCCTAAAGTATTCAGATGTAGTTGAGGTGGATTGTTGAAATCGGTCAGCAACTACACGATGTCGTTCATTATGTCCAATGACAAATAAGAACATAGCAACTTGCTCCTAAACAGAAAGATAGCGAGAGTTTTTCAATAATTTTTTTTCTTTTAGAACACCACAAAATAGTTTGAAGACGTCCTTATCCGTTCTGAATAAATCATAACACCTACTATCGTGACCATGCAACACTTCCATTACATACTCATGTCTTGAAATAACCGAATTTCTACACGGTTCCTTAGTTAGATATAGGGAGATAGAGAGAGAGGCGAGATATATAGAGAGTGGAACAGAGAGCTATATAAATATATAGAGAGAGATATAGAGATAAAGAGAGGAAGAGATTTACATGTAATGGTGAAGATGAAGCCATGGAAACTCTTTTGAAGGGTAATTAACGAGAGAGAAGCACAAGTGATAAAAGTATTTTTAAAATTTTTTAAAATCATTCAAAATTTATTTTTAAAATTCACTCCATTCTATTTTTTTTTTTAATTTTAAAAACAAAAAATAAAATAGAGTTACCGCACACAATTTTTATTTGTATTTTCATATTTTTAATTTTAAAAACAAAAAGTAATTTTTAAAATGGTTACCGAACAAACCCAAAATATATTAACAAAATGAGCCCCAATTCAAATTTCTGCTACCAATCGCAAAATTATGACAGAGTATATTTCAAAATGCCAACCAGCGGCATCAGTGAAAGAGGAAGATTATTTTGATTTGATGTTAATTTATTATGATCCGAATTTACATCCTTTCAATTTTTAAATCCCAATAATTGGAAGCCAAGCAGATCACCGACCTAATATTGTTTACGACAGTGTTAATATATTTTCGGCTATACACAGCACTGACCGACCATACCTAACTACATGAACATCCAAGATACAAATGTTACATATTTTTCATGAAAAAGTAGCAGAAACCATAATAACGACAGTCGTTTTCTAGCCACTTGGCAAATGTGAACACAAGTTTACAGAAGGTCGGCATATAAATATACTTCATAAAACGTGCGAGTTAAAGTGGATGAAAGCTCATAATCATAAATCATACAGCATGAGCAAATATTCAAATTACATACTATATTTGATTTAAGGTTTCATCATCATCATCATACTAGAAAGACTTTTCAATACTCCTTACCCTTAACAATAGTACTTGATCGTGACAACTCACATTTACATCTTTTCAATTTTTAAATCTCAATAATTGGAAGAAATGCACTATCTTAATTATCTCACTTTCACTTGAATTGAACCTATAAAAGACCACTGCCCACTTTGAAAGTTGCTCAGTGCCAACTCCAATGAAGAAAAGTATGATATAAATAATACGAATATTATAATTTGGTTACTCAATAATTGCACTCATAAATAATAATAATACTTGTCCATTAATTCACGTGACCTCTTTTGGGTCGAGAAAGAAACAGTGGTACAATTACGAAACCTATTTACTAAAACTAAACTAACATAAGCCATGTTACTTGACTACCGATCTTGCACTTACAATATATCGACTATAGAGTAGCAAAAAGAGCAAGAATACAAAATATGATATTTAACCCAATTCCAAAAACAAACAAAAAAGAAATGACTTTAGTAGTCAAAATAATCCTAGCAATTTACATGACGTTGCAACTTTCAGTATTCTCATCACTGAAAACGTGAGTGTAGTTATCGGAGACCGGATGCGAAGCGTAATTCACTGCCGGCTGCGGCCGCGCATACATCATCGGTTGGAACATGTCATTTCCCACGTTGCCCCTTTGTTGATTCATCATCATAGCCATGTACTGTTGCTGTTGTTGTTGCTGCTGTAATTGTTGTAGTTGCTGCTGTTGATTGTATGGGTTTATGGGCCCAGGCCCGGGCCCATATCCAGGCCCCATTCCTTGCCCTTGATAATATCCACCGTTCATCATGGCTTGGGCGGGTAGACCTTGTACTGCAGGCATACCATTACCGTTCATCATTGGAAAGCTACCACCCATTGGGCCCATACCCATCTGACTTCTACCCCCACCATTTTGACCCACTGGGCCGGACGGACCCATTCGGCCCATAACACCTCCACCCCCGCCCCGGCCCATTTCACCCATTTGACCCATTTTCCCACCACCGCCACCGCCAGCACCACTACCTTTGCCGCCTTTTCCACCACCTTTGCCGTGATTAGCGGTGGCGAAGTCAATATCAAAATCATCAAAATCATTCTTCATTTTCTTCTTCTCTTGCTTCCCTCCCCCACCTTTGCCATTATTGCTTTTTTTATCACCACCGCCATTATTGCTGCCTCCCTTCTTAAAAACACTTCCCTCTTTAGTACTACTTTTCTTGCCAAAACCAAATAAGGCACGCAACCCACCACTTTTCTTTTTTTCTCCATTTTTATCACCACTTGGTTTTGATTTCCCTCCTTTGCTGTTCCCACTCCCACCTTTTCCATTTCCCCCACTTTTTTTCCCTCCATTGCCGTTTTTCCCTTCATGATTTCCATTCCCTTTACCCTTCATCATCTCAATTGGGAAATCAACAGTCCCACCTTTCTTAACCGAACCACTACTTTTTTTGTCGTTCATGGCATGAACATCAATCATCCCTTTGGGCCCATAAGGAGGCCCATTAACGTTACCCATCATCGGCACCATCTTCCCATAAGGCCCTTGTGGCCCATTACCATTTACATGCATCACCTTGTTCGGCATCACCATCGGCATAGCTTTGTTAGGCACATTATTATAACCACCATGAGGAGGCCCATGACTATTGCCATGTCCATGGCCTAACCCCTCATCATCATCGTCATCATAGTCTTCATCATCATCATACTCGTCATCATCGTCAAACTCATCATCAAAATCTTCATCGTCAAACTCATGATCACTCATGTCAAACTCATCATGACCGTTCATATTGAACTTGACAGATTTCTGGTCCTTGGGCGGGAACTTCATATCCTTAGCAGACCCTTTAACCATCTGCTGTAAATGCTGTAACTGCTGCTGCTGAAGCTGCGCGTGTTGTCCGCCCCCCTTAAGCTGCTCTTTCCCACCACCAGCACCGCCGCCTCCGCCTTTCTGAGACTTGCTCCTGTCTAATTTTCCCACTTTGCCACCGTCAAGCTGCAAGTTCTTGAACTGGTTTTGGAGATTTTGGAATTGGTTTTGGTTTTGAGCTGGACCCTTTTGAAATCCCCACAACTCTGCATGCTTTCCATTTTTTTCAAGCTTCTTGATGAGTGTGTCCGGGTCAGCAGAGCCTGAAACGGTCACCTTTCCTTGATCTGAATCTATGGCCACACTAAACACACCTGTAGGCAAATACAGCAAAACACTGTAATTAGTCAAAGTGTGACAAGTATTTCAAATCTCGAGTAATAAAATAAGCTTTCGTAGTCGAAAAAAGAAAGAAAACAAAAACTTACCATCAATTTTCTGTAACAGTTTCTTCACTTTCTGCTTACACCCATCACAGTGAATATTAACTCTGAGAACACAAGTCTGCAAGAAGATAAAAATTTAAAATATTAATTAAATTTCTACACAAACATAAGCAATGAGAAAAAGGGTACTCATAACTCTGGTTTTTATAACGTTATAATTGAAAATAAACAGCAACAAGGTGTGTACCTGAACCTTCATGAACTCTTGTTTACTCATCTTTTTTTGAGAGAGAAAGATAAAGCTCAGTAAGAGAGGACTGAACCAGGGAGCAAAGAATAAAGGAGGAAAATAAAGAGAGAAGAGGTTTAAGTGAGATGTAGAGTTGAAAGTCGGTTGTTGAACATTAAACGCTTTAAGCTTTTCTTTTAAATATATATTTTCTTTTCCATTTATTTATTTCTCTTGTCTGTGTTTCGAATTGAGGGTTGGGTTGGGTTTTAATGTTTTAGGATATTATTATTTATTATTATAATAATGAAAGAAGAAGAGAGAGAAGAAGCGGTTAGTCTGTATGAACAGCTGGGAGTATAGATGTATAGATAGATATAATAATCTTTGGTTGGCCTGGGACAAGCCTTTATATATTTGAATTGGCTTTAAAGTTTCAAAGACAAAGGCTCTGTCATTTTGAGTTAATAGTGTTTGTTTAGTATAATTATAATTTATACTTCTTTTCTGTCAATTATGTTTGTAGTGATGAATTGATTAATCATATTAGGTGTATGAAAAGATCACTGACTATATATGGGCCCTACATCCAGAAAACATGGGCTGGAATAATGGGCTTGCTATCTGATCCACTTCCAAGCTCTGTTCACTTGGCCCAGCTTGGTTTGACCAGAACGGTCACTGTGTACTGTCGTGTGAGGCTAGTACATAAAATATCTGCCTACGGAATTTTGATACATATCTTACAAAAATACTGGAATTCTGTCTCACAGTAAAATAGAAAAAAATTGAGAGATTTGAGTATGTGGTGTAAAACAATTTACAAAATAATACATAATTTATAAATTTTACACTTACGATTAGATTTATTTCATATTTTTATAGATTTTTTCATATTTATATTTTTACCGATTTTTACTTCCTCTTTTCAGATAAAAATATTATTTTTATATTACTTCTCGTATCAACAAAATCAAAACAATGTTATTATAAAATAATAAAAAATAACACTTCCTATTTTCTTAAAAAAATCAAGCAATAATGTCAAAATAATAACTTTTCAAAAATAATAAAAAACACCACCCTATTTTTTTCGTAAAAAAATCTTAGAAATGTAAATAATAATAATAAATCTGTAAAAATATAAAAGAATACTTTATTATAAAATAATATACATTACTACTTTATGAATTAATATGAAATAATTCTTACAAAATAATAGTTTATTATTTTTATATTATTTTATTATTTTTAAAATTACTTTTCAGTTCAAATTAAATAACAAAATTTCTATTCTTAATTTTACTTTTTTTTTTTGGAAATCAACTATTCTTAAATTATAATCAAAATAATTTTCAATAAATATATATATATTTATACATAAAATGTGGCTATCTAACGTTATTGGTTAGTTAAATAAAATATTTTAAGAATATAAGTATATTCTGTTAAATTTAACGGTGTTAGTAGAGTTATCTTTATTAATATATATGAATATTAATATTATTTATTTTAGATTAATTTAAATATATAAATATTAATATTATTTGTTTTAAGTTAATTAAACTTATACCAATTTTAAATTAATTTAAATATATATAAATATTAATATATTTTTATAACATTATTATTTTTAATATTGGAAGTATGTTCAATTTTAATATTTTTAAACTTTATATTTATTTTCCTCAATTTTATAAAATTTAAATATAATTTTTTAAAAAATAAATTAAAATTTTAATAAGTAGTTTACTTGAATTTATAAAATTTTAAAAATATGCATAAAAATAAAAACTAAAAATATAATTAAATATGCGTGCAATGTACATAACAATAACCTAGTATATATATATTAAAATATATTAGGTTGATGTTACGTATAATTAGTTTTTTTTTAATTAGATTCAATTAGATGATGTTAAATGTAATACATGTATGTTTAATTTTTTTTAATTAGGTAATGTATTTTTTTAAAAAAAAAAAATTGAAAAGGGATTTGAGATTCTGATCTTTGAGGATTTTTTTTAGTTATTACGCCTACATTAGTTTGCCTTTAGATGTGATTATATATACATATTTTATATGTACAATAAAACTCAAATAAGATATCGCGGTGAATCATTGTGTGCTTGATTGAGCGGAATTGTCTCTTACTTTAATTCAAAGTTAAATCAATAAATTAAAATATGGTTAAAAATATCTACAATATTTAAATATTATAAATTTAAATTAAATTTTTTTATATAAAGTATCTGCATTATTTTTCTTTTTATTTTAATTTAAAGTTAAACTAATAAAATTAAAAATATAGTTAAGAATATCTACAATATTTTTAAGTATTTTAAATTTAAATTTAAATTTTTTTATTTTTTTTTATAAAATATCTAGATAAATTTTATTTTTAAATATATATAATAATATTATAAAGTTAATAAAAAATATTTTGTTAAGTAATAGTATATTCTGTTAAAATTAACGTAGAAAATAAGAAAATACCGTTTAACTAGGAATTTCGTTACATATCCATATTTTATGCCTTAGATAAAGTTCAATTTTAATGTAATTTAATTTCATTATCAATAAAAAGAACATAAGTTATGTCATTACTCATTTTGTATATTTCTTGGCTCACATGTTTTTTTCATGATCATATGTTTGATATATGAATTCTTATCATATTGTTATTTATAATTATAGTGTTGTCTACACATTAAAAATTGATTATGAATATATGATATAAACTACTTTAGTCCCTTGATTTATCAGTGCACTGAATTTACACTGACGTAATAATCAACGATGTGGTTACTTATACTTTTATAAGTGGAATGGCTTTTCCAAGACATTAGCAAAGTAAGCTTGTATCGAATGTATTCGTTATACATTGAACTGGATAGATAGTGACAGTGGAAAAGATATTGTCTTACCTGTTATACCTGAAATTTGGCTAGCACTTCAGAGGAGGACACGTGTCAAACTGGGAGAATATGAATCAACAAATATAATGATAATTATATTTGAAAATGGAATAACTCATTAAATGCGGAACTGACAGAGTATATTTACAACTTGCTGACTGTAAGGTCTTAAGCGAGATAAAGATATACGAACTGTTACCTCGTGCATTAACGAGAAACCATACGACATTAGTAGTGCAAGGCGAGGCATCAACCTCGCTACGCATGAAGAGACATAGACGAGGCATGATGATTGTTAAAATACTTAGCGTATAATACACATTATACTAACTAAGCATAACAGATGGAAGAATCTGAGTGACAGACAACGAGGCATCCATCTCGCTATGGGAAGGCATACTCTTGGTATCTTCACTAATCAACTCTAGACATCTTTCAATGAGATCCACTGCTCCGTCGAGTCAGCTCTCTCAGATAGAAGCTGACATTCAAATAATGTTGACTACTTAAGTTCACCTTGTCACCAAGAACTGCGATTGCCAGATAAAGCGTTATGTCTTCAAGCGCAGAAACGACGAGACTTACATTATAAACCTCGAAAAGACATGGGAAAAGCTCTAGCTCGCTACCAGAGTTATTATTGCTATGTTTCCAGCAAGATGTCCCAGAACGATACGCGTTACAACGTATTTAATAAACGTATGTATTGACCCAGTAAAAGCGGACCAATCACAGCTGTGTGATTTTTAAATAATAACCGCATTTATTTTACGTGGGACGTAATTAAATTCCACAATTTCAAGGGATTATTGTTGTAAGATATCTGTCTGATTCGTAATTAACTGCATTCCTATGTAACTATTAATAGGAGTAGGTTACACTGAAAAAGGGACAAAAAATCCTTAAAAGAAAAAGCCCGAAGAGTTGATCAGAAATATCTAATAAGATAGACTCGTAGAATTTTAACTGTAAAACTACGTAAAAAATCTTTGTGTTCTTATTTTCTCTTTACTGTTATTATTTTCTATGCAAATCCATCACGATTTAGGCTTTAATATAGTTAACGAAAATATGTGTTAATAGTTTGGCGCTTTCATTCAGAGCCTTTGTGAAAAAAGCTTTGAAAAAAATCTCTTGATATTATAAAAAAAAAAAAATTCTCCATGGCTGACAACGGAGAAAATGTTGATGCTCCTCATGAAGAAACCACTCACCGTCCTGGAAAAAAGCCAATGGGCTCCCGGAGGCCTCCCAACTCACGATTTACACGGACCACTCGTTCCAGGAGGACTTAACCTGAGGGTGACCCAAGTACACGGGCCACTCATTCCAGGAGGACCCAACTTGAGGGTGGCCCAAGTACACGGTCCACTCGTTCCAGGAGGACCCAACCTGAGGGTGGCCCAAGTACACGGTCCACTCGTTCCAGGAGGAACTAACCTGAGGGTGGCCCAAATACACGGACCATACATTCAAGGAGGACCCAGAATCCAGAACAAGGTATGAAGAACTTGAAATGAACATTGGTAGAGCCCAACCCAGGAAAACTGGCGAGGATGGTGCCTACGATCCAACAAGATACGTGCCAATCGTCAAGTTGGAAAACCGCCAAGTTAGACGCCACCTAGAGGAGGGAAACTGACGAAATGTTGAGTTGGAACGTGAGGTAGCCGCGGCCAGGGCGGCACAGGAGAATAATACACAAAATCAACTTGATCTTGGAGTGAGAAGACCACGAGGCAGACCTCGCGGCTCATGAACCAGGTGGCAGGAGACAGCTCAAGAGAACCCTCAGAACGCTCAAGAAGAACAACCTGGGAAACTGAGAGTCCCCCTGAAAATGAACAACTAAATGATCAGCCAGAGCCTTCTCACAGGAATGAGAATAGAAGGCGACCAGAAGCCAGGAAATAGGAAATTTCTCATGGAAATGAGGAAAATCTTGGGACTCAACCAGGGACACGAAGGTCACCAACGGGGCATCGCCAACGTTCTTCTCAAACAACAAGGGAAGGGGCACGTACAAACCCCAGCAGGGGGCACACAACGAACCACACCCAAGGGAGAAGGACGGGACGTGAAGAGGCGAGTGTTACCTCGAGGCGTACAAGAACCCATAGCCGATCAACGCAAGGAGGAGAAAGTACTCATCGCAACAATGATCGAGAAAGCACAGGCACGAGTAAAACTGCACGTTACTCAAGGACAAGGTCCATGAGCAGGATGAGATCCATGAGTAGGACAAAGTCTGTGAGTAAGACAAGGTCTGCTAGCAATTATAACCAACCGGATCTGTGAGAACACTTGAACCAAAAGAAACCTGATCTTCACCAACAACTCGGTCCAAAGCAAGGGGATCCAATCCAATTGCGAATAGATGAGTTGGAGGATAAGTTCAGGAGGTATCAAGTCAGGGAATAAGGAAAACAATCTAGATATGACTCAGATGAGAAACTCGAGCCATACCATCTAGACATCATGAATACTCCCTTTCCCACAAAACTCCCATGTCTCGTCATACGATGGAACCACTAATCCGGTCTCGCATTTAAATAATTTCAATATTATAATGCGAGCTAGCAATGTTACAAACAATTTACATTGTATTTTGTTTCCCACTTCACTAGTTGGAGCAGCAAGCAACTGGTTTAATAAGGTTACTCGTCATTCCATCACTTATTGGGAATAGTTGTCTAAGGACTTCAAAAAGCAGTTCCAAGCCGCAAGAGATAGGCGACCCGAAGTATCCTCACTCACCAACATAAAACAATAGCCTGACAAGACGCTTAAGGCCTACTTAAGTCGTTTTAGCACAGCTGCTGCGAGAGAAAGAAATTTGGATGATAGTACCCGCCTTACTGCCCTTCAAGCAGGGATCAATACTAATCTCTCCACTGCTGGAGGAAAACTGTGGGACGACCTACAGGGTCGTCTAGTGAAAAACATCACTGAGTTCAACGAGAGGGCTCAGGTGTTTTTTCGAAGGGAAGAAGCTCGAAAAGAAATGAACTTGTTAAAATCTGGCTCAAGAAGAAAAAACCAACAATGTTTCAACAAGTACTGTCTAGACTAAAGCTGATAACCGAGTGGCCTCTGGCTCAAAGAGGAAAGACGACTCTAAGGGGTCATCTTAAGACAAGAAGAAACAAAAGAAGCACGATAACTACGTGCCGATTTATACCATTTATACCGAGCTTAATGAAACTCGGGAAAATATTTATCTCGCGCATGAGCACAAGGTCGCATTTAGTAAACATGAGCCCATGAGGCACACGAGGCATAAAAGACATCCAATCAGATACTGTAAGTACCACAAAGACATTGGGTACACGACATATGAGTGTCATCAGTTGAAGGATGAGATGGAGAGTCTCTTCACACGAGGCCAATTCAAGCAATATGTCAAAAAGATAGGGCAATGGACATAACCAGCCCAATACGCCCAACAACCCAGGAAACTAGGGATTACAACCTCCTCCTGTTAAGGGAGAGGATATCATAGTTATCTCGGGAGGTCCACATATTGTAGGAGAAAGCAATAATGCCCAAAAGAGGTACGTGAAAGAAGTGAAAAATGAGCAATCTGCCTTTTCTCCAGAAAATTCCAAGAAAGTAAAGACTGAAGAACATCCGATTATATTTTCGGAATAAGATGAAAAAGATGTGAGGTACCCTAACGTCGACCCATTGGTAATCACCATCCAGCTCGCTAACAAGAGGATAAAAAGGGTGTTGATGGACAAAGGAAGTTCAGTGAACATCATTTAAAAGGAAACACTAAAGAAGATGGAGCTTGAAAAAGCTAAGTTAAGACCTTGCACGATAAATCTTTGTGGATTTACTGGTGACAGTGTTGCCAGTCAAGGAATAATTGTGTAATGACCGCATTTATAATATGGATTAGTAAAGGCAATAAGCACTAATTATTAGTATTTTAATAATTATTTGTGTATTTAAATTATCGGTGGATCCCATTGTTAGAAATGGGCATTAGAGTTATAATTTCTCAATTACAAAGATTTTATTAAACTCTAGGAGTATTATTTGTATTATATGTGAATTATGCAATTTCTTCTCGCCGACAACGGTAAATACGATGGATGGCTAGTTTGATCACATGGGTAAGTTTAGAACCTTATTTCTTAAAGGGATGTATATTGGAGAAAATAGAACACCGAGTTTGAGCGGGATTATAGTTTATGACCATTTTACCCTTAGGCTTTATTTTGCCTAAGTTTAACCTTAAGGGGCATTTTAGTAATTTTCCACATGGGTGATTGGTGGCTACTTTAGGTGTTGACTGTTGGAAATTATTTTACCAGGATCTTAGATCTACTCACAAGTATGTTGATTAACACCCTAAATATGAACTTCTAAAACGATTACGAAATAAACACATATCAAGTCTAGAAACCTTACATTGGGTGCAGCGGAATATAATGACTCCTTCCGTTCAGATATCTAGCCCTTGATTCCTTTCTGTAGCAGAGCATTATCAATATCTGAACCTGGATCTCTTTCTCTCCTTCTTTAGTGTTGAAACTCCTTCTTGTTGAATGTCTTTCTTCACGATCTTCCTCACTATGATTGAGGTATCACTTGCTGTGTGTGGGCACTACTCTAATCACTAAGTGGTTCGAAATTTCAAGGAAGAAGAGAGAGAAGAAGTGGCGGCTAGGGTTAGAGAGAGAAGGCTCAGGTTTTTCTCTGAAGGAAAAAAGAAGTAAAAGTGTAATTTTCCTGAAGCCTTCACTATCTATTTATAGCGTTCCACTAGGGTTAGGTTTGAATTATTTGGCATTAAAATAATGAAAATATCAGTTTGAAAAACCATCCCAAGTGGTCGGCCATGGTGTGTAATGGGCCTTACTTGGATTTCGCAGTTTTCACAAATTTTATTTCTATTTTCTCAAAAACGCCAATTTTCAAATTCAACCATTTAAATGTCAATTCTAACTATTTAATAACTATAAATAATTATTAAATAATATTGTCATTTATCATATTTATTAATTGAACCATACAAATTATCATAATTAACAATTATGCCCCTAAAACTCTTTCTTTACAATTTCGCCCTTACTTAGTGAAAAATTCACAAATAGACATAGTCTAATTTGAGAATTATAATTGATTAATCAAAACCAATTATATGAGTCTTACAAGCAATATTATCTCAACTAGTGGGGGGACCATGGGTCTATATAACCGAGCTTCCAATAAGCAGATCAAGAATTTATAACCTAAATTCACTGACTTATTAATTCTTCGTTGAATCCACGCATAGAACTTAGAATTGCACTCTCAGTATATAGAATGCTCTATCTGTTCCACCATTTAAACACATCATTAGTTATCCATTGTTATAATCCTAATTTGATCAATGATCCTTTATATGAATGATCTACACTGTAAAGGGATTAGATTACCGTTACACCCTACAATGTATTTAATCCTTAAAACACTTAACCCCGTATAAATAATATTTCAGCTTATGTGAAATGAATACTCCACCATTTATTTTTCGTTTGGTCAAGCTCGAAGGAGATCATCCTTTACTTACTATTCGCCAGATAGAAGCTATAGATTCCATGTTTATGTTAGCGCTCCCACTCAATTGCACTACCGTGTTCCCAAAATATACGTATCACCCTGACCCAAAAGTAGGCTTAACTAACAAATCAAAGAACACGAATAGCCTCTTGAGATTGAGCCTAATCGTAGCAGGAATAAGATCATTTGAACTAGGATCAACTAGGCGATATTGACTTGAATAGATATTACGGTAAGTTTAATAAATCTAAGTCAAAGTTCAATATCGGTCCCTTTCGATGCATACTCCATGCATCCAACCTGAGCTTTACTTTAACCAATGTTCTGGAAAGAACATAGCATTTCTCCAAATGCAAGTAAACTCTGTTGTAGATTATCATAGCAGTAACACCCCGTGTCTGATAAATCTAGGAAACTTTATTCACATAGTCATGTTTACTTTCCAAAGTGTTGACAACACAATAAACAGGATCAAGTATGGGAAAAGGGTTTCAAATGAATTCATACATTATGTACATATAATCATGAAATAAATCATGTGAACCATGCAACATTAAATGTTATTTCTGATCTATATTAATAAGTAAATCTGATTATATTGAAATGAGTTTTATTTAGGGCATAAAACCCAACATTGACACCTAGCTAGTTTTACTTCAACCAAGGATTAACTTAGTTAATCTCTTTTCATTTGAAGAAAATAAGAAAAAGAACCGAAAAAAAAAATTGAAGAACACTCTCTTTCCCTTCTCTCTCTTCGAACCAGCTAGAACCAAGGGAGTTTGTTGCTAATTTTTGTGTTTTCAGCAAGAATCGGAGGAGATTTTGTTGGGTTTTATGCCCTAAATAAAACTCATTTCAATATAATCAGATTTACTTGTTAATATAGATCAGATATAACATTTAATGTTGCATGGTTCACATGATTTATTTCATGATTATTATATAATGTATGAATTCTATTTAAGTCCAGAAGATATCAATTTGTTAATGATTATAGTGTTGTCAACACAGTGGAATATAATCTTAATTATATGTTTGAAAGTTTATTTCCTGATTTGTCAGTTCACTGGATTTAGACTGACATGATAATCAGCGATAGGTATTCTTACACCTTGGATAAGTGTTATGTCCTTTCCAGGACATTGGCAAAGTTTACCAGCATCGGATGTATGGAGTATACATCGGAAGGGACCGATATTGAACTTTGATTAGATATATTAAAATCTACCGTAATATCTATTCAATTCAATATCACTTGTTGATCCTAGATCAAATGATCTTAATCCTGATATGTTTAGGTTCGATCTCAAGAGTATTATACATGTTCTTTGATTTGTTAGTTAAGCCTACTTTTGGGTCAGGGTGATACGTACATTTGGGGAACATGATAGTATAATTGAGTGGGAGCGCTAACATAAATATGGAGTCTATAACTTCTATAGGAATTTAGAAGTGAAACGATGATATCCTTCGAGCTTGGCTAAACAGAAATAAATGGTGGAGATCTCATTTCACTTCGCTGAAATATCATTTATACGGAGCTAAGTGTTTTAAGGATAAAATACATTGAAGGTGTAACGGTAACTTAGTGCCTATTCAATGTAGATCATCTATTAGAGGGTCATTGATCACATTAGGATTATAACAATGGATAACTAATGACGTATCTATATTGTGGAACATATAGAGCGTTCTATATACTGAGAGTGCAATTCTAAGTTCTATGCATGGATTCAATGAAGAATTAATAAGTCAGTGAGTTTAAGATATAAATTCTTGATCTGCTTATTCGAAGCTCGGATATATAGACCCATGGTCCCCATACTAGTTGAGATCATACTGCTTGTAAGACTCAGTTAATTGATTTTGATTAATCAATTATAATTCTAAAGTTAGACTATGTCTACTTTGTGAATTTTCACTAAGCAAGGGCGAAATTGTAAAGAAAAGAGATTCTAGGTTTATTTATTCATTAAGAGACTTTATATGTCTAACTAATAAATATATCAAATGACAATATTATTTAATAATTAATTTTTAGTTATTAAATAATTAGAATTGGCATTTAAATGGTTGAATTTGAAAATTGGCGTTTTTGAGAAAATGAGATGCAGAAATGATAAAACAGTAAAATTGCATAAATGAGGCCCATTATCCAAGGCCCATGGCCGGCCACACTTAAATGGATTTTATCATTATTTTAATGCCAAATAATTCTAACTTAAACCTAGGTGGTTACCTATAAATAGATAGTGATGGCTCTCATTCACACTTAACTCTATCTGATGAAAGTTGAGCCTCCTATTCTATACATAGCCGCCACTTCACTTCTCTCTTCTTTTCCTCTTCAATTTCGAACCTTGAGTGAATGAGTGAGTGCCCACACACATCAAATGGTATCTCAATCATAGTGTGTAAGACTGTGGAAAATCAACCAACAAGAAGGAGATTCAGCATCAAAGGAAGGAGAGAAAGAGATCCAGGTTCAGATCTTGGTGATGCTCTGCTATAGAAAGGAATCAAGGGCTAGAGATCTGAATGGAAGGAGTCATTATATTCCGCTGCACCCAATGTAAGGTTTACTAAACTTTATATGTGTTTATTTCATTGTTTTAGAATTCATTTTAGGATGTTAATGAAACATACTTGTTAGTAAATCTAGATCCTGGTAAAATATATCCAAAAACTAGCCTCAGAGCTATGGTAATGATTTACTTTCATGAAATATGAATTAAAAAGATGTTATATGTTGATTTGGATGGTTTCATGTGGTTTATGTGCTTATTTGATGATAGTTTAGAAATTGCAATATATGTTACTGAAATATTTTTATTTCGATCTGGAATTATTTTTTCTAGAAAGTAGACAAAACATTAATAAATTTAGGATTTTATAGAACCTAATTTGGATTTTTTATGAATTAGTTATGATTTTTTTGAAGTTGAACGAAAATATCTGAAATCGGGTTGCACACACGCGCACGCACATAGGGTAACTCGGCATTTCCACGCGGTTTCAGACATCCTGACCCAGGAAACTCGGACACGGGCTGTCTGAAGATGCGTCCCGCCGAGCTTCCTCGGTCAAGTAGGCTGCGTGCACCCTCAAAGCTCGGCCATCCCCTTCATACCCCTGTGCACCAATTTTATTTTTGTCATAACTTTTGATTCAAAAATCGTTTTTCATTGAAACAAAAGCCAATTTTTGGTAGAATTTTGTGTAGAATCTGAATTTTCAATTAAAAATCTAATTTTTCAAAATAAAATTAATTTTTATTAATTTTTTAATTAATTAAAATTAGTTTCTGATATTAGTAGACTTTGAATTTTGAAAATTTGATTTCTCACAAAGGAGCCTTATGGTTAATTTTGAAATTTTAGATTATTTTATTTATTTTAATTATAAGATCAGATATTATTTTTTTTATTAAATTTTAAATGATCTTACTTTGATATTAAAATATTATCTTTTAAAAATAATCTTGTACTAATTTCAAAATTTGCTAACCATATCATATCTTTTTCAAATTTGTTATTTTCAAAATATATTTTATTAATTAAATTATAAGATTAGGAATATGTTAGGTTTAACATTTTATCTTATTAGACATTTTTTTTTTTGTTAAAATTATATTTTGGCAAAATAACATGAAGATTTGAAAAATTTGTTAGTTTAGTTTGAATAGATATTTTATGGTTTCAAACCATAAATTTTTCAAACTTATTATTTTTTTAAATATTCTAACCAATATAAAATATCTTATTTTTCAATTATTTTATTTATGTAATATTTAAATTTATTAAACTATAAGACTCAGAATATAATAATGAAATATCTAAATTTAAAATTCAAGATATTTTATTATATTATCTTATTAGAAATTTTAAATAAATATAAATTTTGAATAAACTTGATATTTGAAAAATTGGTTAGATATTTTTTGATTTTTTGTTAGAATTTAAGAAATTTAGGAGTTTGTTGAATTTTTGAATTTTTTCAAATATTCTCTAACAACCTAAATTTGAATTCTAGTTAAGATATTTATTTTAAAATTTAATTTTATTTTAAATTTTAAAATTGAGATATTTTAGCTTACTTTTCAGATATTCCAAATCAGTTTTTTGTTTGTATTGTTTGTTTATATATTAATATACAATTTTTTTTTTACAAACCTATTATTTATTTGATCTAAATTCCTATGATTAGCTTGTTGACAGATCCAATGATCTGATTTTAATCATAGTCCAATTGTTAATAGATCTTATAAATAATTTGTAATAGGTAAATTTTGCAATTTCTTTCATCTGTGTAAACCTAGTAACATGATAGGGCCCATCCAAATCATTTGACCTGTGTGAGCCTATATGTTTGCTTTTGGGCTTAGATGCATATAGGAAGCCCATTTAAATTTTACTAAGTAAATGGACTAGGTTGCTAAAATAAATTTTGACATAAGTAAATTTATTTAGGCCCAATTAGATTTGGGCTTATTCAATGAATAACAATTGTTTATTTAAAGGTTAAATTCCTCTCTTTTGGGCCTTGTGTGAGAGTTGTGGGGCAATAGAAGTGGGTACGACATACTGAACCCAGCTCCCCCTCACATGAACTACCCCAATTGTGAAGGCCCATTTGCCTTATTTAAATAATTGTATTAGGTTAATTATATTAGTCTAACCTAATTAAAATTGAATTAGCAACATAATTAACTTTTAAAATATATGAAATTTATTTTTTTCATTTAATATTTTAAAGTTAATTTTAGAGAAACACTTAGTAAATGAAATTATTCTAGATAGTTATTTCTAGAACTAGTTATATATTTTTTCTAATATTTAATTAGAAAAATATCATAGATTGTGAAATTAATTGTTTAATAATTAATTTTGGTACAATCTAAGTTAAGTATATTTTTTCTAGTATTAAATTAGAATTAATAATTAAGTCTTCTCTATACTTAATTATTTATTTCTTGAATTTAATACATTTAATTAAATTGAAAATTTAAATATTTAAGTTGATTTTCATCATGATACTTAAATATTATTATTTTAATGTTATTTAATTAAAATTGAAAATTATTTTAAGTTTGAAATCTTATTTCATATAACTTAAATTTGAATAATTTTCAAAATATATTTTATTTTATTTTATTAATCTTTTTTCCACAATTTCAAAATTACATTTCTTAAATGCAGAAATTTTGAATGTTATTTGAAAAATAGATTAAAGTTGTAAATTATTTATTTTAATTTTGGACCAACTTAAATCAATGATTTTTTCATTTAATGATTAATTAAAATAAATGAAGTAAAATATATTTAATTAGAAAATGAATTAATTAGTCAAAGAAAGTCTAGATAGATATTATTTGTTTTGCTTGAAGTATTTTTCTAGTGTATTTAATTAAATAGAAAATTAATATTTAAGTTGATTTTCATCATGATACTTAAATATTTGAAATTTTTCTTTAATATTTAATTAAATAGGAAAATTATATTTTTTGTTGTAAATTAATTTTATTAATTAATTTTGGCCCAACATTAAATTAGAATAAATTTTCCGAGGATTTATTTTTATTTTATTTTAACAAGAAATTTCAAAAAATGTATTCTTAAATACTTCAATTTTTCGAAATGCAATATATATTTATAGAAAATTAAATTTGAGTAGCAAATTAATTTAAATTAATTTTGTAACAACTTAAATTGAATATTTTTCTAAATATTTATTGGAAATTATTACTAAGATGGAAATAATTCATGTTATTTTCATATCCATTTAAGTAAAATTTATAAATATTAAATTAAAATTTATATTTAGAATTTTTCATTGTAAATTGGAAATTTTAATTAAATAAATATATATATTTAAAATAAATAGATTAAAATAAATATTATAAGAAAATACACATTAAATAATGAGCTTTATTATTAGGACATTCGATCTGCATTGTTAGTTTTACATAGCTTTTGTTTTAGTGAGTAATCCTCCCTAATGGAGGACCGTTCATTAGCAAGTTAGCACCGTTTAATCTCGAAAGATAAGTAGCTTTGTAAGTGTTTTATATGGTATGGATCACCCTAATGGTGGCGAATGTATTTGACTTACAAAATATGAAATAATGGTGGAAGCTCATAAGATAGAATAGCCTTGACTCTCGCCTAAACGGGACAACGCTGGATTCCAATCTTGATCGAATAAAAGGTTGCTAAGATGTTTATTATTTTAGATGAGCTGACAACTCTATTCAATGGATGGTAGCTTTGACTCTCTCCTAAACGGGACATTGATATCAGTTTGTTGAAAACCTTGGAAATTATTTTGGATTGTATGTTTTAGTATTTTCACTTGTCATTCCTACTTGCTATATGTTTAATAATTTCTGAATTGTGTATGAATTTATATTGAACCATGTTATTTTCTGTTATTAAATTGTAGTTTAATTTTGAATCTTCATTGTTGGTCCAACTTGGTTTGTTTTTCTAATGAGATAAATCCCTAATGGATTTTCACCATTAGACATACATAATAGTGTTAGATCTCAAAAGATAAATATTGTATATGCAACATCTAGTTGTTCATCAATTGATGACACCTTAGACTAGTATTTTTACAATATGAAACAAGAAGATTTTATAAATAAGATTACTTTGACTCTCGCTAATCGAAGCATCGTTGGATTCTTATTTAAAAACGAAATTATCCTAATTCCTCTTAGCTTATTCATTTCGAATTAGCTCTATAACATATCATTAGATGAATGTTCTATAAATCATTTTAATGTCATTCTATTTTCTCTTAAGAAATTGAATGACACTTTTGATTATATTCTCGAAATTCTATCCCAAAATGATATAAATCCTCAATCTTAGAAATCTCCTACTTGTATGGGCAAATCAAACTTAGAGTTAAATTAGTAGTGGTGGTCCAAGAAAGAATTACTCATGTATATTTGGTATAAATTTAAGTCTTTGACTTTAAATTATAGATTCCAAATAATTTTTAATATAATACAGTTTCACTTTCACAAGTGTTTAATAACCATTTTCTATCAATGGATTCAAACTGTATGGAATATGAGTTTAGTATTCTGTGACCAGGATCCACTTGCACTATTCTAAGAACTCTTTGATGTAACTAAACCTAATTCATCAAAAAGACACAACCACATTTTTTTAATCTAGGGCATTTGTATCTTGTTCATAGTGATTTTGACAAGATCATTCTCTGCAAAGAGTTAATATGCCTATATCCACTGAAAGTTGTTCATCTCATTCGCAGATGGATGTACATTCAGGGGTGGATATGAGCTTTTCGTTGTATTCTTAAAACGATAACTCTAGATATTACCTTATGCAAAGAAATTTGAAATGTTTGAAAAATTTCATGAATTTCTAGCAATGGTGATTAACCATTAAGGTAAGTGGTTAAAGATCTTGTGAACTGATAGGGGTGGAGAAATAGTTAGTAGATATGCAGTTCAAAGATCATTAAATTGATTTTTGAATTATATCCAAACTTACCTCCCTAGAAATTTTGTTTTGCATATTGATGATTAGTTACTAGTCGTTGCCTAAATCCTTCTATGGTAATACAATTTCAAAATGATGTAATGGTTGTATACTTAATGTAAATCATTACTAGATTCATGGATGACCTAATCGAATTCTTAAGAAATGTTAGAACTGTTAACCATGGTTTGCATGTTTGTTAGCTATTCTAAGTGATTAGGGGTGGACCATCCCATAGTCATTAGATAAGAAAGTGTTTGTTTAAACAAATACTACTTTTCTAAGAAAATGACTAAGTCTGAAATACAAAGTAGCAAATAAAGGAGATATTTTTTTTCTTGATTCCATAAGTGTTCTATCATCTTATTCGATACAAGATGATCCCATTGCCTCTGTTGTCTTAACACAATCGAAGAGGTCAATACCATTTAGATTTCTTAGACATAATTCACGGTACCTTGTCGTAGTGGGAGAGTTTCAAGGAACTTTACTTCTTATGGCTTGGAAGACACTAGTGATTAAAATCCATTGTGAGTTTAAACAAGTAATGGATTGTCAAGATAAGAAACTAAGAAGAAAAGCCAAGAGAACTATTGTTTAGTCCATTAACATAGAGTAACCTAAAGTTTTCTATTAGAAGGACATAAAAGGAAATTTTTGTTAATAAGTCTATTCAATGGACTTAACAAAACTTGTTGTTCCTAGTATTACAGGTTTGAGTTTATCTAAACCTATGGCCTGTGGTATACTTGGTAATTACTTACTCTAATGCAAGCAACTTACTTTAGTAAGATGCTGAAGCATTTTCTTTCTAATGGCAATCTATGGAAGCTTCTCAACTTCTAGGCATAGATTTTATTTATCTAAGCAAAGGTCTCAACTATTCCAGAAAAGATAAAGCCATGAAAGAATTTCCTAAATCAACAGTGAGAGGTCTCAGATATGCTTTAGTATGACTTACACCAGACACCTGCTGTTGAGTGGGAGTAATGAGTAGGTATTAGATTTATCCAGGAGAAGAACATTGGAAGACAATCAAGTAAATCTTAAGATTAAGAAGAGGAACTATATGTTAGTCAATAAGGGTGTATTTAAAACTCTTAGACTACACCACATCAGATTTCGAGACTTGCCTTTGTGCTAGAAAGTCTGCTGATAAGATGGTGATTACTCTGGGGGTGGAGTAGTGATTTTGGAGAAGTGTAAAAACCTATCTAAAATCTCTAGGTCTACTAGAGAGGGACTGAATGTTAAAGTTACAGGAAACGTACTTATTCAGTCTAAGGAAAGTTCTATACAATTGTTGCACCGTTCCGACCTGTCTTAACTACTAGTGTTAATTTCCTGATTAACCAAAAGTAGTTGCCAAAGGTATAGAATCCAGTATCCCAAAAGAGTAGACATATAGAGAGGAATTTCACATTATCAATGGTTTTGTGATTAAGGAAGAGTAATGGTGGAGGAAAGGTTTTGGTTAATTCAACCTGTCAGATCCTACTACGAGGAGTTTACTACTACTACACTAGATTTGTATATCAAGGTGTTGAGATTATTTGAAATGCACATTTTGTTTTATATTAGTGCAAGTGGGAGTTTGTTGGGTTTTATGCCCTAAATAAAACTCATTTCAATATAATCAGATTTACTTATTAATATAGATCAGAAATAACATTTAATGTTGCATGGTTCACATGATTTATTTCATGATTATTTATATAATGTATGAATTCTATTTAAGTCCACAACATATCAATTTGTTAATGATTATAGTGTTGTCAACACAGTGGAATATAATCTTAATTATATGTTCGAAAGTTTATTCCCTGATTTGTCAGTTCACTGGCTTTAGACTGACATGATAATCAGCGATAGGTATTCTTACACCTTGGATAAGTGTTATGTCTTTTCCAGGACATTGGCAAAGTTTACCAGCATCGGATGTATGGAGTATACATCGGAAGGGACCGATATTGAACTTTGATTAGATATATTAAAATTTACCATAATATCTATTCAATTCAATATCACCTGTTGATCCTAGATCAAATGATCTTAATCCTGATATGTTTAGGTTCGATCTCAAGAGTATTATACATGTTCTTTGGTTTGTTAGTTAAGCCTACTTTTGGGTCAGGGTGATACGTACATTTTGGGAACATGATAGTATAATTGAGTGGGAGCGCTAACATAAATATGGAGTCTATAACTTCTATAGGAATTTAGAAGTGAAACAATGATATCCTTCGAGCTTGGCTAAACAAAAATAAATGGTGGAGATCTCATTTCACTTCGCTGAAATATCATTTATATGGAGCTAAGTGTTTTAAGGATAAATACATTGAAGGTGTAACAATAACTTAGTGCCTATTCAATGTAGATCATCTATTAGAGGGTCATTGATCACATTAGGATTATAACAATGGATAACTAATGACGTATCTATATCGTGGAACATATAGAGCGTTCTATATACTGAGAGTGCAATTCTAAGTTCTATGCGTTGATTCAACGAAGAATTAATAAGTCAGTGAGTTTAAGATATAAATTCTTGATCTGCTTATTGGAAGCTCGGATATATAGACCCATGGTCCCCATACTAGTTGAGACCATACTGCTTGTGAGACTCAGTTAATTGATTTTGATTAATCAATTATAATTCTAAAGTTAGACTGTGTCTACTATGTGAATTTTCACTAAGCAAGGGCAAAATTGTAAAGAAAAGAGATTCTAGGTTTATTTATTAATTAAGAGTCTTTTTATGTCTAATTTATAAATATATTAAATGACAATATTATTTAATAATTAATTTTTAGTTATTAAATAATTAGAATTGGCATTTAAATGGTTGAATTTAAAAATTGGCGTTTTTGAGAAAATGAGATGCAGAAATGATAAAACAGCAAAATTGCATAAGTGAGGCCCATTATCCAAGGCCCATGGCCGGCCACACTTAAATGGATTTTATCATTATTTTAATGCCAAATAATTCTAACTTAAACCTAGGTGGTTACCTATAAATAGATAGTGATGGCTCTCATTCACACTAACTCTGTCTGATGAAAGTTGAGCCTCCTATTCTATACATAGCCGCCACTTCCCTTCTCTCTTCTTTTCCTCTTCAATTTCGAACCTTGAGTGAATGAGTGAGTGCCCACACACATCAAGTGGTATCTCAATCATAGTGTGTAAGACTGTGGAAAATCAACCAACAAGAAGGAGATTCAGCATCAAAGGAAGGAGAGAAAGAGATCCAGGTTCAGATCTTGGTGATGCTCTGCTACAGAAAGGAATCAAGGGCTAGAGATTTGAATGGAAGGAGTCATTATATTCCGCTGCACCCAATGTAAGGTTTACTAAACTTTATATGTGTTTATTTCATTGTTTTAGAATTCATATTAGGATGTTAATGAAACATACTTGTTAGTAAATCTAGATCCTGGTAAAATATATCCAACAGGTTTTAATCAAGGTAAACCCTATACACTCTTGGTTATGTTTTTCTCAAGGTTTTAATTGGTTTTAACTTGTGATTTTAGAGAATAGGGGATTTTAGGGTTTAATTGGGTTTTGATTCAGTTTTAAGTCCATTTTAGGTTGATTATGAGTTTTGGATGCTGGTTTTAGTGTATTGTGTTGGAATTGCACAAGTTTGGGCTTTGAAACTCAAACTTAGGTCTTTAATGGCATATTGTGATTCGATGTGTTTTTTTTTTTTTTGAGTTTTTTTGGTTGTAATATGTTGTGTATGCCCTGTTTAGGTACTCTGGAAGGTTTGGTGGCATTCGGGTAAGTTTTGAGCGATTTTTGGAGTGGTTGGGGAAACCTAGTGCAAACCAGTTAACCGGTTCGCCAGGTCCTGTAAAACCGGTTAACCAGTTTTGACAGATTCCCCAAACAACTCATTTTCTAAATTCTTGCCCATTTCAGTGCCTTAGTTGGGTGTTTTCCTATTTCCTAGGATATTTTAGTTCCTAGTGATAATAACAGAACCTTAGGTTGTAGGTTTGGGTTTCCCGGATTAGGGTTTTGGCATGTGATTTACCCGGTTATGTTATGTGATTAGGGCATCCATTTAGCACAAGACTTTATGTTCAGGTCAACCAACTCACTTGAATCTGGAAAGTAGGTAAGAACTATGTATAATATGTGATATATATGCGAATGTATATATGTATGATATATGTGCATGCTGTGTTTATGATTGTTTATGTTTGGGTGATATCATAGCAACACAACCATTGGGTCGGTTCAACAGTACGGGTATTGTACTGATCAAGAGTTATACTCACCCCAGAAAGTATGAATTGGTGCTATCACAATGACACAACCATTTTGTCGGTTTAGCAGTACAGGCATCGTACTGGTTAAGGGTGATATCATGGCCAATTATACTTTTGGATGCTATTGATGCTATCATAGCGGCACGAACATAGTGTCGGTCCTGCGGTGCGATCATAGGGCTGGTAGTGGGTGATATCATGGTCAATAACATAAAAAGTTAGAACGTTCTTACTCATCTGTTAAGCCTTGTAAATAGGTGTATGGGCGCCTAGTAACAAGTCGGTATTATATGATATGTTATATGCTTTTCTTACTGAGTTTGTCGACTCACAGTTTTACTTCCATGTGTAGGTAAAGTAAAGGCGAAAGCTAAATAGGTGTGAGCTTGAGCTGGGATGAGGTTGTAGATGTCATGGCGGCGTGACCTGAAGTGTTCGGTCTCGGGACATATGGGGTTGTCATTTTTGTAGTCGTTGTGCGATGTATTTCGTATATTTTGTAAAAAGTCTAGAAACAGGATCTCAGTACTTGTAAATAATTATGTAAAGTTTATAATGTTTAATATTTAATATAAAAGTTTTAATTTGACACAATTTTCGAGAAAGTTCTTTGATTAGCAAAGATAACAATGTAATTGAAAAATTACTGTAGCGTGCCTTAGCATTAGGACGTTACAATTTTGGTATCAGAGTCGCCAGGTTTGTCTACTGATGCTCGCCAAGGCATGTACAATCTTCATCAAAGAAAGCATGGCTCACGGTTCAGTAAGCCCGTACTTGTTTAGTATTTTATGTGATTATTAAAGCATGTTAGGAGGCATATTAGTTATAGTTGTTCATTTTAAATGCGTTGCATTAAAATCCATAAGAGCAGTGTTAAGTTTTTATGATCGTTGTTTGACCTACTTGGCTTATGGATTCGCAGGCTAAGTCTTATTAAATGGACACCCACTGAAATACAAGAAGTCAGGGTAATAGGGTTGAGACCAGAGGCGGTCAGGGAAATCAAATTCCCCAAAATCACAGTGGTCGCGGCTGAGGTCGTGGCAGAGTACAGGGTGGTCATCCTGTGAATCAACCACAAGCTCCTCCAGATTAGGAGCAGAGGTTTGCGGAAATTGAATATCGTATCCGTCGACAAGATGAAGAAATTCTTAGATTAAGGCAGCAAGGCCCTCCTGCAGTGCCTCCACCACAAGCTCAGGCCGTTGTAGTTCATGTGGTGCTAGCAGAACAACATATTGCTAGAAACCGTATGGAGTCGTTATACTAGAGGTTTCATAAGCAAGCACCTCTAGTGTTTCTGGGAGGTCCTGGTGTGATGAAGGCTGAGCAATGGCTCACAGAGATAGAGAGAATTTTGAATTTCATGGGGGTAGTTGGAAATGATTGGGTGACCTACGCCACATTTCAGTTCTAGGAAGACGCTCTCGTGTGGTGGGAATTGGCATCCCTCACCCGAGACATCACTGTTATGACCTGGGAAGAGTTTCGAGATCTATTCAACGCCAAGTATTACAATGAGGCAGTCCGTAATGCTAAGCGGAAAGAATTCACTAAGTTGGTGTTGACTGGATCTTTCAATTGAGAAGATCTGTCGACCTGAGACGAAGAGAAATGTCTATCTATTTTATTTAGTTATTCAGTTAAACCAATGATTGGTATGTCAAAAACTGAGTACACAAAAAAGTTTGACCGTTTGGCCAAGCTTGCCTCGGGTATTGTGCCGAAAGACTTCAGGAAGAAAGAAAAATATCTGGCCGGTTTGAATTTGAAAATTAGACATGACCTAGTGATTACTACAAATGAGGCAACATCATATGCGTAGATGGTTGAAAAGGCTTTGTGAGCTGAGGGTGCGAGTAAGTTTCTTCAGGAGCCCCGTGTGACTCCGAGTGTTGGTGGGACCCCCACTCTTCCTACTCTTGTCTATGGTAGGGATGGTGGTGATTCCACCACTGATCAAAAAAGAAAAGTTACCCCGACATCTGGTGGCCCGGAGAAAAGCAAGCAGTTCTGTGGGAACCAAGGCAGAGGAGGACGCCAGGGTTACTCTTACCCTGAGTGCCCACGTTGTAAAAAATATCATCCCGGAGAGTGCAACCGGAAGACATGCTTCCAGTGTGGCATGGTGGGGCATTTCAAGAAAGATTTCCCTCATGCAAAGAAAGAGGAGCAGAAGCCAGAGGTAAAACCTGCATCTGCTCGGGTGTTTACCATCACTCAAGCTAATGCTGCAGCCAGTCCTTCTGTGGTGACAGGTCATTTTCCTGTCAACAACTCCTTTTATACTGTGTTATTTGATTTGGGAGCTACACACTCATATGCGGCGACACGGGTAATCGATATCTTGGGTAGGCCATGTGATTTTGTTGAAAGAGGGTTTGGAACCTTAAGGCCTAGTGGGGGATTGGTTATCTCCAATAGGCGCATTAGGTCGATGCCAGTTAGGATCGAAGATAGGGAGTTGAGTGCTGACCCTATAGAGCTGGAATTAACAGAGTTTGATATTATACTTGGGATGGATTTTCTGTCCAAGTATTCGGCCAGAATAGATTGCAAGCAGAAAATGGTGACTTTTCAGCCAAAGGGTGACGATCCATTTGTCTATGTTGGATCGGTTTAGGGGTCTCGAATCCAAATTATTTCAGTATTAAGGGCTATGGATCTACTACACAGTGAATGTGTAGGATTTTTAGCGCTTGTGATTGACTCCAGCAGATCCGAAACATTTGGGCCTGAGGTAGTCAGGGTTGTTAAAGATTTTCTCGACGTTTTTCTCAAGGAGTTGCTGGGATTACCGCCACAACGAGAAGTAGATTTTGTAATTGATTTGGCACCTAGAGCTAAACCTGTTTCAAAAGCTCCATATAGGATGGCTCCAGCAAAATTCAAGGAGCTAAAGATTTAGCTTCAGGGGATGCTTGATTTAGGGTTTACCCAACCCAGTGTATCGCCCTAGGGAGCTCTGGTTGTGTTTGTGAAAAAGAAGGATGGTTCCCTCAGAATGTGTATTGATTATCGAGAACTAAACAAGTTGATGATTAAGAACAAGTATCTGTTGCCAAAAATTGATGATTTATTCAATCAGCTTCAGGGGAAGACTGTGTTTTGAAAGATTGACATATGATCCGGTTATCATCAACTCGAAATTCAGGAAGAAGGTATACCGAAGACTGCATTTCGGACAAGATATGGGCACTACGAGTTTCTGGTAATGTCATTCAAATTGACTAATGCTCAAGTAGCCTTTATGGATCTCATAAATAGAGTATTCAAGGATTACCTCGATAACTGCGTCATAGTGTTTATCGATGACATCCTCGTATACTCTCAGTAAGAAGAAGAGCATGAGCATCATCTTCGAATGGTATTGCTGTTAGGTTTTGTGCCCTAAATAAAACCCATTTCAATATAATCAGATTTACTTATTAATAAAGATCAGAAATAACATTTTATGTTGCATAGTTCACATGATTTATTTCATGATTATATATATAATGTATGAATTCCATTTAAGTCCAGAACATATGAATTTGTTAATGATTATAGTGTTGTTAAGACAGTGGAATATAATCTTAATTATATGTTCGAAAGTTTATTCCCTGATTTGTCAGAACACTGGATTTAGACTGACATGGTATAATCAGCGATAGGTATTCTTACACCTTGGAAAAGTGTTATGTCCTTTCCAGGACATTGGCAAAGTTTACCAGTATCGGATGTATGGAGTATACATCGGAAGGGACCGATATTGAACTTTGATTAGATATATTAGAATTTACCGTAATATCTATTTAATTCTATATCACCTGTTGATCCTAGATCAAATGATCTTAATCCTGATATGATTAGGTTCAATCTCAAGAGTGTTATTCGTGTTCTTTGATTTGTTAGTTAAGCCTACTTTTGGGTCAGGGTGATACGTACATTTTGGGAACACGGTAGTGCAATTGAGTGGGAGCGCTAATATAAATATGGAATCTATAGCTTCTATCTAGCGAATAGAAAGTAAAGGATGATTTCCTTCGAGCTTAACCAAACAAAAATAAATGGTGGAGTACTCATTTCACTTAGCTGAAATATCATTTATACAGGGTTAAGTGTTTTAAGGATAAAATACATTGTAGGGTGTTACGGTAATTTAATACCTTTACAGTGTAAATCATCTATATAGAGGATCATTGATCACACTTGGATTATAACAATGGATAACTAATGACGTGTCTATATCGTGGAAGATATAGAGCATTCTATATGACTGAGAGTGCAATTCCAAGTTCTAAGTGTGGATTCAATAAGGAATTAATAAGTTAGGGAATTTACTTGGTAAATTCAGTTCGACTTATTGGAAGCTCGGTTATATAGACCCATGGTCCCCATACTAGTTGAGACCATACTACTTGTAAGACTCAGTTAATTGATTTTAATTAATCAATTATAATTCTAAAGTTAGACTATGTCTACTTTACGAATTTTCACTAAGCAAGGGCGAAATTGTAAAGAAAAGAGATTCTAGGTTTATTTATTAATTAAGAGACTTTATATGTCTAAATTAATAAATATATTTAGTGGCAATATTATTTAATAATTATTTTTAAGTTATTAAATAATTAGAATTGGCATTTAAAATGTTAAATTGGAAAATTGACATTTTTGAGAAAATGGGAATGAAAAATAACAAAATAGGAAAGTTGCAAAGTGAGGCCCAATTTCCTATTCTTGCCACCCACTATGCATAGGCTTTTACCATTTATTTTTTCATTATTTTAATGCCATACAATTCTAACCTAAACCTAGAGGGCATTCTTTAAATAGAAAGTGTTGTCTTCAGGAAACTCAATGACTTTGCACATTGTTCCCTTCAGAAAAGCCTAGCCGCCCCCTCTCTCTCTTTTCTTCTCTCAAATTTCGAAATTCCCTTCAGTGATAGAGTAGTGCCCACACACATCAAGTGGTACCTCAATCATAGTATGTAAGACTGTGGAAAATCAGCATCAAAGAAGGAGAGAAGGAGATCCAGATTCAGATCTTGATAATGCTCTGCTACAGAAAGGAATCAAGGGCTAGAAATTTGAATAGAAGGAGTCATTATATTCCGCTGCACCCAATCTAAGGTTTTCTTAAACTCTTATGTGTTTATTTCATTATTTTAGAATTCATATTAGGATGTTAATGAAACATACTTGGTAGTAAATCTAGATCCTGGTAAAATATTTCCAACAATTGCAGCGACTCAGGGATCCTAAGCTGTATGCAAAGTTCACAAAGTGTGAATTTTGGTTGTCAAAGGTATCTTTTTTGGTACATATTGTTAGAAAAGATGGAATTATGGTTGACTTGAGTAAGATTAAATCAGTGAAGAATTGGTCGAGGCCAAAATCTGTGATGGAAGTTCAAAGTTTTCTCGATTTGGTAGGGTATTATTGACGTTTCGTTGAAGGATTCTCTAAAATCTCTATGCCACTAATCGAGTTAACTAAGAAAAATCAGTGATTTATATGGTCAGATAAATGTGAAGCAAGTTTCCATGAGTTGAAACAGTGATTGATAACGACACCAGTGTTAGCTTTGCCATTAGATCAAGAAAAGTTTGTTGTTTATTGTGATGCATCCAGACAGGGTCTGGGGTGTGTTCTGATGCAAGCTGACAAAGTTATAGCTTATGCCTCCCATCAACTAAAAGATTATGAGCAACGCTACCTAACACATGATTTAGAGCTTGCTGTTGTAGTATTTGCTCTAAAAATATGGCGACACTATCTTTATGGTGAAAATGCGAGATTTATACTGATCATAAGAGTCTCAAGTACTTTTTCACCCAAAAAGATTTAAATATGAGGCAGAGAAGGTGGTTGAAATCGGTTAAGGATTATGATTGTGAGATTTTATATCACCCCGGGAAAGCCAACGTTGTGGCAGATGCACTGAGTAGAAGAGGTCCCAGGCAGATTTTCACCACTGTTATGATAGCTCCTCAACTGGCCTTAGAGATGGTTAATGCGGGAATTGAGTTTGTAGTTGGAAAGTTGCATAACTTGACACTCCAATCTGATTTACTAAAGAGAATTAGAGAGGCGCAGTTAGAAGATCCCAAGCTAGTCAAGACTCCAGATGAGGTGATGGCTGGTCGGCCTAAAGACTTTTCAATCTCGAATAATGAAATGTTATTGTATAAAGCTCAAGTTTGTGTTCCTAATGTTGATGAACTCAAGAAGGAAATCCTTGATGAAGCCCACACTACACCTTATTCATTACATCCGGGAACCACCAAAATGTATCAGGATTTAAACCCTACTTTTGGTGGTATGGGATGAAAAGAGATGTGGTAGATTACGTGTCCAAGTGCTTAATCTGTCAGTAAATCAAAGCTGAGCATCAAAAGTCGGCAGGGTTATTGCAACCATTAGCCCTTCCTGAGTGGAAGTGGAAGGACATTACAATGGATTTCATGGTTGGTTTGCTTAGAACCACAGGAATGTATCATAGTGGACAGATTTACAAAGTCAGCTCATTTTCTGCCAGTGAAAATTACCTATACAGTGGATCAGTATGCTGAACTGTATGTGTAATATCATGGAAAATAAATAATATTTAAATAGGCATATTTTATTAAATATGTAATTATGTTGGTAATGAAGTAAGATTATGATCTTACTTAGGGTAACTATTGAGAATTTACTCAATGAAATAAAAAGCGTAATTTATTAATTACGGAGATTATTTTGGGATATGTGAGTACCGAGGATATCAATTTCGAAATAAAACATTTTTTATTGGGCCCGACAATTTTGGTTAGAAATGTCACGACATTTATGGAAGAATTATTTTGAGAATATTCCGGACTAGGTTAGAAATTTTAGAATGTCGGTTTAAGAGAATTAGAAAAATTACAAAAATGTCCTAGGTTATTTTAAAGTTTATATTTTTTTTTCATTAGGGGTAAATTAGTCTTTTTGCCTTTTTACTTTTTAGGGCTGCCTATTATTATAAAAAAGAAAGAAAAACCCTATTTTAAGGAATTAACTTCCAAGACAAGAAACCAACTCTTTTCTTCTTCTCTCTCTCGTGCAACCTAGAAGCTAGCTAAACCAAGGGAGTTCTTCCTCAAATTCTTTTTGTTTCTAGCAGAATTTACTCCCAAGCTCAACTTAGAAGCCTTGAGGTAAGTCTTTGTTGCATGTTTTCCCTAAATTCTTTTGGTTTTAAGTTAGTTTTGGTTGGGGTTTTGGTTTTTCAAGGGGGCTGCAAGTTGTTTGGTGATAGAATATGATTCTAGGATAGTTTTTGAGGGTGTTTGAAACTTGTTTAAGTTTAATTTGATTGGAGTTAGGGGCTGGTTGAATTAATTAAGCTACATAGGGATAGAATTGTGTTTTTCTTCACTTTGAAGTGTGATTTTGAGAAAATTGATATATTGCATTGAAATGGTTGTTTGGTTATGTTATAATTGCCATAATATACTGTTCTGGAAAGTTTGGTTAGGTTTGGTGGAGGTTTGATTGGTTTTTGGGGTGAAAAACCAGAAATCACCATGGCTGCCAGGAAAAAAAGGCAGTGCCGTTTTTCCTGGTGTCCGAAATGGACCGTTTTTCCCAGGAATGGGAGATTTTGGGTTTTTCTCCTCAAGTCCGATCTGATTCGGGGTGTCTTTCGGAGTGGAATTCAGGGTGTTTTAGAGATGGTTAAGCTAGTTTGATCTTAGGGAAAGTAGGGTCTGTTCGATTGTGAGAATTAGAGTTGATTATCAGAAATTTGATTAAGGTTTTTATTGAGTTTTGATTGTCGTGACATAGGACCGGAATTGCTTAGCTTGTTTTCCACTCAAGTCGGCCCGTACTCTTGATTTCTGAACCAAGGTAAGAAAAGTGGTAAGCACCGTATGTGGTTAAAGATTAATGGTTGAATGGAAGTGGCCTTGATTATTATCAAGACTTTGATTAAATATTTAGTAAGCCTAGGTTATGACCTAGGGTTGGAAAGCAGTTAATTACCGTTACGAGTAATTACTCTTGAAACCGCGGTTAGGTTTCTTACTTATCGTCAGCTTTATCGGGCAACGATAGTGACATATTCAGCTCGTGGTTAACGAGTGGTAAAAGGGGTACTTTATAAAGTACCAAGATTGTGTAATGTGAATGTGTAATGTGTAAAGGAATACTTTATGATATTGTATAATGAGTAAACATATTGATATGAGATTAAATTGATAATCATTTTCAGTTAACGTTTTGGTTACTTTTCTTGTTGAGTCTCTGTGACTCACGGGTGCTTTATGGTGCAGGTAAAGGAAAGGCAAAAGTTGAGCAACCATGAGTTTGTGGTCGCAGCAGCAATGTACATACCGGCGCGAGTGACACGGCCCGGTAAACGGATGCTCTATTTTGATTGTATTTTGGAAGTATAAAGTTTATGTTGTAAAATACTTTGAAACCGGTTTGTGAATATTTTGAAAACGGGGAACCCCGTAGTCCATATTACTTATCTTTTGTTAAACGGTTTAAAAGTTGAATTTTAATTATCAAAATTTAATTACCCACACTTTTAGTATAATTACATATTATATAAATATCGGTATTTTATTAAATTGCACACACGTGGCGTCCCCGTTTGGACGGGGCGTTACATGGTATCGCAGCGCCAAGGTTTTTAGATCCTGAAGACTAGTTTGATATGTACATTGGCTGCAAGGACCTGATCGACTCATGGTTTAGTAAGCTTTAAGTTAAAAGATAGTTTGTTAATTTTCTGATTACCTGATTATTTGAATTATGTTGATATCGTAATGGTGTGGGTAGAATTATAATATATGGAAATACTTATCAGTATTGCTATTACATGGAATGTGATCGCAGTGTATAGTTATGCACCCGAGGCGGACGTGGTAGGGGTACCCGCGAGCTAGGCTGGCTCGGGGCTTGCAGGTGAGAACCCTTTACCACCACCTAACCGGGAAGAGTTATATGCCGCAATGCAAGAAACTATTCGCAACGGGGTGAGCAAATTAGAGAATTAAGAGAGCGCGAGCTCGGCCTCTAAACCTTAATCACGATCCTCCAAGCACCTACGGTAGTGCCATTAGATGCGGGGAATCGTTTGGAACCATTATATGAGCGGTTCGGAAGCAAGAACCCGCCAAGGTGTCGAGGGTGGTGCTGATCCACTCAAGGCGGAGCAATGGATGAGTATGATAACATTCATTTTTGATTTTATGCGAGTTGAAGATAATGACCGGGTCAGGTGTGCTACTTATATGCTACGAGATGATGCCCGTATTTGGTGGGAGATTGTATCTCAGGGCCATGATCTGAATAACATGCCTGGGAAGCCTTCCGGGCCTTATTTTATGAGAAGTATTATAATGAGTCTATTCGGGCAAAGAAGGCGAGTTTATACGGTTAACTCGGGGTAGTATGACCGTGACGGAGTATGCCACTAAGTTTGATCGGCGCGGCAAAGTTTGCCTCGGATGAGGTGGCTACGGAAGGCTGTAGGAAAGTAAAGTTCATTCGAGGGCTGGATGAACACATCGCCCGGGATGTGATTGTTGCTTCTAAACAACCGGGGTTGCCCGTACTTATGCTCAAATAGTTGAGTTGGCCTTAGTTTCTGAGGGTGCAGAAGCTCAGATACGAAAGAAAAATATTGCCAAAAGAGATTCATGGAAGCAAACAGCGAGTCTCTGGGCAGGGTGAGTGCGATCCGGAGACCGCAAGAAAAGACCTAGTGAATCATCGGCGGCAGGCCCAAACAAAGATTCCGGGGTAACCAAGGTTTCCGTCGTGGTGGAAACGAAAACTGCGGACTTTTCCCGAATGTTCGAGATGTAAAAGGCATCACTGGGCGAGTGTCGTGCCGGGGCTGTTTCCACTGTGGAATGGTGGGTCACATGAAGAGAAATTGTCCACAATTGCTACGACTAGAGCAAAAGAAGGATGATACACCCACTCCTGCCCGAGTGTTTGCCCTGACTCAAGCTGAGGCTGATGCTGGTCCTTCCACTGTGACAGTCGGCTTTCGTTCTTTGGTACTTTATTGACTGTTCTAATTGATTCTGGTGCGACTCATTCTTATATTTCAAGTAGAATAATTGAGAAGTTGAATAGACCTAGTGATGTGCTTTCTAGAGGTTTTGGAACCTTGTTGCCTACTGGGGAGTTGGTTATCTCCAGCAGGTGGGTTCGATCCCTTCCAGTATTGGTGGAAGGAAGAGAGTTATCAGTTGATCTGATAGAATTGAGTCTGGGGGATTTTGATGTTATTTTGGGGATGGATTGGCTTGCTAAATATAATGCCACCATTGATTGTAAAAGAAAGATGGTAACTTTTCAGCCTGAGGGCGAGGACCCCTTTGTATTTGTGGGTAAGATGCAGGGATCTCGGATTCCCTTAATTTCAGCCCTTAAGGCAAGAGATTTGTTGTGTGAGGGGTGCATTGGTTTCTTAGCAAGTGTTGTGGATATTACTAGGGAGCCACTAGCGGGACCGGAGCATGTCCCAGTGATTCGAGAATTTCTGGATGTTTTTCCAGAAGAGTTACCGGGGTTACCGCCAAAACGTGAAATTGATTTTGAGATTGATCTAATATGAGCCGAACTCGTATCGAAAGCTCCCTACAGGATGGCACCTGCGGAGCTGAAAGAGTTAAAAGTTCAATTACAGGGGATGATGGATTTAAAATTTACTAGACCTAGCACTTCACCTTGGGGTGCACCAGTTTTGTTCGTGAAAAAGAAAGATGGAACTTTACGAATGTGCATAGATTATCGGTAGTTAAACAAGTTGACAGTGAAGAATAAGTATCCTTTGCCAAGAATAGATGATTTATTTGATCAGCTGCAAGGAAAAACTGTCTTTTCCAAGATTGATCTTCGGTCTGGTTATCACCAACTGAGGATTCGGGAGGAGGATATTCCCAAGACAGCTTTCCGGACCCGGTATGGCCATTACGAATTCCTGGTAATGTCCTTCGGATTAACAAATGCCCCAGCAGCATTTATGGACCTGATGAACCGAGTGTTCAAAGACTTTCTGGATGATTTTGTTATTGTCTTTATTGATGACATTCTAATTTATTCAGACTCAGAAGAGACTCACGAAAGACATCTTCGAATGGTATTACAACGTCTCAGGGAACATAAGTTGTATGCCAAGTTTAAGAAATGTGAATTTTGGTTACCTCAGGTGAGTTTCTTGGGCCATGTGGTGAGTAAAGATGGTATTTTAGTAGACCCAGTAAAGATCGAAGCGGTACGTGGGCCTCGACCTAAGTCGGCAGAAGTTAGAAGTTTCACGGGGTTAGCAGGGGTATTATCGAAGATTTGTTGAAGGCTTTCTGCAAAGATTTCTACGCCTTTAACCGAATTGACCCGAAAGAATTGTAAGTTTGTTTGGAATCGACAAGTGTGAAGGTAGTTTCCGAATTGAAGCAAAGGTTGATTACCGCTCTGTGTTAACTTTACCAAAGTGATGAAAAGTTTGTGATTTATTGTGATGCATCCAAACAAGGGTTAGGTCAGGTTTTATGCAGTCAGGGAAAGTGATTGCTTATGCATCCAGGCAATTGAAGGAGTATGAACAACGATATCCTACCCATGATATTGAATTGGCAGCAGTTGTCTTTGCACTAAAAGTTTGGCGTCACTATTTGTACGGTGAGAAGTGTGAAATTTATACAGACCACAAAAGCCTCAAGTACTTTTTCACTCAGAAGGATTTAAATATGAGGCAACGACGATGGTTAGAACTGGTCAAAGATTATGACTGCGAGATTCTCTACCACCCTGGTAAAGCAAATGTGGTAGCGGATGCTCTAAGTCGGAAAGGACTAGGGCAAGTTTGTGAACTAAAGGAAATCTCAGCAAAGTTGGCTGAGGATATGACGAGAGCGGGAATTGAATTTGTAATTGGAAAACTTGCTAATATCACCATACAGTCTGATCTATTGGAAAGAATTAGAGTAGCCCAACAAGGTGATCTTGAGCTACGGAGGACATAAGGAGAAGTTAGAGGCCGGATTGGCAAGAGATTTTTCGTGTTTATCGATGGGTTGTTGCGATACAAAAACGAGATACGTGTACCCGGTTGATAAAGAAATCAGACAGGAGATTCTTGATGAATCTCATACTACACCGTACTCCTTACACCCGGGAACAACCAAGATGTATCATGATGTGAAAGCTTTATACTAGTGGCCGGGTATGAAGAGGGATATTGTTGAATATGTGTCAAAATGCTTAACCTGTCAACAAGTTAAAGCAGAACACCAAAGGCCGGCAGGTTTGCTTCAACCTCTAAAGATTCCTGTATGGAAATGGGAAGACATCACCATGGATTTTGTGGTGGGATTGCCCAGAACAGTAGGGTATTATGATTCTATTTGGGTGATAGTGGATCGATATACGAAGTCCGCTCACTTTCTCCCGGTGAGGACAACGTATACAGTGGATCAATATGCTGATTTGTATATCAAGGAGATAGTTCGACTTCATGGTGCCCCAAAGTCGATAGTTTCGGATCGAGATCCAAAATTTACATCCAAATTTTGGGAAAGTTTACAGCAAGCAATGGGTACTAAGTTGAAATTCAGTACAGCTTTTCATCCTCAAACCGATGGTCAATCTGAAAGGACTATCCAGATACTTGAGGATATGTTGAGGGCATGTGTAATGGATTTTGAAGGTTCTTGGAACAAGTACCTACCTCTGATTGAGTTTTCTTATAACAATAGTTATCATAGTACCATTGGCATGGCTCCGTATGAGATGCTTTATGGAAGGAAATGTCAATCACCAATTCACTGGGATGAGGCTGGTGAACGTAGGTACCTTGGACCTGAAGCTGTCCAAAGAACGAGCGAGGCTATTGAAAAGATTCGAGCTCGTATGCTTGCTTCCCAGAGTAGACAAAAAAGCTACGCAGATCCAAAGCGTAGAGATGTTGAATTCCAAGTTGGGGATTTTGTTTTTCTTCGGGTATCCCCAATGAAAGGAATTCGAAGGTTCGGGAAGAAAGGAAAGTTGAGTCCCGCATTTATTGGTCCATTTGAGATTCTTGAGAAAGTAGGTCGGAGTGGCTTATCGGTTTGGCTCTACCTCCGCTTTATGCAGGGTTCATAACGTGTTTCATGTCCCGATGCTTCGGAAATATGTATCTGATACAACTCATATCTTAAGTTATGAAGACATTGAGCTTCAAACCGACCTGTCATATGAAGAACAACCAGTACAGATCTTAGATAGGAAAGAAAAGGTGTTGCGGAACAAGACTATTCCGCTAGTTAAAGTGCTGTGGCGGAACAACAAAGTTGAAGAAGCGACTTGGGAGTTAGAGTCGCAGATGCGGGAGTTGTATCCCGAGCTTTTCAGGTAAATTTCGAGGACGAAATTCCTTTAAGAAGGGATAGTTGTAATATCCTGGAAAATAAATAATATTTAAATAGGCATATTTTATTAAATATGTAATTATGTTGGTAATGAAGTAAGATTATGATCTTACTTAGGGTAACTATTGAGAATTTACTCAATGAAATAAAAAGCGTAATTTATTAATTACGGAGATTATTTTGGGATATGTGAGTACCGAGGATATCAATTTCGAAATAAAACATTTTTTATTGGGCCCGACAATTTTGGTTAGAAATGTCACGACATTTATGGAAGAATTATTTTGAGAATATTCTGGACTAGGTTAGAAATTTTAGAATGTCGGTTTACGAGAATTAGAAAAATTACAAAAATGTCCTAGGTTATTTTAAAGTTTATATTTTTTTTTCATTAGGGGTAAATTAGTCTTTTGCCTTTTTACTTTTAGGGCTGCCTATTATTATAAAAAAAGAAAGAAAAACCCTATTTTAAGGAATTAACTTCCAAGACAAGAAACCAACCCTTTTCTTCTTCTCTCTCTCGTGCAACCTAGAAGCTAGCTAAACCAAGGGAGTTCTTCCTCAAATTCTTTTTGTTTCTAGCAGAATTTACTCCCAAGCTCAACTTAGAAGCCTTGAGGTAAGTCTTTGTTGCATGTTTTCCCTAAATTCTTTTGGTTTTAAGTTAGTTTTGGTTGGGGTTTTGGTTTTTCAAGGGGGCTGCAAGTTGTTTGGTGATAGAATATGATTCTAGGATAGTTTTTGAGGGTGTTTGAAACTTGTTTAAGTTTAATTTGATTGGAGTTAGGGGCTGGTTGAATTAATTAAGCTACATAGGGATAGAATTGTGTTTTTCTTCACTTTGAAGTGTGATTTTGAGCAAATTGATATATTGCATTGAAATGGTTGTTTGGTTATGTTATAATTGCCGTAATATACTGTTTTGGAAAGTTTGGTTAGGTTTGGTGGAGGTTTGATTGGTTTTTGGGGTGAAAAACCAGAAATCACCATGGCTGCCAGGAAAAAAAGGCAGGCCTTTTTCTCGGGTGTCCGAAAAACTACGACCGTTTTTCCCAGGAATGGGAGATTTTGGGTTTTTCTCCTCAAGTCCGATCTCGATTCGGGGTGTCTTTCGAGTGGAATTCGGGGTGTTTTAGAGATGGTTAAGCTAGTTTGATGCAGGGGAAAGTAGGGTATCTCGTTCGATTGTGAGAATTAGAGTTGATTATCAGAAATTTGATTAAGGTTTTTATTGAGTTTTGATTGTCGTGACATAGGACCGGAATTGCTTAGCTTGTTTTCCACTCAAGTCGGCCCGTACTCTTGATTTCTGAACCAAGGTAAGAAAAGTGGTAAGCACCGTATGTGGTTAAAGATTAATGGTTGAATGGAAGTGGCCTTGATTATTATCAAGACTTTGATTAAATATTTAGTAAGCCTAGGTTATGACCTAGGGTTGGAAACGGTTATTACCGTTACGAGTAATTACTCTTGAAACCGCGGTTAGGTTTCTTACTTATCGTCTGCTTTATCGGGCAACGATAGTGACATATTCAGCTCGTGGTTAACGAGTGGTAAAAGGGGTACTTTATAAAGTACCAAGATTGTGTAATGTGAATGTGTAATGTGTAAAGGAATACTTTATGATATTGTATAATGAGTAAACATATTGATATGAGATTAAATTGATAATCATTTTCAGTTAACGTTTTGGTTACTTTTCTTGCTGAGTCTCGCCGGACTCACGGGTGCTTTATGGTGCGGGTAAAGGAAAGGCAAAAGTTGAGCAACCATGAGTTTGTGGTCGCAAAGAAGAATGTACATACCAGCGGTGACACGGCCCAGTAAACAGGATGCTCTATTTTGATTGTATTTTGGAAGTATAAAGTTTATGTTGTAAAATACTTTGAAACCAGTTTGTGAATATTTTGAAAACAGGGGAACCCCGTAGTCCATATTACTTATCTTTTGTTAAATAGTTTACAAGTTGAATTTTAATTATCAAAATTTAATTACCCACACTTTTAGTATAATTACATATTATATAAATATCAGTATTTTATTAAATTGCACACACGTGGCGTCCCTGTTGGACAGGGCGTTACAGTATGTAAAGGAGATAGTTCCTCTCCATGGAGCTCCTAAATCCATTGTTTCAGATAGGGATCCATGTTGGAATATGTTTTACCAGGATCTAGATTTACAACCATGTATGTTATTTAACATCCTAAATATGAATTTCTAAAACAATGTAAATTAAACACATATAAAGTTTGAGAAACCTTACAGTGGTTGCAAAGGAATTAAATGACTCCTTCCGCTCAGATGTCTAACCCTTGTATCCTTTCTGTAGCAGAGTATCACCAAGATTTGAGCTTGAAACTCCTTCCTTGTGTTTGGATTCTTCACAGTCTTACACACTATGATTGAGGACCAACTTGTTATGTGTGGGCATGTACTCAATCACTAATGGCCGAATTTTGGTTTGTGAAGAAGAGGCTATGGTGTTTCGAATTGAAGAAGAAGAAGAAGAATAAGGAAGAGGTCTCATCAAACCTAGAGAGAAAACTAGGTTTTTAGCTTTGGAGGCATTAGTTGGATAATGAGACCATAGCCTTCCTTTTATACTATCTTCAATAGGATTAGGGATGAAATATTAGGAATAAAAAATGTATAAAATAGAGTAAAATTGACCCCTAATGGTCGGCCACATAGTCAGCCTTACATTAGTTTGGGCTTTGTTATTTTTCTCAACTATTTTATCTATTTTTCACAAATACAATTTTTTTGCACTTTCAACCCTATAAATGCCAAAAGTATTTATTTAATAATAAAAATAATTATCAAATAAAATTTTCATTTATAATATTTATTAATTAGACTCCATAAAGTCTCTTAGTTGACAAATAAACCCTAAAACACTATTTCTTCACAATCAAGCCATATCTTAGTGACAAATTCTTAAACTAGACATAGTCTAATTTTAGAATTATAATTGATTAATTAAAATCAATTAACTGAGTCTTACAAGCAGATTGTCTAAACTAGTATGGGGACCATGGGCCTATATAACCAAGCTTCCAATAAGTAGATCTAGAATTTACCAAGTAAATCTACTAACTTATTAATTCCTCATTGCATCCACCATAGAGCTTGGAATTACACTCTCAGTTACATAGAACGCTTTATATGTTCCACAATATAGATACGCTATTAATTATCCATTGTTATAATCCCAATAATCAATGATCCTCTGTAGATGATCTACATTGCATAGGGATAAAATTACCATTACACTCTTTCAATGTATTTTATCCTTAAAACACTTGGCCACCTATAAATGATATTTTAGTGAACTAATATAATCACTAAAATGAGAGCTCTATCATTTATCTCTATTTAGCCTAGCTCGAAAGAAATCATCGTTTCACTTCTATGTCTAAATAGAAGCTATAGATTCCATATCTATGATTAGCGCTCCCACTCAATTGTATTACCATGTTCCCAAAATATACGTTTCTTATCATTTCTTAGCCATTAAGAATCCTCTACTTTTAAGGTATTGGCAAATTTTGAGTATCCTAAAATACTCCAAGATTTCTAAAATCAACTTATTTCAATAATCTCATCAAGATTTCTAACTAAATTCGTTGTGATATTTTTGAACTCCAATCGGATCTCCAGAATCGCTGAACCTGAAAATATTTTTATTTCACAAATAACTCATATTATATCCATGTATTTCAAATAAATCTCCATAATTAACAAATTATGCTTATTTATCCACTTATCGAGTCTTCAAGGTTGCTGAACCTGAAAAAATATTTTTATTCCACATATAGCTCATATTACATTCACACATGCTATATAAATCTCTACAGTTTATAAATTACGCTTATTTACTCACTTATAGCAAAATTTAAATTTTATGCTGAAATAGATAAGTAGCATCATCATCCAACTTATTACCTGATTAACTCACAATATAAATATAAACCATAATTATTTACCATTAGGCTTATCGAGATATTACAGTCAGTGTGATGTTCGTTGTAAAGACAAAACTTGTTCCATTACAAAAATGGATACAACACATGGAAGAAAATGAAAAGAAAGAAAAAGATTGAAATGCTTACCCAGAGTGGAAATAAAGAGATAGGGGGTCAGAACCCCCTTCATGGTTGTGAAGAACCAATTGTCCCAGAAGTCTGGGACATATTTGTTGAAGCTGGTGGGGCAAGTCAACTTGTGGGAGTGCTTCTCCAACTTATAAAATCTTTTGACCTCGCTTTTAGCCAACGACAATGAGTCTAATTTGCAAGCGACAAGTAGTTTAATACGAGTGTAATATAACAAAACAAATAAAGACACAAGAATTTTATAGAGGTTCAGCCCCGAACAGTTCGGTAATAGCCTAATCCTCGTAGGTTGTATTGACTTAAGAATGAGGAAAATGATTCCTTTTCTTAGAGCTCTTACAATAGTATCTATGAATATAAACTCTTAGATAGATTTTTTGACCCTTTGCCCAGTGAATATGAATCACTATTTATAGGGCTATAAGCTTGGGAGGGAAGTATTTTCCTTCTGGTTACAATTGATATAAGTAGAAACATTGCATAGTAAATACAGAATACACTAATCGTGGGATTCGGACAGCTTGCCATATCTCTGTGATCTAATCCCAAAGTTAAAGGGATTTCTTCGGTGACTCATGATCCGAAAGTTGAATTTGTTAAGTGTTAGCATACTATGCGGATTTCTCACTGCCCAGCTAAGAGGACTTCGTCTGAGCGAATGTATGTGGCGTCCTATTCGGCATATTTCTTGTGAGCAGATACATAGAGTTGATTCCATGTGTCACCATCGTGTGATGCCACGTTAGAGTGCAAAAATTGGGATAACATTTGCCCCCAAGTCTTTACGGGACTTCTGAAGTTGCGTGTAGACTTCATCCGAGTTGTCTTTGCATTTGGATGGGTAACACGTGTCAGGTGCGTCTGTTTGCGATTCGATGTGAGAGTGACCAAGTGTCTCTTCATTTTTTGGCTAATAAATGCTCTGACGCAATTAATGCTTCAAACCTGGTTTTCTCTTACCACATTTGACGGATATCCTTGATTATCTTTGATTTCCAATATTTGCTTTAGGGGGGAACCGAGGCGTCTAAGGCTTTTGAAATGATTACCCTTTTTCATTTTTCTGCCTATAAATATGACTAAGCATTGTTCACAAATTCATTTTTACCAACTTCTCCATTAAGCAAGCTCAGAGCAAAAACAGAAGTTTTTGCCTCAAGTTTGCCATGAAATTTTCACAAGAACTATCCAAGCAGCTTCGCTTAGACTGAATCCAGACGTCGATCAGTGAGTAAGTTCTCGATTTCTTCTCCTTTTACTTTGCACATTTATTTTCTACATGCGTTCTTAACCTTGTTGTAAAAGATAGGTAGAAAACCCTAGGTTTAGAAACTTTACGATTTTTCTTTACAATGATCTGTACAACTTCACGATTCATGACACTTGCCTTTTGGTTACAGAATGTCTGTCTTTCACCTTGCTTATTCAAAGCTTTGTTAAATTTTTGCCCTAAACCCAAAAAATTTCAAACTTTTGGGCTTTGACTTATCGTCGAATATTTCCATTCTTTAATCTATTGAGTATTCCTGGTTGGCATATTTTCCTGTTTATTGTTCGATATCCCGACCAAACATTCATCTCGTGTGTTGTCTTTTGTAGATGAACCCTGGTGAGTTTTTGGGAAGCAAACACCGAATTGACCATGATTTGCTTCAACTCCTGTACAAGGATTACCCTCGTCTTTGTTCCAGTCCGCCCTCTTCAAGCAACGGACGTTTCAACTCAATCTTCCCGTCCAGCCACAGATGATGGCTCGAACAAAACAAACAATGCGTAAGGTTAACATGTTCGACCCTCACGTGGCCCAACACGCTACATTACCCTGTGCTAAACAGGATCTGCCCATCCAGGAGGAAGGTGATCATGAAGGGGACACTGAAGTCCAAGAGATAAAGGAACAGAGCGATCTTCGTCCTGGCAGTCCTCCCGAGGCGGAGGAAGAGGAGGAGGCTGCACCTCCAAATTTTGGGGGATACAATGAGACTGGGGAGCCAGTGGATGCAGATGTTGATGTCCTGGTTGAAGGGGTGGACTACATCACTGAGGAGCTTACTGCTACAGTTCCTCACAGGAGGCAAGGTGCCTTGGGTGCCAGGTGGGTGAGCCCTCCGTCCAAGGTCACTGAGGCACGACTAAGGGATCTGGACCAGTTCCGCCATCTGGGTGACCTAAAATCTGGGTTTTCTGGGTTTTTAAACCCAGTGGTCGCGACCACGGTCGCAACCATGATAATGGCAGATTGTTATTTTTTTTAAGTTTTTGTTTTTGGCATAACTTTTGACTCGGGACTCCGTTTAGGATGTTCTTTATACCGTTGGAAAGCTCTTTCCGAGCTCTATGTGATTATATGTGTTTTTAATGCCAATTTTATATTTTCTTGGAAGTGGATTTAGAGATTAACCCTATTTGTGTAAATCCTAGTATTGTGACTAGGATTACTGGCACCTGGTCAGGAGCACCCGGGGATTTGGAATCTCTACTATTGCGGGACATCAGGTAAGACAGTAGTTAGCACGTAGAGTTATGCGCGGTGGCGCTTATATTGGAAATGGGATATGTGAGTAATTAATAACCAAGATTAGGGTTATTACCCTAATGTGAGCGATTTGATAGCCTAGGGTTATTACCTTAGTGATATATGCTGTGTAAATGCTATGCGATATTATATATATATGAATATGTTGAGATTTAGGGTTATGTGTTCAAGGCATAACCAGGTTGGACTCGGTAACTAGAATCGAAAGGAACCATTCTAAGGCCTTATTGTAATTAGACGTGTGAACGCAACACGTAGGTCTACGCTACGTAGACATAAATAGGCATGTGAGCGTAACATGCGGGTCTGTGTCATACAGGCATATGTGAATGGCATTACTGATTATATAGTGTGATAAATACGTTTATCATTATTTTATACTGTCTTGCTGGGCTTGGCTCACAGGTGCTCTACTGTGCAGGAGAGGGTAAGGCATTAGCTGATCAGCCATGAGTTTCAGGAGCTGGGTGAAGAATGTGCATGTTCATGCCATATTAGACCAAGCGGGTTAAGGGTCTACCAGTGATGAACTTTTGAAATTCCATTTTACCGCTTAGGTCGGCTAGAAAAGAAAAGACTTGTAATAAAGTTTGTACATATTTTTGGGATCCCAAATGTTTAAAAGTTTAAATTTATTGCAAGTTTTATTTTAATTCTGTTTAATATAAAAGTTTAAACTCTGCGCTATTTTGATTGGTAATCCCGATTGGTAGCGTGCCTATTTGTTTAGGGCATTACAATTTGGTATCAGAGCACCAATGTTTTTAAACTTCCTGTAGACCGACTGAACATGTACATTCGTCGTCAGAGATAGGCTTAACTCATGGTGCAGTAAGTATTGAGAGTAAATACTTTACTGTTTGTGTGATCATCTATTACCGCTTTCCATTTTAGGCAATATGCAAGCATCTAGAGTATGTATGTGTTTGTTGGGTTTTATGCCCTAAATAAAACTCTTTACAATCTGATTAGTTATCAATTAAGAAATTTGAAGTGATTAATGTTTGCATGAATTTTACATGCTAATGGTTTAATATTTTATTACTTTTATACATAAAATCTAGTTAAATCCAGATCATAAGTTTATTCACAATTACAGTATTGTCAACACAGTGGAATGCAATTGTGATCATATGAATCAAAAGACTAAGTCCCTGTTTCATCAGTGTTTTGGATTTACACTAATGTGATAATCAGCGATGATGTGTACTTACACTTGGAGTAAGTGTTATGTTCTTTCCAGGACATTAGTAAAGTATACAAGTTTCGAATGTATGGAGTATACATTGGACTGGACCGATATTGCAACTAAGTTAAGATATTACAAACTTACCGTTATATATCTTTCCAAGTCAGTATCAGTAGTTGATCTTAAGATTAAACGAATCTAAATCCTGAGATGCTTAGGCTCAACTCAGGAGTGCTATTCATGTTCTTTGATTTATTAGTTAAGCCTACTTTTGGGTCAGGGTGATACGTATATTTTGGGAACATGATAGTATGATTGAGTGGGAGTGCTGAACATAAATATGGAATCTATAGCTTCTACTGGTGTATAGAAGTCAAGTGATGATTCCCTTCGAGCTTAGCAAATAGAAGTAAATGGATGAGCTCTTGTTTAACTGACTAATTATTAGATCACTAAACACCATTTACAGGTAGCTAAGTGTTTTAAGGGGCAAAATACATTGAGGGGTGAGAACGGTAAAATTATCCCATCTCGATGTAAATCATCTATATAGAGGATCTTTAAATCACAATAAGATTATAACAATGGTTAAATGAGATAGCATATTGATATCGTGAAACATATAATATGCTCTATATAAGTCTGAGAGTGTAATTCTAAGTTCTAATAGTGGATTCAACGAAGAATTAATAAGTAGGAATTTACTTGGTAAATTTGGTTCACTTATTGGAAGCTCAGCATATAGATCCATGGTCCCCATTCTAGTTGAGAACATTCTGCTTGTAAGACTCATTAATTGATTCGTGATTGGTCAATTATAATTCTAAAGTTAGACTATGTCTAATTTGTGAATTTTCACTAAGCAGGGGTGAAATTGTAAAGAAAAGAGATTCTAGGTTTATTTATTATTAATGGACTTTATATGTCTAGTTAATAATTAAATTAAATGACAATATTATTTAATAATCTATTTTAGTTATTAAATAATTAGTTTTGGCATTTAAATGGTTAGAATTGGAAAATTGGCGTTTTTGAGAAAATAGAAATTAAATTTGTTAAAATTACAAAATCAAGTGGGCCCATTATCTACACCTTGGCCGGCCACGTGTTTGACTTTTTTAAATTGATATTTTCATTATTTTAAATGCCAAATAATTCCTAACCTAAACCTAGTAGTTGCCTATAAATAGAAAGTGATGGCTCAGTCAAAATCACATACTTTTATTAGTTATCTGACAGAAATTTCTCTCTTCAGAAAAACTGAGCCTTCCCTATTTTCTTCTATTGGCCGAAACCCCTCTTCTCTTTTCTCTTCCTAAATTTCGACCCTAGTGAAAGAGTGAGTGCCCACACATAACAAGCAGTAACTCAATCATAGATTGGAAGATTGTGAAGGATCAAACTCAAAGAGAAGGACATTCGGGCTCAGATCTTGATAATACTTTGCGACAGAAAGGATACAAGGGTTAGAGATCTGAGTGGAAGGAGACATTAATTCCACTGCATCAATGTAAGGTTTTCTTAACTTTATATGTGTTTATTTTATCGTTTTAGAAAGTTCATATTTAGGGTGTTAAACAACATACTTGTGAGTAGATCTAAGATCCTGGTAAAATAATATCCAATAGTGTTATGTGATGCCATGCTTTAAATGCTATTTGTTTATGTGTATATTTTATGAGGTAAATAGATGAGTTAGGGCTTAAGCCAATAAGTGCGTAAGTGTGGTATTGGTGCTTAACTCGCTGGGGTTGTTGATTACAGGGGTACTAGTAATGGACCCTCCGCAATCATCTAGACCACAGGGCGAGCAAGTAGAGCCCGGGGCTACTCGAACCGATCCACTGGCACCGCCTCCACCTCCGCAGAATTTGGGGGATAATGCGGGGGCTGGTAATGCTAATCCTCCTGCTGACTGGCAGCAGATGTTTCAAGAAATGCGGAGTGTTATACTTCGTCAAGAAGAAGAGTTGCAACGTTTAAGGCAACATGTTACCCCAGTTGATCAAGGGTTACCACCAAAAACTGTGCTTGTGGTGGGTAACCAAGGGTATGTTATGCCGCACCGGGACTCTTTGTTTGAGCGATTTGTGAAGCTGCAACCTCTGACTTTTCTGGGAGGTAGGATATTATTAAGGCCGACCAGTGGATGAGTACTATTACCTGTATCCTCGATAATATGGGGGTGACGGGAACTAAAAAGGTGAATTGTGCGGCCTTCATGTTTCATGACCATGCCCGTGTCTGGTGGGACATAGTGGGTCAGACCCGAGATGTCAGTGTGATGACATGGGAAGAATTCAAGAAACTTTTTGAGGAAAAGTTTTATAATGTTATTGTGAGGACTTCACATCAAGAAGATTTTGTGAAGTTGACTCAGGGAAAGATGTCGGTGGCCGAGTATACTTTGGAGTTTGATCGGTTGTCAAAATTTGCTGGTGATCTGGTGCCTACAGATTTCACCAAAAAATAGAAGTATGTTCGAGGACTGAATGCTACAATCAGTCGAGACTTGAAAATTACCACATCACATGACACTTTGTATAAGAGAGTGGTAGACTTGGCCTTAATTGTTGAGGAGTCCAAGCAGCAAGTAATGAAAGAGCAGGCTGCAAAGGATGCCGTCACGACATCAAATCTTCCTGCCAGTGGTAATATTAGAAAGGGGACCGACAGTGGCAACCCTGAGCACAAACGAAAGGCTGAGGCTTCAGGAGTATCAGGGGGAAATAGAAAGTTTCGGGGAAACAGAGGTGGCCGTCAGGGTCGCGGGTCCTCATTCCGATCACATCCCGAATGTCCTAAATGCAAGAAACACAATCTTGGTGAATGTCGAGCCAAGGCATGTTTCCAGTGTGGCATGGTGGGCCACTTTATCAGAGATTGTCCCAAGCCAAGAAAGAAGAGCCTAAGAAGAATACTACTCAGAACCCGGGGCGACTTTTCACTATAACTCAGGCTGACGCTGATGCTAGTCCGTCAGTTGTGACTGGTCAGTTTTCTCTTAATGGTTGTTCATATGCTGTGTTATTTGATTCGGGAGCTACTCATTCTTATGTATCGAGTAGAGTGATAAAAAGTTTTCATAAGCCATGTGATGATTATGCTTCAGGGTTTGGAACCCTGTTACCTTCGGGAGACCTGATAGTATCCACTAGGTGGATTCGGTCCTTGTCTTTTTGGATTGACGGTTGTGAGTTGACCGCCAATTTAATTGAGTTACAAGTATCTAATTTTGACATAATCCTGGGAATGGATTTTCTGTCCAACTATGGAGCGATGATTGACTGCAAGTAGAAGATGGTAGTGTTTGAGCCCGATAGTGCTAACCCAGCGGTGTTCGTGGGTAAGATTCAGGGGCACGCATACTAAGAATAACACTGTTGAAAGCTAAGGATCTGATGAGCTAAGGTTGTCTGGGCTTCATAGTCACTGCATTCGATACCAGCCAACCTGTGACATCAGGGCCTGAGAATACGAGATTGGTATGCGAGTTCCTTAATGTCTTTCCAGAATATTTGCCGGGATTGCCACCTACCTGGGAAATTGAATTTGTTATTGAATTGGTTCCGGGAGTGGGTCCAGTATCTAAGGCACCGTACCGAATGGCTCCAGCTGAGTTGAAGGAATTGAAGATACAATTGCACGAGTTGCTGAATTTAGGATTCATCAGACCGAGCTACTCACCTTGGGGTGCTCCGGTTTTGTTTGTGAAGAAGAAAGATGGAACCCTGCGAATGTGTATTGACTACCGGGAGTTGAACAAGCTCACCATCAAGAACAAGTATCCTTTACCTCGAATAGATGATCTGTTTGATCAACTGAAGGGGAAGACAATCTTTTCCAAGATCGATCTTCGCTCAGGCTATCATCAGCTGAGAATTGAAGAGGAAGATGTCCTGAAATCTGCGTTCCGTACTCGGTATGGACACTGTGAATTTCTTGTGATGTCATTTGGACTCACTAATGCCCCGGTGGCATTCATGGATTTGATGAATCGGGTGTTTAAAGACTACCTGGATAGGTGTGTGATTGTATTTATTGACGACATTTTGGTGTACTCTGAGTTAGAAGAAGAGCATGAGTTGCATCTCAGAGCGGTTTTGCAAAGGTTACGGGATCACAAGCTCTATGCTAAATTCAAAAAGTGTGAATTCTGGTTATCTCGTGTCTCATTTTTGGGGCACATAGTGGATAAAGATGGGATTATGGTGGATCCGGCCAAAATTGAAGCTGTTCGGGATTGGCCAGCACCGAAATCAGCTACTGAGGTCAGAAGTTTTTTGGGTTTAGCTGGATATTATCGTCGGTTCGTTGAGGGTTTTTCAAAGATTGTTCTACCCTTAACGGAGCTGACTCGAAAGAATCAGAAGTTTGTTTGGACTAATCGGTGTGACAAAAGTTTCCTGGAGTTAAAGCAACGCTTGATTACCGCTCCAGTGCTAACTCTTCCTTCTGATAAGGAAAAGTTTGTGGTTTATTGTGATGCCTCGAGACAGGGTCTCGGCTGTGTGCTTATGCAGGCTGGAAAAGTAATAGCTTATGCTTCTCGGAAGTTAAAGGAGTACGAGCAGAGGTACCCTACTCACGATCTAGATTTTGCAGCAGTGGTATTTGCGCTAAAGATTTGGCGGCATTACCTTTATGGCGAGAAATGTGAGATATACATTGATCATAAGAGTCTTAAATACTTCTTTACCCAGAAGGACTTGAATATGAGGCAGAGGCGTTGGCTAGAGTTGGTAAAGGATTATGACTGTGAGATCCTTTATCACCCTGGTAAGGCCAACGTGGTTGCTGACGCCTTGAGTAGGAAAGGTCAGAGTCAGTTGAGTACTATAAAGCAAATCTCCCAACAACTAGCTAGTGAAATGACTCGAGCTAAGATTGAGTTGGTTGTGGGGCAATTGGCTAATATTACTCTGCAATCCACTCTTTTAGAGAGAATAAAAGAAGCACAAAAGCAAGATTCAGAATTGACAAAAACCCGAGCTAGGGTTTCGGCTTGGAAGGCTAGTGATTTCTCAGTGGATGAAACGGGAATGTTAAGATTCGGGAATCGAGTTTGTGTGCCCATGGATGAGCACATCAAGAAAGAGATCATGGATGAGTCTCATACGACTCCTTATTCAGTTCATCCAGGGTCAACGAAGATGTATCAAGACTTGAAAGCCATGTTCTGGTGGCCAGGCATGAATAATGACATTGCTGAATATGTTACAAAGTGCCTTACGTGTCAGCAAGTGAAGGCTGAACATCAGCGACCTGTAGGGTTGTTGCAACCACTGAATACACCAAAGTAGAGATGGGAAGATATAGCTATGGACTTCGTGGTAGGTATGCCTAGAACCACAGGACAATTTGACTCTGTATGGGTCATAGTGGACAGGTTCACAAAGTCTGCTCACTTTTTACCTGTTCGGACGAATTTCTCCATCGATCAGTATGCTGAGTTGTATGTTAGAGAAATTGTACGTCTTCATGGTGTCCCAAAGTCCATTGTGTCGGATAGAGATCCGAAGTTTACATTAAGATTCTGGGAGAGTCTACATCGAGCTATGGGTACTCAGTTAAAGTTCAGCACAGCTTTTCATCCTCAAACGGATGGGCAATCCGAGAGGACGATACAGATTCTAGAAGACATGCTACGGGCCTGTGTGCTTGACTTTGAAGGATCATGGGTAAAGTACCTTCCCTTGATTGAGTTCTCTTATAACAACAACTATCAGGCAACAATCGGGATGGCCCCATATGAGCTTTTATATGGGAGAAAGTGTAGATCGCCATTCACTGGGATGAAGTGGGTGAAAGAAAGTTCTTGGGTCCCGAGGCTGTTCAAAGAACAAGTGCGGCAGTTAAGAAGATTAGAGCGCGAATGCTCGCAGCTCAGAGTAGACAGAAGAGTTATGCCGATCCAAAGCGTCGGGATATTAATTTCCAGGTCGGGGACATGGTATTTCTCTAAATATCTCTGATGAAAGGCATTAAACGCTTTGGGAAGAAAGGAAAAATTAGCCCGAGGTTCATTGGACCTTTTGAAATCCTTGAGAGGATAGGGCAAGTAGCGTACAGGTTGGCTATGCCCCCAGCGCTGGCAGCTGTACATGATGTGTTTCATGTTTCAATGCTTCAGAAATATGTCTCAGACTCGTCCCATGTTCTGAGTTATGAAGCATTGGAACTTCAGCTAGACTTGTCATACGTGGAACAACCTGTTGGGTTTTATGCCCTAAATAAAACTCCATTTCAATATAATCCATTTTATTCAACAAAAATAAAGAAACAGAAGTATTTTTCATTCATTTGTGTATGTTTTGGTTCATGTTATCAATTGCTTGTCTATTTGATTTATAAATTCATCTGAAACCCTTTTCACATACTTGATCCTGTTTATTGTGTTGTCAACACTTTGGAAAGTAAACATGACTATGTGAATAAAGTTTCCTAGATTTATCAGACACAGGGTTTTACTGATATGATAATCTACAACAGAGTTTACTTGCATTTGGAGAAATGCTATGTTCTTTCAAGAGCATTGGTTATAGTAAAGCTCAGGTTGGGTGCATGGAGTATGCATCCGGAAGGGACCGATATTGAACTTTGACTTAGATTTATTAAACTTACCGTAATATCTATTTAAGTCATAGAACTTTGATTAGGCTCAATCTCAAAAGGTTATTCATGTTCTTTGATTTGTTAGTTAAACCTACTTTTGGGTCAGGGTGATACGTACATTTTGGGAACACGGTCGTGCAATTGAGTGGGAGCGCTAACATAAACATGGAATCTGTAGCTTCTATCTGGCGAATAGTAAGTAAAGGATTATCTCCTTCAAGCTTGACCAAACGAAAATAAATGGTGGAGTACTCATTTCACATAAGCTGAAATATCATTTATACGAGGTTAAGTGTTTTAAGAATAAAATACATTGTAGGGTGTAACGGTAATCTAATCCCTTTACAGTGTAGATCATTCATATAGAGGATCATTGATCAAATTAGGATTATAACAATGGATAACTAATGATGTGTCTATATGGTAAAACATATAGAGCATTCTATATACTGAGAGTGCAATTCTAAGTTCTATGCGTGGATTCAACGAAGAATTAATAAGTCAGTGAATTTAGTTTATGAATTCTTGATCTTCTTATTGGAAGCTCGGTTATATAGACCCATGGTCCCCCCACTAGTTGAGATAATATTGCTTGTAAGACTCATATAATTGGTTTTGATTAATCAATTATAATTCTCAATTTAGACTATGTCTATTTGTGAATTTTTCACTAAGGGCGAAATTGTAAAGAAAGAGTTTTATGGGCATATTTGTTAATTATGATACTTTGTATAGTTCAATTAATAAATATGATAAATGACAATATTATTTAATAATTATTTATAGTTATTAAATAGTTAGAGTTGGCATTTAAATGGTTGAATTAGAAAATTGGCGTTTTTGAGAAAATGAGATGCAGAAATGATAAAACTGCAAAATTGCAAAAAGTGAGGCCCAAATCCATATTGCCTAGGCCGGCCACTTTTATAGGCTTTATCATCTGATATTTTCATTATTTTAATGCCAAATAATTCAAACCTAACCCTAGTGGAATGCTATAAATAGATAGTGAAGGCATCAGGAAAATTACACTTTCATTTAGAGAAAAACCTGAGCCTTCTCTTTCTTAAACCCTAGCCGCCACTTTAAACTCTCTTCTTCCCTCTTGAATTTTGAACCACTTAGTGATTAGAGTAGTGTTGGGTTTTATGCCCTAAATAAAACTCTTTACAATATGATTAGTTATCAATATAAGAAATTTGAAGTGATTGATGTTTGCATGAATTTTACATGCTAATGGTTTAATATGTTTATTACATTCATACACACAAAATCAGTTAAATCCAGATCATATGTTTATTCACAATTACAGTATCGTCAACACAGTGGAATGTGATTGTGATCATATGAATCAAAAGTTTTGGTCCTTGTTTCATCAGTGTTATTGGATTTACACTAATGTGATAATCAGCGATGATGTGTACTTACACTTAGAGTAAGTGTTATGTTCTTTCCAGGACATTAGTAAAGTATGCTAGTTTCGAATGTATGGAGTATACATTGGACTGGACCGATATTGCAACTAAGTTAAGATATTACAAACTTACCGTTATACATATCTTTCCAAGTCAATATCAGTAGTTGATCTTAAGATTAAAAGAATCTAAATCCTGATATGCTTGGGCTCAACTCAGGAGTGCTATTCATGTTCTTAGATTTATTAGTTAAGCCTACTTTCGGGTCAGGGTGATACGTATATTTTGGGAACATGATAGTATGATTGAGTGGGAGTGCTGAACATAAATATGGAATCTATAGCTTCTACTGGTGTATAGAAGTCAAGTGATGATTCCCTTCGAGCTTAGAAAATAGAAGTAAATGGATGAGCTCTTGTTTAACAGACTGATTATTAGATCACTAAACACCATTTACAGGTAGCTAAGTGTTTTAAGGGGCAAAATACATTGAGGGTTGAGAACGCTAAAATTATCCCATCTCGATGTAGATCATCTATATAGAGGATCTTTAAATCACAATAAGATTATAACAATGGTTAAATGAGATAGTGTATTGATATCATGAAACATACAATATGCTCTATATAAGTCTGAGAGTGCAATTCTAAGTTCTAAGAGTGGATTCAACGAAGAATTAATAAGTAGGAATTTACTTGGTAAATTTGGTTCACTTATTGGAAGCTCAGCATATAGATCCATGGTCCCCATTCTAGTTGAGAACATTCTGCTTGTAAGACTCATTAATTGATTCGTGATTGATCAATTATAATTCTAAAGTTAGACTATGTCTAATTTTATGAATTTTCACTAAGCAGGAGTGAAATTGTAAAGAAAAGAGTTTTCTAGGTTTATTTATTTATTAATGGACTTTATATGTCTAATTAATAATTAAATTAAATGACAATATTATTTAATAATCTATTTTAGTTATTAAATAATTAGCTTTGGCATTTAAAAGGTTAGAATTGGAAAATTTGCGTTTTTGAGAAAATAGAGATAAAATTTGATAAAACTGCAAAATCAAGTGAGGCCCATTCATACACCTTGGCCGGCCACTAGAAGGAGTTTTTCAAATTAATATTTTCATTATTTTAATGCCAAATAAATCCTAACCTAAACCTAGTAGTTGCCTATAAATAGAAAGTGATGGCTCAGTCTCATATAATGCTTTCATTAGTAATCTGACAGAAATTTCTCTCTTCAGAAAAACTGAGCCTTCCCCACATTCTACACCTTGGCCGAAACCCTCTCTCTTTTCTCCTTCATCTTTTTCGTGACCCTAGTGAAAGAGTAAGTGCCCACACACAGCAAGCAGTAGCTCAATCATAGATTGGAAGACTGTGAAGGATCAAACTTGAAGAAGAAGGACATTCGGGCTCAGATCTTGATTATACTCTGCTACAGAAAGGAATCAAGGGTTAGAGATCTGAGTGGAAGGAGACATTAATTCCGCTGCATCAATGTAAGGTTTTCTTAACTTTATATGTGTTTAATTTATCGTTTTAGAAAGTTCATATTTAGGGTGTTTAAACAACATACTTGTGAGTAGATCTAAGATCCTGGTAAAATAATTTCCAACAAGTAGTGCCCACACACAGCAAGTGATACCTCAATCATAGTGAGGAAGATCGTGAAGAAAGACATTCAACAAGAAGGAGTTTTAGCACTAAAGAAGGAGAAAAAGAGATCCAGGTACAGATCTTGATAATACTCTGCAACAGAAAGGATACAAGAGTTAGAGATCTGAACGGAAGGAGTCATAATATTCCGCTGCACTCAATGTAAGGTTTCTAATACTTTATATGTGTTTATTTCATAATCGTTTTAGAAGTTCATATTTAGGGTGTTAATCAACATACTTGTGAGTAGATCTAAGATCCTGGTAAAATAATTTCCAACACAACCAGTGCAAATACTCGATAGAAGAGAGAAAGTCTTGAGAAGCAAGACAGTGGCACTGGTAAAAGTACTGTGGAGAAACAGTAAAGTGGAAGAGGCAACTTGGGAACTCGAGACGGATATCCAACAGAAATATCCGGAGTTGTTCAGGTAAATTTCGGGACGAAATTTTATAAGGAGGGGGTAATTGTAATACTCTAGAATTAAGAAATGGATTAGCCAAACCCTAACTAGATAATTATTTATAATTGAGGAATTATATTATTATATAATTTAATATATGTGAATCAATATGAATTATGACATGTTAAGACCCCGTTAGTGAGCTAGGGGCATTTTAGTAATTGTGACCCAAGAAGGGTAAATTGATGAAATTAATTTAATTACGTGCTTAATGGAACTATATTATTATATAGTATACCTGTGTTGTCTTTTCAGGTGTGTTCTGACAGGTTGGCGCGGTATAGTCACAACCGGGCATTTCGGGCCGAATCGAGTTTGGGCCCGAAATGTAAATTGGATTGCGTTATTTGGCATTTTATTTGATAATATGGAATTTGAAATTTAACTGGAATTTATTTATGCATGAAATGACAATATTACCCTTGTGTCATGCTAATGTTTTATTTAAGCCTAGGGGCATTTTGGTCTTTTGACCATTTGATTAATTATCAACAAAAGGGAACTTTGAATTGAAGAAACGTGTTTGGCTTTGGCTTGTAATTTGCTTGTTTTGGAGCTTAAGACTTGGAGTTTGATTGTGCTTAGCCTTGCTAGTATTTGAGGTAGTTTCTAAAGCTTTAATTCTTGTTATTGTTGCTGATTTTTGTTGTTGGATGAGAATGGAAAAAGGTTGTGATGCTTGGATTGCATGTGTTTGAATTTTGAGTTGTTGTAAGTGAGTTTATGCATGATTTAGTTATGAGCTATGTTGTTGAGCTTTAGATGAAGTATTGAGAATGTTTTCTAGCTTTAACCATGTGTTTTCTATGGTATTTGCTGCTGGAAATGAATTGAGTAAATTGGGTATAAAGCTCAAGTTTTAGAACTTGACATGCTGTGGGTTGAAGCATGATGTTTATGGATTTGTAATATGAAATTATGAAGTTTATTGTTGGATTTGATGCATGAGATATGTGTTTTTGATCCTCTGATATATGCTAGCAGCTCTATTTCGTGATTTGGAGATATATGCATGTTTGGTTTCAATTGGGGGGTGAGTTTGGCATATTTTTGAAGCTGAAATCTGTGTTTTCTGGGTTTTTAAACCCAGTGGTCGCGACCACGGTCGCAACCATGATAATGGCAGATTGTTATTTTTTTTAAGTTTTTGTTTTTGCCATAACTTTTAACTCGGGACTCCGTTTGGGACGTCTTTATACCGTTGGAAAGCTCTTTGCGAGCTCTATGTGATTATATGTGTTTTTAATGCCAATTTTATATTTTCTTGGAAGTGGATTTAGAGATTAACCCTATTTGTGTAAATCCTGGTATTGTGACTAGGATTACTGGCACCTGGTCAGGAGCACCCGGGGATTTGGAATCTCTACTATTGCGGGACATCAGGTAAGACAGTAGTTAGCACGTAGAGTTATGCGCGGTGGCGCTTATATTGGAAATGGGATATGTGAGTAATTAATAACCAAGATTAGGGTTATTACCCTAATGTGAGCGATTTGATAGCCTAGGGTTATTACCCTAGTGATATATGCTGTGTAAATGCTATGCCATATTATATATATATATATGAATATGTTGAGATTTAGGGTTATGTGTTTAAGGCATAACCAGGTTGGACTCGGTAACTAGAACCGAAAGGAACCATTCTAAGGCCTTATTGTAATTAGACGTGTGAGCGCAACACGTAGGTTCACGCTACGTAGACATAAATAGGCATGTGAGCGTAACATGCGGGTCTGTGTCATACAGGCATATGTGAATGGCATTACTGATTATATAGTGTGATAAATACGTTTATCATTATTTTATACTGTCTTGCTGGGCTTGGGTCACAGGTGCTCTACTGTGGAGGAAAGGGTAAGGCATTAGCTGACAAGCCATGAGTTTCAAGAGCTGGGCGAAGAATGTACATGTTCATGCCATATCAGACCAAGCGGGTTAAGGATCTACTAGTGATGAACTTTTGAAATTCCATTTTGCCGCTTAGGTCGGCTAGAAAAGAAAAGACTTGTAATAAAGTTTGTCAATATTTTTGGGATCCCAACTGTTTAAAAGTTTAAATTTATTGCAAGTTTTATTTTCATTCTGTTTAATATAAAAGTTTAAATTCTGCGCTATTTTGATTAGTAATCCCGATTAGGGGATTAGGGTTTCATAAGCATTTAGGTTAGCGTGCCTATTTGTTTAGGGCATTACAGTGGCAAACTTCTTCCGTCTCTGTCCGACCAAGTTTACTCATAAGGGCATCAAGTATCTGTCTGCCCTGTTCATCCTCTACGCCACCCAGAAGTGGGGCATTCCCTCTCCGCATGCGATTTGCTGGTTTTTTAACTTGAAGTCTACTCCCAAGCAAGGCAGGTTGGGATACTTCTATTTTTCTCAGCCAGACTTCAAGTGGTTGACGGGCACCGCAGACAAAGCCGTGAGCGAAATTGGGAATTTTGTTGACGAGTATTACATGGTGGAAGGCATGGGCACCACCTATCCTCGGTTCCAGTAGATCCCTATAAATTACATCCACCTTTCATGCTAACTCTTAGGGATAGAGCTCAAAGGATCACTCAGCTGCCGGACGATGCCCGGAATATCACTTTGCTAACCTCAGAGGCCAACTTTGTGGAGTACGGGCTTTATCCAAAGGATTTCACTCCCCAGCCTATGAAGGAGATGAAGAGGAAATCTAGTGCTAGCCGGGCTGAGGGAGCTCATCAGGAGAATGAAGCCGCTCAACTAAAGCGTGAAGCTAAGTTGAAAGGAGGTGTCGGAGCCAAGCAGTATGCTCAGGAGCATTTTGAGCAGGAAGATGAGGTTGAGGAAGAGCAAGAGACTCCGCTCAAAACGAAGAAGAAACTTCTGGCCGAGCACAGGCCTATCAAACATACAATTCAGATCAGGGAGCCCAATCTACCTGCTCGGCCATCCACTCCTGTAGTAGGAAAAGAGAAAGTCCTCCTGGAGGAGCAAGGAGACTCGTCAGATGATGATGACTCATCAAGTCTTGCCCAGGCAGATGCTTCTGCCTATGTGCGATACTCCATCTTGCCTTTAACTTTCCTGATTATTATGCTTTCATATTTTTTATGCTTTTTCCTAACCATGTTGCTTTCATTAAGTAAATGCTCGAAGCATTGAAGAAGAGAGTGGGAGGAAGCTCGAGCTTATCTCCTCCGGCCAAGAAGCCAAGGGGCCATGAGACAACCCCGTCCAGAGAGAAGGCACAAACTGAGGCATTTATTAATCTCTCCGAGGAACCAACCGTCGTAGACCCTTATGCCCCAAAAATGAATAAATCCAAAGATTCCCGATGAGGGAGCTCGGACAGGCCAGAGCAGTCGAAGGGCGGATTTGAGCTGGTCAGAAGCGGATCTAAGTAGATTAGGGCCCATGCCCCACCTTCGGTGCTGCATCCAAAGACTAAAAGAGGCAAAGATATCCTCACCCACTACATGACTCGGTCGGTCCCTTAGATGAATGAGCAGCTGGCTGGAGCTGACAATGACCTCTCTCTAGAGCTGGTGATGGGAGGAGTCCTGAAGGAGTTTATGAGGGTAAGTCTTTCCTGACAGTTTCCTCTTGTCCTTCTTCACTTAGTTCAGATTTTAGTGTTATTTCTCTGTGAAGACCGGTTTGAAGATGGCTTACGCTTATTCCCGAGCTAACTCGGCTACCTCTAAGAACGCTACCATTTCTAACAGTATGCGGGCGGAAGTTGGTCTGGCTAGGAAGGATGTCGATGAAGCCAACGTTCAACTTGGGGCACTCCGAGTGGAACTGGGAGAAGTCAACAAGAAACTTCTTCCTGCTGAGAAGAAGGTGGCCGAGCTGACTAAAGATCTACAAGCTTCTAATCAACTTGAAACTACCATTGCCTCTTTGTAAAAAGAAGTGACCAGCCTCCAGGAAGAAAGGGAGGTTCTTCGAGCTGTCTTCTGCAGGTTGGAAGCAGAGAAGAAGTCTAAGGAGGAGGAGCTTGAAGCTGAGGTTGAGAAGTACAAGTCAGAGGCCGAGCAGCAAAGAACTGAAGTGGTGAGGCTCAGAGGGAAGGTAAATGCCTTAGAGACAGCGGGTCTCGAGATTTTTTATGATTTCTGGAAGGCTAATCCCCAGGCAAATTTTGATTACCTGGGTGATACCAAAGACATGTTTCTCGAGTATTGTGCTTCTCAAGTGGCTTATGGAGAACCCGATGCGACCACTTCTACCTCTGGCCAGAATGTTGACATGCCCCCCGCTTAGACAAATGATCCTCCAGCTCCAACCGGCCTAGAAGACCCGTACAAGGAGACTGGGACTCCACCTGTTTGAATACTTCCTCTTTCTATCTATTTTTTTTATATATTTGTCCGGCCATAGGGCCATTTTAAGACAAAGTTACCGGCCAAGCGATCTTTAAACTTGGAATTATTTTTCATTATTCAGACAACGGGCTGACCGGGCAGCCTTTAATCCCAGTTTTACAAACTTCGTTATCTTTAATGAATTTCATTCTCTGTTTATAATCATCATGCACATGTGTTTGTTTTATTTTTACCAAATGCTTCGTACAGGTATAGGAGCCCCCGAAGTGACCGAGCAGACTTATGACTCTTGGTCACTTATAATTTTTTGCAAGTATGCTCTTTTGTCTGTTCGTGGTTTTGGGCTCGACCAAACCTTTTGTACGCACTAGATGGTAAATTAACAACATGCTAGTAAATTCGACTCAATTTGAATTTTGAAATAAACATCTTTATTCATTTATTGATCGAAAAATCTGTCTGTTACCGTAGTAACATACATCAAAGCTATTAATTTGATCTAATCTGATCTTTAGCTGAACATGAAATAAAACAAATTACAGAAATTAAAAATTGTATTTTAGATGGTGGTCATCCGACCTGAGTACTTTGTAATTTTATTCGAACCTTTGGGCATTGTCTGCCCAGAAGGCCATTCACTTAAGAGTAAATGTTCTTTTGTTTAGTACTTGATATGGTCATCCGACCTGGTACTTCTATTGGTAGTATTTTCTTAAATGTTCCCCATTCCAATACCTTGGTACCAGAATGAGTTGCATTTTTTCATCATACTTACCCAATTTGTATGCTCTTGACTCGAGAACTTCGACCACCTGATATGGTCCTTCCTAGTTGGGTCTGAGCACACCTGTTGTACTATCTTTGCTATTTAGAAATACTATTCTTTGGACCATGTCTCCCACAAAGAATTTCCGAGCCTTCAGTTGTTTGTTGAAATATCAAGCTACTTTTTGCTAATGGGCCATCAGCTTTAAGTTTGATGTGGTTCGCTTCTCTTACATTTCATCAAGTGATTCGGCAAGGAGTACGTGATTTGCTTCTTGGCTATACGTCAATCTTCTGTGGGATGGTGGCTCGAGTTCTACAGGCAGCATTACTTCATATCCACGTGCATGGCAAATGGAGTCTTTCCGGTTGCCATTTTCTCAGTTGTTTGGTACGACCATAGAACTTCAGGAAGCTCCTCCAACTAGTTTCCTTTAGCATCCTCAAGTCTTTTCTTTAGTGTGTCCTTCAATGTCTTGTTGACTGGTTCAACTTGAGCATTTGCTTGGGGATGGGCCACTGTAGAGAAACTTTTGACGAGACCATGGTTTGCACAAAAATCAGTGAAGAACTGACTGTCAAACTATTTGCCATTGTCTGAAACTATTTTGTACGATAATCTGAACTGGCAAATTATGTTCTTCACAACAAAGTCTTGAACTTTTTTGGACGTAATGGTTGTCAGTGGCTCGGCTTCCGTCCACTTAGTGAAATAATCAATCGCAACCAGTGCATACTGCACTCCACCTTTGCCCTTGGGTAATTGTCCAATCAAGATAATTCCCCAGATGGCAAAAGGACAAGGACTTTACATATGAGTTAACTTGTTAGGCGGAGCTTGAGGTATCTTTGAAAATCTCTGGCATTTGCCACATTTTTTAACATAGGTCTTTGAATCTTTGATCATTGTCGCCCAGAAATAACCTTGCCTTAGAATTTTCTTAGATAAACTCTGCCCGGTGGCGTGGTTTCCCTAAAATCCATCATGCACTTCAGACAAAAGTCGTGCAAATTCTTCTTGGGTAACACGTCTAAGCAATGGCATGGAGAATCCTCGTCTGTACATAATTCCCTCTACTATGATGTACCGTGTAGCCTTCCTTCTCATCTTTTGAGCTTCATTTCGATTATCTAGAAGTTCCCCAGTGTTGAGGTAGGTCGCTATTGGCGTCATCCAGTTTGGGGAAGTATCAATCACTTCAATCTCTTCCGTGGCAGTGATGCTAGGTTCTTCGAGGAACTAGATAGGAACCAAATTTGCTCTATCACTTACATTACTACTCGCAAGCCGAGCTAATGCGTCAGCAGACGTGTTTTCTTCCCTTGGAATTTGTCTGAGAGCGTAGCTTTTGAACTGTGCGAGCAGACCGTGTATTTTGCTCAAATATGCTATCACCTTTTCTCCTCGAGCCTCGTATTCTCCAGATACGTGATTTACTACTAGCTGTGAATCACTGCAGATTTTAATATGTTCGGCCTTCATCTCTCGGGCTAGTTTTAGACCAGCGATCAAAGCTTCATATTCAGCCTCGTTATTGGATGCTTTAAATCCAAACTTGACAGCAGTGTGCAGCTGTTGCCCCCAGGTGTGACAAGGGCAATTCCTGCACCGGATAGTTGATCTGTAGCCGACCCGTCCACATGTAGTTTCCAAGTCGGCTTGTCTTTACTGTTACTTGGCTGAGGTATTTGTACTGGCTTAGGGTTGCTTTCTGATATGCTTTCTTCCTTGCCTGTGCATTCTACTATAAAGTCTGCTAAGGCTTGGCCTTTGATTGCTATTCGGGGTTGGAAAGTAATTTCATACTGACCTAGTTCTACTGCCTACTTGAGTAACCGTCTGAAGGCATTCGGCTTTTGTAATATTTGGCATAACGGTTGGTCAGTGTACACCAGAACTGGATGAGCTTGAAAATAGGGCCTTAACTTCCTTGTTGCTAGAATCAGGCAGTAAGTGAGTTTCTCTATCAATGGGTATCGGCCTTCGGCCTCAATGAGTCTTTTACTAATGTAATAGACAAGATGTTGTATGTTATTTTCCTCTCTAATCAGTACAGCACTCACAGCATGCTCCGTGACAACCAAGTATATCCCAAGTTCACTCCGTCCAGAGGTTTCGAAAGTACAGGAGGTTTTTCAGAGTTGCATTTTTAGCTATTGAAAAGCTTTTTCACATTTCTCCGTCCACTCAAATTGCTTGTTTCCTCGCAGGACGTTGAAGAATAGAACACACTTGTCTGTTGATTTTGAAACGAATCTGCTGAGTGCGGCGATCCAACCAGTTAAACTTTGCACTTCCTTGGTTCTTGTTGGTGATTTCATATCTAGGAGGGCTTGAATCTTCTCCGGATTGGCTTCAATTCATCGAGCATTGACAATAAAGCCTAGAAACTTACCCGAGCTAACTCCAAAGGAGCACTTTAAGGGATTGAGTTTCATGTTATATTTCCTGAGTATTTTGAAGCATTCGTCCAGGTCATCTATGTGCCCCCAGCCTTCCTGGATTTGATGAGCATGTCATCCACATATACTTCCATGTTTCGTCCGATCTTTAAACATCTTGTTTACCAATCTTTGGTATGTCGCTCCAGCATTTTTGAGACCAAATGGCATGACTTTATAGCAATATAGACCCATATATGTTCGTAAACTTGTATGTTCTTGATCCGGTGGATGCATTTTGATTTGATTGTACCCCAAATAGGCATCCATGAAGCTCAATATTTCGTGCCCGGCTGTTGCATCCACAAGTTGATCGATTCTCGGGAGTGGAAAACAGTCTTTGGGGCATGTCTTATTGAGGTCGGTGAAATCAATACAAACTCGCCATTTCTTGTTCGGCTTGGGTACCAGTATGGGATTTGCAACCCAATCCGGGTAGAAAGCTTCAATTGTGAAATTATTGTTGCGTAGCTTTTTTACTTCTTCCTTCAGGGCTAGAGCTCGCTCCTTGTCCAACAGTCTTCGCTTTTGTTGAACTAGTCGGAAGTTAGGATCAATATTTAGGACATGCAAAATTACAGAAGGATCAATTCCGACCATATCCTCATGTGACTAGGCAAAAATTTCTAGGTTTGCTCTCAAAAATTTTATCAATGCTGATTTTACCTCAAGCAACAAACCTTTCCCAATTTTAAGCTTTTTGGCCAGAATATATGGGTCGATCTTAATCTCTTCTAGTTCTTCCACTGGTCCAACATTGTTGCTTGGGTCCTCAAGTCGAGGATCCACATCTGCATCCCTCCTTGGGAAGTTTCCTATTTAGAAATGTTTTTTCCCTTGTTTGAACTCTGGCTAGAGGATACTTCCTTTTTAGCCTTTGCTATGGCAAGGTTATAACATTCCCGAGCAACCTGCTGGTTTCCTCTTAGACACCCTACCCCATTCTTTGTTAGAAACTTCAAACATGAATGAAATATCGACGTAACAACCTATAAGTCATACAAAGTTGGTCGGCCTAGCATGACTTTAAAGGCTGATGGAACATCCAATACCAAAAATTGTACCATTATAGTTATGCTTGTCAGAGCTTGCCCAACAGTGAGGGGTAGGCGAATTTTCCCTAGAGGTGTGACTCCTTGGCCGGAGAAACCATATACAGGCTAAAGACAGGGGTTTAAATCTTTCAACTGGAGCCCCATCTTTTCATACGTGGTCTTGAATAGGATGTTGGTAGAGGCTCCATTGTCTATCATGGTTCGGGCCAACATCTTGTTGGCTATCTGGACTTCCACGACCAACGGGTCGTTGTGCGGAAATTTGATCTTGACAGCATCTTCATCATTAAATGTTATGGTGGGCTCCCCTGCCCATGGAATCTTCGGCTTCCTTTCTTCTACGGCCAGAACTACTTCTTCTTGCTCGTGTTGTACTGTTCGGGCATACATCTACTGGGCTTTGCCTGAATCTTCAGCTATGTGCGGACCTCCAATAATGACCTGTAGATGTCCATCTACTGGTGGTAGTAGCAAGTCTTGCTTGTTATCGCCCCTCTTATTCTGATCGGCCTTGACATACTTTTGCACATGCAAATTATTTTTCCTTATCAAGAATTCGATTTCCTACTTTAGATTGTTGCATTCATTTGTGTCATGGCCATAATCCCCATGAAAACGACAAAACTTGGTCATATCTCTCTTGCTGACATCTTTTTTCATGGGTGTGGGCTTCTTGTACGTGGCTAATGATTGAGTAGCCATATACACACTTTCTATATCTTCCGTCAGGACAGTAAAGGCAGTATACTTGGCAGGATTCTCCTGGGGAGCTTGTTCGGTCTTACCAGTGAACTTTCCCTATTTTCCATTCCCTTGCCTATTACTGTTGTTGGACCGTTTCCACTCGAGCTTGAATTGCTTGGGTAATGGGGGAGCTGGACAGATGTCCCAGTCGAAGGAGCTTTTGACTCGCTAGGTTTTTGTTCACCCTCTGCTCACTGAATGGCTTTTTCAAGCTTGACAAAACCTTCTACGCGGTCAAGAAAATCACTCATCGAGTCTACTGGCCCATTCTTCCTTATGTCCTTCCAAAGCTCGCCAAGGACCTCAATACCCCCAATATCGCAGACAACTTTCCATCTTCGGTTACTCGTGCAACCTTAGTCGCCTCTGTCATGAATCTGCTGATGTAGGCTTGGAGAGTCTCCCCTGGTCTTTTCTTTACTTCGACCAGATCTCCTAGGTGCAACGGAAGTTGGTGAAAGGAGGAGAATTTTTCATGGAACTCCGAGGAGAAAGCTTTCCATGAGTTGAATTTTCCAGGTGCCAATTTGAAATACCATTGTTGGGTGGCTTCTAAGTGGGTGGCAGGAAAAACCCTGCAACATACATCTCCTCATACTTCTTGCAGGTCCATTTTCATCTCGAAATACTTGCGGTGGGATAAGGGATCTTCCTTCCCAGTTTATATCTTCCAAGTTGGCATCTTAAACTTGTGGGGCAATTCTAGGATATTAATCTCGGGGGAAAAGGGGTTCCACATTCTCAGTCCAACTCGAGGTCGTTGTTCCTCTGATCCATCAGGCCTTGGAACATATTTTTTAGTTCGTCCAACTGTGCCTACACAGCTGGACTAACCTGTTCCGCCTCTTGGCCGACCTGAGTCACATCATCATCTCTTTGAGCGGGATTTTGAGCGCGGGTTCTGGGCTGTATGACTGGTGTGTCGTGCTGATCATCCACCCCTCTCCTTCTATTCAGATCATCTCGGAGATCATGAACTGTCCCCAAACGATTAAATATAGAAATCTCCGGCTGTCTGAGGGATTGGTTGGTTTGGCTCATCAACTGCCCACCACCGTTAACTTTGTTGGAATTATTGGGTATGACTTCTCCTGATGAATTACTAGACAAGGTCTGCCCGCCTACCGCTTGGCCCACAGGCGGAACTTATGACTGGGGATTAGGCGGCTGACCATTTATAGTCTGAGAGGCGTTCATCATTGCATTATTGTCGGTCTCGCCTAGGGGGATGACGGTTACAGGCTGTTGTCCAGTTTTCTGATAGGCCTTTTGTATTAACACAGTGGCCTGCCAACTACGGTCATCAATGACTGCTTGTTGACCCCTTAACGTTTCCATGTCCTTGTTGGGTTTTATGCCCTGAATAAAACTCCATTTCAATGTAATCTCTATTCTTTTAAATATCAATAAAGAAACAGAAGTATTTATCACTCATTTGTGTGTCATTTGGTTCATGTTATCATTTACTTGTCTATTTGATTTATAAATTCATCCAAACCGTTTTCACATTTATATTCTTGTTTATTGTGTCGTCAGCACAGTGGAAAGTAATCAAGATTCTGTGATTGAATATGTATTCCTAGATTTATCTGAATAGAGGGTTTAACTGATATGAAAATCTACAATATAGTTTACTTGCACCGTGGATAAGTGCTATGTTCTTTCCAGAGCATTGGTTAAAGTAAAGCTTGCCTTGGATGCATGGAGTATGCATCGGAAGGGACCGATATTGAACTTTGTTTTAGATATATTAAACTTACCGTAATATTTGTTCAATTCAATATCACCTAGTTGATCCTAAATCAAATGATCTTAATCCTGATATGTTTAGGTTCAATCTCAAAAGTATTACACATGTTCTTTGATTTTTTAGTTAAGCCTACTTTCGGGTCAGGGTAATACGTACTTTTTGGAAACATGGTAGTGCAATTGAGTGGGAGCACTAAACATAAAGATGGAGTCTATAGCTTCTATTTGGCAAATAGAAAGTGAAATGATGATTTCCTTCGAGCTTAGCTAAACAGAGATAAATGGTTGAGTACTCATTTCACTTAGATGAAATATCATTTATACGGAGCTAAGTGTTTTAAGGATAAAATACATTGAAAGGTGTTACGGTGATCCCTATTCAATGTAAATCATCTATAGAGGGTCATTGATCAAATTAGAATTATAACAATGGATAATTAATAGTGTATCTATATGGTGGAATATATAGAGCGTTCTATATAACTGAGAGTGCAATTCTGAGTTCTATGCGTGGATGCAACAAGGAATTAATAAGTCAGTGAATTTACTTGGTAAATTCTTGGTCTGCTTATTGGAAGCTCGGATATATAGGGCCATGGTCCCCATACTAGTTGAGACAATACTGCTTGTAAGACTCAGTTAATTGGTTTTGATTAATCGATTATAATTCTAAAATTAGACTATGTCTAGCTAATGAATTTTCACTAAGCAAGGGCAAAATTGTGAAGAAATAGTTTCTAGGGTACATTTGTTAATTGAGAGACTTTGATTAGTCTAATTAATAAATATATTAAATGACATTATTATTTAATAATTATTTTTTAGTTATTAAATAATTAGAATTGGCATTTAAATGGTTAAATTGAAAAATTGGCGTTTATGAGAAAATGAGATGCAGAAATGATAAAACAGCAAAATTGCAAAAGTGGGGCCCATTATCCACTTACATAGCCGGCCACACTTATAGGGATTTGTCATTTATTTCTTCATTTTTTTAATGTCAAATAATTCTAACCCTACCCTAGTGGTTTGCTATAAATAGGTAGTGATGGCTTCAGAAAAATAACACATCTTTCTTCAGAAAAAAACTGAGTGCCTTCTCTCCCTAACCTAGCCGCCACTTTAAGTCTTCTTCTTCACTATTAAAATTTGAAATCCTTGAGTCATAGAGTAGTGCCCACACACATCAAGTGGTACCTCAATCATAGTGTGTAAGATCGTGAAGAATTCAGATTCAACAGAAGGACATTCGGGCTCAGATCTTGGTGATACTCTGCGACAGAAAGGATACAAGGGTTAGAGATCTGAGTGGAAAGAGACATTATATTCCGCTGCAACCACTGTAAGGTTTCTTATACTTTATATGTGTTTATTTCATATCGTTTTAGAAGTTCATGTTTACGATATTAAATAACATACTTGTGAGTAGATCTAGGATCCTGGTAAAATAATTCCAACAACTAGCCTCAGAGCCATGGTAATTTATTTACTTTCAAGAAATTTGGACTTAAAATTATTTGTGTGTGATTTGGATGGTTTCATGTTGATCTGTGTGTTATATCATGATTGATTGATGCTTGTGAATTTTTTATGAAAATAATTGAATTTTCGTTTCTGGAATTATTTTTATTGGATAGTTTAGAAAAAATTAAGCAATTCACTTTTTTACAGAACTCAATTTCTATTTTATTTGAATTAGTTATGATTTTTGAAGATTTGAAAAAGGATAAGGTGATCACCCTATCCCACGCGCGCGCGGATGGCCCATTTGTTGGAAATTATTTTACCAGGATCTATTTACTATCATGTACGTTGGATTAACAACCTAATATGAATTCTAAAACAATGAAAATAAACACATATAAAGTTAGAAAACCTTACAGTGGGTGCAGCGGAATAATATGACTCCTTCCGTTCAGATCTCTAGCCCTTGATTCCTTTCTGTAGCAGAGCATCACCAAGATCTGAACCTGGATCTTCTTTTCTCCTTCTTTGATGTAGAAATTCTATAGTCTTACATACTATGATTGAGATACCACTTGATGTGTGTGGGCACTACTCATCTCACAAGAATTTCGAAATTTTCTCTCTTTTTCTCCCTTGAATTTCGTGGTCTTAAGCTTCCATAAGCATACAAGAGAAGAGAACAAGGGTTGCTTTATATAGGGAAAAGGGAGAGCACAACTTTCCAAATAAAACAGTTTCCTTAATTACTATGTAATCAATTAACTGCCTTATTTAGTGTGATCCACCACTTTCTTATTTTTGCTAGGCTTTGATTAGCAATTACATGGCAATTAAAACTGAAAATAATAATTGCGAAAATCAAACCATGTGGCCGGCCATAGGGTGAAATGGGCCTCACTTGGATTTTGTAGTTTCCTCAATTTTATTTCTATTTCTCCAAACATGCCATTTTTCCAATTCTAATCATTTAAATGCCAAAACTAATTATTTAATAACTAAAATAGATTATTAAATAATATTGTCATTTAAAATAATTATTAATTAGACATGCAAAGTCTCTCAATTAATAATTAAATCTAGAAACCCTTTTATTTACGATTTCATCCTTAAACTGTGAGAATTCATAAAGTAGACATAGTCTAACTTTTAGAATTTTAATTGATTAATTAAAATCAATTAACTGAGTCTTACAAGCAGTATGGTCCCAACTAGTATGGGGACCATGGGTCTATATAACCGAGCTTCCAATAAGTCGAACCGAATTTACCAAGTAAATTCCCTAACTTATTAATTCCTCATTGAATCCACACTTAGAACTTGGAATTGCACTCTCAGTCATATAGAACGCTCTATATGTTCCATGATATAGACACGTCATTAGTTATCCATTGTTATAACCCTAATGTGATCAATGATCCTCTATATAGATGATCTACATTGAAAAGGCACTACTGTTACCGCTACACCTTCAATGTATTTTATCCTTAAAACACTTAACCCTGTATAAATGATATTTCAGCTAAGTGAAATGAGATCTCCACCATTTATTTTCGTTTGGTTAAGCTCGAAGGAAATCATCCTTTACTTCTATTTCCCAAATAGAAGCTATAGATTCCATATTTATGTTAGCGCTCCCACTCAATTGCACTACCGTGTTCCCGAAATGTTCGTATCACCCTGACACAAAAGTAGGCTTAATTAACAAATCAAAGAACACGAATAACACTCTTGACATTGAACCTAACCATATCAGGATTAAGATCATTTGATCTAGGATCAACAGGTGATATAGAATTAAATAGATATTACGGTAAATTCTAATATATCTAATCAAAGTTCAATATCGGTCCCTTCCGATGTATACTCCATACATCCGATACTGGTAAACTTTGCCAATGTCCTGGAAAGGACATAACACTTTTCCAAGGTGTAAGAATACCTATCACTGATTATACCATGTCAGTCTAAATCCAGTGTTCTGACAAATCAGGGAATAAACTTTCGAACATATAATTAAGATTATATTCCACTATCCTAACAACACTATAATCATTAACAAATTCATATGTTCTGGACTTAAATGGAATTCATACATTATATATATAATCATGAAATAAATCATGTGAACTATGCAACATAAAATGTTATTTCTGATCTTTATTAATAAGTAAATCTGATTATATTGAAATGAGTTTTATTTAGGGCATAAATCCCAACACCATTCACTCGGCCAGATGCGTGTTCGGACAAGATTTTGTCCGAGTGACACGCCCAGGGTTTTCTCATACCCCATTCCGCGCGCGGAAATCATTCAAGGGACACCTTGCGCCGAGAAACCTCGGCCAGATCCCCTCTTGTGCACGTGCGGACAGCATACCATCCGTACAACTCACAATTTTTTTTTCGTTTTCTTCGATTTTTCATGCTATTTCATGGAATTAACTTCCATTTTTTGTGTAGTTTTGTATTTAGATATTTACTATTCTTATTTCAATTCTAATTATTAGAATTAAATTAATTGATTTTTCTAAAAAAAATTAGTTTATTAGTGTAATTTGAATTTGAAAATATGTAAATATCTATCTTTTTTGCTTAATTATCTATCTTATTTTAAATTTTGATTATTTAATCTAATTTTAAATTTAAGGTCAGATATTAGTATTTTTTAAATTATTCTATTTTTTTAATAAATCGACCTTTTTTAAATTTTAAAATAAGATTATTATAATCATGATATTTTGAATAAAGATAGGATATTTTGCTAACTTTTAAATTTTGTTATTTTTTAATTTAAATTAAATTATAAAATCAGAAAAAGGATATTAAATTATCATTTTATTTTATTGAATATTTAATTTATAAAATAACATGATATTTAAAAGATAGTTAGCAATTTTTTTTTTTTTGAAAAGATATTTAGGTTAGTTGAAACGTAATTTTTTCAAATTTGTAGGTTTAATTTTTAATATTAATTTATTTTATTAAAATTTATTTAAAAATCGAAAAATATTTTTTATTTATTTATTATTTTCAATTTTTTTAAATCAATTAATTTAAAATTAAATAACCTCGAGACGCTAGACTGCGTCCCCCTTATGGATGGTTATTTGTTGAAGGCATTTAACACCGTAAGATCTCATTTGATAAGTGTTTGTAAGTTTTCGTCTCTATTAAACTCTCCCCTACAGTGACTACTTAGAGATAAACTTATAAAACATGAAACAATGGTGGAAGCTAAAATGATAATAACCTTGACTCTCGCCTACCGGGAAAACATTGGATTCTCATTTTGATCGAATAAAAGGTTGCTAAAATTTATTTTAGATGAGCTGGCTATTCTATTCAACTAATATTATCTTTGACTCTAGCCTACCCGGACACTGTATTTCATTATGTTCTTGGAAAATAAAAATATGTTAGAGTTTTAGTATTTTTGCAAACATATCTAATTACTTGTTATTTTCTGAACTTGTGTATGAATTTATTGAACCAAAACTTACTTCTATTTATTGATATTTGTAGTGCCAAAATGTACAACCCACATCCCAACACTCATCTAGAAATTGCCTTTAGGAATGAACTTGAAAATATGAATAAGACTCCTGGTCAGAGTAATACTTCACACTTGCTCATGATGAACATGAAATTCCAGAAAGCAGCTAAGCTGGGAATTGTTCACTCTGAAGAGCAAATAGTTCATAGTTCCAAAAATCCTACTACTTCAAGCTCAGTTGAGAAGATTAGAGAAAGTGATTTCACTTCCTCAAATTATTCTTCACAACAGATTGAACCAGTAATAACAACAATTCAAAAACGATTAAGCAGTGATGCTTTAGTTTTCGAATCATGTGTTTTAGAGAATGATAAATCCATCTGGATTCTTGATTCTGGATCTACAAACCATGTCAGTTGTTCATTACAATTGCTTGAAAATTAGAATTATTTGAAATCCGGAGAGTTGAAACTTAAGGTTGGTAATGGCGAGATGGTATCGGTTAGAGCTAGAGGAAAAGTCAAACTAAAGTTTCAAAACAGAACTATGGAATTAGACAATGTCTTATACATTCCAAATTTCAGTAGAAACTTGATTTCTGTTTCATGCTTACAATTGCAACAATACAAATTAGAATTTTTGAGTTCTGGTACTACCATTTCTCTAAATGACATTCATATTTGTGTTGCATCCATGGAACAGGGGCTTTATGTTCTAAGACCAGACGAACCATATGCGCTTCATAATGAACTGTTTAAAGTAGCTAAACCTAGAAACCACAAAAAGCAAAAGATCGATAATGATTATGAAACATATCTATGGCATTTACGTTTAGGTCACATAGGCTATGACAGACTCAATAGGCTAACCAAAGACGGTCCATTGAAAAATGTCGTCTTAGGTGAATTACCTGTATACGAGTCTTGCCTAGAAGAAAAGATGACCAAACATTCTTTCTTTGCAAAGGGAGAGCGTGCCAAAGAACCATTAGGCATAGTACATTAAGATCTATGTGGACCACTGAATGTCAAAGCTAGAGGTGGTTATGAGTACTTTGTCACTTTCATTGACGATTACTCTAGATATGGTCACATTTACCTTATGCATGAGAAATCTGAAACGTTTGAAAAGTATCAAGAATTTCTTGCATTGGCTCAAAACCAATTGGGTAAAACGTTAAAGATCTTGTGAACTGATAGGGGTGGAGAATATATGGATATGCAGTTCAAAGATCATTTGATCGAACTTGGCATTGAATCCCAATTGACTGCCCCTAGCACTCCACAGCAAAATGGAATTGCAGAAAGAAGAAATGGCACGCTTTTAGAAATGGTTAGGTGCATGCTTAGCTACTCAACTCTACCTACGTCCTTCTAGGGATATGCAATTCAGATGGCGACCGACATTATAAATGTCGTTCCATCTAAATCAGTCCCTAAGACACCTTTAGAATTATGGAATGGTCATACACCTAGTTTACGCCATTATAGAATTTAGGGGTGCCCTGCTCATGTCTTAAGAAAGAAAGATGGCAAACTTGAAAAGCGAACTGAGGTTTGCATGTTTGTTGGAAATTCTAAAGAGACTAGGGGTGGACTATTTTATAGTCACAAGGATGATAAAGTGTTTGTTTCTACAAACGCCACTTTCCTTGAAGATGACTATATTAAGAATTTCAAACCACAAATTAAAGTAGTATTGGAGGAAATGCTTTCAGATATAACTCCTTCTAATGTTCCATCCTCTTCTACTCAAGTAGAGGATAATCCCACTTCCTCGGTTGAACCTTTACAAGTTGATACAACCGAGAAAACTACCACTAAAGTTGTTGTTCAGAAGATCACCGCACCTCGTCGTAGTGGGAGGGTTTCTACTAAACCATCTCATTATGGCTTGGATGGTGAAATCAATATGGTCGTTGGTGACGGTATTGATGACGACCCATTAACCTATAAACAGGCAATGGCAAGTCTAGAACGGAAACGATGGTCTGCCGGCATGGATTCATAAATGGACTCCATGAAAAAGAACAAAGTCTGGGAATATGTAGACGCACCTGATGACTATCATCCAATCGGATGTAAGTGGGTCTACAAGAAGAAAAGAGGCGCTGGAGGCGAAGTCAAAACTTTTAAAGCTAGACTTGTCGCCAAGGGTTATACCCAAAGAGAAGGTGTGGACTATGAGGAAACTTTAGTCCAGTCGCCATGCTCAAATCCATCCGAATTCTTCTCTCCATCGCAGCCGCTTTCGATTATGAAATCTGGAAAATGGATGTCAAGACAGCCTTCCTTAATGGAATTCTTGAAGAAACCATCTATATGGAGCAACTAGAAGGCTATGTTCTTCCAGGGCAGGAAAAGAAAGTTTGCAAACTTAATAGGTCCATTTATGGACTTAAGCAAGCTTCTCGCTCATGGAACAAAAGGTTTTATGAAATCATCAAGACCTACGGCTTTCTTCAGAATGAAGATGAACCTTGTGTTTACCAACTCAAGGATGACTAAATGGTAGTATTCCTGGTCCTTTATGTTGACGACATTTTGATCATTGGCAACAATGTGAATAAAATGACTGACATCAAGGAATGGCTAGACACTCAATTCAAATTGAAGGATTTGGGTGAAGCTGGCTATGTTCTCGGTATTCAGATCATCAGAGACCGGAAGAACAGATCCCTTGCTCTCTCTCAAACTGCTTACATTGATAAAGTTTTAGAGAGATTCTTCATGACCAACGCCAAAGGGGCGCATATGCCTTCTAGATTTGGCATCCATCTATCTAAGGAACAGTGTCCCACTGATCCTCAAGAGATAGAGGACATGAGAAAGGTTCCTTATGCTTCAGCAGTTGGAAGTCTAATGTATGCAATGTTATGCACTAGACCTAACATCTGTTATGCAGTGGGAATCGTGAGCAGGTATCAGACAAATCCAGGGCAGAAACATTGGAAGGTTGTTAAGCATATCTTAAAATACTTGAAGAGTACAAGGCAATTCATGTTACTCTACAAGGGTGGTGCTTTAAATCATGTAGGCTATACTGATATAGATTTCCAGGCATGTCTTGATGACAGGAAATCTACATCTGGGATGGTGTTTACTCTTGGGGATGGAGCAGTGGTTTGTAGAAGTGCTAAACAAACCGCAATTTCAGACTCTACCATGGAGGCAGAATACATAGCTGCAGCAGAGGCTGCCAAAGAACTTGTCTGGCTTAGAAAGTTCTTCACCGAACTCAGTGTCATTCATGGAATGGAAAAACCTCTGGTTTTGCTTTGTGATAACACTAGAGCCATAGCCAACAGTAAGGAGCCTCGAAGCCAAAAGAGAAGCAAGCATATAGAAAGGAAATATCACATCATCAGAGAATATGTGGCAAGAGGGGATGTACTAGTGGAGAAAGTGGACACAAAGGACAATCTTGCTGGCCCATTCACCAAAGTCTTGGCAGGAACTACATTTCAAAAGCACTGTCATAATTTAGGATTAATTTGATGTGTACCGATTAGTTTTATATTAGTGCAAGTGGGAGTTTGTTGGGTTTTTTATGCCCTAAATAAAACTCCATTTCAATGTAATCTCTATTCTTTTAAATATCAATAAAGAAACAGAAGTATTTATCACTCATTTGTGTGTCATTTGGTTCATATTATCATTTACTTGTCTCTTTTATTTATAAATTCATCCAAACCCTTTTCAAATTTATATTCTTGTTTATTGTGTCGTCAGCACAGTGGAAAGTAATCAAGATTATGTGACTCAATATATATTCCTAGATTTATCAAAACAGAAGGTTTAACTGATATGAAAATCTACAATATAGTTTACTTGCACCGTGGATAAGTGCTATGTTCTTTCCAGAGCATTGGTTAAAGTAAAGCTTGGGTTGGATGCATGGAGTATGCATCGGAAGGGACCGATATTGAACTTTTTTTCAGATACATTAAACTTACTGTAATATTTGTTCAATTCAATATCACCTAGTTGATCCTAGATCAAATGATCTTAATCCTGATATGTTTAGGTTCAATCTCAAAAGTATTACACATGTTCTTTGATTTGTTAGTTAAGCCTACTTTCGGGTCAGGGTAATACGTACTTTTTGGAAACATGGTAGTGCAATTGAGTGGGAGCACTAAACATAAAGATGGAGTCTATAGCTTGTATTTGGCAAATAGAAAGTGAAATGATGATTTCCTTCGAGCTTAGCTAAACAGAGATAAATGGTTGAGTACTCATTTCACTTAGATGAAATATCATTTGTACGGAGCTAAGTGTTTTAAGGATAAAATACATGGAAAGGTGTTACAGTAATTTGGATCCCTATTCAATGTAAATCATCTATAGAGGGTCATTGATCAAATTAGAATTATAAAAAATGGATAATTAATAGTGTATCTATATGGTGGAATATATAGAGCGTTCTATATAACTGAGAGTGCAATTCTGAGTTCTATGCTTGGATGCAACAAGGAATTAATAAGTCAGTGAATTTACTTGGTAAATTCTTGGTCTGCTTATTGGAAGCTCAGATATATAGGCCCATTGTCCTCATACTAGTTGAGACAATACTGCTTGTCAGAAGCAGTTAATTGGTTTTGATTAATCAATTATAATTCTAAAATTAGACTATGTCTAGTTTATGAATTTTCACTAAGCAAGGGCAAAATTGTGAAGAAATAGTTTCTAGGGTACATTTGTTAATTGAGAGACTTTGATTAGTCTAATTAATAAATATATTAAATGACATTATTATTTAATAATTATTTTTTAGTTATTAAATAATTAGAATTTGCATCTTATTGATTAAATTGGAAAATTGGCGTTTGTGAGAAAATGAGATGCAGAAATGATAAAACAGCAAAATTGCAAAAGTGGGGCCCATTATCCACTTACATGGCCGACCAGTCTTATATGGATTTATCATTTATTTCTTTATTTTTTTAATGCCAAATAATTCTAACCCTACCCTAGTGGTTTGCTATAAATAGGTAGTGATGGCTTCAGAAAAATAACACATCTTTCTTCAGAAAAAAACTGAGTGCCTTCTCTCCCTAACCTAGCCGCCACTTTAAGTCTTCTTCTTCACTATTAAAATTTGAAATCCTTGAGTCATAGAGTAGTGCCCACACACATCAAGTGGTACCTCAATCATAGTGTGTAAGATCGTGAAGAATTCAGATTCAACAGAAGGACATTCGGGCTCAGATCTTGGTGATACTCTGCGACAGAAAGATTACAAGGGTTAGAGATCTGAGTGGAATGAGACATTATATTCCGCTGCAACCACTGTAAGGTTTCTTATACTTTATATGTGTTTATTTCATATCGTTTTAGAAGTTCATGTTTAGGATGTCAAATAACATACTTGTGAGTAGATATAAGATCTTGGTAAAATAATTCCAACAGTCCTTGTCCCTCCATTCGGCAAACATGCGCCTCTGCTATTCGAACGCAAGATTTATTGCAGCACGGAGTTCCTACTGATCATGATGCAAGGTGTTGGTATGACCTTGCATGACTCCAAGAGCAGCACAGAGATTTTGGATTTCAGTGTCATCTCCAATGGTTGTTTGAACATTGGAAACGAGTGGAACGTCTGTGTTATGAATGCCCTGGTTAGCTGCTGAACTGGTATTCCCAGTCTCTTGAACACCAGGCGCGATTTCAACCACAAGAGTTGTCACACCGCGACCTACAGCTAATGGTTGTTTAGGATTCGTGGTTGGCGGAACCCTCATGTTCCCAGGGTTTTTGCAATGCAGGATCCACCCCCAGTGGATTTTTTGGGTCAACCACGCCTCTGCGAGTCTGTACCACCATTGTATTTGCGATTAGATTTGAGATAAAGAACGATCCTTGATTTCAACTCTCAATTAAAGCACCAAAATATTGACCTCGCTTTTAGCCAACGACAATGAGTCTAATTTGTAAGTGACAAGTAGTTTAATACGAGTGTAATATAACAAAACAAATAAAGACACAAGAACTTTATAGAGGTTCAACCCCAACCAGTTCAGTATTAGCCTAATCCTCGTAGGTTTTATTGACTTACGAATAAGGAAAATGATTCATTTTCTTATAGCTCTTATAATAGTATCTCTAAATATGAATTCTTAGATAGATTTTTCGACCATTTGCCCAGTGAATATGAATCACTATTTATAGGGCTATAAGCTTGGGAGGGAAGTATTTCCCTTCTGGTTACAATTGATATAAGTAGAAAGATTGCATAGTAAATACAGAATACACTAATCGTGGGATACAGACAGCTTGCCATATCTCTGTGATCTGATCCCAAAGTTATAGGGATTTCTTCAGTGACTCACGATGTAAAATTTAAATTTTCTAAGTGTTGGCCTTTTGTGCGGATTGCTCACTGTCAAGCTAAGAGGACTTCGTCCAAGCGAATGTATGCGGTGTCTTGTTCGACATATTTCTTGCGAGCAGGTACATAGAGTTGATTCCATGTGTCACCATCGTGCGATGCCACGTTAGAGTACAAAAATTGGGATAACAAAATCTAATCTTTGTCTTGTTATTTAGCATGGGCTGTGACTTGATAGTGAAGAAATATTGTATTTCTTCTGGGCCCAAAATCTCAATATCTCGAATCTTGCAAAGGATATACCAGTCGGCTAGGAGCTTATAAGACTATGGGATAAGCTGGAAAAGCGCGGTCCCTACAATAGCAAAAAAGTTGGTGAAATAAGCCCGCACGGGCAGACGGGCTTTGTAGATGATGTGTACCCAGCTCCATGCTTCGAAACCGTTAACACACTTAACTAGAGACTCCATAAAAAGGAAAATCCTATGCTAGTTGATTCCTAGAACGTTGCTGACCCCACAATATTCATCGTATCTCTGCAGCATCTTGAAGTTCTAAAACTTGTTTGGAATTTGGTCCATTTCCCATGTGGACGATTTATAAATAATTGGGGCAGTTTTCTTTGGACGTCTTCTTCTCGGAGTAGTCTCTAGGACAATGTCTTCAACTGGCTCTTCCACCAGTTCCCCTGCTTCGGCTGTCTCCTCAATGAGGTCCACCATCTCAAGATTGAACTCATCGTTAGACATGGTGTTTATGGCTAGAAAGAACATAAGAAAATCCAAGAAGTTAATACCCTAAACAAAAAATTATTAGCAAGGGTATGGGAGAGTCCACAACTAAAATTGCTTGGAGAGGTCCCTACTGGACCCGTCATCCAAAAGCTAGGTCTTTGTAGAGCTATACTTCTAAACAACCAAATCGGGAACTCAAGAATAAATGACAAAAACCCAAAAATCTCATGTGAAGCCCTAATAACTTCAGACGAAGGAGTTTAAGATAAATTTGGCGCACACACAATTCAAATTCAGCCAACACAAGAAAAAAAAAAAGTACGAGCTAAAATCCCCATATTTTTATCTACATTTGCATTACAATAGCCCTACAACTTCTAAAAAGCTCAGACATTGTACATTCAAACCTCACATTCATATGTAAACAGTTCTTCCTATTTAAAGTTCAAGCATGTATGTTCAGAAATTATAGAAATTATACAGTTCAAAAAAATGGGGAGAACTTACTTGTAGGTGGAGGTGAAGGAATGCGACGGTGACTGACCTCAAAGGTGAGTTCCCAATCGAGAATTCGATCAATGCCTACTTGAATGTTCAAGGGCTCCAGTGACTAAGGGTGTCTTACTTTTAGGTTCAGTGGTGGTGCTCCTGAGTCCTCTCTGGCTTGGATTCACAAAAGATGGTTGATAATGGTGTCGAAGGGATCAGACATTCACCTGGGTTAAGAGTGGGGTTTTATGGATTTCTCTCTCTTGAATTTGAATTCAAAGGCTTGAATGTGCAAAAGTGGTAAATGGTTCTTCTCTGCTCCTATTTATACCTGAAGGGGGCGATCGAGTGCTCACCAATCAAGGGCTTAAATTTCATCTCAAAAAACACAACATTGATCCAACAGATGGAGAGCTGGAAGGACTGCATTTATTACACTTCATTGGAGTTGATGATTTTTTTCATCATAGAATTTTCCTTGATATGAGTGCTGACATCAATCAGCTATCATGACGATATCCCAAGTATCACACGCTCTCCCGAGACACATAGAATTCATGGACCAAGAGGACGAGGACACGCATGCGGTGCTAGTTGTAATCTAAATGTTCCTAACTTTCCACATTCCAAAGCACGAAAGATGAAATGATCTCTTCCTTTCCAAAGTTATCCACATGTCCAAGGCAATCCGAAAGAAAGACTGTAAGCTTTCACCACTCTCAAGTCTCAGAAGCTTGGGGGTAAATATTATCCGTGTTCTTGGAAGGGTGACACGAGGTATTTTTGAAGTATGATTAGTCTAGAATGGCTTGGATCACAACCCTTCCACACAAGAAGACTCAGTCAGATTGAAGATGTACTCGAGCCCATATGAAGCCCAGAAGCCTCGCCTCTAAAGACGAGACTCCTCCAGATGTGGAAGGCTTCCTGCCTTCCAGAAGACGTAATAAGCGAAGACCTCCGGATGAGCACTAGGATGCACTCGGAGGGGAATTCCAAGAGGCGCCTTCGGAAGCCCTTTGAGGGGTGATGTGGCTACCCTCTAACGCCTGGTCCCACCAAATCAGATTTTATCTCCTATGTCAGAACATGGTAGTGCCCACACCACCAAAAGGAATACATCCACTTTTCCAACGTCGCCTATTTGACATCTTTGTCTACTGTCAGTGCCCGTGCGTGACACCTATCCCAGATTGTGCAGGCCTAATTCGTACGAAACCTTCGCCCCATGAGCCAAAATCCTGTAGTGGGCCTTAAAGTCATGTATTTTATGTATTTACTCCAATAGTGGGCCTAGTTTGCACAGTAACCCGAGTGGGTCATGGGTATGCCCCAATTTGGATTCTAGCCTATAAATACCCCCATTATACTATCATGCGGGGGGATGATTCACTTCAGATATTTTTAGGATTTTTCTTCTCTATGCAAGAAATACCCAAGTGAGGAAACATATTCAGGAATTAGGGTTCTTCAACTTGTAAGACCCATTTGGAATACATCAAGCCTTTTGTCCAATACATCGACTCGTGGACTAGGTTTTGTTAACACCTGAACCACGTAAAAATCTTCATCTCTATTACTTATTTAATTTCTCAAGTTCTTCTTTAATTAGTTCTCGAAAATCTTAGTAAACAATAATTAACTTTTTTTGCACTTAAATTTTTGAAATATTTATAGCAAAACTCTTTATAATTTAAAATTACTATACACATAAATTTATTTTTTTAAAAAAAAAGGATTTTATAGACATATTTTTCTACACTGTTTTTTTACATCTTTAGACATAGATTAAATCTAATCTAAAGGTTTATATTAAAACATAAATTAAAAGAATTACATGCCATGAATTAACTAAGTTCGTCGGTCGGTCGTCGTTCATCATCATCATTGTCCTCTTTTTATATTCGTTGGTGTTGCTTGTTCATCCATCCCGACTATCGATGCCACTACCTCAAAAACATCATCTCAATTAGTTGTAATCTCAATAGTGGTGAAAAGAGCCATGGCATATCACAGGGTGCGAGCTTGATTGCTTGGGACTCGGTACGTCAAATCAAATCAACAAGGGGGATTGGATTCAGGAATGTGGAAGATTGGAACCTGGCAGCCATGACTAAATACATTTGGGCAATTACGAATAAATAAGATAACTTGTGGATCAAATGGGTACACAATGTATACATCAAAGAGGAAGATTGGTGGAGTTATCAAGCTCCACTTCAAGCAAGCTGGTACTGGAAAAAGATAGTGACAGCCAAAGAAAAGCTTAAGCAATCCATGGAATTCCAACAATTGATGAATGCAAGGAATTTCCAAATCTCCAAGGCTTATAGCTTGATCAAATGTGAAGGAGACAAAGTGCAATAGGCTCGGGTTGTTTGGAATAGAATGAACATGCCTCGACATAGCTTTTTCATGTGGATAGCTGTGCAAAATAGGCTAAGAACAAGAGATAGACTATGCAAAATCAATCTAACAGCTGAAGGTAGATGCTTACTTTGCAGGGATGGCAAGGAAGACTTGGAACACTTGTTTATCTGCTGCAATGTTGCAGCAGAATGTCTGCAACAGCTTAAAAAATGGCTTCGGTGGCAGGTGTTTTCGAGATCTCTTCATGGGCTGGTGCGATGGCTGCAAAGAAACCAGGTAAACAGCTTTAAATATAGAGTTTTTTCTGCTGCAATCGCAGCATTAGCATACAATATATGGCGGGCAAGAAATGGGCTGTTGTGGGAAGAAAAAAGAATTCAAACCGATTGTATAGTGACCAAAACAAAAACAGAAATACTGTACAGAATCAAAAGTGTTTGGCCTAAAAAAGTTAGTGCTACATATAGAATATGGTTTGAAAGTTTAGTAATAGAACACTTATACTTGTTGTTGTACAGGGATATTTGAGGTCTCACTTTTGAGATGTTGTTTAAGTTGTAATTGATTATTGGAGCAATGATAATCTCGCTGATTCATAAAAAAAAATAGTGGTGGAACAGTTCTTTTGTTTTTATTTTTAGGTATTTAGAGTCTGAGATATTTTAGTAATTATACATATATATTCACAATTTCTTGCTCTTGCATAAGTATAATTATTCCAAATTATATAAAATTAGGAAAAATTTACTGTACCACTTAAATAATTACATGGGATTATTAGATTATTGAAATTGGAAATTCTAAAGTATTGAGAGAACTTTAATTTGAGTATATTGGATTTTTGCTAGAATTGATTTTCAAACGTAATAAGAAGAATCAAGCCAATATATTGCAATAATTGATTTTAAGAAAATTATTTGCAAAATTTATATATTTATTTGGGGATTTAACAAAAAAAAAAATTACAAAAATACAATTTGTACAAAAATTTTAATACATTTACGAATTTTTAAATTTTATTTACATAAAATATAATTTTTCTTATGTATTTTTATGTTGTATCCTTGTTATTTTATTATAATTTTTTTTATTATTTGCATATTATTTTTTAGGTTATTTTGTTATTGTTTTCTTATTATTTTAATGTATTTTTTTATTTTAATAAAATACCATAAAATATAAAAAATAAAAAAAATTAAACGTAAAAATATAAAAATTTTATAAAAAATAATATTATATATATCTATTTTTTCTTCTTCTATGAAAAATTCTCATTGTAGTTTTAGTTCACTTAGTTTTAATAAACAATTTATATGGTTTAGCATCAATAAATGACAATTTCTTTTAACCAATTGAATGTTTGCATTTGATTGGAATTTAAGTTGTGGACATTGTCCCACATAGAATAAATAAATAGTAAAGAATTGAGTCATATATAAGAACATGGGCTACTCCATCATTTTCAATAATTTGAATTAACAATTTTATAAATAAATTGAAAATTAGAATGTAATTGATATATTTTTTAGATCATTTAAATAAACTACTTAAGTTTTATTATAAAACTTAAGCTCTGTGTGTGTACTCTATTGCTTATACTTTTTTAGATTTATCAATTATACATCTTTTCTTTAATATGATTAGTCATTAGAGCAAGGCCCATTCCAGCTAAAAGTAAATGTTTTTGAACTTTAGAGAGTAGACTTATTAGACATGGATAGATATAAATGAGAGCAGTCAGCAGAGCAGAGCTATATCATATCATATATGTGATATTTAATGAATTAATGGCATTTTGTTTTTTCCCATTATTTAATGAGAACTTGGAAGTTTGCTAGCTCCTCATGAAGGGGGGAATTATTGAGATCATGTGATTATCATGATGAGATGATAAGGAACAATAATACCGTACAAGATAAAAAAAACTTTTGTATTCATGAGATGAAAAAGAATTAAATAATTAAAAATAAGAGTTAGAGATATAGAAGAAGTTTTTGGGATTATCAACACCACAATAAGAAAATATCTCAGAAAAGTGACATTATGTAGTATTGTTATTTTTAATGAACAAAAGATATTTGTTGTGTTGTATATTGGGACACTTAGCAGACCATTTGGATGAGGCTTATAAATATAACGTTGTTCTAGATAATGGTAGAGGTACTCAAAATGTAATTTCAGGTTCTTCTTTTCTTTTCTTTTCTCCTATTTTTTTTCAAAAAATATATAATAATAAAAATAGCACCGAATACTAAAATTTTGCAATTGAAAATCTTTATGTTTTTGTTTTAACTCTAGGCTCTATAAAATTGTCGTTTTAACGTATTATGTGTGTGTTCATACTTAGTATTGTAACAAAGTCAAAAAGATTAAGAAAAATTAAAGGAGTTTCAACAATGATTTAACTCTACATTTGAACTCCTTTTAATACCAAAATTATTTTTTCTATCTTCCTTAAAAGCCTAACCCATTAAGAAATGGTTGTCCTTGGTCCATGATTCTTTTCTATGTTATCTCTGCAAAGACAAGAAAAGTAAATAAATAAATAGAAAAATCACTATTAAACAAATATTTTCTCTGCCATTATGTTTGAATAATGACAAAAAGGAACCCCACTGGCCACTACAAGAGTACAAGGCAAAGACCAGAAATTAAAAAAAAAAAAAAAAATCTAACCTTATTGATATGCTTTATGGGGCATGGTGTTGGGTAGCTAGCTAGCTAAATTTTGACTGATCAAACTTCTTTTTAACTCACTGGAAACTAGAAATAAGATATTAAAAAGATAAAATGTTTCATATGTGATAATGTGATCAAATCATATTTCATGCTCTTTTACTTTATCTTCTCTTTGGCTCGCAATGTTGTTGGTTGCAAAGTCCAAAACCAGTACTTTTTGGCCAACATATTAAAAAATCAAGCAGAACATTCGGATCCTTTAAAGAAGTAAGGGAGAAAGATTTGCTATGAGATCTCCACCCATTAGAGAAAGCTACGTCTGGGAAATGTGTACACTTTGTTTAGAGAAGTGACAAATATATATATAGGGATATGATTTTGTCCCGTTATTGTACTTTCACGGATTACAATCCGTAATGTACGGCAGCCGTCAGATGAGGGAGTTATTTGATCTGAACGGCTGAGATTGATCTAGAGGTAATTAGGGGTAAAAAGTAGAAACGTACCCTGACACTCATTTAATGTACTTTGAGACTCATCTAATATACCACGGAATACATTCCGTGAAAGTACATCACGGAACAAAATCATATCCCTATATATATGTGTATATAATTTAGCTACCCCAAATGAACCCTTTAGCTTTAATACATATTTTTCATCTAAAGCCAATAAAACTATTACTAATGACCACTTTTAGAGGCACCCATAATCATAAAATTTTCAAGGTTTCTTTAATGGGTCTGGGAGAACAAAAACACACAAGCTACCTAGCCCAAAAATGAACCCTTTAGCAAACACCTATTTTTCATCTAAAACAAATATATGGAACTACATTATATATTACCCAAATCATAATTTTTTTTCTTTTTTGTTGTCGAAACGTGAGAAGCTACCATAAGTTAAAAATTAGACCATTCCTGGCCATTAAAAGAGTTCAAGAGGGAGAGACTCCAACACACAGCCTCCCCTGAAAAACAAAAGCACTTGCACCACTTTTGCCACATAATATTTCATAATTTTGGAGATTGTTACCGTTGTGGCATTCATAATATTATTCATAATATTATATATAGTAATAAGTTTTAAAACTCTGAACTAAAGTTTTAAAACTCTGAACTAGGAACAGGCTGCTTTAACCTCAACAATTAATCTGTAATACATTTTAGTTTTGGTGAATGCCGAAAGCGTTAGTCCCACATTGCTTATTGTGTGGAAATAAATTGTGATATATAAGTTAAATGAGCTACTCCTCTGATTACCAATTAATTTTGGGAACAAAAGCAGCTGTAGGTACTACTAATAAATTAAATTTTGGCATAACAAGAAATCATACTGTTGACAAGATGAGTATACAGTAGTACTGACTAATATATATTGAGCAGTGTAAAAAGAAATGCATGGCAGGAAAATGAGCTGTGTGGCAGGCAAGCAAGCATATATTATAATTTCTTTGCATACATTGTTTTGTTTTCACTTTTTACTCAAAAGTGATGACAAGATTAAGAGTATTGATCTTTGTATAATCATAACATTACATTGTTAAAATTCAGGGCTAAATGGTGCAGTGAAATGGAATATTATTGAGTAAATAAATATAGAAACAGTGTACTGAATCGCTCTAGTTAATTAGTACAACTGTACAAGCTTATTTATACGTACACAGATTCTGCAGGCCATATGTATATATATATATTCCATGCTGAGTTTTCTTTCTTATTATAATATTTCTCTCTCCCTCCAAAGGAGTGTAAAAAGGAAAATTTAAGCATTCTTATGGGGATTCTTTATCGACATATCCATCAGCCTTAATCAGCTCATGAAGTGATGTTCATGTTCTTAGCCAGAAAGAATTATAAATTTTCCCTTTTGTTTTTTTGTTGGGTTTGGTAATATTTTTTCAATTAGTTTTTTATTTTTTATTTAGATTAGTAAAAATATTTTTACAAAACGCATTTTATAAAGCTGTTTTCACTTTTTAATTTTGGCTAATTGAGATTTTTGTTCTTTAAACTTTAACATGCCCCTTGAACTTTAAAAATTCTCCCTAAACTATTGAGATTGTTAGATTTAAGGACTTTTATTTAATTTCATTCAATTTTACTATTTCAGTGATTATTTATGTACTAAAACATGCTCTCCAAACTTTGATATCTACCAAAGCACGCCCCTCAAACTTTTACATGTACTAAATCATGCCCCTTGAACTTTCATCCATATTTGAATTTTTTTTACTAAAATTAGACAAAAATCTCTAATATCAATAATCTCAATAGTTTAGGGGCATTTTTAACGACCTTAAAAGTTCAAGGGTCATGATTTAGTATATGTCAAAGTTCGAGCGAAAAAAATCCTAATTAGCCTTTAATTTTTTTAATTGAAAAACAAAATTTTAAAAAAAAAATCACTTTCAAAATTTTTTTAAATAGTTTTTTTTTCTTAATCAATATTTTGCACTTCGACCCCAACATGAATTTTGAAACCCGCATTCTAGCTCTGACCCTAATTTTAAACTCTTACCACGGCTCCGATCTAGACTTGAACCTGAATCCGACTTAAATAAAATCAAAAAATAAAAATTATAAGAAATACAAGTAGTTATAGAGTATATTTTTATTTTATAAAAACAAAATTTTATAAACACAAATTTACTTTTATTTGTATTATTAAAAAATTAAAAAACAAAAATATGACTAATATCCATTAATAATTACATGCCCCCATGTATTTATGTAATCATAAAGTGAAAAACAAAATCATTAAATATATATATTCAAACACAAATATATATTAAATTCAAAACTAAGAGTTAAAAAATAGAGAAGATCTAAAAAATGTGTAAAAAATTATATATTGTGTTATTATAGTTAAAAATAATATTTAGCAGATAAATAGAGTTAAGCTAGATGTATAAGAATATTTCTATATTGGGAAATATATTTCTATTTAAGGAAATAAATTTTTATTTAAGGAAATAAATAAATAATTGATTTTCTGATAAATAAATATTTTATATTCATTGAATCTGGACAAAATCAATTATGTAATATTCTATATATGGTCAGATTTCTATATTCATTACCTGATTTGATTTCCTGAATTAATTGTCAAAATATTCTGACAATTAATGTGGCGCAGATACTGATGGAGTATCTCACCTATAAATATAGGGTCTCGGTCCCCGAGCTCTTCACTCATTCTGTTCATAACAGCAAAATCCATCTAAAGAGAGTTGAGAGAGCGAGGAAGCCCGATTACCCACATCAACCAGTTTCCCTTGCAGATCAAAGCTTATGTGGGTTTGAAGCTCAAGAATCAATGGCTGGAGGTATTTCGATCCTTAAATTATAGTGCATATATGATTTATTAATTCCGCACTTTATACATAAACATATATATTTCAGTTTATACATATAAATGTCTAACAGTTGGTATCAGAGCGGATTATATATCTCTGCCTTGATTTATTTTGAGTTTTATATATATATACTTTTACGGGGTTCTTCATTTATAATATAAATTATATATATTTTATATATATACTTTCATATTATATAATCCCGATTATATATATACATTCATACTCAATTCTTTTTTATACATATATATATTCATATTCATATTCATCTTCATATATATATATATACATGTATATATATTCATATACATCTTCATATATAAATATATATACGTATACGATCGGTTCTTAATTTATATATATTTTATATATATATTCATATTCATATAATTCCGATCATATATATATATTTTAATTCAATCTACGTATATACATATATATATTTATATTTTAATTTTATTTATATATATTATATATATACGTAAGTACTGTTGTATGTATATACGTATATATATTTTATATATACTTTTATTGCATGAAATTGTATGTAATACTCTCTTCCATACATTAATGATGATTTTATGCAGTATATATTGTATACGAGTATATATATACATGAAAGTTTTATGCTTCGGTCCGTATTTTTTCCGTTTTTATTTTTGGTATTTATTTTGAATTCTATATGCATTACTATATTCATAAGATATTATAGATCGATTTTGTGCATCAAAATAATTTTAATACCTTAAAATCTGAAAACTTTACTTGAAAAATCCATTCGGACCCGAGAACACCTTTTGAAATTAAAGTATACATTTTGCGTGTTTTCGATGCTTGAAATCAATATAGATCTCTTAATTTTTTCATTTAGATCATTTTGGAATTGATTTCATGATTTTTGGAAGTTTAAGGATAATTTATTATGTCGTTTTTCAGGGCAGATTTTTCGAAAAAAAAAAAGAAGGAAAATTAAGAAAAATTTAAGAAAATTCCGAAATTTTATTATTTTGATTTATTTTTGGAATTTTATTTTATTTCCTTATTTTTGTTAATTTAGTCAATTAAATTACATTTGTTTAAACTTTCCATTCTTATTTAACATATATCTTCATATATTATATGTTATTTAGTAATAAATTATTATGGAAAGTTTTTAACTTGGTAAATTAATTACATGCTTTATTTTTACATGTAATTACAATAATTGTGATATTTTAAGAATGTCAATATTTGATTATTCTACAATTAAGTGCGCAATTATTATATTTATTTACCAATTATGTAATTTACTGATTGAATTAATTGATAATCTGCCATTAAGTTTATTCTTTAATTTTGCATTTAATTCATTTCATATAATTAATTGTACTAATTTGTATATTTACCTTATTTATACAAACTAATTATTAGTACAAATATTTAAGATATTATATGGTTATAAATGCATAATTAATTACATATCATGGAATTAAGCATTTAATTTATTATCATACAATAATTGTTTTAATTTGTTTTTATTTGGAAAATTTATGTTTAATACAATTAATTTTGATTTGTATGATTTAAATGCTATACATAAATTCCTTTTATAGTGCTAGATATATTTAGAAATATTCAAACATTAAGATAGGTTGAATATTTTATATAGCACATTAAGTTTCATAAAACTTCATAAAATTATTCATAAAATATTCATAAAACATCCTAAAATGAATAAAATATGAATAAAATGTAAGTAATTTTGTGGTTTGACATAAGAAAACATGAATTTGGGACAAATGCTCATATCTAGAACGGTTTTTAATGATCTTCGGACGACCACACTAGGAGCATTAATCTCAGTGATTGTCTACTATGTTAATAACGAAATTACTTTTAGGTAGAGCCCAATACCTAATGTCAAAGTGAAAATATAATTTTATATAATTAGGGAGTAGCCACAACATCCTTATTTGTATAAAATTATATATTAATTAAAATTCACCTTAATGAACATAACTTGTAATTAATTATATAGGTATAATAATTTTACCCCACAGGGATTTTATTATATTTGTATAATTAATTAGGATAATATGTTAAATTAAGTTCTCTTAATTTACCCCACAGGGAGTTATGGGGATTTAATTTAATAGTGTTATCACAAATTTAATTAAAGATAGATAATAAACCTTCATTTTCCAAAACTAATTGTTTAATTAAATCTATCATAAAGTTCATCTAATTTTATTAAATTTAAAATTTAGCCCACAGGCAATTTTGGATTTAGTAAAATTTTAATCTTCAGTTTATACTTTGGTGTCTAGTGAACCACATAATTTTAAATAATTAGGAAGTAGCCACAGCATCCTTAATTATATAAAATTATATATATTAAGTGGATTAAGATCACATAATGGACATGAATTATGTGAACATAATAATCTTACCCTACAGGGATTTTATTATATTCACATGATTAATATGTTAAATTAAATTCTCTTAATTTATCCCACAGGAAATTATGTAGATTTAATTTAATAATTTTATCATAAAGTATAAAATTTTGAAACATTTATAAATAATTAAGTGTTTCATACCTTTCATTAAGATAGAAAAATTAAACTTTAAGTTTTTCATAAATTGTGTAAATCTATCATAATCTACATCTAAATCTAATCTTATTAAATTAAAAATTTAGCCCAGGCAATTTTTGTTTAATAAGATTTCATATTTAAGCATGTTTATTCATTGGTAAAAACATGATTCATTTAAACCTCAAAACTATATATGTAATTTTATTACATCACTATTCATAAATTTCTTCCATAGTAGTAGAAAATTTCTTCCATAACAGTAGAAATTTTCAAAATTTATTCTGATAACTTCATCTAGCATATACAGTTTTTACTGTATAATTAAGAAAAATAAATCACACTTTATTATCACCAATAAATTTTAATTTATTGTGTACGAATTCATTCTAATATAGTTAATGTGATGCTTAACACATAGTGGATTATTTTAGATTGTTATTCCACATTCATAATTTCTTGCAAGGTTTACAAATAAACCTAAGAAAGTCAGTAACTGTGAGCAAATCTTATCCACAGACAAGATAAGTTCTCACATTTAGAAGTTTAAGGAACAAGCAATATAGTAGTGGCTTTGTCTTAAATTTGGCAAAGATCTTTATGTTCCAAGATTCTATTGAAACTTGATTTAGACACATTTAGAGGTCTTTACTACAAATGATGTCACTCATAAAGATATGCAAGTTCAATCTGACAATAAGAAATGTGTTATTAATAAGAATTCTTCTACATTATAGCACCAAAAAATTATGGAACATATATCCATAAATAGAATAAATGTCAGTAAATGGTGGGGATATTCATTACACTGATTTTACTAACTTTATTTAAAACTTGTGTGAAATTCATTAAGAATATGTATTCCAACAAGTCAAAATCGGTGCATACTAGAATTCTATCATATTAGAAATCATACAAGTCAATTAATTTTGAAGACATGGACTCAAATTTTGCATCTCATTTTTAACGATTACTCACATAAATAATTTTTCTACAAAAGTATAGATTTATATGTTTCAAAGACATTTAAATCTTAAGTAGAGAAATAGTGCATTTTGCATATTAAGATAGTGAGATCAAATATAAAATGGAGAATACTACATTAAAATTCGTGAGTATGGATAAACTCTCAGTCCATTTGTAAAGTTTCTTTAAAAGTATGGATTCATTGCCCAATACATATGCCTGGTACACCTAAATCATAGTGTGTGACAGATTTAAGAAACTAAGCATTTTTTGGACATGGGGTGGAGCCTACATAGCCAACTCCAAACTTTCCTAAATCTTTGTCTATTGATACTCTTCAATGGGGGTGTACATATCGAATCGTGTTCTAACCAAAGTTGTTTCTCAAATATATTTTGAGTTGTGATAAGGTTGAAAACCGACTGGATGACATGTACACATTTTATAAATACCCATATATAGTTAGAGTACAATTGTCAAAGAAAAGATCTGGGCCCTAAACAATAAATGAGCATATTTCATTTGAAAAGCTATAATGTTTAAGGGTTACATATTTTATTATCCATCTCACAACACTAGAATTGTGGAATTAAGAATTGACTTGATCAGTGGGAGTAATCAATCTAGGAACCTAGTTTCCGAGAAAGATCATTCATATTTTCTCAAACTTCCACCTCAAGTGTTAGATTAATTATGATTCACAACAACCCTTAAGATTAATGGTTATTGAGAATTCATAACTAATCATTAATAATATACAAGTCATTGGTAAAATTCTAATAAGTTATGTTATTTAGTAATTGCTTACAACTTCTAAAATAACATGTTATTGAACCATTTGCTCTTTTAAGAGTTTGTTGGTCCATCCTTAAGATGACTTATTAGAACAGTAAGATCAATGTTTTCTAGTGATTACATTTTGTACAATAAGAGTTCAACTACAATATTAATTTGAGACATAAATTAAATTATAGAATGATAAAGAATTGAAGTTGTAGTACAACATGCCATGAATGAAGAAATAAATATCTTAAAGAGCGATTAATAAAGTTTATCTTTAGTAAAGTTGCCTAATGGGGTGGAGAACATTAATTAAGCATAAGTTTTTTTACCAATAATATTCATTAGGCAACATTGAGAAACATAAAGATATAAAAGAATATTCATTGCTAAGAAGTTCATTTTGAACTAAGAATCAATAACAAAGGAGATTTACATTCTCACTTGTTTTGATAAATGATTCTATTATAGACCTTGGCATTTGTTGCTCGTTTCAATTCATTAATCAGTTCCAAACAGTGAACTAGAGGAGAATGTATACAGACTGCCATAAATTTTTCCTCTAATAGTGGTGAACATATACAAGCTTAAGGTGTCTACCTGTAGATTAAAACAAACATCTCACAAATTGGTATTATATCATCTTTTCCTTTAGGTTTGAAAAGAGAATTATTGAAATAATTATATACCAGAAGGTTAGTGGGAGTAATATTTGTTTTATACGTAGACAATATGTTACTTGCAAATGATGATAAAAGTTTTCTATATAAGTTAAAATAATTCATATCTCAAATTATTATTTTGAGATAAGGAATATAAATAATATATATAATTTTAATTAATTAGAGAGTAGCCACAGCATCTCTGATTAAATAAAATTATGTATTATTCATCTGATATAACTTTTATCTTTAAGTGTGATAAATTCAACTCGAACCAGCATCTGAAAAATGATCTGGAGTGAGAATAAATTAAGAACATTCATTCACTTCTATTTTAGAAGCCTAATGTATGCCTAAGAGTCTGAATAAGACTTTGCATTACATTTGTTTCAGGATCGTTAAGCAGTATCAGAATAACTAAAGTTAAGACCACTTTATTCTTCATACAAAGTGATGAGGTGTCTTTAAGATACTAAAAAAAAAAAAATTATATTCATACATATTTTGTTAAGATGAATTGACCATCTGGAAATATAGTTAACCAATTAGATTCTAATGTACTTCACTGGTTGTATTGATTCACGTAAATCAATATTTTATTACGTCCTTAAGATTACCAGTAACTTATATTGTAGAGAATCTTGATTGTTATTTCCACTATAGAAGTCACATTCATTTATTGTTTTGAGGATACATCTCGTATGATGTATTATAGAGTTTCATAGTAGGCCTAGAGTTCAGAATTACAGTTTCATTAGGCCATTAAGAAAATTTTGCGATAAATTCAGCTACAATATTTATGGCTAATAACTCTAAGAGTACTGGTCGAAGCTAGCATATCGACATTAAGTATTTAGCCATAAAAAGGCGTGATAAGTGGTCATTAATCACGCAAACTGAATTGGGTGATCGCATAGATCCTTGACTAAAGGCATGCCGCAACACAAATTCAAGGATCATAAAGTAAATATGGGATTCAGTTAACCCATATGCAGTTTTTTTTATTTGTACAACCAAAAATTATTTAATGAAACTCTAATTTCGATATTTTCTCATATTTATGTGCACCTTAATTTCATCTGAGAAAATTATCGTAAGAGGACCTGAATAAACATAAGGGTTAGGGTTTATTCACTTAAGTACATTGCCACAGAAAGTACATTGTTATATAATAAATATATCGTAATACATGGAAGATAATACTCGACTTATAATGAGGACATGTCGCTATGATTCGTATGTTTATTATATAATGAGGAACGTTTGGGTTTGAATGTTTTAGTTTAAATACTGACCAAGTGGGAGAATATAAGAATATTTCTATATTGGGAAATATATTTCTATTTAAGGAAATAAATTTCTATTTAAGGAAATAAATAAATAATTGATTTTCTGATAAATGAATATTTTATATTCATTGAATCTGGACAAAATCAATTATGTAATATTCTATATATGGTCAGATTTCTATATTCATTACCTAATTTGATTTCCTGAATTAATTGTCAAAATATTCTGACAATTAATGTGGCGCAGATACTGATGGAGTATCTCACCTATAAATATAGGGTCTCGGTCCCCGAGCTCCTCACTCATTCTGTTCATAACAGCAAAATCCATCTAAAGAGAGTTGAGAGAGCGAGGAAGCCCGATTACCCACATCAACCAGTTTCTCTTGCAGATCAAAGCTTATGTGGGTTTGAAGCTCAAGAATCAATGGCTGGAGGTATTTCGATCCTTAAATTATAGTGCATATATGATTTATTAATTCCGCACTTTATACATAAACATATATATTTCAGTTTATACATATAAATGTCTAACAAGATGCAGTTAAGAGATTTTTAGGCTAATTAGGACTTTCGTCCACTAAATTTTGACATGTACCAAATTATGCTCTTTGAATTTTTAAGGTCGTTAAAAATGCTCCATGAACTATTAAGATTATTGGATTTAAGGACTTTTGTCTAATTTCATTCAATTTTACTATTTCAGTGATTGTTTATATATTAAACTATGCTCGTTAGACTTTGATATCTACTAAATGATCATGCCCCTCGAACTTTGATATGTACTAAATCATGTCCCCTGAACTTTAATAACCTTAAAAGTTCAAGGGACATGATTTGGTACAGTCAAAGTTCAGGGGGCAAAAATCCTAATTAGCCTTTAAATTTTTGTGCTTGTACATTTTTTTTACTATTTTTATGGTGTTTTTTTTTTTTTTTAAATTTTTAATGTAATTATTTTGGTAAACTATTTTAAAGAAAGATTAGAGAAACTAAGCACATATCAAGAGTGTATACAATTTTTTGATAAGAAGAGTGTATACAATTTAAGAGATGAAAAAAATGATGAGGTAACAAAAAAGCTTATAGGTGGTTGTTTTAATTGATCATGATGACAAGTTAGGGCTATATTAGGTTTAGGGGTCCCCCAGAGAAAAGGATGGGCTATTAAGGAGGGACCAGAGAAGAAAAGAGAAGGGGCTCTTTATTGAGAGTTAGCTTACTCACTCATACTTGGTTGGGACCGATCAACATAAAAGAAATGTACGAAGTAGTTGTTGGACAATCAGTCTCAAGCCACAGGCTCCATTATTATTGTTATTATTATTATTATTATTATTATTATTGAAATACTAAGAGGAACTTGGACAGGTGTAATTAAATATTGTATTTTATATAATTTAATGTAATAATTTAAAGTATGGTTAGCCAATTATTAAATGATACATTAAGAATGTACTAAATATTATTAGTACCAATACTAATATTATTATTATTATTTTATTAGGAATATGATTTTGTCTCTTTCACGGATTGTAATCCGTGATGTACGGGAGCCGTCAGATGAGGGAGTTATTTGATTAGACGACTGAGATTGATCTATGTGTAATTAAGGTTAAAAAGTAGAAATGTACCCTGATACTCATTTAATGTACTCTAAAACCCATCTAATATACCACGAAATACATTTCGTGAAAGTATATCACGGCACAAAATCATATCCGTATTTTTTATTATTATTATTATTCGTTGAATAGTGATATATCTGACAACATTCACTGGCTTAAGTGAATTATTGTTCTGTTTTACACAATATTAACTCATGCACTTTTTTTACTCCAATCCTCAAAGTTCAACCCCCTTTGTCCTATACAGATACAAATACAAATACCATAACTAATGATTAATGGATTACTTTTAGTCTCTTTAAGATGAAAGATCACTCTTAAGTATAAAAGAGTGTAAAAATTCTTTGATATAAATTCTAAATTAGTAATAAAATAAATAAAGGACATAATTTGTCAATAAAAAAAAATTACTGCATATATTATTTTTTTTAATTTTTTTTTTATAAATTTACGATTTGAGTTTTTAAAGTAGTTTCTCCAGTAGTTTCTATGTGACTATACGATTTTTTGTTGCGATTTTAATTGCAGCGTTAGTTGCAATAGATGTTTCTACGTAGAATTCTGTAAAAATATAAAAAAAAATTATTTTAAAATATAAAAATGAAAAAACTAAAAAAAAAAATAGTATCGATATAGAAAATAAAATATTTTAAAATAAATTAAGCATACATCAATATATTAATTTAGAAAAAATGAGGCAATGAGATAGAAAAATAAAAGGTAAATACTGTTTAGATCTCAAGAAACACTATACTTATTCTCCTCTTGTCTCCTTTTTTTTTTCCTTATTCGAATCTTGACAATGAGAGAGATAGAAAGAGAGTGGGGGCAATCATACTAAGTTCTGGTAAAAATTTTGTAGTGTCTTTCTTTTCTCTCTCAATTTTCCTACATATGTTTGTTATTTCAATGAAATTTTTATTATTAAGGAAAAATCATACTAGTTACCTAGTTTTACAAATGAGACTACTTTGAAACCAAGTGAATATTTCAAAAGGGTACAGACTTTATTTTAATCAAATTCCATCAAGTCTACAATTTTTTAGAGTATAATACAAACAACAAATATGCTCTATTGTATAATTTTAGAATAATTAATAATTTTGCCTTTGAACTTTTAATAATATTGATTTTGTCTTTTAAAATATACGGCTTGTTAAGAATTCTGTTGAACTTTTACATTTATAGAAATTTAGTTCTTCAGTTAAGTTCCATTTTATTATTCTGTTTAAATACTGACGTGTTTTTGTAAATTAACAACTTTGTCTCTAAACTTTGACAACTATTGTACACCTAAAAATAAAAATAAGAACGATTCAACATTTTTATTAATAAATTTTAAAAAATTAATTTAGATCTTAATAAAAATCATTTTTAATAATTAAGAAAATAAAAAAAAATAAATAATTAAACGATTTAAAACATTATTTATTTTCTATTAAAAAAAATATTTACATATTAAAAATTTAATTTTTGTTAAAACTATATTTTACGTGAACAAACTTGAGTTCATTTTATTTTTTCTCAAAAAATATAGATTTTTTAAGTAAACATAATATTTTTTAATTTCTTTTCTAACTTTTTTTTTTCAAAATTAATTTTATATTTTTATTAAATTCTTAATTATTTTTCTTTATTTGTTAAAAGACGTGTTTATAAATAAAATAAAATTTGAAAATATTTTTTTTTAAGAATAATTTATATTTTTTTAAGTAAAATTAATATTTTTTATTTAATTTAATATTTTTATCAGGTCTTTATATATTTTTTACTATTTTTTTTCAGAATTAATAAAATAGTATAATTTTTAAAATTATTTTTTTTAATAAAATGGGTTAAAATTTTGTATTGGTCAAAGTTTAAGGGGTAACTAATTTTTAACGATAAAAGAAATGGAACCTAACCGAAGGGGCAAAAATATGTAACTGTTATATTTTAGGGAGAATTTTTTACAAGTCATATATTTTAAGAGACAAAATCAGATAGTGCCGAAAGTTCAGGGAGCAAAAATATTAATTATTCATAATTTTATTCCTCTCTGAATTCCATGCGAAAGTAGCATTGATGGAACTTAATAAGAAGTGAACCTGAGTCAGATTGATCACTAATGTTTACTGATGTTTAATTCATTACCAACCATCAGTGATGAATTCAAAGTACTCCAAGTCTTCTTGCCCATTTGTCAGTCTTAACTCTAATCCAAATAATTAAGGGAGAAAAAATGGGTCAAACTCAGTCAAGTCAGATAGATGTTAGAATTTGTAGTGACCAAATGAGTTAAGACTAATAGAAAGTAAACTATAAAAATTTCAATTGGTGAGCAGTAACACACATTTCATTTTCACCAAAGAGAATTGAGTGACAAAGACAAGAGTATTAAATTAAACAAACTGAAAAAGCAAATTACAGATGGAAACTTGATACTGAAACTATTGCTTTTTTTGTTTTTTTTTTTCCTTCCTTGCAAAGAACAAACCCAACAAAGATTCAAATCCCCAAAAAACAAGTGTACTCATTGATTTCCTTTTCACTTTTAGATACCATTCAAGATGTGTTAAGTCACTTTTGTCCCCTGGTTTGTTTTACCACATCGTTCAAATCCCCACAAATCTCAGACAAGCCAAACCCACTTTTTCCGTTTTTGCTCAATTGTGCAACCAAGATTCCTCTTTTTTATTTTTTTTCGGTTTTAGCTACATACATGAAGTATTCCCACTTATTAAGCATGCTCTCTCTCATTAAATAAATATTATATAATATATAATATAGGTAAAATAACAATATAAAATTTTCAACGGCTAAAAAGAAAAAGTGAAAGTGTTCAATGTGTCTTCTCAAACAATCCATCAATTCCTCCATAGGGGATTTCAACCATTCTTGCAAGACTATATACAATGATTAAAAGATTAAAGAACAAGATTTCTATATTCATAAATTGTATTGTATCTATATCTGATTTTCACTAAAGGAATGTACATTTTTTTTCTCCCTGTATATAATTGAATATCAAACAGCTAATGCTATGGTGCTTTAAAACTTGCATGCCTGCTTCAAAATTGTGTGATGACGTCTATCGATGAATCTTTGCATAGTTAGGAAATCTCCTCCTGTGCTCGCATCATGCTGTAATCATAAATGTACAATTGTTTGAGATAAAAAATTATGTATTCATCAAGTCACAGAGTTGATATGTGAAATTGATAAGATTACTTGGAGGAAAAAAGCAAGGCATGTAATTCAAGTAATCTACTATGATTCATGATTCATCAATAGTAGGAATTAAATGGGTCAATCGTCCATACCTTTAGTAATCTTGATCTGTATAAGCTCTCTTATGAGTTGACGACAGATGGGGCATTTATTCGATCGAACTGTCAATGCTTGCGCACATTCACTGCACATGCACTGTAACGCAGATTTAAATAACAAGATAGTTAAACAGATAAGTCCAGAGAGAAAAGGTTGAGGTTGCTGGGAAAAAGAAATGTAATAAACTTTGTTTGTTGCATTATGGAAAGAAAAGAAGAAAGAAGCAACTTTAGCTCAGCATGGCAAAATTATGTCAAGACTCATAAAGAAACACACTAAAAGAAAAGTCATTAACTACATGAAGGAAGAAAAGGGATAAGCAACAATACAATAGCTTATGCATTTTCCATTTATTGTCTGTAAGTCCTTTCTTACAAACTATTTATTTTACCAATACCTAGGTTGAAAACTAGTACCATAGTAAATATGGTGACAAACCGAGATCCAAGATCATCCGTTAGAAAAATGCATTAGGTGGGTCCAAAATCAAGTGGAAGATCTTATAGTTTCTAAGACATAGCACTCTAGAAACCAGAGCAAAACCAGGAAATTAATCATAATCAGGAATAGCTTATAGTTTCCAATCTATGACTTATATCACTCTAGCAACAAGTGTGAAATCAGTTATCAATATGACTCTAGCAACAAGTGTAAAATCAGTTATCAGTATGACTAGCAAAAAGTGTAAAACCAGTTACCAATATAACTCTAGCAACAAGTGTAAACTCAGTTATCAATATGATTATCGATAGAATGTGAAGCCAAACATAGTGGACATCACGAAACAAGGGTTACAAACAAGTGACTGTTTTAGTTGTGCACTTGGCACTGGGTTAAAATAGTCAAACGAAGCTCAATTTGAAGGCTAAGCAATTCTTGTGATGTTGTTTCACAAACACTCTCTGATAAGGACGTACAATTCACCCAACTCATAATAACACCTATACTACCACCAAGTAAGGAGAGACATTGCCATTTGCATAAATAAACCGTAGCACATGCTAAAGGAATGCCATTATATTTTATTGCTTTAGCAGACTTAGATTATGTATTTATTTTTATCAAAATTTAGATTATGCAGGATAAACAAAATTGGTTAAAGATTGGAGATCTTACCATATGCCGACAGGGCAATACAGCTACATTCTTCGGCTCAGTCATGCATATTATACATTCTTTCCCTAGCTCACCCGATTCATCTGAATTTCCAAATCCATAAAGTTCGTGTAGCTCATAACGAACTCCATCAATCCACAGGATCTGATTGATTACTTTGACCAGCAACTGGCCCTCTCCATTATGCTCAATTAATGCTTGAGTAATCTGTGAATGGGGAGGTGCAGCAGAAAGTGGCTGAATGGACTCTAAATTTGTCAAGAGAGATGGGAAGTCTGTTTCCACGTAAATAACAAGCGGGAGAATGTCTTTGGCCAAAGATGAATTTGCAAGCTCACCCATTCCAAACAAAACATAGTCAATAAAACCTATCTCAATACCAGTTCCGGAAGGCTGAAAAAATTTCTGACCTAGACCTTTCTGGAAGGGAATTCTCAATGGCATATAATATTGAGGGTATAGTGGAGCGAATGTGCAATCCGATCCTTCCTTGGCAAAGTAAAATATGGTGATACTGTTCCCCATGATTATATAACATAAATAAAAGAGAAATGCATCAGAATATCAGATACATAAAGTATACAAAATTTACATACATAAAAAAAGGTTATTGCAATTTGCAACTCAAGTTTTAAATTCTACATCCCACTGAGTCAAAGCAGAACAAAATTACATATTGGAAGAATTCAGTAGCTCCCATACATAGTATACATGACTATGATAAAGCCAATTCATGTTGATCAAGTAGTTCGCTTAATCCACACTTATCATTAGATTAGTCTATCAATGAGGTGAAAATAGTCATACAACTGACAGTACCTTCAGAGAAAACTTACAGTAAACAACAGTCTACAGCTATAAATAATGTAAAAAAACTATCTGCAAAAAATAATGTAAAAAAACTATCTGCAATCTCAGAACCCTAAACAAAAACAAGTTTCAAACAATTTGTTATGTGGAAAGCCATTTTCACCTTTCGAACCCCTACTGCAGTCTTATTTTTTCCCCGTACCATTGAGTCCTTATCAGCAAATCTACTCAAAGACTCCTATGGGGCGTTAAGATGAGGTTTAGACTTGATGGGAATAGAAATGTAAAATTTAAATTAAATTTGAATGACAATGAGTTTGTGTTTCCTAGTAGGCCTCACTTTTTAAATTAAAATAGTGGTAATGTTAATCCCCTCAAACGCATGGTGTTTCATATTTCCTTTAAGTCTACTGCCTCCAACTCTTACTCTCTCCAACTCAAACTCACATAACAAACAGGTAGCGTTTAGTTAGAAAGAATGAAAACATAGTTAGAATAAGAATGACATTCCAATACGTTAAAATAAAACCAAACAAATGAATAGAATAACAGTTGTTTCCTTTCCATTCCATTCCATTTCATTCCCTCCAACCAAACGCTAGCCTAGTGATCTTAATTGCCGGGTGATTGTAAACGTGATGATTAAGTGGACACTAGCTTTACCATATTTAGCAAAATTTTCCAGTGTGAAAATCAACTTAATCTATAATTCAACAAAAATCATAGCAAAACCAAACCAAACTGGTTAAGAAAACGATCAACAATGGCTCAACATACATGATTACATTCCACCAACTCGTTTAAATTTTCAGTTTCACACCTTTAAAATGGAGGAATAATTGAAGCTGAAAAATTAACTGCATAACATAATTGTTCCATGGCAACAGTTCAATAATTCAATCTAAATCACCAAAAGTGGCATTCCAATCTGTCATTAATTACTCAAGAACCTAGCAGCAGACCCATTTAATTATATTTATAGTTTTTTGACCGAATAACGAAATTGAATTCCACATAGTAGTAACATTATTAAATAAAAACAGGCATACACATTCATTGTTTACCTGCCATCAACGAGAGCATCAAAAGTGAAAGAGAGCAAAAATGAGTGAGAATGATGGACATCGGTATAAAGCTTGATGGTACCCTTGTGCACATTCACATTGTTTTGTATTCTTTTAGCACTCGCAAAAGGAGGCGGCAGCACAGGGGGATTGATCCTGGGTTGAGCGTTATTTGACGGAAATGGATTAGGGATGTGGTGGTTGGGATAAGGAGCACCAAAAACATAAGTTGATAGTGGTGGTGGAGGCAGAATCGGAGTACGAGGAGGAGAAGAAGAAGATTGCGAATTTAAGGAAGGGAACGAAAAATCAACCGGGGCAGCTGCAGAGGTTGTCGTATTAGTGAAATTCGTTGTCGTTTGATGATGGAATGAAGAGTTGGGATGAGGAGGAAGAGGAGTGGCGGAAGGAGATGAAGAAGAGGTGACTGGACTAGGTGAAGGGTCGATAATGGAAGTGGAAGGGCTTTGATCTTGATCTTGATCTTGATCATGATTACCATGGACGTGGTTGAGGTTAAAGGTCCTTACCAGACTCACCATTCTTCCTCTTCTTCCATATCTGCTGCTACTTCTTCCATCTCTGCTAAAAGAGACACCCATGTCAGAAGAAGAAGAAGAAGAAGAAGAAAGAAGAAGCCCTCCTTTCTCCTTTCTAGTGGGAAAGCGTGCGTTTTAGGGGACCTATACTATGATGACATGGGTGGGTGACAATTTCCAACGACACCGTTTTTGCTAAAAATCAAAATTAAAAAAGAGAAAGATTACCATTTTACCACTGATGGTGTATGGAGAATCAATAATTTTGCAAAATAATCCTTGCCAAGAAAAAAATGTTTTCTTCAATATTATACCTAAAATTAATTTTACTTACAAAAATACATTTAAGAAAAGTATTTACACAAATACCAATATGTCACGTCAACATAAATACCAAAATCTAAAGTAATTACCAAAAATAAAATAAAATCTCGCTTTAAAAAATTTTAGTATTTTGCAAGTTTTTTTTTTTTTTTTAAATAATAACCTTTTGGTTACTTTTGATGTAGATAATATATCAATTAGTTACTTTTTATTAAAAAAAATTGATTCAAAATATTTTTTTTCTCCTATACATTTGGTTGCTTATTTTGATCAGTCAACTTTAAAATTAATTTATATATATAATAATTTTCATAATGTAACTAATTCTATTATGTTTAAGTCCACTCCATGTCGACCCCCCGCTGCCACTCGGAGCGAAATCTTTGAAGAAGGGGCCAAATAAGTTAGCCACCTTGGAGGAGGTTATGAAGGGCCCTGTCATCTATAAGAAGTTTGCATGTTGTTCCAACGGTTCGGAGGCTGACGAACTGCACTCAATGTTGACCTACGCCCATCAATTGGAGAAGATTATCACTGTCGTGGGGATCAAACCCTCCAGTTCTGGGGTTTATCATCACCTTCCCAGGGATGAGGAGACGCCAAACCACAACTATAATGGTTTCCGGGCATGGAGTCAAACTCATCTGATGTCCGGAGCCATGCTCCCCCTCCAGGACTATTTCATCGACTTCCTTGTTTTTGTCGGACTTTCACCCTACCGATTGATTCTGCAAGCTTATCGCCTGTTATCGGGCTTGTTTATTTTTTAGGTAGCTAGGAACTTGGCTCCGCCCATTCCTGCCGAAATCTTATACTTTTACGAACTTCTTTCAGTCCCCAAGAAGGGAGACAAATTTAAAGATGGTTTTTATAAACTTCAGGCCCATCCGGCCATTGAGACTCTGGTATCCTTTAACTTCTAAAAGAATGTAAAGGAGTACCGCCATAGATTTTTCTTCTCCTCTGGGTTCAAAGCCTTTGAGCGCCTAGACCTGTTAACGGACTAAGTCAGGATTCCCCCCATGCACCGTACTGCCCCCACTCAACTTTTCTTGAACCACGCGCAAGTGTTTGCCGATTACAGGAAGGAAGACTTGAACGTGGGAGACCTGGTCACGACAGGTAATTGTAATAGGGGCAAGTTGATCTTAGCGAGTCAATCAGTGGATGACTTCAACTTGTCCAAGGTCCTCTGTCCCAACGTCCAGAGTCCTGGGACTGAGAAGGCGCTCAGGGAAAATATTATCTTGTCCGCGGAGGATGGATACAACAAGTACAGATACAAAAGGGAGTAGGAGCTCGTATTCTCTCAGGCGCAAGCTACCTCCAGAAGGGTCTCCTAGGAGGAGGCAGGAAAAAAGAAAACTCCAGTCCAACCCAAATTTCCATTCCCAGTTCCTAACTTTGGATCCCCCGATGCAAGTACCTCCGGAGCCTGTAAGTCTCCTTTGAACATTCACTTCGTTCCTTCTGTCCAAGACTACACTGACTTAAGCCCAGTGGAATTTGATAACAGATTATATAGTTTGAATAAGAGTCTGAATAAGACTTCGCATTGCATTTGTTTCAGGATCGTTAAGTAGTATCATAATAAATAAAGTTAAGACCACTTTATTTTTTTATACAAAGTGATGAGGTGTCTTTAAGATACTAAAAATTATATTCTTACATATTTTGTTAAGATGAATTGACCATCTGGAAATATAGTTATTGCCCCTGATTTTGCCCAAAATACGTGAACCAACCGGACGATGACACGTGGATGGGAAGGGGTTAGCATTTAAATAAAATAGCTAAGTCTCCTTAAAGCGCAGGATTACCTTAGACATGCCTCCCGGAGAAGGCATGCAAGTCTCGTATGCTCCCGGAGAGCAAGATTGTAACAAAGCATCTCCGGGTGGTGTCAGACCCTATCTGAACAGTCATCTCGCATTTAATGCCGCATGGGAGGAGGCGTATTGAAACTGTCATACGTAATAAAGTCTGACGGCACAACCCTCAATCTGTACCTACTAGGCTATGATCAATAAAGTCTAGTGACGGCTACTCTGTGAGGAATCACATCAGTCAAAAAGGATTAAGGACTGCCCCCATAAAATCCCTACAGAACCTAGGGATTAGACCATGCATTACCTATGATAAATTCATTGGGAATGTGTGGCTTTACTGATAGTTACAGAAATACATGTACCTTCATTCTAGGCATCACCCCACAAAAATACTGTAAATACCCCCCCAAACTCATTAAAGGGGGGTCGAGAATTCTGGGTTTCATAAGAACTATAAGAGTAAAAACTCACCAAGAACATTCTCTGTATTAAATACTATCATTAATACACAGACTCGTGGACTAAGGCTCATTAACGCCCCAACCACGTAAAAATCCCTCTCTTAATTTCTTATAGCTCTCTAACTTATTATTATTATATCGGTAGCCGAAAATCTCGGTCAACAATAGTTAACCAATTAAATTCTAACGTACTTCATTGGTTATATTGATTCACGTAAATCAATATTTTATTACGTCCTTAAGATTATCAGTAAGTTATATTGTGGAGAATCTTGATTGTTATTTCTATTATAGAAGTCAGATGTGTTGGATTTTGTGCCCTAAATAAAACTCATTTCAATATAATCAGATTTACTTACTAATAAAGATCAGAAATAACATTTTATGTTGCATTGTTCACATGATTTATTTCATGATTATATACATATAATGTATGAATTCTATTTAAGTCCAGAACATATGAATTTGTTAATGATTATAGTGTTGTCAGCACAGTGGAATATAATCTTGATTATATGTTCGAAAGTTTATTCCCTGATTTGTCAGTTCACTGGATTTAGACTGGCATGATAATCAGCGATAGGTATTCTTACACCTTGGATAAGTGTTATGTCCTTTCCAGGGCATTGGCAAAGTTTACCAATATCGGATGTATGGAGTATACATTGGAAGGGATCGATATTGAACTTTGATTAGATTTGTTAAAATTTACCGTAATATCTATTCGATTCAATATCACCTGTTGATCCTAGATCAAATGATCTTAATCCTGATATGGTTAGGTTCGATCTCAAGAGTATTATACATGTTCTTTGATTTGTTAGTTAAGCCTACTTTCTGGTCAGGGTGATACGTACATTTTGGGAACATGATAGTATAATTGAGTGGGAGCGCTAACATAAATATGGAGTCTATAACTTCTATAAGAATTTAGAAGTGAAACGATGATATCCTTCGAGCTTGGCTAAACAGAGATAAATGGTTGAGATCTCATTTCACTTCGCTGAAATATCATTTATACAGAGCTAAGTGTTTTAAGGATAAAATACATTGAAGGTGTAATGGTAATTTAGTGCCTATTCAATGTAGATCATCTATTAGAGGGTCATTGATCAAATTAGGATTATAACAATGGATAATTAATAGCGTATCTATATCGTGGAACATATATAGCGTTCTATATGACTGAGAGTGCAATTCCAAGTTCTAAGTGTGGATTCAATAATGAATTAATAAGTTAGGTGATAACTCTATGAAAGTAGAGTTATTTATATCTTTTTGGGCATTAAATTAGCTTTGTTCTCAAGTATTTTTAGTTTATTTTAGTGACTTTTATTTGGTTTTATTTAGTTTTGCATAAATATTAATTTTAGTATTTTTTAGATTAAATTTTAATTAATTTTGTAATATTTTATCAATTTAATTTAGTTTCCCATTTTATAAGCGTTAATCTCAATATTGTGTATTTTTGTAAAAAGATTAAATGTACATTTTGAACTTGTCTCATGGGTTAAAAAAAATGGAGTAACTATCATCAAAGTGGAATGAGCTCTGAAAGTTCAAATAAATTGATATTCATTATTTGGCCTTTGTTTTAATATTGAAAAGAAAAAACAAAACAAAAAAAAAATGAAAACAAGGAGGAGAAGGGAATTGGGCCTGGTGTGAGTTTTAGTATATAATGCATTCTATATGTATGCATATATGTGAAGAGGTGGGCGTGAATTACAAAGAAGGAGAGAGTGACTTGAAGAAAGAGCAGGCGGCAGTGAAGAAAATGAAGAAAAAGAAGAAAAAGAAAAAGAAGAAAAAAGAAAAAAGAGAGAGAGAGAGAGAGAGAGAGAGAGAGAGAGAGAGAGAGAGAGAGAGAGAGAGAGAGAGAGAGAGAGAGAGAGAGAGAGAGAGAGAGAGAGAGAGAGAGAGAGAGAGAGAGAGAGAGAGAGAGAGAGAGAGAGAGAGAGAGAGAGAGAGAGAGAGAGAGTATTATTTAGGGTTTTAATTTAGCATTTTTATTTTGGAGATTGGCAAAGATCAAGAGGAAGAAGAAGAGGATTTTGGCAAAGAAAGCTTGGAGTATTGTGACAACTCCTATGGGTTTTTCTTTTCATCTTTCTCTTATTTAGAATTTTGTAATTTTTGCGCAATCAAGTATGAGCTAATTTTCTTTTTGCTAGAATTATTTTGTTGGCTAAAAATTGTGATTTGGTATTTTGTTGCTATGTTTAGTGAATTGGTTTTGTTCATTCAAGAGTGTTTATTGTGCAATTGCTTACTTTTGCTTGATCACCATTAGTATGTAATAGCTAATCTTGATTTTTTAAAAAATAGGGTTAGTGGAATTGCTTGAATGATGCATGAATACCACTTTGGAAAAATATGGTTTGTAAATGGCATAGGAATATGTTATTTACCTTGTATGACTTGAAGGAATTGCGCTTAAATTGGTATTCTTAAAATTAATTGGGCATAGGAATATGTTAATTAATTAGAGAATCAAACCATAAATACTTTGGAAAAAAGATTATGACATTTTAAATTCCTAGTTGACATCATCAATTTGCGACAATACTCATTTGCACCATTATATCAACTTTACATTTTTAGGTCAATTTAATAGTTCTAGTTTGTTTTCTTCATAGTTTGTGTTTGTTATTTTTTTTTTTTTACATATTCTCATCACTTTATTTTATTTTATTTTTTTGTCGAAACCAATTTGTGAGTAATTAGTTTTATAAATCAATTTCCAATTTTCAATCCCTGTGGAGACGATCTTACTTATCACTTTATTACTTGTTTGACTGTGTATACTTGCGTATATAATTTTCACAACAAGTTTTTGGCACCGTTGCCGGGGATTGATTTAGTGAAATTTTATTTGTGGAACTTAATTACTATCAATTTGTTTTTTTTTTTTAGTTTTTCATTTGTTTCATTTTATTTTCTATGTACTATTTTACGCGTTGTTTGTTTGTCTTGGTTTTGCTTGCAAGGTACTTTAGATGTTACATTGGCAAGTACTCACGAATTTCGTTCAACATAACTCGGAGCCTCTACACAGAGCATTATGGAGATATAAGGATTTGCTAGCGTGGTTTGCTCACCATGGTTTGTCCAAAGAGTGTCAACTAGAAATCTTCCTAAATGGGTTAAATCCAAGCACACGAGAATGGGTAGAAAGAGGAAATGGTACCACCAATTTCTACCAACTATCAATCGATGAAGCCTATTGGATGTTGGAAGACATGGCGGAGTACAATGAGTGGTGTTGTAATTGTCCAAACAATGACCATGTTTGGGAGGACAACTACCACAATTTGGAGCCAAATTTTGACACTTATACTCAAGGACAAAATGATGAAACTTTGAAAAATTTACAAGAGCTCAACATAGAAGAAGATCCTCATCAAATGACTCAACCAAGCTCATTTGAGGTATTGATGATCGAGTTCATGGCAAAAAATGATGCCTTAATTCAAAGCCAAGCTTCATCCTTGAGGAAATTGGAGAACTAATTTGAGCTTTTGGTGAATGAGTTGCGTGATAAATCCCATGAAACTTTGGGTATTGATATGGAAAATTCAAGGGAGAAAGAAGAAAGTGAAAATATCATTTTGAGGAGTGGTGATGAGTTAGAGATACTTGGGGAAAGTTTTGAGAAATTACAAGAGCTCACTTCAATCCAAAGTAGCGAAGAAAAGGATGAGGAAGCAAGCATTTCAAGTTTATCAACATTTGTTGCTGCTCATAATGCTGTAGTATTATCACAGCAAAACTGCCCAGTTTTTGAAAAAATTCAGCAAGAACATTTTTGCATTTCTCAAGTCAAAGAACCCATGGTAATGGAATACTATGTGTTGACCGAGGTTTTCGGCAACCAATAAAATGTTATAAGATTAGAGAGCTGTAAGAAAATTAGAGAAGGATTTTTACGTGGTTGGGGCGTTAATGAGCCTTAGTCCACGAGTCTGTGTTATTTATGGATGTATTTAATACAGAGAATGTCTTTGGTGAGTGTTTACTCTTATAAATACAGAGAATGTTCTTGGTGAGTATTTACTCTTCTTGCTCTTATGCAACCCAAGATTCTCGACCCCATTTAATGAGCTTTGAGGGGGTATTTATAGTGTTTTTGGTGGGGTGATCCCCAAAATCATTGTACATGTGTATCTGTAAGTATCCATAAAGTTGGGCATTCCCAATGAATATACCATGAGTAATGCATGGTCAAATCCCTAGGTGGTGTAGGGCTTTTATGTGGAATGTCCTTATTGTCTTTTGACTGATGTGACTCTTCACAGTGTAGCCGTCAATAGACTTAAATGATCATTACTTCGCAGGTGCAGATTGGGGGTTGTGCCGTCAGACTTTATTGCGTGTAGTAGTCCCAACACGCTTCCTCCCATGCGGCATTAAATGCGAATTGACTGCTCAGGGGAAGCCTGACACCTCGCGGAGATGCCTTAATATTAGCTGGGCATCCGGGAGCGTATGGGGCTCAGCTTGCCTTCTCCGGGAGGCACGTCCCGGACGCTGCCTTATATCACAAAGACTTAGCAAATAATTATAGCATTAAGACGCTCTGATCCACGTGTCCCTATCTAGTTGGTCCACGTATATTGGGCAAAATCAGGGGCAACATTTACCCCCAAGCCTTGTTTATTAAAAAAAATAAAACAAGGCTTGCTTAAGTGCCTCTGGTCGACTCCTCGGTTTCCTGGCACGAGCTTTGAGCGCGTGAGGGTACATTTAATGATCGCCATTAATGCAGCGATTCACTTTTTGCAGAGGTTGATTCGTTTCATGCCCATTGATTGATACGGCGCATTAATGGCGTCAGACCGATACTCTAACGTTTCCACCGCCTTAATTACGAATCAATCCAACCGTTGATTTTTGGGAATTCGAATCGTGCGCCTCCCCAGCCGTTCGATTGGTAGGTGATAGTGCCTGTTCCTTATGCATTCTTGCCTATAAAAGCCACTACCTTTCCTTCATTTTGATTACTTCTCGTTTCTTGCCAACTTTGCTCGAGTTTCCCAGAGAGAAAAAATCCTCAGACCAAGAGAAAACCTTCGAATACTTTACAAATTTCCCTGTTAACCTTCATTCACCACTGTCAATCTACCTTTCCTTTGTTTGATCGACAATAGAACCCCCAGTTTCAACACTTCACTGTAAGTTTCTCGCATCCCTTGCTTTACTGTTTGTGTTCATGGCATGCTTTACTTATCTGTTTGTTTTTTCTGGGTTTGGTATTTGAAGTTTCTGGGAATGTATTCTTTTGGGTTTTTCACGTAACAGGTCTAGATTCAGCATCTCTGGTGTTAGGGTTACTCTTGTTACGTACTTGTTGTTATTTTTTTCAAAGGAGCATACGCTCTTCGTGTACTGGCCTTCTAGGGCATAGAGAAGACTTTGCTTTTCTCGATATTCTGCCCTTTCTTTTTCTTTTACGCGCAATGTCGCCTTCTGTGAGTTCCTTGCACCCGACTTTTGTCCAGGAAATCCTTCTAGGGTTTTCTGGTTGACAGATGTCCGGAGGGGGCCTCTTTCCAGCGGTGAGGGGACCCCCATTCCCTTTTTTTGATTTAGGGTTTAATATGGGGCCTAACTGCTGGAATCTTAACTCTTTTTTCAGAATCAAAATATGTCTGCGTCCGGTTCAAAGTCGTCCAAGAAGGGCGGTAAGCGTCTGGCTACCCTCGTAGACGTTTCGCTGGGTCCCGTTGCCCAGGAGGGGTATGAATCTCGGACAACAGGATGGGAGGCAGCTGAGCTTCATTCCACCCTGACCTGCCCCCACCAGCTGGAGAACATCGTGGAGGTGGCTGGAATCAAACCCTCGACATCCGGGACGTATCACCGGCCGCCCCGAGATGCGGAGACGCCTAACCATAACTATGGCGGCTTCGGGGCTTGGAGCCAGACGCACCTGATGGCCGGGGCCATGCTTCCTCTCCAAGACTATTTTATTAATTTTTTAGTTTTTGTCGGCCTTGCGCCATACCAACTGATTCCTCAAGCATACCGCCTGCTTTCAGGCTTGTTTATTTTTTACTCCGCCAGGGGATGGGGCCCTCCCAATCCGGCGGAGATTTTATATTTTTATGAACTTGTTTCTGTCCCCAAGAAGGGGGACAAATTTAAAGATGGTTTCTATGGATTCCGGGCCCACCCTTCTAATGATGGGGTGGTCCCTTATAATAGGCAAACTCATGTTAAGGAGTATCGCCACCGCTTCTTCTTCTCCTCTGGGTTCCGAGCAGTGGAGCACCCGGAGCTTCTCACAGAGTGGGTCAGGATTCCTCCCTATGAGCAGACCGCGCCTACTCAGGTCTTTCTCCAGAGGGCCCAGGTCTTTGCGACTTACGACCAGGCGAAACTTGACGTCGGGGGCCTAGTCACGACAGAGAATTGCTGGAAGGCCAAGCTTATCCTGCCGCACCAATCAGTGGAGGACTCTAACCTTTCTAAGGTTATTTGTCCAAATGTGAGGGTGCCTGCCGCGGAGAAGACCTTCCGAGACGAACTCATCGCCACCGTCGAGAAGAAGTACCAGGAATACCTCTACCGAAAGGCCCAGGAGAAGGCTTATTCCAAGGCCTAGGCAGCATCCGGGAGGCCCCTTCGCGTGAGAAGCCCGGTCGAGAGGAGAAGCCAGGCGATCGCCGGGAAGCCCCTTCGCATTGGGAGCTTGGCTGAGAGGAGGGCTCCTAGGCCGAAGCCTTCAGTTCAGGTGCCGAACACCGGGGCTCCTGACGCCAGTACTTCCGGCTCTCGTAAGTCTCCTTTAGCAGTACATTACGTTCCTTCCATTGGCGAATATGCCAGTCTTAGGCCTGTAGGGTTCGATGAGCGCCTCCATAGGTTTAGGATGCCCTCGACCCGGTGGGGAGACCATATGAAGGATTATTATTTTTCCAACTTAGGAGATTTCCTAGGTCGGTCCCGGATGGGTTCTGGTCCTCTGGAGCCCGTTCCCTTAGACCCTTCGGCTGACATTTCTTCCAGCTCGTTCTGGCCTTCGGACAGCTATCTTGGAGACGATGCTGCCAGCGTTAAGATTCGGAACTTTGCTAGGGCCGAATTAGAGAGTCAGGGTAGGACTAGCTTGATTGCTTTATTCGAGTGTTTACTGTTTCCATGGATATTCTAACACTTGCCTTTTTTCTTTTGTTGTAACTGGTACTTCCATGGATGCCATTTTGGCCAAACTTGCCGGAGCTCACACTCCTGACGCTCCCCTTCCTTTAACTTCCTCCCAGGTGGCCACTCCCTTGAAAGCTTCTTCCAGTGCCCCTCCAGACACTATTGACTTAGTGGATGAGGAGGAGGCGCTTCCGGAGGAAGCTAAAGAAGGTCAAGAAAAGCAATGGGGCCTTTCTGAGGAAGTTGAAGAAGGTAAAGAAGAGCAATGGCTCTTCCTGAGGAAGTTGAAAAAAGTGAAGAAGAGCAAGAAGTTGCTCTGATTCGCAAGCGCAAGGGCAAGATGGTTGCCGAGGAAGTACCCAAACAGTAGCGGAGAGTTGACACTCCGGCCCCTAGCCCTGATTCCTGGATCTCTCCCGAGGCGGAGGAACACACGGCGCCTCCCAACATAGTGCTGACTCCGGTTCCTAGAGATGAGGCGAGACAGGAACTCCGGATAGCTAAGCACAACTACGCCATGGACGAGTACTCCCAGGGGCATGCCGACGTGGAGGCTTTGAGGAGGGTTTTGCGAGTTGAAATGCAAAATACCCTTAACGATTTGAACTACCAGAATCCGTGGGATCTAAACTTGGACCCCCCGGCGGATTGGTTCAATTGTTTCCTTGGGCCCACGCTGGCTCCCTTTGCCGCGGAGATGACCAGCGAGTTTGCGTCTCAGCTTACCCGGTGTGCACCCAAGCGATTCGCTGCTTGTGCATCCTTGAACTCCATCTTTCAGGTCCAGGATCTCAGTCACTCCCTGACTGTGATAAGTATTTCGTAGTTTACTTTTCTCCTCATTATTTTCTCGTAAGGACTTTTACTCATACTTGTATCCTTTTCCAGCTCGCTGCCGAGGCCGGCCGCCTTTCGAAGAACCTTATTAACCATGGCTTCGTCCTGTCCGACTTTGGGGGCATGGACGAAGTCATGAAGATCCTTCAGGATTTGACTGCTGAAAGGTGGACGTACCAGGAGGATGCTAAGCCCCGGGAGGCCCTTGCCAAGGCCAGTGAGGAAGAGGCCAGGCGGAGGGAGGCACAAGGAAAGGCGATGATCCGGGAGGAGGCCCTTCGGAGGGATAGGCTGGAGGCCAAGCACCAGGAGGAGCTGAGGGCGGAGGGCGAGGCTACTGCCAAGGCCAAGCATGAGCTTCGGGAGGCTAGGGAAGCCTTGGATGAAATGGCTGCCAAGGTGAAGTCTTTAGAGGAAGTTCACCAGGCAGACTTGGAGTCTAGGGCCAACTTGGCTGTGGAGCTGAAGGAGCTCAAGGACTTCAAAGACCAAGCCTTGAAGAAGGCTAAGAAAGATGAGCTCCTTTCTCCCATCTCCTGCAGCCGGTGCGTCAAGCATTTCGACGATGGCGTCTATATGGCCTGGTCTACAAATGGCCAGAACATCAAGCTCAACTTCTACCCCAAACCCGCAGAGATGATTGCCAAAATTCAGGGAGAAGAAGAAGAAACTTGATGCCATGCTGGAGGCGCGCATTGGCCCTCGCCTTCCTCCTCGCATTGACTAGGCCGCTCTGAGTTCAACCCATTACAACCAAGATTTTTCTCACTTTTTTTTATTTACAGCCAATTATCTTATAATTAAGACAATTTTTATTTACATAGCTGTTTTTACTTAAGGGGAAACATTGGATAAGGCCTGTCCCCGGGCCCTTTGTACATATTTGTAATTATTTTTGACCTGCCCTTAGGGCCAGGATTTTTTTTTTATATATATATATATGATTTATTTGACGCATATACCTTTCTTTTGGAACTGCCTTTTAGGTCAGGATGTTTATACATATGCTTTTTTTCTTTTTTGTGCATACTGTTTTTTTTACCTGCCCTTTGGGTCAGGATATTTTACTTAGCTTGTTTTTTGTCTGTCCGTGTGGTATACCTTAGTACCCCCCTAAGTGGCATAGAAACTTTTTTTTTTAAGGCACTCAGTTTTATTTATCATGTGGAGGCTATATACACTTAGACGGTACAAACTCTTTAAACAAAGCCTAAGTTACATTTTTGGACTATTGGTAATATTTTCTGAGGTGATCGGCGTTCCAGGCCCTTGGCACAATGGTTCCGTCCATCCTTTTTAGCTTATAAGTGCCTGAACCGATTTCGTCCTCGATTTCATATGGTCCTTCCCAATTTGGCCCAAGTACCCCCACTTCGGGCTCCTGGGTGGCTGGGAAGACTCTTCTTAAGACCATATCCCCAATAGCAAATTTTCTATTTTTAACTTTGGAGTTAAAATATTTGGTCACCTTCTTTTGATAAGCTGCCATCCGTATTTATGACTCGTCCCGAAGTTCTTCAACTTGATCCAGGGCTTCTTGAAGTAAAGCTTGATTCGTGGCTGGATCGTAAGTCGTTCTCTTGTGGGATGGGAATAACGTTTCTACCAGGACCATCGCTTCGCAACCGTACGCCATTGAAAAAGGCGAGTGGCCGGTCGTGGTTCTAGGGGTCGTCCGGTAGGCCCATAACACTCTTGGCAACTCTTCGGGCCAGTTGTTTTTGCAGGCCAGCAGCTTTTTCTTTAGGGTAACCTTTAAGATTTTGTTGACTGCTTCTGCTTGTCCGTTTATTTGCGGCCTTGCCACCGCGGAGAAGCTTTTTACTACTCCGTGTTGGTTGCAGAAGTCAGTAAACTCTTCGCAATCAAATTGCTTTCCATTGTCAGAGACTATTTTGTGAGGCAGGCCATATCGACACACTATGTTTTTGATAACAAAGTCTAGTGCTTTTTTAGCAGTTATAGTCTTCATCGGCTCAGCCTCCGTCCATTTGGTGAAGTAGTCTACTACTACTATTGCATACTTTACTCCTCCCTTTCCTGTTGGCAGGGACCCAATAAGATCTATTCCCCAAACCGCGAAGGGCTAGGGACTAGTCATCAGGGTAATTTCATTGGGAGGAGCTCTAGGTATGTTCGCGAACCTTTGGCACGAATCACACTTTTGGACGTAGTCTATACAATCTTTTTTCATTGTTGGCCAGAAGTATCCCTGTCTCAATATTTTCTTTGAGAGACTGGGTCCCCCTTTATGATCTCCACAGAACCCTTCGTGGACCTCTTGCATGATTTGTCTAGCTTCAGGGTCCGATACACACCTTAAATAAGGCATGTTGAGTCCTCTTCGGTAGAGAATTTGATCCATCATTACATAACAATGAGCCTGATACTGAATCTTTCGAGACAGTGCCCTTTCTTGGGGAAACTCACCTTTTGTTATGTATTCTATGATGGGGACCATCCAGCTGGGTTCTTGCCCAACCATTGTTATGGCCTCTTTTACTTTGATGCTTGGCTCTGCCAAGCGTTCCACTGGTACTACCCCCAGCCCTTCGATTTCACTATCTGAAGCTAACTTAGCCAGACAGTCTGTGTGAGCGTTCTTTTCCCGGGGGATTCTTTCTACTTTGTAGTCCGTGAACTCGTGGAGCAGTTCCTGGACTATTGTTACATACGCGGCCATTCGCTCGCCGCGTGTTTGGTACTCTCCTGATATCTGATTTACGACCAGCTGGGAGTCATTGTAGACTTCCACTCTTTTGGCCCCTACGGCTTTCGCTAGCCTCAGCCCTGCTATCAAGGCCTCGTATTCGGCCTCGTTGTTTGAAGCTGAGAAGTCAAACCGTAGGGCTGCCTGGAGTCGCAGTCCGGTCGAGGATATCATTGCCACCCCTGCTCCGGATCCATTTTCATTGGAGCCTCCGTCCACAAATACTCTCCATGTGGGGACCGATGTTATTGGCGCATTTGCGGTTGCCTCTGCTTCATTACATTCGGTAATGAAGTCTGCCAAGGCTTGGCCTTTTATGGAGATTCGGGGAATGTAGTGTAAGTCGAACTGACTTAACTCCATTGCCCACTTGAGGAGCCTTCCGGATGCTTCTGGTTTTTGGAGGACTTGCCGAAGTGGGTGGTTGGTCAGTACCTTGATTGGATGTGCTTGGAAATAGGGCCTTAATTTTCTTGAGGCCATCAGGAGGCAGAAAACCAGTTTCTCGATGATGGGGTACCTTGTTTCCGCTCCTACCATGCGCTTGCTAACATAGTACATGGGATGTTGAGTTTTCTCTTCTTCCCAGACTAGGGCAGCGCTGACCGCGTGCTCGGAGACGGCCAAATATAGGAATAGGTCCTCTCCGAGAACGGGCTGTGATAGGATTGGAGGCTTGGCCATATGTTCTTTCAACTTTTTGAATGCCTCCTTGCACTCATGCGACCACTCAAAATTTTGACACTTCTTCAGTATGTTGAAGAAGGGGATGCACTTATCTGTAGACCAGGAGATGAAACGGCTAAGGGCAGCAACCTTTCCGGTTAGGCTCTGCACATCTTTATGCTTTTTGGGGGATGGCATGCTCAGGAGAGCTTGGATTTTTTCCGGGTTTGCCTCAATCCCCCTCTGGCTGACGATGAAGCCTAGGAACTTCCCCGATTTGACCCCAAAGGTGCATTTCTTTGGATTGAGCTTCATGCCGTATCTCCGGACTACCTCAAAACACTCCTCTAAGTCATTTGCATGGCTATTGCATGCTTTAGACTTGACGAGCATGTCGTCCACGTATACCTCCATGTTTCGCCCCAAGAGGCCTTTGAACAGCCGGTTGACCATTCTTTGGTAGGTCGCTCCAGCGTTCTTCAGTCCGAAAGGCATGACTAGGTAGCAGTATATGTTGGAAATTATTTTACCAGGATCTTAGATCTACTCACAAGTATGTTTATTAACACCCTAAATATGAACTTTCTAAAACGATGAAATAAACACATATAAAGTTGAAGAAACCTTACATTGGGTGCAGCAAAATATAATGACTCCTTCCATTCAGATATCTAGCCCTTGATTCCTTTCTGTAGCAGAGCATTATCAATATCTGAACCTGGATCTCTTTCTCTGAATCCTTGATGCTGAAACTCCTTCTTGCTGAAAGTCTTTCTTCACGATCTTCCTCACTATGATTGAGGTATCGCTTGCTGTGTGTGGGCACTACTCTTACACTAAGAATTTCGAAATCTCAATGAGGAAGAGAGAGAGAGTGGGTTCGGGCAAAGATAGGGAGAGAGAAGGCTCAGTTTTTTCTAAATGAAAAAGTAGAAAATTTAAGTGTAAATTTCCTGAAGCCTTCACTATCTATTTATAGCATTCCACTAGGGTTAGGTTTGAATTATTTGGCATTAAAATAATGAAAATATCAGTTTAAATTGCCTATAAAAGTGGCTGGCCATGCTTAGTGGATTTGGGCCTCACTTTTTGCCATTTTGCAGTTTTATCTTTTCTGCATCTGATTTTCTCAAAAACCCCAATTTTCTAATTCAACCATTTAAATGCCAATTCTAACTATTTAATAACTATAAATAATTATTAAATAATATTGTCATTTATCATATTTATTAATTGAACTATACAAAGTATCATAATTAACAAATATGCTCCTATAAACTCTTTCTTTACAATTTCGCCCTTACTTAGTGAAAAATTCACAAATAGACATAGTCTAATTTGAGAATTATAATTGATTAATCAGAACCAATTACATGAGTCTTACAAGCAATATTATCTCAACTAGTGCGGGGACCATGGGTCTATATAACCGAGCTTCCAATAAGTAGATCAAGAATTTATTACTAAAATTCACTAACTTATTAATTCTTCGTTGAATCCACGCATAGAACTTAGAATTGCACTCTCAGTATATAGAATGCTCTATATGTTCCACCATATAGACACATCATTAGTTATCCATTGTTATAATCCTAATGTGATCAATGATCCTCTATATGAATGATCTACACTGTAAAGGGATTAGATTACCGTTACACCCTACAATGTATTTATTCCTTAAAACACTTGACCCCGTATAAATGATATTTTAGCTTATGTGAAATGAGTACTCCACCATTTATGTTCGTTTGGTCAAGCTCGAAGGAGATCATCCTTTGCTTACAATTCGCCAGATAGAAGCTATAGATTCCATGTTTATGATAGCGCTCCCACTCAATTGCACTACCGTGTTCCCAAAATGTACGTATCACCCTGACCTAAAAGTAGGCTTAACTAACAAATCAAAGAACACGAATAGCCTTTCAAGATTGAGCCTAATCATAACAGGATTCAGATCATTTGATCTAGGATCAACTAGGCGATATTGACTTGAATAGATATTACGGTAAGTTTAATAAATCTAAGTCAAAGTTCAATATCGGTCCCTTCCGATGCATACTCCATGCATCCAACCTAAGCTTTACCTTAACCAATGCTCTGGAAGGAACATAGCACTTCTCCAAATGCAAGTAAACTCTGTTGTAGATTATCATATCAGTAAAACCCTATGTCTGATAAATCTAGGAAACTTTATTCACATAGTCATGTTTACTTTCCAATGTGTTGACGACACAATAAACAGGATCAAGTATGTGAAAAGGGTTTCAGATGAATTCATACATTATGTACATATAATCATGAAATAAATCATGTGAACCATGCAACATTAAATGTTGTTTCTGATCTATATTAATAAGTAAATCTGATTATATTGAAATGAGTTTTATTTAGGGCATAAAACCCAACAGTATACCCCTTTAGCGGTCCTGAAGCTAGTGCACTCTTGGTCTGTCGTGTGCATCTTTATTTGGTTATACCCGGCGTAGGCGTCCATGAAGGATAGTAACTTGAATCCGGAAGTGGCGTCTACCATCTGGTCGATCCTGGGTAGCGGGAAGCAGTCTTTCGGACAACCTTTGTTTAGATCAGTGAAATCTATACAAACTCGCCAAGTTCCGTTCGGCTTGAGCACCAGGACCGGATTAGCTAGCCATTCCGGATAGTATACGTCGCGGATCATGCTGTTCGTCAGAAGCTTATCCACCTCTTTCTCTAGGGCCTCGGCTTTTACTGAGTCGAGAGGGCGTCGCTTTTGTTGGATTGGTGGTATGTCCGGGTTGACGTTGAGGACGTGGGTGATGACATGGGCACTTATGCCAGTCATGTCCTCTTGGCGCCATGCAAAAATGTCGATGGCGCCCTTCAGTGTTTTTATTATTTTTTCTTTTTCCTCCGGATCTAGGCTTTTTCCTAGCCGGAGTACCTTGGTGGAGTCGAGGTCGCACACTGATATTTCCTCGACATCCTCCATTGGTTCCACAATTTTTTCGGACCCCACTCGGGGATCCAACTCATCTTCTTCAGCCATTTCTGGCTCAATGGTTTCCCGGACCATCAGTACGGGCAGGTGGGTTGCAACATTGTAACATTGCCTTGCCTCCCCCTGATTTCCTCTCACCGTCCCAATTCCAGCTTCCTGGGTAGGGAACTTTAAGCACAGGTGCTGAATGGATGTGACTGCACCAAAATCTACCAAGGCCTGTCGGCAGAGGATCGTGTTATAAGCGCTCGGGCAGTCCACCACCATAAAAGTGCAGTATTTGAACGTGCTTTGGGGGGTGTCCGGGCACAAAGTGACTGGAAGACTCACTTTTCCCATCGGGATAAGCGTTGTTCCGTTAAACCCTGTGAGTTGGGAACCGCTGGGTGAGAGGTCTCGGTCCGTCAGGCCTATTACAGTGAAGGCCTCCTTGAAAAGTAAGTTCACGGAACTTCCATTTTCAATCAAGACTCTGACCACCACTTTATTGGCAATGGGGGTCTCAATGACTAACAGATGATGATGAGGGAAGCGCACCGCCTTGGCGTCTTCTTCCGTGAACGTGATGCGATGATCCATCAGCCGGGACCTTTGAGCTGGGAGTTGAGTAACCTCCCAAACCTCATTGTGCTTTACGGCCCCCGCGTACCGCTTTAGTTCTTTGCGGTGGTTCCTCCAATATGGGGTCCTCTGGAGATCATGGCTACCCTCCCGTTGGGTCTGGGCGGCAAATCGGGGATGTGTTGGGCATTGCCCGTAGGAGCAATTGGAGCCAATACTCCTGCTGCACCCCCGGTGTTCCCTGTGGCACACCCCCTGTCGCCTGGCCCGAATTAAGGTGAGGCAGCCGATTCTTAATCCACTCATAGAGGTGGCCCAATCGGATCAGGTTTTCAATCTCGTCTTTGAGATTCTTGCATTCGTTGGTGCTATGCCCAATGTCGTTGTGGTACTCGCACCTTTTGTTTGGATCCCTCCGGGAGCTATCCTTGTACAAGGGAGGTGGTCTTTGGTAGTGCGTATTTTGCCTAGTAGCAAAGTACACACGCTCTTGGGAGTCCGTCAGCTCCGTGTACTGGGTGTACTGGGGAGTGTACCCCCTCTTTTGACGTTTCTCCTCCGTCCGTGTGCTGCCTTTAGAGGATCGTTTACTCCTCGAGCCCTGGGAGGGGCCCGCTAGGCTAGCCGTTGGAGCGGAGTGCGAGGGAGCTTGTCCATTTATCCCTGAGGAATTTCCAAAATGGGATGATGCGGGTGCCAAGGCCTGACCCTGACTATATTCGGGAGTAGCAGAGAACTGTATGCCGCTCATCGGTGGAGCCGCAGTCGGGACAGTACCCGAGGGCGGTGCTCCGGGCATGTACCCTGCTATCCCGGTGGGATAGTATCCTCCATAGGCCACTATTTTGGCCTCTTCAAGGTTGATATATTTTTGGACTCTCTTCTGGAAGTCCTGAAGGCTAGCAGCCCCCTTGTTCCAAAAGGGAGTTCCTGTACGGATTCCTGCCTGGAGAAGGGCAAGTTGTTGTCCATCATCAACTTTCTTGGTCTTCGAGGCCTCCTCTCGAAACCTCTTTATGTAGTTTTTCAAGATCTCGGTGGGCAGTTGCTTGATGTTAGTTAAGGCACTGACCTCTAGGTTAACCTTTCGTGCGGCGACAAATAGTCTCTGGAAGTTGGTCTGTAACTTGTTCTAACAGCCCACAGATCCTGGTTCTAGCTTTTTGAACCATTCCTCCGCGGACCCGCTCAGAGTAAGCGGGAAGCACAGACATTTCGCGTCATTGCTGACTCTCATGACCATCATGACATGGTTAAACCGAGACAAGTGGTTGCTTGGATCGGAGTTCCCGGTATAAGCTGCCATTTCGGGCATCTTAAAATTCTTGGGGAGCTCTGCTTCCAGGATGTGCTTAGCACATGGCTCCCGGTCCTCACAGTCTGAGTCGGAGTCATCCCCTTTTTGTCTCCGGGAGACTCGGGCGATATCTTTTCAGAGTATGGGGAGCTCCACCATGATTACTTCATTTAACGTTCCTGTGGAGGCCGCGGGCCCGTATCTCTTTTGGTCAAGGTGATCCTGGAGGTCACCTTGATTCCCATTGATTTGATTTCTCAAATCGACGGGAGGACATCTCTGTCCTCTTCCTCCTCTACCTCCGGGCTCTTGGTGGACGGAAACGCTTTTTCGGTCCAATCCATCCTGAGGGCCAAGACTCCCTTTTCAGAGCTTGCCCCTCTGCGGACCTTTCCCTTTAGGGAAATCTGAGCGGACCTTTCGCGGATCCTGCGCCTTTTTCTTTCGCCCAGTGGTAGAGGTAGGGTTTTTCTTTTGGTTCCCGTCAGCGAGATATCTTATGGGGCTAGGCTCCCTAGACTTTTGCTGTTGGGGGCTAGGCGAGGATTCCTCTGGTTCCTTGCCGAGTCCAGCAGTCATTGCCTTGGGATGCACGTGGATGCCAGCCGCCTCCATGGCTTTCGGCATGGCCAGCATCGCCTCTTGCATTTTTTGCTTTTGTGCTTTTTGGGCTTCGATCTCAGCTTCGTGATCGATAGCTTTTTGCCTTAGGAGCACCAACTCTGAGTAGCTACCTTCATCGTAGGCATACTCGTCGAGGTTTCCCTCGTAGTCATCGTCAGGAATTCCTTCTTCTTCCTCAGAACCCTCAGCTGCTCTTGAGGCTACGTCTTCCTCATTTGGATCTTGAGCATCCTCTAGAGGGCGAGGTTGACGAGTACTTCTAGTCTCCACCATTTTTGTAACGTGAAGTGTATTTTTGCAGAAGCTTTCTTCAGCTCTCAATGAAAGCACCAAAATGTTGACCGAGGTTTTCGGCAACCAATAAAATGTTATAAGATTAGAGAGCTGTAAGAAAATTAGAGAAGGATTTTTACGTGGTTGGAGCGTTAATGAGCCTTAGTCCACGCGTCTGTGTTATTTATGGATGTATTTAATACAGAGAATGTCTTTGGTGAGTGTTTACTCTTATAAATACAGAGAATGTTCTTGGTGAGTATTTACTCTTCTTGCTCTTATGCAACCCAAGATTCTCGACCCCATTTAATGAGCTTTGAGGGGGTATTTATAGTGTTTTTGGTGGGGTGATCCCCAGAATCATTGTACATGTGTATCTGTAAGTATCCATAAAGTTGGGCATTCCCAATGAATATACCATGAGTAATGCATGGTCAAATCCCTAGGTGCTGTAGGGCTTTTATGTGGAATGTCCTTATTGTCTTTTGACTGACGTGACTCTTCACAGTGTAGCCGTCAATAGACTTAAATGATCATTACTTCGCAGGTGCAGATTGGGGGTTGTGCCGTCAGACTTTATTGCGTGTAGCAGTCCCAACACGCTTCCTCCCATGCGGCATTAAATACGAATTGACTGCTCAGGGGAAGCCTGACACCTCGCGGAGATGCCTTAATATTAGCTGGGCATCCGGGAGCGTATGGGGCTCAGCTTGCCTTCTCCGGGAGGCACGTCCCGGACGCTGCCTTATATCACAAAGACTTAGCAAATAATTATAGCATTAAGACGCTCTGATCCACGTGTCCCTGTCTAGTTGGTCCACGTATATTGGGCAAAATCAGGGGGAACACTATGTTTATGAAGATCCTTTTTGGCCATTACCTCCTCCTCCACCATTGGCATGGTACCTTGGCATCCATCATGTGCATTCATTGAATTTTAGTCAAGTTGAGCATTTTGCCTTTTCAATTCCATATCTCGCCAAGCTTGAGGGCATCCACGATAAAGACCCATTTGTGAGGGCATATGCCACTCTCTATAGGCGAAAGCCTCTCTTTGATGAGTGCTTCTCAAAAAGTCAAGCCGACGACTTTAAATCAAGCGCTTCTTGGGAGGCAACCCAAGTTTTCTAAACTTTGTTTTTATTTTGTTTAAATTCAATAAATATGCAATGCTAAATGGTTTTGACAATTGCATTGTAGTTTCTTTTTTTCTCTCTCTTTCTTTTCTTTTTCTCTCTTGTAGGTGCAAGCATAAAGTCAAATGGAATTGGCGCACTTATGGAGGTTGACACTAGCAAGTTTGCACATCATTGAAAGGGGAGTTCTTCTTTAACTCTTCTTTATTTATTTTAAACTTGCTCACACATATTTGAGAATTTTGTGCTTAAACATGTTTTGGGAAACTAATTTTTTTTTCTTTTTAATTTATTTTGCTTGTTTGAAAAAAAAATTGAGGCATATGTGCTTTGGTTTGGTGATTTTCCACATTCTAATACATGATTGGCAGTGTGCATAGCTTGTTGAAAAATGTGAATATTGTTTGAGCTTGTGACTAGTTCTTGTGTTAGTTTCATTTTGATTGAGATATGTCCAATTTTGAGCACAAATGCCTTGATCTTGTAATTGTGTGTGATTTGGTGAAAGTTTGTGTAAATATAAGATTTTGTGATCTCACAAGTCTTAGAATTTGTTTGATTCTCTCTTGAGGCGAAATCCTAGACTACACTAAACCAAGGACATGATTTAGGCTATTTTTTAACCGTTTGAGCCTTTCTAGCCAACCATGGTATTATTTTATCCCTAGTCACCCTCTTTGAGTATAATTGAATCCCTTTATTTTTTTTACCACATGTAAGCCTAGCTAAATACAAATCTTCTCACCATATACCCTTTGAGCACCTTATTATTCTAAGATTTTGTTTGTTGTGTCATGAAGGGGATGGGAGGGGTGCAATTTTGGTAGAGTGGTAATTGGGTGAGTGTTTTCATTGTGGTACTTTATTATTCTCACCATTGGGGACAATGTTGAATTTTAAGTTGGGGGAGAGTTATCATATTTTGTGTATATTGCCATTATTATATTTGTATTGTTAGTTATTCAAAGAAAAAAAAAGGAAAGAATGTTTAAAATTAAGTTTGGGGTGTGCCACCCCTTGAAAAAAAGAAAGAGTGTTCAAACTTAAGTTTGGGGTGTGTCACCCCTTGAAAAAAAATGTGTTTAAAATTAAGTTTGGGGTGTGCCACCCCTTGCCAAAAAAAAAAAGAGCAGGATTTTTTTTTTTAGAAGCTTGAAGTCTCAGGTGTTATAGCATTGCTTCGGCATTCTGGAGCAGAGACGCAGAAAAAAAATGCTATGCTGAGGCATTGCTATAGCCCATGGGAGCACGTTATTTTGAAAAATTTTTGGGCAATAAATAATGGAAAAATTATATTCAAATTTTTTGTGGGATATTATTTGAGGAAGTAAGTGTGAGGTCTCATTTTGGTCTTAGAAAAATTAAGGTGCTTTTAGGTGATTTGAGCCAAAAATGACTTCTCTTAACCACCTTCACCTAAGCCTTACATTACAAGCTTGAAAAAGTCCTTTTGATCTTTAGTTTTGTGTTTGTCTACATTAGTGGAGAGAGAGATAAAAAATAAACCTATGAGACTTTGTCATTTTAGAGATTTTGTGCTTAATTCATATTTGCATTAATTGATCTAAATTGCAAGCAATATATTGGGAAAGGCATTTTCACACACACACACACACACTTGGAGTAATCAAAATTTGAATGAAACTTGTTCTTGAATTTTTCACAATCATTGGACAATCTTTATATTTTTTTTTCTCTAAGCTATGTTCATTAACCAACCTTTAAGAAAATGTAAAGATCACCAATTTTAGTGTCATATTGCCTCTAATTTTATTTTCTTTTTTGCTTGGGGATAAGCAAAGTTTTAAGTTTGGGGTGTGATAACTCTATGAAAATAGAGTTATTTATATCTTTTTGGGTATTAAATTAGCTTTGTTCTCAAGTATTTTTAGTTTATTTTAGTGACTTTTATTTGGTTTTATTTAGTTTTGCATAAATATTAATTTTAGTATTTTTTAGATTAAATTTTAATTAATTTTGTAATATTTTATCAATTTAATTTAGTTTCCCATTTTATAAGTGTTAATCTCAATATTGTGTATTTTTGTAAAAAGATTAAATGTACATTTTGAACTTGTCTCATGGGTTAAAAAAATGGAGTAACTATCATCAAAGTGGAATGAGCTCACAAAGTCCAAATAAATTGATATTCATTATTGGGCCTTTGTTTTAATATTGAAAAGAAAAAACATAAGAAAAAAAAATGAAAACAAGGAGTAGAAGGGAATTGGGCCTGGTGTGAGTTTTGGTATATAATGCATTATATATGTATGCATATATGTGAAGAGGTTGGCGTGAACTACAAAGAAGGAGAGAGTGACTTGAAGAAAAAGCAGGCGGCAGTGAAGAAAATGAAGAAAAGAACAAAAAGAAAAAGAAGAAAAAAAAAAGAGAGAGTTTTATTTAGGGTTTTAATTTAGCATTTTTATTTTGGAGATTGGCAAAGATCAAGAGGAAGAAGAAGATGATTTTGGCAAAGAAAGCTTGGAGTATTGTGACAACTCCAATATGGGTTTATCTTTTCATCTTTCTCTTATTTAGAATTTTGTAATTTTTGCCCAATCAAGTATGAGCTAATTTTCTTTTTGCTAGAATTATTTTGTTGGCTAAAAATTGTGATTTGGTATTTTGTTGCTATGTTTAGTGAATTTGTTTTCTTCATTCAAGAGTGTTTATTGTGCAATTGCTTACTTTTGCTTGATCACCATTAGTAAGTAATAGCTAATCTTGATTTTGAAAAAAATAGGGTTAGTGGAATTGCTTGAATGATGCATGAATACTACTTTGGAAAAATGTGGTTTGTAAATGGCATAGGAATATGTTATTACCTTGTATGACTTGAAGGAATTGCGCTTAAATTGGTATTCTTAAAATTAATTGGGCATAGGAATATGTTAATTAATTAGAGAATCAAACCATAAATACTTTGGAAAAAGGATTATGACATTTTAAATTCCTAGTTGACATCATCAATTTGCAACAATACTCATTTGCACCATTATATCAACTTTGCATTTTTTAGGTCAATTTAATAGTTCTAGTTTGTTTTCTTCATAGTTTGTGTTTGTTAATTTTTTATTTTTTTTACATATTCTCATCACTTTATTTTATTTTATTTTTTTGTTGAAACCAATTTGTGAGTAATTAGCTTTATAAATCAATTTCTAATTTTCAATCCCTGTGGAGACGATCTTACTTATCATTTTATTACTTGTTTGACTGCGTATACTTGCGTATATAATTTTCACAACATTAGGGAATTTACTTGGTAAATTCGGTTCGACTTATTGGAAGCTCGGTTATATAAGCCCATGGTCCCCATACTAGTTGAGACCATACTGCTTGTAAGACTCAGTTAATTGATTTTGATTAATCAATTATAATTCTAAAGTTAGACTATGTCTAGTTTATGAATTTTCACTAAGCAAGGGCGAAATTGTAAAGAAAAGAGATTCTAGATTTATTTATTAATTAAGAGACTCTATATGTCTAATTAATAATTATGTTAAATCAAAATATTATTTAATAATCTATTTTAGTTATTAAATAACTAGTTTTGGCATTTAAATGGTTAGAATTAAAAAATTGGCGTTTTCGAGAAAATAGAAATGAAAATTGTGAAAACTGTAAAATTTCAAGTGAGGCTCATTAACACCATGGCCGGCCACTTGAATAGCCTTTTTCCAATTATTGTTTTCATTATTTTAATGCCAATTAATTACTAACCTAAACCTAGTAGTTGCCTATAAATAGAAAGTGACGGCTCACACCAAAATAAGAGAGTTTTTTTTTTCAGTAATTCGGGAATCTGCCTTTCAGAAAATTGAGCCACTTACTTTCTCTCGATAGCCGACCCCTCTCTCTCTCTTTTCCTCTTCCAATTTCGAAATACCCTAGTGATAGAGTAGTGCCCACACACATCAAGTGGTATCTCAATCATAGAGTAAAAGATTGTGAAGAATCCAATCAACAAGAAGGAGAATCAGAATCAAAGAAGGAGAGAAAGAGATCCAGGTTCAGATCTTGGTGATGCTCTGCTACAGAAAAGAATCAAGGGTTAGAGATCTGAAGGGAAGGAGTCATTATATTCCGATGCAACCAATGTAAGGTTTCCTAAACTTTATATGTGTTTATTTCATTGTTTTAGAATTCATATTAGGATGTTAATGAAACATACATGGTAGTAAATCTAGATCCTGGTAAAATATATCCAACAACTGGTATCAGAGCCATGGTAATTGTTGACCGAGGTTTTCGGCAACCACTATAATAATAATAATTTAGAGAGCTATAAGGAATTAAGAGAGAGATTTTTACGTGGTTGGGGCGTTAATGAGCCTTAGTCCACGAGTCTGTGTATTTATGATAATATTTATTACAGAGAATGTTCTTGGTGGATTTTTACTCTTCTAGTTCTTATGAAACCCAGAATTCTTGACCCCTCTTTAATGAGCTTTGGGGGGTATTTATAGTGTTTTTGTGGGGTGATTCCTAGAATTAAGGTACATGCATTTCTGTAACTATCAGTAAAGCCACACATTCCCAATGAATATATCATAGGTAATGCATGGTCTAATCCTAGGTTCTGTAGGGATTTTATGAGTGCAGTCCTTCATCCTTTTTGACTGATGTGAATCCTCACAGAGTAGCCGTCACTAGACTTTATTGATCATAGCCTATTAGGTGCAGAGTGGAGGTTGTGCCGTCAGACTTTATTATGTATGGCAGTTTCGATACGCCTCCTCCCATGCGGCATTAAATGCGAGATGATTGTTCAGATAGAATCTGACACCACCCGGAGATGCTTTTGTGCAATCTTGCTATCCGGGAGCATACGAGACTTACATGCCTTTGCCGGGAGGCATGTCTAAGGTAATCCTGCGCTTTAAGGAGACTTAGCTGTTTTATTCAAATGCTAACCCCTTTCCATCCACGTGTCATCATCCGGTTGGTCTACGAATTTGGGGCAAAATCAGGGGCAACATTTACCCCCCAAGCCTTGTTTAATTATGAAGTGAACAAGGCTTGCCTAAATGTCTTCGGTTTCCTTATCAGCTTTCTGGCACGTGCTTTGGGCGCGTGGTGGTGTATTAATGACCATTATTACTGTAGTTATTCGCTTTTTGCAGGCGTCGATTCGTTTCTTGTCTATTTATTGATACGGCGCATTAATGTTTGTCAGACGGGTACTCAAACGTTCCCACCGCCTTGATGACGATTTAATCCAACCGTTGGATGTATGGAATTTGAATCGATTGCTATCCCAGCTGTTCGATGGTGGCTGATCCTAGCTGTCTCACACATGCTCTGGCCTATAAAAGCCAACCTTCTTACTTCATTTGGTTACTTTCAGCATTTCACCAAATTTCCTCAAGTTTTCCAGAGAGAAAAGAAACCTCAAACACCATAGATTTCCTACTTTTGTTCCTTCGCCGTTGCCAGTCGACCTTTTACCAGCGATCAACACCAACACCCAGTTTCCACACTTCATGTAAGTTCCTCGTATCTTGTACACTAGACTGTTTGTTCATATAGCATGTTTTACTGTTCATTGATTTTTTCTGGGTTGGATGTTGAATTTTCGGGAATTTTTGTTTGAGTTTCTGCACAACGCGTTACATTCCTCCTCTTTTGCGTTAAGAATACTTCTTGTCACCATATTTTGGTCGAGGACCCTTCTTCGTCCCACGTAATGACACTTAAGGGTTTAGAGTAGACTTCGTCTTCTCAATTTTACCCTTTTTTTCCTTTTCTCTCCTTACTTTTTTTATAGTGTCACTATCTGTGGGATTCTTGCACCCGACTCTTGTCAAGGAAAACCTTGTGAGGCTTTCTTTTTTGGCAAGTGTCCGGAGGGGCCCTCTTTCCAGCGGTTAGGGGACCCACATTCCCTTTTTGAATTAGGGTTTGGTTTGGGGCCTGACTGCTGGATTTTTTTCGATCTTTTTCAGATGCAAAATCTCTGCATCCGTTGCTAAGTCTTCAAAGAAGGGAGAGAAGCACTTGGCCACCCCTTGAGGAGGTCATGAAGGGTCACATGGCCCAAGAGGGGCATAAGTCCCGTGCCAACGGGTGGGAAGTGGCTGAGGTTCATTCTACCCTGACCTGCGCCCATCAGCGGGAGCAGATTGTGGTGGTCGCAGGCATCAAGCCTTCGACCTTCGGGACTTACCACCGGTTGCCCCGAGACGAGGAGACGCCCAACCACAACTACGGGGGCTTCGGAGCCTGGAGCCAGACGCATCTTATGGCCGGGGCCATGCTCCCTCTCCAAGATTATTTCATTAACTTTCTTTTATTTGTCGGCCTTGCGCCATATCAACTTATTCCTCAAGCTTACCGCTTGCTTTCAGGCTTGTTGATTTTTTACGCTGCCCGGAGCTGGGGCTCGCCCACTCCGGCAGAAATTTTGTATTTTTACGAACTTGTTTCTATCCCTAAAAGGGAGATAAACTTAAGGACGATTTTTACGGTCTCCGGGCCCATCCCTTGAATGAGGGCCCGGTCCCTTATAATTATCAGAAGCACGTGAAGGAGCTAAAGGACTTTAGAGACCAGGCCTTGAAGAAGGCTAAAAGAGATGAGCTCCTGACCCCCGTCTCTTGCAAGCACTGCGTCAAGCGCTTCGATGATGGCGTCTATATGGCCTGGCAGTCAAATGGCCAAAGCATCAAACTCGACTTCTATCCCAAGCCTGAGGAGGCTCTTGCCAAATTTCGGGAGAAGAAGAAGAAACTTGATGCCATGCTCGAGGCGGGTTGGGGCCCTCGCCTTCCTCCTCGTATTGATTAGGCCGCGGAGTCCAGCCCATTTCACCAAGATTATCTTTTTTTTTTCTTTTATTTACAGCTATTTTTCTTTTCTTCAAGACAATGCTTCTTTATTTTCTAAGGGGAGACAATTATTATGGCCCGTCCCCAGGCCTTTTGTATTATATTATTATTATTTTGACCTACCCTTTGGGTCAGGATATTTTATATATATGGTCACTTTGATGCATATTCTTTTTGCCTGTTTTACATCTGTCCGTGTGGTATGCCTTAGTACCCCCTGAGTGGCACGAAAACTTTGTTTTTAAGGCATTCAGTTTTATTTAAAATTTAGAGGTTGCATACATTTTGACGGTACAAATTCTTTAAACAAAGCCTACGTTAACATATTTGGACTATTGGTAATACTTCCGGAGATGATCGGCGTTCCAGGCCCTTGGCACAATGGTTCCATCCATCCTTTTTAGCTTATAGGTTCCGGAGCCGATCTCATCCTCGATTTCATATGGCCCTTCCCAATTTGGCCCAAGTACCCCCGCTCCGGGTTCTTGAGTGACTGGGAAGACTCTTCTTAAGACCATATCTCCAATAGTGAATTTTCTGTTTTTAACTTTGGAGTTAAAATATTTAGTCACCTTCTTTTGATAAGCTACCATTCGTATTTGAGACTCGTCCTGGAGCGTTCAACTTGATCCAGCGCTTCCTGTAACAAAGCTTGGTTTATAGCTGGATCATAGGTTGTTCTCCTATGGGACGGAATAACGTTTCCACCGGGACCATTGCTTCGAAACCGTACGCCATTGAAAAAGGCGAGTGGCCGGTTGTAGTTCTTGGGGTCGTTCGGTAGGCCCATAACACTCTTGGCAATTCTTCACGCCAATTGTTTTTGCAGGCCAGCAGCTTTTTCGTTAGGGTGACCTTTAGGATTTTGTTAACTGCTTCTGCTTGTCCATTTGTTTGTGGCCTTGCCACCGCGGAGAAGCTTTTAACAACTCCGTGTTGGTTGCAGAAGTCAGTGAACTCTTCGCAATCAAATTGCTTTCCATTGTCAGAGACTATTTTGTGAGGCAAGCCATCGCGACACACTATGTTTTTAATAACAAAGTCTAGTTCTTTTTAGCAGTTATAGTCTTCATTGGCTCAGCCTCCGTCCATTTGGTGAAGTAGTCTACTGCTACTATCGCATACTTTACTCCTCCCTTTCCTGTTGGCAAGGACCCAATAAGATCTATCCCGCAGACTGCGAAGGGCCAGAGACTAGTCATCAGGGTAATCTCATTGGGAGGAGCTCTCGGTATGTTCGCGAACCTTTGGCACGAATCACATTTCTGGACGTAGTCTATGCAGTCTTTTTTCATTGTTGGCTAGAAGTACCCTTGTCTCAGTATTTTCTTTGAGAGACTCGGTCCTCCTGTATGATCTCCACAGAACCCTTCGTGGACCTCTAGCATAATTTGCTTAGCTTCAGGGTCCGATACACACCTTAAATAAGGCATGCTGAGTCCTCTTCGGTAGAGAGTTTTATCCATCATCACATAACGGTGAGCCTGATACTGAATCTTTCTGGACAGTGCCCTTTCTTGAGGCAACTCACCTTTTGTTATGTATTCAATGATGAGGACCATCAAGCTGGGTTATTTGTTAGGTTATTTTTAGTATTAATTTTAGATTAATTTTAGTATATTTTTAATTTAGTTTTAATCGTGTTTGGGGGAATTTTTACGCTTGTTGTCTTTTATTTTTGCAGATTTAAAATAGAAGAAGATTAGAAAAATATCAGAGAAAAAGATGGGAAAAAGATAAAAATATCATGATATTTAAAATAGAGAAAATTGTGCAAGGAAATAAAGCTGAAACATGAAGCCTAAATTCCACGATGTTTTGATTAGATTTTGGAAAATGCCAAAACATAAAAGTTCTAGATCTCTCTTTTATCTTTCCGGAACATCTTGAATCGTCCAATTCCGAGCAATATCGAGAGAGTTATGACCAAAATACTATCAGTCGACGCAACAGAAAAAATATCTCGTTTGAGGTTTCCCAAAAATTTAAATTCGAATTGGAATTTAAACATGTGCGTTTTTTCCATCTTTTTAGGCCTTCAATGCCTATATAAAGGGAAGAAGGGAGTTGATTTCAGCAAGCAATTTTAGAGAGAAAAAAAGGAGAGAATTCAGATACAGAGTGGAGAGATCAACTGCAAAATTGGAGGCATACTTCTCAGGGTTTTTCAGCATTCTTCTCTTCTTCTCTTCTCTATTTTTATCTCTTTTCTTAATGTTAATATGTGTAATTGTGCTACAATGAACATGAGTAACTAAACACTTTATTAGGGTTAGATGGATATTGTTTGACATTGTTTATGGTTTTAATATGATTTATTTTCCCCATAATTTCTATGTATTTTATTTTATTTGTGCTTAATTACTTTTAATTGCCTGATCACCAATTATCTGTCTATGATTTTGATGCGAAATCTGAGAAGTGAGTGTCAAATATGCTATAGTAAAATAGAACTGAATTTCGATATAGGACGAAAGTACCTATATGGTTTAGATAGCTTATAGGGTTTCTGTGTTTAATGCCTGTTGCATGTTAAATTTATTACGAGAGTAGAAAGTTTGCATGTAATTGAGATTTATATATCTGAGAAGACTATAAATTACCTTAGTAAACCTGCTATTGCATAGAAATTAATATTAGGAAAATAATCCTATTAGACCATAATCAATAGAAACAATTGAAATCGAAGCCCTAGTTTTTATTAACTATCAATTTTCTTGAATAATTGCTTCTTACTAGTTCCTTATTTTTAATTCTTTCTTATTTTTCATTCTTTTCTATTCCTTTATTTAACCAAATAGAAGTAAAAGTTTAATTTTAACGTACTTAACTACACTCCCTGTGGGATCGACCTCACTCCTGGTGAGTCTACTACTTGAAACGGTACGTACACTTGCGTGTGCAAAATATCGCAACAAGTTTTTGGCGCCGTTGCCGGGGAGTGATAGTTAATATTATTAAAAATTAAATTTTGTTCTAATTTGGTTTTTCTTTTTAGTTTTAGTATTAATTTTTTTTTTGTTTCAAATTTTTATCTTTTTAGTACTAATTTAGTTTTATTTTATTTTACTAATATTTTATTGATGAGCTTGACCTGCAAGATAAATTCAGATGCTATATCTTGAGGATTTTGCCCAACAACACAATGAACCATTCTATTCTGCTTGGAGGAGATTTAAAGAGTATGGAGAAAGATGTTATCCCACTTTCTCAAGTGGGTGTTTTACGTGGCTCTTTTATAATGGACTTAATAATGAAACAAGAAGCTGGGTTGATTATGGAGCAGAGGCAACTGGAGCACCTCTATTAATGAGAGGCTATGATGTAATAAATCTGTTGAATAACATGGCAGATTTTGATTACGACTGGCATTGGGATCCATCACTTCAGGGTTGGAGTCACCAATACCCACCTTATTGCCCAAATTCATCCCAACAATCTGAAAAAGAGGAGCAACTACTAGCACTTATGCAATCACTTCCAGGAGAGATTAATCGCTTAACAGACATGGTGAGATCCTTATGTGATAATTCAGTGGCTCATGATTCAGAATGTAATAACTCCAATAATGAAAGTTATGAGAGTTATTGCTACAATGAAGAAGGGTCATTAGTTGAATACAAGGAAGATAATGAGCCTACAATTGAAGATCAAGATCCTTGTGAAGAGGAACTCATTGAACATGAAATCACAAGCAAGGTTATGGATAGCCATATGGAGAGTGAGCAACAAGAAGAAAGGTTGTTAGAAGAAAGTGTAGATACTGTGACATTGGAGGATGAGGAAGAACATGGCATCATTGATTCGACTTCGTCAATGATATTGACAAACAAACCACCACTGAATCCATATATTTGATCAACATCATATTATATCCTCTGCGAGCTACGAAAGGCTTCTCCCCAAGCACATCATCCAAAGTCTTATGTTGTTGGTGCTGACTTTGGTTCAAACTCATCGCTTGCCAAGCTTGAAGGCAAGTACAATAACAATTTTTAAGTTGGCTTGCATGATGCTTATTATGGGCGTCAACCGCTTATTGATGTGGCACCCAGGTAAGTTTCCTTTCGTTTTTCTTTAATGTCACATTGGGGACAATGTGTCACATTAGTTTGGGGGAGGAGTGACTTAATTTTTATTTTGAGTTTTAAGTTTTATGTCTTTTAATTTTTAATTTTTAGTTTTTTATTGTTTTGAGTCAATTTGCTTAATGTGAGTCAATTTGAAAGTAGGTAGGCAGCATGATTTGAAAAGTTTATTTATTTTTTTTGAAAATCCGTGTGCTTGGTGATATTACATTCTTGACTAATTTTAATTTTATACTGAACATAGAATCATATTAGGTAATTTTCTAGTAATTGAATTGATTTATGTATGCTAAATTGGAACATGTGGAAAGTTGTTTAAAATAAATTCTAGAACTTGCTTGCTTGCTATTTGAGGCGAAATAATAAATTATGCATGATTAGGAAAGTGATTTAGGCAATTTTTTGGATCGATTATGCCTTTCAAGCCATCCTTGTAAATTTTATCCTAGTTACCTTTTTTGAGCCTTAACCTATTCTTTGTTCTACACATATTGAGCATAAAAAGATAAACCCATGAATATCCACAATTTGACCCTAATCATACCATAAGTAGATCTTTAGTTTGGGAGAATTTGGATGGGAAGTTTGTTGTATGTGTGTGGAAAAGGTGTGAAAATTGAGAGAATATAAAAAAATTTGATTGGAAACAACTTGAAAAAAGAAAAGAAAAGAAAAATCTGACAATCAGTGTCAAATCTAAAAAAAAAATAAATAAATATAAAGTTGTTACAATTTTGTTGAAAAAAAATTAAATATGTCTCAAGTAATTAGAAAAAGGGGTATTGGGATTGTGTAAAAAATATTTTGGGTGACATGATTGGAGAAGCTTATGGTATAGACAAGCCTAAATGACCATTTCAACTACCTTTACCCTAAGCCTAACATTACAAGCCTAGAAAGACCTTCTGATTCTTAGTTGTGCATTAATCTATATTTGTGGAGAATAGTAAGTATTCCAAGCATATGGAGTTCTAGGTTAGTGGATTGATGATTGTAATTGGCATGCATAAAGTGGTTTAATTGTTAGTTAATTGCATTATATGGTTTTATGAGCTAAATGAAAATAAATTAAAATCTGTCAAGGGTGTAATTGAATTGAAATTCTAGATTATATGCATAAGTGAATTTTTTTTTATAATCATGTTATTGAAGCTACTTGAAAATTACCCATGTTTTGAAGATTGACTTGTTTAATGTTTATTTAGTGTCTTACTCGAGGACGAGTAAAAGCTTAGTTTGGGGGAATTTGTTAGGTTATTTTTAGTATTAATTTTAGATTAATTTTAGTATATTTTTAATTTAGTTTTAATCGTGTTTGGTGCATTTTTACGCTTGTTATCTTTTATTTTTGCAGATTTAAAATAGAAGAAGATTAGAAAAATATCAGAGAAAAAGATGGGAATAAGATAAAAATATCATGATATTTAAAATAGAGAAAATTGTGCAAGGAAATAAAGCAGAAATTTCATGCCTGAATTCCACGATGTTTTGATTAAATTTTGGAAAAAGTTAAAACATAAAAGTTCTAGATCTCTCTTTTATCTTTCCGGAACATCTTGAATCATCCAATTCCGAGCAATATTGAGAGAGTTATGACCAAAATACTATCAGTCAACGCAGTAGAAAAAATATCTCGTTTGAGGTTTCCCAAAAATTTAAATTCGAATTGGAATTTAAACATGTGCGTTTTTTCCATCTTTTTTAGGCCTTCAATGCCTATATAAAGGGAAGAAGGGAGTTGATTTCAGCAAGCAATTTCAGAGAGAAAAAAAAGGAGAGAATTCAGATACAGAGTGGAGAGATCAACTGCAAAATTGGAGGCATACTTCTCAGGGTTTTCAGCATTCTTCTCTTCTTCTCTTCTCTATTTTTATCTCTTTTCTTAATGTTAATATGTGTAATTGTGCTACAATGAACATGATTAACTAAACACTTTATTAGGGTTAGATGGATATTGTTTGACATTGTTTATGGTTTTAATATGATTTATTTTCCTCCTAATTTCTATGTATTCTATTTTATTTGTGCTTAATTACTTTTCATTGCCTGATCACCAATTATCTGTCTATGATTTTGATGCGAGATCTGAGAAGTGAGTGTCAAATATGCTATAGTAAAATAGAACTGAATTTCGATATAGGACGAGAGTACCTATATGGTTTAGATAGCTTATAGGGTTTCTGTGTTTAATGCCTGTTGCATGTTAAATTTATCACGAGAGTAGAAAGTTTGCATGTAATTGAGATTTATATATCTGAGAAGACTATAAATTACCTTAGTAAACCTGCTATTGCATAGAAATTAATATTAGGAAAATAATCCTATTAGACCATAATCAATAGAAACAATTGAAATCGAAGCCCTAGTTTTTATTAACTATCAATTTTCTTGAATAATTGCTTCTTACTAGTTCCTTATTATTAATTCTTTCTTATTTTTCATTCTTTTCTATTCCTTTATTTAACCAAATAGAAGTAAAAGTTTAATTTTAACGTACTTAACTACACTCCCTGTGGGATCGACCTCACTCCTGGTGAGTCTACTACTTGAAACGGTACGTACACTTGCGTGTGCAAAATATCGCAACATTCTTGCCCAACCGTTGTTATGGCCTCTTTTATTTTGATGCTTGGCTCTGCCAAGCGTTCCACGAGTACCACCCCCAGTTTCTCAATTTCACTGTCTGAAGCTAACATAGCCAGACAGTCCGCGTGAGCATTCTTTTCTCTGGGGATTCTTTCCATTTTGTAATCCGTGAACTCGTGGAGTAATTCCCGGACTATCGCCACGTACGCGACCATTCTTTCTCCGCGCGTCTGATACTCTCCCGATACCTGGTTCACTACCAGTTGGGAATCGCTGTAGACTTCCACTCTTTTAGCCCCCACGGTCTTTGCTAGTCTTAGCCTTGCTATCAAGGCTTCATATTCAGCCTCATTGTTTGAAGCTGAGAAGTCAAACCGTAGGGGGTGCTTGGAGTCGAAGTCCGCTTGGAGATATCATTGCGACCCCTGCTCCGGATCCATTCTCATTGGAGGCTCCATCTACAAATACTTTCCATGCTGGGACTAATGGTGTGGGTATGTTTCCGGTAGCTTCGGCTTCATTACACTCCGTGATGAAGTCTGCCAACGCTTGTCCCTTTATGGAAATGCAGGGAATGTAGTGCAGGTCAAATTGGCTTAACTCCATTGCCCATTTGAGGAGCCTTCCGGATGCCTCTGGCCTTTGCAGGACTTGCCGGAGAGGGTGGTTGGTCAACACCTTGATTGGGTGAGCTTGGAAGTAGGGTCTCAACTTCCTCGAGGACATCAGGAGGCAAAAAACTAGTTTTTCAATGACTGGGTATCGCGTCTCCGCTCCTATCATGCGCTTGCTGACATAGTACACGGGATGCTGAGTTTTCTCCTCCTCCTGGACTAGGGCTGCGCTGACCGCATGTTCGGAGACGGTTAAGTATAGGAACAAGTCCTCTCCGAGAACAGGTTTTGACAAGATTGAAGGTTTGGCCATGTGCTCTTTTAGTTTTTTGAATGCCTCCTCGCACTCGTCGGACCATTTGAATTTCTGACACTTCTTCAAGATGTTGAAGAAGGGAATGCACTTGTCTGTGGACCGGGAGATAAAACGGCTCACGGCAGCAACCTTTCCTTGTTAGGCTCTGCACATCTTTGTGTTTCTTTAGGGATGTCATGCTCAGGAGAGCTTGAATTTTTTCTGGATTTGCCTCAATCCCGCTCTGACTGACGATGAAGCCCAGAAACTTCCCTGACTTAACCCCGAAAGTGCACTTCTTCGGGTTGAGTTTCATTCTGTATCTCTGGACCACTTCAAAACATTCTTCTAAATCGTCCGCGTGGCTAGTGCATGCTTTTGACTTGACTAGCATGTCATCCACGTATACCTCCATATTTCGCCCTAAGAGGCCCTTAAACATCCAGTTCACCATTCTTTGATAAGTTGCGCCAGCATTTTTCAGTCCAAAAGGCATGACTAGGTAGCAGTATACCCCTGTATCGGTCCTAAAGCTAGTGCACTCTTGATCCGCTACATGCATTTTAATTTGGTTGTAACCGGCGTACGCGTCCATGAAGGACAGTAGTTTGAATCCGGAGGTGGCGTCCACCATCTGGTCGATCCTGGGTAAAGGGAAACAATCCTTTGGGCAAACTTTGTTTAGATCAGTGAAGTCTATACAAACCCGCCAGGTCCCGTTAGGCTTCGGCACCAGGACCGGATCGGCTAGCCACTCCGGGTAGTAGACATCTCGAATCATGCCACTCGTTAGTAGTTTGTCCACCTCTTTCTCTAAGGCTTCGGCCTTTACTGAGTCGAGGGGGCGTCGCTTCTGTTGGACCGGTGGCATGTCCGGGTGGACATTGAGGACATGGGTCATGAAGTGGGGACTTATTCCAGTCATGTATTCTTGGCACCATGCGAAAACGTCAATGGCACCTCTCAATGTCTTTATTATTTTTTCTGTTTCCTCCGGTTCTAGGCTCTTTCCTAGACGGAGGACTTTGGTGGAGTCGAGGTCGCACACTGACACTTCCTCGGCATCCTCCATTGGTTTTACAATTTTCTCGGATCCCACACGGGGATCCAACTCATCTTCTTCCGCCATTTCTGGCTCAATAGTTTCTCGGACCATCAATACGGGTAGGTGGGCTGCAACGTTATAGCACTGCCTAGCCTCCCCTTGGTTTCCCCTCACGGTCCCTATCCCAGCCTCCTGGGTTGGGAATTTCAGGCACAAGTGCCGTATTGACGTGACTGCACCAAAGTCCACCAAGGCCGGTCGGCCAAGGATTGCGTTATAAGCTGTTGGGCAGTCCACCACCACAAACGTGCAGTACTTGAAGGTGCTCTGGGGTGTATCCGGGCACAAGGTGACTGGGAGCGTCACTTTTCCCATAGGGATAAGTGTTGTTCCATTGAACCCTGTGAGTTGGGAACCACTTGGTGATAAGTCTCGGTCCGTTAGGCCTATTGTAGTGAAGGCCTCTTTGAATAGCAGATTCACGGATCTCCCATTGTCGATCAGGACTCTGGCCACGATCTTATTGGCAATGGGGGTCTCTATGACCAACGGGTCATGGTGAGGAAAATGCACTGTTTTAGCGTCTTCTTCCGTGAATGTAATGGGCTGATCCATTAGCCGGGGCCTTTGAGCTGGGAGTTGAGTAATTTCCCAAACTTCATCGTGTTTCACGGCCCCTGCGTACCGCTTGAGCTCCTTGCGGGTAGTTCCTCCGATGTGGGGTCCTCCCGAGATCATAGCCACTCTCCCGTTGGGTCTAGGTGGCAGGCCGGGCATATGCTGGGCATCTCCGGGGGGAACAACTGGAGCCAATACTCCTGCTGCACCCCCTGGTGCTCCTTGCGGCAAAGCTCCAGCCACCTAACCTGGATTGAGATGGGGCAACCAATTTTTGATCCATTCGTAGAGGTGTCCTAATCAGATCAAGTTTTCAATCTCGTCCTTGAGATTTTTGCATTCATTGGTGCTGTGCCCAATGTCATTGTGGTACTCGCATCTCTTATTGGAATCCCTTTGGGAGCTATCTTTGTACAGGGGAGGCGATCTCCGGTAGTGCGTATTTTGCATAGTAGCAAAATATACATGTTCTTAGGAGTCCGTTAACTCCGTGTACTGGGTATATTGGGGAGTATACCCCCTTTTCTATCGCTTATCCTCCGTCCGGGTGCTGCCCTTGGAGGACCTTTTACTCCTTGAGCCCAGGGAAGGACCAGCTAAACTTGCAGTCGGAGCGGAGTGTAAGGGGGCTTGTCCAATTATCCCTGAGGGATTTCCAAAATGGGAAGATGCGGGGGCTAAGGTCTGGCCTTGGCTATGTCCGGGAGTAGGAGAAAACTGTATGTCGCTCATCGGTGGAGCTGCTGTTGGCATAGTGCCTGAGAGCTGGGCTCCGGGCACATATCCTGCTATCCCGGTGGGATAGTATCCTCCATAGGCCACTATTTGGGCCTCTTCCAGGTTGATGTATTTCTGGACTCTCTTCTGGAAGTCTTGAAGGTTGGAAGCTCCTTCTTGCTGTAACTCGTTCCAGAATGGAGTCCCTGTACGGATACCTGCTTGGAGAAGAGCAAGCTGTTGTCCGTCATCTACTTTCTTGGTTTTAGAGGCTTCTTCCCGGAACCTCTTTATGAAATTCTTCAGTGTCTCCGTAGGCAGCTGCTTGATGTTAGTCAAAGCGCTGACCTCCAGGTTGACTTTTCTTGCGGCGACAAACTGTCTCCGGAAGTTGGTTTGTAACTTATTCCAGCAACCCACGGATCCTGGTTCCAATTTCTTGAACCATCCTTCCGCGGATCCGCTTAGAGTAAGGGGGAAGCACAAACACCTAGCGTCATTGCTGACCCTCATGACTATCATGACTCGGTTGAACCGTGACAGGTGATCACTTGGATCAGAGTTCCTGGTATAAGTTGCCATTTCGGGCATCTTAAAGTTTTTGGGGAGCTCTGCTTCCAGGATGTGTTTAGCACATGGCTCGCGGTCCTCACAATCAGAGTCAGAGTCATCGCCTTTCTGTCTCCGGGAGACTCGGGCGATGTCTTTTTGGAGTATGGCAAATTCTGCCATGATTCCTTCGTTTAACGTTCCCGTGGAGACCGCGGGTCCGTATTTCTTTTGGTCTAGGTGATCTCGGAGATCACCTTGGTTCTCGTTAATCTAATTTCGCAGATCAATGGGAGGACATTTCTGGCCCCTTCTTCCTCTCCCTCCGGGCTCTTGGTGCACGAAACGCTCTTTCGGTCCTCTCGATCCTGAGGGCCAAGACTCCCTTTTTGGAGTTTGCCCCTCTGCGGACCTTTCCCTTCGGGAAATCTGAGCAGACCTTTCGTGGATCCTGCACCTTTTTCTTTTTCTCAGGAGTGGAAGTAGGGTTTTTCTTTTGGTTCCCTTCAGCGGGATACCTTATAGGGCTTGGTTCCCTAGACTTCTGCTTTTGGGTACTTGGCGAGGATTCCTCTGGTTCCTTTCCAAGTCCAGCAGGGATGGCTTTAGGATGCATGTGGATTCCTGCTGCCTCCATGGCTTTTTGCTTGGCCAGCATCACCTCTTGCATCTTTTGGTGTTTCTCTTTTTGGGCTGCGATTTCAGCTTCATGATCGACATCCTTTTGCCTTAAGAGTACCAACTCTGAGTAGCTCCCTTCGTCGTAGGGGTACTCATCAAAGTTTCCTTCGTAGTCGTCATCAGGGGTTCCTTCTTCTTCCTCAGAACCCACAGTTGCTCTTGAGGCCACGTCCTCATCGTTTGGATCTTGAGCATCTTGAAGAGGGCGAGGTTGACGTGTGCTTCAAGTCTCCACCATTATTGTTTTGTTGTAATGTACTATCGACTTTCAGACACTTCCTTTAGCTCTCAATGAAAACACCAAAAGTTGACCGAGGTTTTCGGCAACCACTATAATAATAATAATTTAGAGAGCTATAAGGAATTAAGAGAGAGATTTTTACGTGGTTGGGGCGTTAATGAGCCTTAGTCCACGAGTCTGTGTATTTATGATAGTATTTATTACAGAGAATGTTCTTGGTGGATTTTTACTCTTCTAGTTCTTATGAAACCCAGAATTCTCGACCCCTCTTTAATGAGCTTTGGGGGGTATTTATAGTGTTTTTGTGGGGTGATTCCTAAATTAAGGTACATGCATTTCTGTAACTATCAGTAAAGCCACACATTCCCAATGAATATATCATAGGTAATGCATGGTCTAATCCCTAGGTTCTGTAGGGATTTTATGAGTGCAGTCCTTCATCCTTTTTGACTGATGTGATTCCTCACAGAGTAGCCGTTACTAGACTTTATTGATCATAGCCTAGTAGGTGCAGAATGGGGGTTGTGCCGTCAGACTTTATTACGTATGGAAGTTTCGATACGCCTCATCCCATGCGGCATTAAATGCGAGATGACTGTTCAGATAGAATCTGACACCACCCGAATATGCTTTTGTGCAATCTTGCTCTCCGGGAGCATACGAGACTTACATGCCTTCTCTGGGAGGCATGTCTAAGGTAATCCTGCGCTTTAAGGAGACTTAGCTGTTTTATTCAAATGCTAACCCCTTTCCATCCACGTGTCATCATCCGGTTGGTCCACGTATTTTGGGCAAAATCAGGGGCAACAACAATGATTTACTTTCATGAAATATGAATTAAAATGATGATATGTGTTGATTTAGATGGTTTGATGTTGATCTATGTGTTATATGATGGTTGATTGATGCTTTGAAATTTAATGAAAAATAATTGAATTTTCGTTTCTAGAATTATTTTTATTGGATAGTTTGGAAAAAATTAAACAATTTACTTTTTTACGGAACTCAATTTCGATTTTATTTGAATTAGTTATGATTTTTTGAAAAATCGGAAAAATCAGAGGAGGTCACCCCCCATACGCGCGCGGATCCGAGTGTTCACTCGGTCACGCGCGCATCAGACAGAGAGATGTCCGAATTTTCTCGGACGGGTGTCTCTCATTTTGTCTGAATGCCAGGCACCGCACGCAGAATGGCTGCTTGCAGCCTCCAACGCCAAGAAACCTCGGCCAGACACCCTCTCGAGCGTGTGCGGACAGTATCCAATGCATACTGTCCGTACCACTTGCAAATTTTTTCATTTTCTTCGATTTTTCATGCTATTTCATGGAATTAACTTCCGATTTTTTGTGTAGTTTTGTACTTAGATATTTACTATTCTTATTTCAATTCTAATTATCAGAATTAAATTAATTGGATTTTTTAAAATTAATTTATGATATTAGTGTAATTTAAACTTGAAAATAGGTAAATATCTATCTTTTTTGCTTAATTATCTATCTTATTTTAAATTTGATTATTTTATCTTATTTTTAAATTTAAGGTCAAATATTAACATTTTTTTTTAATTATTCTATTTTTTAAATTATTTGACCTTATTTAAATTTAAAATAAGATTACAATAATCATGATATTTTGAATAGAAATAAGATATTTTGCTAACTTTTAAATTTTGTTATTTTTTTATTTAAATTAAATTATAAAATCAGAAAAGATATTTATTATCATTCTATTTTATTGAATATTTAATTTATAAAATAACATGAAAATTTAAAAGATGGTTAGCAAATTTTTTGAAATGATATTTAGGTTAGTTAAACCTAATTTTTCAAAATTGTAGGTTTTAATTTTAAATTTTTTTTATTTAATTTTTTTAAAACCGAAAAATATTTTTTTATTATTTATTTATTTTTCGAAATTTTATTTAATAAATTAATTAATTTAAAATTAAATATATCCTACATCCAACTATCCAAAGTCAACTTATTGTAGGAGTATGTGTTTTACCTTGTTTGTAAGTTTTCTAAAACCTATTATTGCTTGATCTAAATTGACATGGTTAACTTGTTGATAAATCCAACGATCTGATTTTAACCCATGGTTCAATTGTCAATAGGTCAAGTAAATAATTTGTAACAGGTAAATTTTACATTCTTCTTTCATCTGTGTATGACCTAGTAACATGATAAGATCCATCTAAATCTGTGTGCCTGTGTGAGCCTATATGTTTTGTAACACCCTAAATAATTAGGCACGCTACCCAAAACTACTTATGAAACCCTAATCCCCTAATCGGGATTACTAATCAAAATAGCGCAGAATTTAAACTTTTATATTAAACAAAATGAAAATAAACTTGTAATATATTTAAACTTTTAAAATAGTTGGGATCCCAAAAATTTACAAACACTATTACAAGTCATTTCTTTCTAGCCGACCTAAACGACAAAATAGAATTCAAAAGTTCATCACTGAAAGACCCTTAACCCGCTTGGTCTGATATGGCTTGAACTTGTACATTCTTCGTCTTGCTCCTCAAACTCATGGTTGATCAGCCACTGACTTACCCTTTCCTGCACAGTAGAATACCCGTGAGCCAAGCCCAGCAAGACAGTATAAATCATAACAAATATAATATACTCATTCACATATGTCTGTATAGCACAGACCTGATCATTATTTCATCATGCCCATTTATGTCTACGTGGCGTAAACTTATGTGTTGCGCTCACACATCTAATTAAATCTACATGACGTAGACCAACGTGTTACTCTCACACGTCTAAATACATTAAGGCCTTAGAAGTGGTTCATCTCAGTTATGAGTACCGAGTCCAACCTGATTATGCCTTGAGCGCATAATCCCTAAATCTCATTTCAATTAACATGGCATGGTATTTATACAGATATATCACTAGGGTAATCACCCTAGGCTATTAGACCGTTCCTATTAGGGTAATAAACCTAATCCCGGTTACTAAACATTCATGCATATCATTCTCAATATAAGCACCACTGCGCATACTCTACGTGCTAATCACTGTCTTACCTGATGTCCCGATATAGTAGAGATTCTAAATCCCCCGGTGCTCCTGACCAGGTGCCGGTAATCCTAGTCACAATACTGGAATTTCCACAAATAGGATTAACCCCTGATTTCACAGTCATAGAATACATTCATTGTTGGGTTTTATGCCCTAAATAATACTCTGTTTCAATGTAATCCAGATTATTCTATATCAATAAAGTGACAGAAGTAATTTTTCATTCACTTGTGTAAGTTTTGGTTCACTTAATCAATTGATTGTCTATTTGATTTATAAATTCATCCAAACCCTTTTCACATACTTGAACATGTTTATTGTGTTGTCAACACAGTGGAAAATAAAAAATGACTATGTGAATAAAGTATTCCTAGATTTATCAGAACACTGGGTTTCACTGATATGACAATCTACAACAGAGTTTACTTACATTTGGAGAAATGTTATGTTCTTTCCAGAACATTGGTTAAAGTAAAGCTCAAGTTAAATGCATGGAGTATGCATTGGAATGGACCGATATTGAACTTTGAATTAGATTTTGAAACTTACCGTAAACATCTATTCAATTCAATATCATAAGTTGATCCTAGATCACATGATCTAAATCCTGATATGGTTAGGCTTAATTTCAAGAGTGTTATTCGTGTTCTTTGATTTGTTAGGTAAGCCTAAAACTTTAGTCTGGGCAATACATACATTTTGGGAACACGGTAGTGCGATTGAGTGGGAGCGCTAACATAAATATGGAATCTATAGCTTCTATCTGGCGAATAGTAAGCAAAGGGTGATTTCCTTCGAGCTTAACCAAACGAGATAAATGATTGAGTACTCATTTCACTTAGTTGAAATATCATTTATACAGGGTTAAGTGTTTTAAGGATAAAATACATTGTAGGGTGTTACGGTAATTTAAGTCCCTTTACAGTGTAGATCATCCATATAGAGGATCATTGATCACATTAGGATTATAACAATGGATAACTAATAATGTGTCTATATGGTGGAACATATAGAGCATTCTATATACTGAGAGTGCAATTCTGAGTTCTATGTGTGGATTCAACGAAGAATTAATAAGTCAGTGAATTTAAGTGGTAAATTCTAGATCTGCTTATTGGAAGCTCGGATATATAGACCCATGGTCCCCTCACTAGTTGAGATGACATTACTTGTAGGACTCATTCAATTGATTTTAATTAATCAATTAAAAATTCTCAAGATAGACTTGTCAGTTTGAGAATTTAGCACTTATTAAGGGCAAAACAGTAAATAGAGATTTTGAAGGGCATATTTATTAATTAGGAAACTTTAATTAGTTTCATTATTAATAAAATAAATGATAATATATTATTTGATAATTATTTTTAATTATTAAATAATTAGATTTATCATTAATATGGTTGAACAATGGAATTGGCAATTTTTCACAAAAAGGGAAACTATCAAGTGTAGGAAAAGGAAAGTTGGAAAAGAGGCAAGCCTTGTTTCCACATTGCCTAGGCCGGCCCCTTTACCTTCCTTTTCCCTTTGATTTTCTCAGTTCAAAATGAAAATCATAGCCCTTGGTGGTCTTCTATAAATAGAAGGCAAAGGCTTCAAAGTTTCACACATCTGTACAAACTGTACAACCTTTTCACAGCATTATTCTGAAAGAATTTTCTCTCAGAAAATTCTCTCTGAGCCGCCACCCTCTCTCTCTCTATTCCTTCACTGTTTCGAAATGTATGAGTGCTAGAGTAGTGCCCACACACATCAAGTAATACCTCAATCATAGTGAGGAAGGCTGTGTAGATTTCAGAGATAACAAAGAAGGACTTTCGGGCTCAGATCTTGATTATACTCTGCTACAGAAAGGAATCAAGGGTTAGAGATCTGAGTGGGAGGAGACATATATATTCCGCTGCAATCACTGTAAGATTTCTGATACTCTTATGTGTTTAATTTCATATCGTTTTAGAAGTTCATATTTAGGTTGTTAAATCAACATACTTGTGAGTAGATCTAAGTTCCTGGTAAAATAACTTCCAACATTCATGGCATTTAAAATACAGAGAATCACATAGAGCCCGAAACGAGCTTTCTAACGGTATAAAGAACTCCCAAAACGGAGTCCCGAGTCAAAAGTTATGGCCAAAATAAAATTCAGCATTTCGCGATGAACTCCAACCGGAATTCTGGTTGGAGCAGCCCTGAACCAACCGGAATTCCGGTTGTCTGGGCTGAGAACACGAAATTTTTCAATCTTTAAACCCCCAAAACTCACTCAAATCTTTCCCAAACACTACCAAACTTTCCAGAGCATCATTATATGTCATAACAAACATATTCCACAACTTAAACCCAATAATTTCACTAAGAATCAAAAAGTGCCATTAAAGCACCAAGCTTCCAACACAATTTTCTCAATAATCAAGCTTCAATTCCAACAAGTTTCTCCCAAATTCAAGTTGAAAAAATAAGAGAGGGTTTGAGAGAGAGAGGGTCGGCCAAGATGAAGCAAAGGACCAGAAAATTGCATTTCATTTCATCAAAAATCAATTTTAATCAAACATAGTAATTAGGGGTCAAATGACCAAAATGCCCTTAGGGCTTAAATACCCACATACACCCTCACAAGGGTAAAATAGTCATTCAATACTCAATTAATTTCAAATAAATTTCAGATTATCACTCATCAAATAAAATGCCAAATAATCAATCCAATTTACATTTCGGGCCCGAACCCGGTTCGGCCCGAAATTCCCGGTTGTGACTATACCGCGCTAACCTGTCAGAACACACCTGAAAAGACAACATAGGCATACTATATAATAATATAGTTCTATTAAGCACGTAATTAAATTAATTTCATCATTTTACCCTTCTCGGGTCATAATTACCAAAATGCCCCTAGCTCACCAACGGGGTCTTTAACATATTAAAATTCATATAATATCACATATATTGAACTATATAGTAATACAATTCCTCCATTATACATAATTATCTAGTTAGGGTTTTGCTAATCCATTTCTTAATTCCGGGTATTACAATTACCCCCTCCTTATAGAAATTTCGTCCCGAAATTTACCTGAACAACTCCGGATATTTCTGCTGCATATCCGTCTCGAGTTCCCAGGTTGCCTCTTCTAATTTACTGTTCCCCCACAGTACTTTCACCAGTGCCACTGTCTTCCTTCTCAAGACTTTTTCTCTTCTATGGAGTATCTGCACTGGTTGCTCCTCATATGACAAATCTGGCTGAAGTTTCAATGCTTCATAACTCAGAACATGGGACGAGTCTAAGACATACTTCCGAAGCATTGAAACATGAAACACATTATGTACAGCTGCCAGCGCTAGGGGCATAGCCAACATGTACGCTACTTGCCTTATCCTTTCAAGTATTTCAAAAGGTCCAATGAACCTCGGGCAAAGCTTTCCCTTCTTCCAAAGCGTTTAATGCCTTTCATCGGAGATATTCGGAGAAATACCATGTCTCCGACCTGAAAAATCAATATCTCGACAATTTGGATCAGCATAACTCTTCTGCCTACTCTGAGCCGCGACCATTCGCGCTCTACTCTTATCAACTGCCTCACTTGTTTTCTGAACAGCTTCGGGACCCAAGAACTTTCTTTCCCCCACTTCATCCCAGTGTATGGGTGATCTACATTTTTTTCCATATAAAAGTTCATAAGGAGCCATCCCGATTGTTGCCTGATAGCTGTTATTATAAGAAAACTCGATCAGGGGAAGGTACTTTACCCATGATCCCTTAAAGTCAAGCACACATGCCCGTAGCATGTCCTCTAAAATCTGAATGGTCCTCTCGGATTGCCCATCCGTCTGAGGATGAATAGCTGTGCTGAACTTTAACTGAGTTCCCATAGCTCGATGCAGACTTTCCCAGAATCTTGATGTAAACTTCGGATCTCTATCCGACACAATGGTCTTTGGGACACCATGCAGATGAACAATTTTTCTGACATACAACTCAGCTTACTGGTCAATGGAGAAATTAGTCCGAACAGGTAAAAAGTGAGGAGACTTTGTAAACCTGTCCACTATGACCCACACAGAGTCAAATGGTCTCGTGGTTCTAGGTATACCTACCACGAAGTCCATCGAAATATCTTTCCATTTCCATTCTGGTATATTCAGTGGTTGCAGCAACTTTGCAGGTCGCTGGTGCTCAGCTTTCACTTGCAGACACGTAAGGCACTTTGCAACATATTCAGCGATGTCGTTTTTCATGCCTAGCCTTCAGAACATGGCTTTCAAGTCTTGGTACATCTTTGTCGACCCTGGATAAATTGAATAAGGGGTCGTGTGAGACTCATCCATGATCTCTTTCTTGATGTTCTCATCCATGGGCACACAAATTCGATTCCCAAATCTCAACATTCCTGTTTCATCTACTGAGAAGTCACTAGCCTTCCCAGCCAAAACCCTAGCTCGGGTTTTTATCAATTCCGAATCTTGCTTTTGTGCTTCTTTAATTCTCTCTAAAAGAGTGGATTGTAGGGTAATATTAGCCAATTGCCCCACAACCAACTCAATCTGAGCTCGAGTCATTTCATTTGCTAACTGTCGGGAGATTTGCTTCATAATACTCAACTGACTCTGACCTTTTCTACTCAAAGCGTCAGCAACCACATTGGCCTTACCAGGATGATAAAGGATCTCACAATCATAATCCTTCACCAATTTTAGCCAATGTCTTTGTCTCATATTCAAGTCCTTCTGGGTGAAGAAGTATTTCAGACTTTTATGATCAGTGTATATCTCACATTTCTCGCCATAAAGGTAATGCCGCCAAATCTTTAGCGCAAATACCACTGCTGTGAGTTCTAAATCATGAGTAGGGTACCTCTGCTTGTACTCCTTTAACTGTCGAGAAGCATAAGCTATTACCCTCCCAGCCTGCATAAGCACACAACCGAGACCCTGTCTCGAGGCATCACAATATACCACAAACTTTTCCTTATCTGAAGGAAGAGTTAGTAGAGGAGCGGTAATCAAGCGTTGCTTTAACTCCAGAAAACTTTTCTCACACCGATCTGTCCAAACAAACTTCTGATTCTTTTGGGTCAGCTCCGTTAAGGGTACAACAATCTTTGAAAAACCCTCAACGAATCGACGATAATAACCAGCCAAACCCAGAAAACTTCTAACCTCTGTAGCTGACTTCGGTACTGGCCAATCCCGTACAACTTCAATTTTGGCCGGATCCACCATGATCCCATCTTTATCCACTATGTGCCCTAAAAATGAGACACGGGATAACACACTTTTTGAACTTAGCATAAAGCTTATGATCCCGTAACCTTTGCAAAACTGCTCTGAGATGCAACTCATGCTCTTCTTCTGTCTCAGAGTACACCAAAATGTCATCAATAAACACAATCACGAACCTATCCAGGTAATCCTTAAACACCCAGTTCATCAAATTTAATTAATATTATTATTTATTTTATTTTTTTCAAAATAAAATATTTATTTTATTTATTTAATTTAATTTAATTATTTTCGAAATCTATTTATTTAAAATTAAATAAATCCTACTTCCAACTATCCAGCTAACCTTGTTGCAGGAGTATGTGGTTTTAGCTTGTGTGTAAGTTTTCAAAACCTATTATTACTTGATTGCAAATAGCCATGGTTACTTTTTACCAGATCTAATGATCTGATGGCTCCCTTGGTCAAGTTAATAATTTGTAACAGGTAAATTTTACAATCTTCTTTCATCTGTGTATGACCTAGCAACATGATAGGATCCATCCAAGTGTGTACCTGTGTGAGCCTATGTGTTTATTTTATTATATAGATGCATACAGGTTGTTGCTAAATAAAATGTCACACCATGATAGATTTTATTTAGGTCCTTTTAGTTATTGGACCTATTCAATTAATAACAGTTATTTATTTTAAGGTTAAATTCCTCTCTTTTGGGCCTTGTGTGAGAGTTGGGAGCCATAGAAGTGGGTACGACATACTGAACCCAGCACCCCCTCACATGAACTACCCCGATTGTGAAGGCCCATTTGCCTGATTTAAATAACTGTACTAGGTTAATTATATTTGTTTGACCTAATAAAATTGAATTAGCAACATAATTAACTTTTAAAATATATGGAAATTTATTTTCATTTTAATATTTTAAAGTTAATTTTAAGAAAAACACTTTTAGTTTTAGATATTATTTCTAGACAAACCATTTGTATTTTTCTTGTATTTAATTAAATATATAATTTTAACTAACTAAGATTCTTTCTAGAGCTTATTTAATTAAATATTCCTATTTAAGTTATAAATTAGTTGTATCAACTGATTTTTCTTATCTAACTTAAATTTGAATATTTTATTTAAATTTTAAATTAAGTTGAGGAGTCCTAGGCATTAGTTATTAAAGATTCTTAAGATATTTTTTAAGTTAATATCTTTTCGAATATTAACTTAAAATGGAGTATTTTAGATATTTTTTAGGTTAATATCTTTTCGAATATTAACTTAAAAAGATATCTTCAAATTAAGTGGTTATAACTTAATTTCGATATTTAATTAAATCTAAATTTGAAATTATTTAAGTTTTAGATTTTTTCTATATAACTTAAATTAGATATTTTTTAAATTTTTGTTGAAAAGATAATTAGTCAAATAAGATATTTTCTAGATAGTTTTTTCTAGACTACTTATTATTTCTAATATTTAAATAGGAAAATATTATACTTTGTGAAATTAATTATTTAAATAATTAATTTTGGTACAATTTTATTAAGTATATTTTTCCTAGTATTAAATAGGAATTAATAATTAAGCCTTCTCTACACTTAATTATTTATTTCTTGAATTTAATACATTTAATTAACTTGAAAAATTTATTTTAATTAATTTTTGGACCAACTCAAACCAATGATTTTTTCATCTATTGATTAATTTAAAATGAATGGAATTTAAAATATATATATTATTAGAAATTGAATTAATTAGTCAAAAGAAAATCTAGATATTTTTGCTTGAAGTATTTCTTTTCTAATTTTTATTATTTTTTCGAAATTTGTATATATTTTTTTTAATATATACTTAATTTTCGAATTCAATAAATATATTCTCAAAGGAAATTTTTAAGTTGCTAATTAATCTAATTTAATTCAACTTAAATTAATTTCCTTAATATTTATATTTAAGATTATTACTAAGATGGAAATAATTAATTTTATTTCAATCACCATCTAAGTATAATTTTATAAATATTATATTAAATTCTTATTTTTGAATTTTAATTCTAAATTTCGAATTTAATGAGAATTTATTTATTAGAATAATAAAGAAAATACATTTTAAAGAATGAGCTTTATTATTATTAAGATATTCGATCTCCATTGTGGGTTTTACACCGCGTTTGTTTTAGTGAGTAATCCTCCCTAATGGAGGAACGTTCATTAGCAATTTCGCATCGTGTAATCTCAAATGATAAGTAGTTTGTAAGTGTTTTACATGGTATAGATCACCCTAATGGTGGCGACCATATTTGACTTGCAAATTGCGAAACAATGGTAGAAGCTCATGAGATAGAATAGCCTTGACTCTCGCCTAAACGGGACAACGCTGGATTCCAATCTTGATCGAATAAAAGGTTGCTAGAATGTTTAACATTTTAGATGAGCTGACAACTCTATTCAATGGATGGTAGCTTTGACTCTCGCCTAAACGGGACACTGATATCAGTTTGTTGAAAAACCTTGGAAATTATTTAGGATTGAATTTTTTAAGTATTTTCTCATATCATTCCTACTTGCTATGTGCTTATAATTTCTGAATTGATTTTGTGTTAAACCATTATTTATTTCTATTTGTTGATTTCTATTATTTTGTAGTATCCTGTATTATCAAAATGAATCCCATGTTATCACTGTTGACTGAAAACAAGCTGAATGGATCTAACTTTAATAAGTGGAATGAGAACATTAATATTGCTCTCATAGGAGAAAGTGCCTTGTTTGTTTTAACTGAGCCGTCACCTGAAGTGCCTGGGGACAATGCATCCAAAGCTGTGAAAGAAAAGTATGAGCGTTGGCAGAAAGCAAATGACAAAGTTGTATACTTTATGCTTTCTAGCATGGTTGCTGAAGTTATGACGAAGTTAAATGAGCTATTCGGTAAGGCATCACTTCAGTCACGCTTTGACGCGACTAAGAAGTACATTAATGCACGGATGGAACCTCATCAAAATATGCGTGACCATGTTCTCCTCATGTTAACTTATTTCCAAGAAGCCCAGGATCATGGTGCTGAAATGGACAGTGCTACTCAAGTAAGTCTTATCTTGAATAGCCTGACTCCAGCATTTCTACCATACACATCAAATTATGTCATGAATAAGAAGGAAATTGACTTTCATGAATTAGTCAATGACCTTCAAACTTATGAAAATTTGATTGGAGGACCCAAGAAGAAAGGGAGTAAACCTCACAATCCTGGGAATGGTAATGGGACGATAAAACCTGAAGCAAATGTTGCCTCTGCTTCGAAGCCCAAATCGAAGAAGAAGTGGAAGAACACCAAGAAGCGTACAAAAGCCATGAAGAATAAGGCTGTTCCTTCTGGTGATGCTACACTTAAAGGAAATTGTTTCTACTGCAATGAGAAAGGTCATTGGAAACCCCAATGTCCTAAACTTCTTGCAAAGAAACAAGGTATTTCCATTTATAAACTTTAAGAGTTTTAGTGAATTGTTATCCAATTGGATTTATGATTCTGGACTAACTTTGTTTATTTGTTTTCTTCTTCTTATAGGCCAAGCTACTTGAACTCAATTGAGTTGGATCAGAAAGCTGGACCAAAGGGTGAAATCGTCCAGATGAAGATGAAGCTCTTCAATTTATTTTTGAATTAATTGTTTAAGTTTAAAGACAATTTGGATTTCAAATGTTAGTTATTGATATTTATCCCTGTTTTTCTCATATTGTTGCAATAAATTTTTATTTTATTATTAATAAAGTATTCTTTTATTTTCGAAATTATACATTGCAATTTATGAGATTGAGCTTCATTTATTTTATCTTCATCAACTATTACCACATTATATTTGTATGTTTGTATGTGTAAGTGTTTTTATTATTGATGCAAATTCTATTATATTTACAACTCTTCATAGAGTTATAATACATAAACACTAGAAATTATTTCTATGTTTATTAATAATTGTTAATTCTAATACAATTATTAAGAATTTGTTTAATAAAAGGATCTTTTGATCTGATAGGGGTGGAGAAAAGTTAAGAAAACTATGCAGTTCAACGATCTTTTATATCTAATGAACTCTGGATAGTATTCAACTCCACATAAACTCTATCACACTTAGAGAATCATGATCTTTACAACCTTTAGGGGTGGATCATAATCTCTATATACTTAGGGGTGGAGGTTATCCATAGTACCCTATATGTATATACTTAGGGGTGGAGTATATTCCACAATTCCCTATGTAACACATATATTCCTTAAACATGGAAGTAATATAATGAGTCAGCTATTATCAATATAAATCCTTGATCTTGATTATATGTTCCATTTCGTTTCTTACTGTTGTAAGTAAAAGATTGATACCTATGAAAGTTCTTTGTTAAAGTTTCACACTACCTTAATTGAGTGGGTGAATTTTAAAATTCTATTCCCATCTTCATCAGGTTGATACTTGTGATAGATACTTACGAACACTACTGAAAAGCAAATCTAAGCATTCACATGGATAGGAATATCTTATCAGAATTATGAGAATAAGATAAAGAACTCTAGTTCAGTCCATTCGAATGACTTGAACCTAGAATTCTTAATCCTCATAAAATTTGATGGTATCTTAATTTTGATTACTTCATCTTTGGCATGTATTTTTCACTTCAAATACTAGTCTGCTATGTTGATGACTTAGTCTTAACTTAAAGTTTTAGACTAATACAAAAGTCACAACTAGGTAACTCTCTAAACAATCAGAGGTTAAAAGTATTATTTAACCAGACATTTGCTATTGAGTGGGAGCTATCTGAGATGTAATCAAACAGGGAACATTAGAAGATATTCAAGAAAGATTTATGAAAGTGATCTATATGATAGATATTAAGGAACTGTGTATCAGTTGTCCTTGTATCTCACCATCTAATTTTCGAGACCTATGAGATGGTATTTACTTTGGGAGTGGAGGAATTATTGTATAATAATTCAAGCTCTACCAGAGAAGAATTATAACTTCGTGTATTCGAAATCCAAGAAAGTTATATCACTGAAGAAAAGTCTACACTGTATTATCTCAATTACATATTTTAAAATATGAGAGATATGTCTTCTGTGAATCCATATGTACTTTTTAAACAGTAAAGATTTCAGTATCCCTTGATAAGTAAAGCATATAGTAAAGGATGTTTCATAAGAGTTTTTATGAACTAGTTTCCAGAAGTTTGGGTGGATTCAAATATACTACGCTTGATCTGAAGATCAAGACATCGGATTGACCTATTTGCGCAGTTTGTTTTATATTAGTGCAAGTGGGAGTTTGTTGGGTTTTATGCCCTGAATAAAACTCTTTACAATCTGATTAGTTATCAATATAAGAAATTTGAAGTGATTGATGTTTGCGTGAATTCTACATGCTAATGGTTTAATATGTTTAATATGTTTATTACATTCATACACACAAAATCAGTTAAATCCAGATCATATGTTTATTCACAATTACAGTATCGTCAACACAGTGGAATGTGATTGTGATCATATGAATCAAAAGTATTGGTCCCTGTTTCATCAGTGTTATTGGATTTACACTAATGTGATAATCAGCGATGATGTGTACTTACACTTGGAGTAAGTGTTATGTTCTTTCTAGGACATTAGTAAAGTATACTAGTTTCGAATGTATGGAGTATACATTGGACTGGACCGATATTGCAACTAAGTTAAGATATTAAAAACTTACCGTTATATATATCTTTCCAAGTCAATATCAGTAGTTGATCTTAAGATTAAAAGAATCTAAATCCTGATATGCTTGGGCTCAACTCAGGAGTGCTATTCATGTTCTTTGATTTATTAGTTAAGCCTACTTTTAGGTCAGGGTGATACGTATATTTTGGGAACATGATAGTATGATTGAGTGGGAGTGCTGAACATAAATATGGAATCTATAACTTCTACTGGTGTATAGAAGTCAAGTGATGATTCCCTTCGAGCTTAGCAAATAGAAGTAAATGGATGAGCTCTTGTTTAACTGACTAATTATTAGATCACTAAACACCATTTACAGGTAGCTAAGTGTTTTAAGGGGCAAAATACATTGAGGGGTGAGAACGGTAAAGAAATCCCATCTCGATGTAGATCATCTATATAGAGGATCTTTAAATCACAATAAGATTATAACAATGGTTAAATGAGATAGCATATTGATATCGTGGAACATACAATATGCTCTATATAAGTCTGAGAGTGCAATTCTAAGTTCTAAGAGTGGATTCAACGAAGAATTAATAAGTAGGAATTTACTTGGTAAATTTGGTTCACTTATTGGAAGCTCAGCATATAGATCCATGGTCCCCATTCTAGTTGAGAACATTCTGCTTGTAAGACTCATTAATTGATTCGTGATTGATCAATTATAATTCTAAAGTTAGACTATGTCTAATTTTATGAATTTTCACTAAGCAGGGGTGAAACTGTAAAGAAAAGTGTTTCTAGGTTTATTTATTTATTAATGGACTTTATATGTCTAATTAATAATTAAATTAAATGACAATATTATTTAATAATGTATTTTAGTTATTAAATAATTAGTTTTGGCATTTAAAAGGTTAGAATTGGAAAATTGGCGTTTTTGAGAAAATAGAGATAAAATTTGATAAAACTGCAAAATCAAGTGGGGCCCACTATAACACCATGGCCGACCACTTAATGAGTTTTTTCAAATTAATATTTTCATTATTTTAATGCCAAATAATTCTTAACCTAAACCTAGTAGTTGCCTATAAATAGAAAGTGATGGCTCAGTCACAACATAAGCTTTCATTAGTTTTCTGACAGAAATTTCTCTCTTCAGAAAAACTGAGCCTTCCTCACTTTCTATACCTGGCCGAAACCCTCTCTCTTCTTTTCTCCTTCATCAATTTCGACCCTAGTGAAAGAGTAAGTGCCCACACACAGCAAGCAGTAACTCAATCATAGATTGGAAGAATGTGAAGGATCAAACTTGAAGAAAAAGGACATTCGGGCTCAGATCTTGATTATACTCTGCTACAGAAAGGATACAAGGGTTAGAGATCTGAGTGGAAGGAGACATTAATTCCGCTGCATCAATGTAAGGTTTTCTTAACTTTATATGTGTTTAATTTATCGTTTTAGAAAGTTCATATTTAGGGTGTTTAAACAACATACTTGTGAGTAGATCTAAGATCCTAGTAAAATAAACTCAACCAACTGGCCTCAGAGCCATGGTAATTGATTTACTTGCAAGAAATTTGGACTTTAAAACGATTGTTTGTTTGTTTTTGGATGGTATCATGTTGTATTGAGTGTTATTTGATGATTGATTGGTGTTTGTAAATTGTTGTGAAAAATAATTACGATTCTCTTTCTGGAATTATTTTTATTGGATAGTATGGAAAAAATTAAGCAAGTTACTTTTTTACAGAACTCAATTTCGATTTAATTTGAATTAGTTATGATTTTTTGAAGATTCGAAAAAATCGGAGCTGTGCTGAAATTTTCCTGCGATCGCGAAAACTGTCCGTACAGCTCACAATTTTTTCGTTTTTCTTTGTTTTTTCATGCTTTTTCATGGAATTAACTTCTGATTTTTTTTGTATAGTTTTGTATTTATAGATTTACTATTCCTAATTCAATTCTAATTATCATTATGAATTAATTTAATATTTTTCAAAAATTTAATTCATGATATTAGTGTAACTTGAATTTGAAATTAGTAAATATCTATCTTTTTGCTTAATTATTTATCTTATTTTTAAATTTGATTATATCTTATCTTATTTTTAAATTTAAGGTCAGATATTAAATTTTTATATTAATTTTTTTTTTAAAATAATTTGACCTTATTTAAATTTAAAATAGGATAACTATAATCATGTAATTTTAAAAAGGTGTAAGATATTTTGCTAACTTTTCAATTTTGTTATTTTATTTATTTAAATTAAATTTAAAATCTGAAAAAGATATTTAATTTATCTTTTCTAATTTTTATTTAATTTTTATTTATAAAATAACATTTAATTTTTAAAAGTAGTTAGCAGATTTTGAAATGATATTTAGGTTAGTTGAAACCTAATTTTTCAAAATTGTAGGTTTAATTTTAAATATTTTTTTTAATAATTTCGAAATTTAAATTAATAATATTTTTTTTTAATTTTTCAAAAATTAAATTTTAATTTATTTTATTTTTCGAAAAATAATTAATATTATTATTTATTTTATTTTTTTCAAAATAAAATATTTATTTTATTTATTTATTTAATTTAATTATTTTCGAAATCTATTTATTTAAAATTAAATAAATCCTACTTCCAACTATTCAGCTAACCTTGTTGCAGGAGTATGTGGTTTTAGCTTGTGTGTAAGTTTTCAAAACCTATTATTACTTGATTGCAAATAGCCATGGTTACTTTTTACCAGATCTAATGATCTGATGGCTCCCTTGGTCAAGTTAATAATTTGTAACAGGTAAATTTTACAATCTTCTTTCATCTGTGTATGACCTAGCAACATGATAGGATCCATCCAAGTGTGTACCTGTGTGAGCCTATGTGTTTATTTTATTATATAGATGCATATAGGTTGTTGCTAAATAAAATGTCACACCATGATAGATTTTATTTAGGTCCTTTTAGTTATTGGACCTATTCAATTAATAACAGTTATTTATTTTAAGGTTAAATTCCTCTCTTTTGGGCCTTGTGTGAGAGTTGGGAGCCATAGAAGTGGGTACGACATACTGAACCCAGTACCCCCTCACATGAACTACCCCAATTGTGAAGGCCCATTTGCCTGATTTAAATAACTGTACTAGGTTAATTATATTAGTTTGACCTAATAAAATTGAATTAGCAACATAATTAACTTTTAAAATATATGGAAATTTATTTTCATTTTAATATTTTAAAGATAATTTTAAGAAAAACACTTTTAGTTTTAGATATTATTTCTAGACAAACTATTTGTATTTTTCTTGTATTTAATTAAATATAGAATTTTAACTAACTAAGATTCTTTCTGGAGCTTATTTAATTAAATATTCCTACTTAAGTTATAAATTAGTTATATCAACTAATTTTTCTTATCTAACTTAAATTTGAATATTTTATTTAAATTTTAAATTAAGTTGAGGAATCCTAGGCATTAGTTATTAAAGATTCTTAAGATATTTTTTTAAGTTAATATCTTTTCGAATATTAACTTAAAATGGAATATTTTAGATATTTTTTAGGTTAATATCTTTTCGAATATTAACTTAAAAAGATATCTTCAAATTAAGTGGTTATAACTTAATTTTGATATTTAATTAAATCTAAATTTGAAATTATTTAAGTTTTAGATTTTTTTCTATATAACTTAAATTAGATATTTTTCAAATTTTTGTTGAAAAGATACTTAGTCAAATAAGATATTTTCTAGACTACTTATTATTTCTAATATTTAAATAGGAAAATATTATACTTTGTGAAATTAATTATGTAAATAATTAATTTTGGTACAATTTTATTAAGTACATTTTTCCTAGTATTAAATAGAAATTAATAATTAAGCCTTCTCTACACTTAATTATTTATTTCTTGAATTTAATACATTTAATTAACTTGAAAAATTTAAATATCTAAGTTGATTTTCATCATCATACTTAAATATTTATTTTTCATGACACTTAATTAAATAGAAAATTATTTTTAGGTTGAAATTTAATTTTTCAACTTAAATTTACATAATTTTCAATATATATTTTTCTTTATTTTATTAATCAATTTCCAAAAATTGCATTTTAATTATGCAATATTTTCGAATTTTTATCTTGAAAAATAGATTGAGTTGTAAATTAATTATTTATTTTAATTAATTCTTGGACCAACTCAAACTAATGATTTTTTCATCTATTGATTAATTTAAAATGAATGGAATTTAAAATATATATAGATTATTAGAAATTGAATTAATTAGTCAAAAGAAAATCTAGATATTTTTTGCTTGAAGTATTTCTTTTCTAATTTTTATTATTTTTTCGAAATTTGTATATATTTTTTTTAATATATACTTCATTTTCGAATTCAATAAATATATTCTCAAAGGATATTTTTAAGTTGCTAATTAATCTAATTTAATTCAACTTAAATTAGTTTACTTAATATTTATATTTAAGATTATTACTAAGATGGAAATAATTAATTTTATTTCAATCACCATCTAAGTGTAATTTTATAAATATTATATTAAATTCTTATTTTTGAATTTTAATTCTAAATTTCGAATTTAATGAGAATTTATTTATTAGAATAATAAAGAAAATACATTTTAAAGAATGAGCTTTATTATTATTAAGATATTCGATCTCCATTGTGGGTTTTACACCGCGTTTGTTTTAGTGAGTAATCTTTCCTAATGGAGGAACGTTCATTAGCAATTTTGCACCGTTTAATCTCGAATGATAAGTAGTTTGTAAGTGTTTTATATGGTATAGATCACCCTAATGGTGGCGACCATATTTGACTTGCAAATTGCGAAACTATGGTAGAAGCTCATGAGATAGAATAGCCTTGACTCTCGCCTAAACAGGACAATTATTTGGATTCCAATCTTGATCGAATAAAAGGTTGCTAGAATGTTTTACATTTTAGATGAGCTGACAATTCTATTCAATGGATGGTAGCTTTGACTCTCGCCTAAACGGGACACTGATATCAGTTTGTTGAAAAACCTTGGAAATTATTTAGGATTGAATTTTTTATGTATTTTCTCATATCATTCCTACATGCTATGTGCTTATAATTTCTGAATTGATTTTGTGTTAAACCATTATTTATTTCTATTTGTTGATTTCTATTATTTTGTAGTATCCTGTATTATCAAAATGAATCCCATGTTATCACTGTTGACTGAAAACAAGTTGAATGGATCTAACTTTAATAAGTGGAATGAGAGCATTAATATTGCTCTCATAGGAGAAAGTGCCTTGTTTGTTTTAACTGAGCCGTCACCTGAAGTGCCTGGGGACAATGCATCCAAAGCTGTGAAAGAAAAGTATGAGCGTTGGCAGAAAGCAAATGACAAAGCTCTATACTTTATGCTTTCTAGCATGGTCGACACCCTCAAAACTCAGTTTTCTAAAATCGAAAAGGCTGCTGAAGTTATGACGAAGTTAAATGAGCTATTCGGTAAGGCATCACTTCAGTCACGCTTTGACGCGACTAAGAAGTACATTAATGCACTGATGGAACCTCATCAAAACGTGCATGACCATGTTCTCCTCATGTCAGGTTATTTCCAAGAAGCCCAGGATCATGGTGCTGAAATGGACAGTGCTACTCAAGTAAGTCTTATCTTGAATAGCGTAACTCCAGCATTTCTACCATACACATCAAATTATGTCATGAATAAGAAGGAAATTGACTTTCATGAATTAGTCAATGACCTTCAAACTTATAAAAATTTGATTGGAGGACCCAAGAAGAATTGGAGTAAACCTCACAATTCTGGGAATGGTAATGCGACGATAAAACCTGAAGCAAATGTTGCCTCTGCTTCGAAGCCCAAATCGAAGAAGAAGTGGAAGAACACCAAGAAGCGAACAAAAGCCATGAAGAATAAGGCTGTTCCTTCTGGTGATGCTACACTTAAAGGAAAGTGTTTCTACTGCAATGAGAAAGGTCATTGGAAACCCCAATGTCCTAAACTTCTTGCAAACAAACAAGGTATTTCCATTTATAAACTTTAAGAGTTTTAGTGAATTGTTATCCAATTGAATTTATAATTCTGGACTAACTTTGTTTATTTGTTTTCTTCTTCTTATAGGCCAAGCTACTTGAACTCAATTGAGTTGGATCAGAAAGCTGGACCAAAGGGTGAAATCGTCCAGATGAAGATGAAGCTCTTCAATTTATTTTTGAATTAATTGTTTTAGTTTAAAGACAATTTGGATTTCAAATGTTAGTTAGGGATATTTATTCCTGTTTTTCTCATATTGTTGCAATAAATTTTTATTTTATTATTAATAAAGTATTCTTTTATTTTCGAAATTATACATTGCAATTTATGAGATTGAGCTTCATTTATTTTATCTTCATCAACTATTACCACATTATATTTGTATGTTTGTATGTGTAAGTGTTTTTATTATTGATGCAAATTCTATTATATTTACAACTCTTCATAGAGTTATAATACATAAATACTAGAAATTATTTCTATGTTTATTAATAATTGTTAATTCTAATACAATTATTAAGAATTTGTTTAATAAAAGGATCCTTTGATCTGATAGGGGTGGAGAAAAGTTCAGAAAACTATGCAGTTCAACGATCTTTTATATCTAATGAACTCTGGATAGTATTCAACTCCACATAAACTCTATCACACTTAGAGAATCATGATCTTTACAACCTTTAGGGGTGGATCATAATCTCTATATACTTAGGGGTGGAGGTTATCCATAGTACTCTATATGTATATACTTAGGGGTGGAGTATATTCCACAATTACCTATGTAACACATATATTCTTTAAACATGGAAGTAATATAATGAGTCAGCTATTATCAATATAAATCCTTGATCTTGATTGTATGTTCCATTTCGTTTCTTACTGTTGTAAGTAAAAGATTGATACCTATGAAAGTTCTTTGTTAAAGTTTCACACTACCTTAATTGAGTGGGAGAATTTTAAAATTCTATTCCCATCTTCATCAGGTTGATACTTGTGATAGATACTTAAGAACACTACTGAAAAGCAAATCTAACCATTCACATGGATAGGAACAGCTTATCAGAATTATGAGAATAAGATAAAGAACTCTAGTTCAGTCCATTCGAATGACTTGAACCTAGAATTCTTAATCCTCATAAAATTTGATGGTATCTTAATTTTGATTATTTTATCTCTGGCATGTATTTTTCACTTCAAATACTAGTCTGCTATGTTGATGACTTAGTCTTAACTTAAAGTTTTAGACTAATACAAAAGTCAAAACTAGGTAACTCTCTAAACAATCAGAGGTTAAAAGTATTATTTAACCAGACATCTGCTATTGAGTGGGAGCTATCTGAGATGTAATCAAATAGGGAACACTAGAAGATATTCAAGAAAGATTTATGAAAGTGATCTATATGATAGATATTAAGGAACTGTGTTTCAGTTGTCCTTGTATCTCACCATCTAATTTTCGAGACCTATGAGATGGTATTTACTTTGGGAGTGGAGGAATTATTGTATAATAATTCAAGCTCTACCAAAGAAGAATTATAACTTCGTGTATTCGAAATCCAAGAAAGTTATATCACTGAAGAAAAGTCTACACTGTATTATCTCAATTACATATTTTAAAATATGAGAGATATGTCTTCTATTAATCCATATGTACTTTTTAAACAGTAAAGATTTCAGTATCCCTTGATAAGTAAAGCATATAGTAAAGGATGTTTCATAAGAGTTTTTATGAACTAGTTTCCAGAAGTTTGGGTGGATTCAAATATACTACACTTGATCTGAAGATCAAGACATCAGATTGACCTATTTGCGCAGTTTGTTTTATATTAGTGCAAGTGGGAGTTTGTTGGGTTTTATGCCCTGAATAAAACTCTTTACAATCTGATTAGTTATCAATATAAGAAATTTGAAGTGATTGATGTTTGCGTGAATTCTACATGCTAATGGTTTAATATGTTTAATATGTTTATTACATTCATACACACAAAATCAGTTAAATCCAGATCATATGTTTATTCACAATTACAGTATCGTCAACACAGTGGAATGTGATTGTGATCATATGAATCAAAAGTATTGGTCCCTGTTTCATCAGTGTTATTGGATTTACACTAATGTGATAATCAGCGATGATGTGTACTTACACTTGGAGTAAGTGTTATGTTCTTTCCAGGACATTAGTAAAGTATACTAGTTTCGAATGTATGGAGTATACATTGGACTGGACCGATATTGCAACTAAGTTAAGATATTACAAACTTACCGTTATATATATCTTTCCAAGTCAATATCAGTAGTTGATCTTAAGATTAAAAGAATCTAAATCCTGATATGCTTGGGCTCAACTCAGGAGTGCTATTCATGTTCTTTGATTTATTAGTTAAGCCTACTTTTAGGTCAGGGTGATACGTATATTTTGGGAACATGATAGTATGATTGAGTGGGAGTGCTGAACATAAATATGGAATCTATAACTTCTACTGGTGTATAGAAGTCAAGTGATGATTCCCTTCGAGCTTAGCAAATAGAAGTAAATGGATGAGCTCTTGTTTAACTGACTAATTATTAGATCACTAAACACCATTTACAGGTAGCTAAGTGTTTTAAGGGGCAAAATACATTGAGGGGTGAGAACGGTAAAGAAATCCCATCTCGATGTAGATCATCTATATAGAGGATCTTTAAATCACAATAAGATTATAACAATGGTTAAATGAGATAGCATATTGATATCGTGGAACATACAATATGCTCTATATAAGTCTGAGAGTGCAATTCTAAGTTCTAAGAGTGGATTCAACGAAGAATTAATAAGTAGGAATTTACTTGGTAAATTTGGTTCACTTATTGGAAGCTCAGCATATAGATCCATGGTCCCCATTCTAGTTGAGAACATTCTGCTTGTAAGACTCATTAATTGATTCGTGATTGATCAATTATAATTCTAAAGTTAGACTATGTCTAATTTTATGAATTTTCACTAAGCAGGGGTGAAACTGTAAAGAAAAGTGTTTCTAGGTTTATTTATTTATTAATGGACTTTATATGTCTAATTAATAATTAAATTAAATGACAATATTATTTAATAATGTATTTTAGTTATTAAATAATTAGTTTTGGCATTTAAAAGGTTAGAATTGGAAAATTGGCGTTTTTGAGAAAATAGAGATAAAATTTGATAAAACTGCAAAATCAAGTGGGGCCCACTATAACACCATGGCCGACCACTTAATGAGTTTTTTCAAATTAATATTTTCATTATTTTAATGCCAAATAATTCTTAACCTAAACCTAGTAGTTGCCTATAAATAGAAAGTGATGGCTCAGTCACAACATAAGCTTTCATTAGTTTTCTGACAGAAATTTCTCTCTTCAGAAAAACTGAGCCTTCCTCACTTTCTATACCTGGCCGAAACCCTCTCTCTTCTTTTCTCCTTCATCAATTTCGACCCTAGTGAAAGAGTAAGTGCCCACACACAGCAAGCAGTAACTCAATCATAGATTGGAAGAATGTGAAGGATCAAACTTGAAGAAAAAGGACATTCGGGCTCAGATCTTGATTATACTCTGCTACAGAAAGGATACAAGGGTTAGAGATCTGAGTGGAAGGAGACATTAATTCCGCTGCATCAATGTAAGGTTTTCTTAACTTTATATGTGTTTAATTTATCGTTTTAGAAAGTTAATATTTAGGGTGTTTAAACAACATACTTGTGAGTAGATCTAAGATCCTGGTAAAATAAACTCAACCAACTGGCCTCAGAGACATGGTAATTGATTTACTTGCAAGAAATTTGGACTTTAAAACGATTGTTTGTTTGTTTTTGGATGGTATCATGTTGTATTGAGTGTTATTTGATGATTGATTGGTGTTTGTAAATTTTTGTGAAAAATAATTACGATTCTCTTTCTGGAATTATTTTTATTGGATAGTATGGAAAAAATTAAGCAAGTTACTTTTTTACAGAACTCAATTTCGATTTAATTTGAATTAGTTATGATTTTTTGAAGATTCGAAAAAATCGGAGCTGTGCTGAAATTTTCCTGCGATCGCGAAAACTGTCCGTACAGCTCACAATTTTTTTCGTTTTTCTTCGTTTTTTCATGCTTTTTCATGGAATTAACTTCTGATTTTTTTGTATAGTTTTGTATTTATAGATTTACTATTCCTAATTCAATTCTAATTATCATTATGAATTAATTTAATATTTTTTAAATGTAATTCATGATATTAGTGTAATTTGAATTTGAAATTAGTAAATATCTATCTTTTTGCTTAATTATTTATCTTATCTTATTTTTAAATTTAAGGTCAGATATTAAATTTTTATATTAATTTTTTTTTAAAATAATTTGACTTTATTTAAATTTAAAATAAGATAACTATAATCATGTAATTTTAAAAAGGTGTAAGATATTTTGCTAACTTTTCAATTTTGTTATTTTATTTATTTAAATTAAATTTAAAATCTGAAAAAGATATTTAATTTATCTTTTTTAATTTTTATTTAATTTTTATTTATAAAATAACATTTAATTTTTAAAAGTAGTTAGCAGATTTTGAAATGATATTTAGGTTAGTTGAAACCTAATTTTTCAAAATTGTAGGTTTAATTTTAAATATATTTTTTAATAATTTCGAAATTTAAATTAATAATATTTTTTTTAATTTTTCAAAAATTAAATTTTAATTTATTTTATTTTTCGAAAAATAATTAATATTATTATTTATTTTATTTTTTTCAAAATAAAATATTTATTTTATTTATTTATTTAATTTAATTATTTTCGAAATCTATTTATTTAAAATTAAATAAATCCTACTTCCAACTATTCAGCTAACCTTGTTGCAGGAGTATGTGGTTTTAGCTTGTGTGTAAGTTTTCAAAACCTATTATTACTTGATTGCAAATAGCCATGGTTACTTTTTACCAGATCTAATGATCTGATGGCTCCCTTGGTCAAGTTAATAATTTGTAACAGGTAAATTTTACAATCTTCTTTCATCTGTGTATGACCTAGCAACATGATAGGATCCATCCAAGTGTGTACCTGTGTGAGCCTATGTGTTTATTTTATTATATAGATGCATATAGGTTGTTGCTAAATAAAATGTCACACCATGATAGATTTTATTTAGGTCCTTTTAGTTATTGGACCTATTCAATTAATAACAGTTATTTATTTTAAGGTTAAATTCCTCTCTTTTGGGCCTTGTGTGAGAGTTGGGAGCCATAGAAGTGGGTACGACATACTGAACCCAGCACCCCCTCACATGAACTACCCCAATTGTGAAGGCCCATTTGCCTGATTTAAATAACTGTACTAGGTTAATTATATTAGTTTGACCTAATAAAATTGAATTAGCAACATAATTAACTTTTAAAATATATGGAAATTTATTTTCATTTTAATATTTTAAAGATAATTTTAAGAAAAACACTTTTAGTTTTAGATATTATTTCTAGACAAACTATTTGTATTTTTCTTGTATTTAATTAAATATAGAATTTTAACTAACTAAGATTCTTTCTGGAGCTTATTTAATTAAATATTCCTACTTAAGTTATAAATTAGTTGTATCAACTAATTTTTCTTATCTAACTTAAATTTGAATATTTTATTTAAATTTTAAATTAAGTTGAGGAATCCTAGGCATTAGTTATTAAAGATTCTTAAGATATTTTTTTAAGTTAATATCTTTTCGAATATTAACTTAAAATGGAATATTTTAGATATTTTTTAGGTTAATATCTTTTCGAATATTAACTTAAAAAGATATCTTCAAATTAAGTGGTTATAACTTAATTTTGATATTTAATTAAATCTAAATTTGAAATTATTTAAGTTTTAGATTTTTTCTATATAAGTTAAATTAGATATTTTTCAAATTTTTGTTGAAAAGATACTTAGTCAAATAAGATATTTTCTAGATAGTAATTTCTAGACTACTTATTATTTCTAATATTTAAATAGGAAAATATTATACTTTGTGAAATTAATTATTTAAATAATTAATTTTGGTACAATTTTATTAAGTATATTTTTCCTAGTATTAAATAGAAATTAATAATTAAGCCTTCTCTACACTTAATTATTTATTTCTTGAATTTAATACATTTAATTAACTTGAAAAATTTAAATATCTAAGTTGATTTTCATCATCATACTTAAATATTTATTTTTCATGACACTTAATTAAATAGAAAATTACTTTTAGGTTGAAATTTAATTTTTCAACTTAAATTTACATAATTTTCAATATATATTTTTCTTTATTTTATTAATCAATTTCCAAAAATTGCATTTTAATTATGCAATATTTTCGAATTTTTATCTTGAAAAATAGATTGAGTTGTAAATTAATTATTTATTTTAATTAATTCTTGGACCAACTCAAACCAATGATTTTTTCATCTATTGATTAATTTAAAATGAATGGAATTTAAAATATATATATTATTAGAAATTGAATTAATTAGTCAAAAGAAAATCTAGATATTTTTTGCTTGAAGTATTTCTTTTCTAATTTTTATTATTTTTTCGAAATTTGTATATATTTTTTTTAATATATACTTCATTTTCGAATTCTCAAAGGATATTTTTAAGTTGCTAATTAATCTAATTTAATTCAACTTAAATTAGTTTCCTTAATATTTATATTTAAGATTATTACTAAGATGGAAATAATTAATTTTATTTCAATCACCATCTAAGTGTAATTTTATAAATATTATATTAAATTCTTATTTTTAAATTTTAATTCTAAATTTCGAATTTAATGAGAATTTATTTATTAGAATAATAAAGAAAATACATTTTAAAGAATGAGCTTTATTATTATTAAGATATTCGATCTCTATTGTGGGTTTTACACCGCGTTTGTTTTAGTGAGTAATCTTTCCTAATGGAGGAACGTTCATTAGCAATTTTGCACCGTTTAATCTCGAATGATAAGTAGTTTGTAAGTGTTTTATATGGTATAGATCACCCTAATGGTGGCGACCATATTTGACTTGCAAATTGCGAAACTATGGTAGAAGCTCATGAGATAGAATAGCCTTGACTCTCGCCTAAACAGGACAACGCTGGATTCCAATCTTGATCGAATAAAAGGTTGCTAGAATGTTTTACATTTTAGATGAGCTGACAATTCTATTCAATGGATGGTAGCTTTGACTCTCGCCTAAACGGGACACTGATATCAGTTTGTTGAAAAACCTTGGAAATTATTTAGGATTGAATTTTTTAAGTATTTTCTCATATCATTCCTACATGCTATGTGCTTATAATTTCTGAATTGATTTTGTGTTAAACCATTATTTATTTCTATTTGTTGATTTCTATTATTTTGTAGTATCCTGTATTATCAAAATGAATCCCATGTTATCACTGTTGACTGAAAACAAGCTGAATGGATCTAACTTTAATAAGTGGAATGAGAGCATTAATATTGCTCTCATAGGAGAAAGTGCCTTGTTTGTTTTAACTGAGCCGTCACACAAGTGCACGGGGACAATGCATCCAAAGCTGTGAAAGAAAAGTATGAGCGTTGGCAGAAAGCAAATGACAAAGCTCTATACTTTATGCTTTCTAGCATGGTTGACACCCTCAAAACTCAGTTTTCTAAAACCGAAAAGGCTGCTGAAGTTATGACGAAGTTAAATGAGCTATTCGGTAAGGCATCACTTCAGTCACGCTTTGACGCGACTAAGAAGTACATTAATGCACGGATGGAACCTCATCAAAACGTGCATGACCATGTTCTCCTCATGTCAGGTTATTTCCAAGAAGCCCAGGATCATGGTGCTGAAATGGACAGTGCTACTCAAGTAAGTCTTATCTTGAATGGCCTAACTCCAGCATTTCTACCATACACATCAAATTATGTCATGAATAAGAAGGAAATTGACTTTCATGAATTAGTCAATGACCTTCAAACTTATAAAAATTTGATTGGAGGACCCAAGAAGAATGGGAGTAAACCTCACAATTCTGGGAATGGTAATGGGACGATAAACCTGAAGCAAATGTTGCCTCTGCTTCGAAGCCCAAATCGAAGAAGAAGTGGAAGAACACCAAGAAGCGAACAAAAGCCATGAAGAATAAGGCTGTTCCTTCTGGTGATGCTACACTTAAAGGAAAGTGTTTCTACTGCAATGAGAAAGGTCATTGGAAACCCCAATGTCCTAAACTTCTTGCAAACAAACAAGGTATTTCCATTTATAAACTTTAAGAGTTTTAGTGAATTGTTATCCAATTGAATTTATAATTCTGGACTAACTTTGTTTATTTGTTTTCTTCTTCTTATAGGCCAAGCTACTTGAACTCAATTGAGTTGGATCAGAAAGCTGGACCAAAGGGTGAAATCGTCCAGATGAAGATGAAGCTCTTCAATTTATTTTTGAATTAATTGTTTTAGTTTAAAGACAATTTAGATTTCAAATGTTAGTTAGGGATATTTATCCATGTTTTTCTCATATTGTTGCAATAAATTTTTATTTTATTATTAATAAAGTATTCTTTTATTTTCGAAATTATACATTGCAATTTATGAGATTGAGCTTCATTTATTTTATCTTCATCAAATATTACCACATTATATTTGTATGTTTGTATGTGTAAGTGTTTTTATTATTGATGCAAATTCTATTATATTTACAACTCTTCATAGAGTTATAATACATAAATACTAGAAATTATTTCTATGTTTATTAATAATTGTTAATTCTAATACAATTATTAAGAATTTGTTTAATAAAAGGATCCTTTGATCTGATAGGGGTGGAGAAAAGTTAAGAAAACTATGCAGTTCAACGATCTTTTATATCTAATGAACTCTGGATAGTATTCAACTCCGCATAAACTCTATCACACTTAGAGAATCATGATCTTTACAACCTTTAGGGGTGGATCATAATCTCTATATACTTAGGGGTGGAGGTTATCCATAGTACTCTATATGTATATACTTAGGGGTGGAGTATATTCCACAATTCCCTATGTAACACATATATTCTTTAAACATGGAAGTAATATAATGAGTCAGCTATTATCAATATAAATCCTTGATCTTGATTGTATGTTCCATTTCGTTTCTTACTGTTGTAAGTAAAAGATTGATACCTATGAAAGTTCTTTGTTAAAGTTTCACACTACCTTAATTGAGTGGGAGAATTTTAAAATTCTATTCCCATCTTCATCAGGTTGATACTTGTGATAGATACTTAAGAACACTACTGAAAAGCAAATCTAACCATTCACATAGGAACAGCTTATCAGAATTATGAGAATAAGATAAAGAACTCTAGTTCAGTCCATTCGAATGACTTGAACCTAGAATTCTTAATCCTCATAAAATTTGATGGTATCTTAATTTTGATTATTTTATCTCTGGCATGTATTTTTCACTTCAAATACTAGTCTGCTATGTTGATGACTTAGTCTTAACTTAAAGTTTTAGACTAATACAAAAGTCACAACTAGGTAACTCTCTAAACAATCAGAGGTTAAAAGTATTATTTAACCAGACATCTGCTATTGAGTGGGAGCTATCTGAGATGTAATCAAATAGGGAACATTAGAAGATATTCAAGAAAGATTTATGAAAGTGATCTATATGATAGATATTAAGGAACTGTGTATCAGTTGTCCTTGTATCTCACCATCTAATTTTCGAGACCTATGAGATGGTATTTACTTTGGGAGTGGAGGAATTATTGTATAATAATTCAAGCTCTACCAAAGAAGAATTATAACTTTGTGTATTCGAAATCCAAGAAAGTTATATCACTGAAGAAAAGTCTACACTGTATTATCTCAATTACATATTTTAAAATATGAGAGATATGTCTTCTATTAATCCATATGTACTTTTTAAACAGTAAAGATTTCAGTATCCCTTGATAAGTAAAGCATATAGTAAAGGATGTTTCATAAGAGTTTTTATGAACTAGTTCCAGAAGTTTGGGTGGATTCAAATATACTACACTTGATCTGAAGATCAAGACATCAGATTGACCTATTTGCGCAGTTTGTTTTATATTAGTGCAAGTGGGAGTTTGTTGGGTTTTATGCCCTGAATAAAACTCTTTACAATCTGATTAGTTATCAATATAAGAAATTTGAAGTGATTGATGTTTGCGTGAATTCTACATGCTAATGGTTTAATATGTTTAATATGTTTATTACATTCATACACACAAAATCAGTTAAATCCAGATCATATGTTTATTCACAATTACAGTATCGTCAACACAGTGGAATGTGATTGTGATCATATGAATCAAAAGTATTGGTCCCTGTTTCATCAGTGTTATTGGATTTACACTAATGTGATAATCAGCGATGATGTGTACTTACACTTGGAGTAAGTGTTATGTTCTTTCCAGGACATTAGTAAAGTATACTAGTTTCGAATGTATGGAGTATACATTGGACTGGACCGATATTGCAACTAAGTTAAGATATTAAAAACTTACCGTTATATATATCTTTCCAAGTCAATATCAGTAGTTGATCTTAAGATTAAAAGAATCTAAATCCTGATATGCTTGGGCTCAACTCAGGAGTGCTATTCATGTTCTTTGATTTATTAGTTAAGCCTACTTTTAGGTCAGGGTGATACGTATATTTTGGGAACATGATAGTATGATTGAGTGGGAGTGCTGAACATAAATATGGAATCTATAACTTCTACTGGTGTATAGAAGTCAAGTGATGATTCCCTTCGAGCTTAGCAAATAGAATTAAATGGATGAGCTCTTGTTTAACTGAATAATTATTAGATCACTAAACACCATTTACAGGTAGCTAAGTGTTTTAAGGGGCAAAATACATTGAGGGGTGAGAACGGTAAAGAAATCCCATCTCGGTGTAGATCATCTATATAGAGGATCTTTAAATCACAATAAGATTATAACAATGGTTAAATGAGATAGCATATTGATATCGTGGAACATACAATATGCTCTATATAAGTCTGAGAGTGCAATTCTAAGTTCTAAGAGTGGATTCAACGAAGAATTAATAAGTAGGAATTTACTTGGTAAATTTGGTTCACTTATTGGAAGCTCAGCATATAGATCCATGGTCCCCATTCTAGTTGAGAACATTCTGCTTGTAAGACTCATTAATTGATTCGTGATTGATCAATTATAATTCTAAAGTTAGACTATGTCTAATTTTATGAATTTTCACTAAGACTCATTCTGCTTTCTGGTGAAATATGTAGGCACCAGATCACCAGCAAATTTAGATAACCGATCGAATATTCAGCCACAGACATTTTCCTCTGAGTCAACTTCACAAAATCTTCTTGGTGTGAAGTCCTTACAGCCACATTATAGAACTTTTCCTCTAATAGTTTCTTGAACTCTTCCCATGTCATCACACTGACATCTCGGGTCTGACCCACTATATCCCACCAGACGCGGGCATGATCTTGAAACATAAAGGCCGCACAATTCACCCTCTTAGTTCCTGTCACCACCATATTATCGAGGATACGGGTAACAGTGCTCATCCACTGATCGACCTTAATAATATCAATGCCTCCCAAAAAAGCCGGAGGTTGCAGCTTCACAAACCGCTCGAACACAGAGTCCCGGTGCAGCATAATATACCCTTGGTTACCCACCACTGGCACATGAGCTGGTGGTAACCCTCGATTAACTGGGGCAGCCTGTTGCCTTAAACGTTGCAACTCTTCCTCTTGACGAAGTATGACACTTCGCATTTCATGAAACATTTGCTGCCAGTCAGTAGGAGGATTAGCATTAACAGCCCCCGAATTATCCCCCGGATTCTGCGGAGGTGGAGGCAGTGCTGGTGGATCGGTTCGGGTAACCCCAGGCTGTACTTGCTCGCCTTGTGGTCTGGATGATTGCAGAGGGTCCACTACTAGTACCCCTGTAATCAACAACCCCAGCGAGTTAAGCACCAATACCACACTTACGCACTTAATGCCTTAAACCCTTACTCATCTATTTACGTCATACATATTTACATAAACAAATAGCATTTATTGCATGGCATCACATAACACATACATACTCTAGATGCTTGCATACTGCCTAAAATGGAAAGCGATAAACAGATGATCACACATACTGTCAGGTATTTACTCTCAATACTTACTGCACCACGAGTCGAGCTTATCTCTGACAACGAATGTACATGTTCGGCCGGTCTACAAGAAGTTTAAAAACCTTGGCGCTCTGATACCAAATTGTAACGACCTAAATAATTAGGCATGCTACCCAAAACTGTTGGGTTTTATGCCCTAAATAAAACTCATTTCAATATAATTAGATTTACTTATTAATATAGATCAGTAATAACATTTAATGTTGCATGGTTCACATGATTTATTTCATGATTATATGTACATAATGTATGAATTCTATTTAAGTCCAGAACATATCAATTTGTTAATGATTATAGTGTTGTCAACACAGTGGAATATAATCTTAATTATATGTCTGAAAGTTTATTCCCTAATTTGTCAGAACACTGGATTTAGACTGACATGGTATAATTAGCGATAGGTATTCTTACACCTTAAATAAGTGTTATGTCCTTTCCAGGACATTGGCAAAGTTTACCAGCACCGGATGTATGGAGTATACATCGGAAGGGACTGATATTGAACTTTGATTAGATATATTAGAATTTACCGTAATATCTATTCAATTCAATATCACCTGTTGATCCTAGATCAAATGATCTTAATCCTGATATGATTAGGTTCAATCTCAAGAGTGTTATTCGTGTTCTTTGATTTGTTAGTTAAGCCTACTTTTGGGTCAGGGTGATACGTACATTTTGGGAACACGGTAGTGCAATTGAGTGGGAGCGCTAACATAAATATGGAATCTATAGCTTCTATCCGACGAATAGAAAGTAAAGGATGATTTCCTTCGAGCTTAACCAAACAAAAATAAATGGTGGAGATCTGATTTCACTTAGCTGAAATATCATTTATACAGGGTTAAGTGTTTTAAGGATTAAATACATTGTAGGGTGTTACGGTAATTTAATCCCTTTACAGTGTAAATCATCTATATAGAGGATCATTGATCACATTAGGGTTATAACAATGGATAACTAATGACGTGTCTATATCGTGGAACATATAGAGCGTTCTATATACTGAGAGTGCAATTCTAAGTTCTATGCGTGGATTCAACGAAGAATTAATAAGTCAGTGAATTTAAGATATAAATTCTTGATCTACTTATTGGAAGCTGGGATATATATACCCATGGTCCCCATACTAGTTGAGACCATACTGCTTGTAAGACTCAGTTCATTGATTTTGATTAATCAATTATAATTCTAAAGTTAGACTATGTCTAGTTTATGAATTTTCACTAAGCAAGGGCGAAATTGTAAAGAAAAGAGATTCTAGGATTATTTATTAATTAAGAGAGACTTTATATGTCTAATTAATAAATATATTAAATGACAATATTATATAATAATTAATTTTTAGTTATTAAATAATTAGAATTGGCATTTAAATGGTTGAATTTGAAAATTGGCGTTTTTGAGAAAATGAGATGCAGAAATGATAAAACAGCAAAGTTGCATAAGTGAGGCCCATTATCCAAGGCCCATGGCCGGCCACACTTATAGGGTTTTATCATTTATTTTTTCATTATTTTAATGCCAAATAATTCTAACTTAAACCTAGGTGGTTACCTATAAATAGATAGTGATGGCTCTCATTCACACTTGAACTTTGTTAGATGAAATTTGAGCCTCTTTCTATTCTCTATAGCCGAAACCTCTTCTTCTCTTTTCTTCTTCAATAATTTCGAAATCCTTGAGTGAATGAGTGAGTGCCCACACACATCAAGTGGTATCTCAATCATAGTGTGTAAGACTGTGAAAAATAAACCAACAAGAAGGGGATTCAGCATCAAAAGAAAGAGAGAAAGAGATCCAAGTTCAGATCTTGGTGATGCTCTGCTACAGAAAGGAATCAAGGGCTAGAGATCTGAACGGAAGGTGTCATTATATTCCGCTGCACACAATGTAAGGTTTCCTAAACTTTATTTGTATTTATTTCATTGTTTTAGAATTCATATTAGGATGTTAATGAAATATACTTGTTAGTAAATCTAGATCCTGGTAAAATATATCCAACAGCTGGCCTCAGAGCTATGGTAATGATTTACTTTCATGAAATATGAATTAAAACAATGTTATGTGTTGATTTGGATGGTTTCATGTGGTTTATGTGCTTATTTGATGATAGTTTAGAAATCGCAATATATGTTACTAAAGTAATTTTTTTTTTCGATCTGAAATTATTTTTTTTGGAAAGTAGACGAAAATTTTTATAAATTTAGGCTTTTACAGAACCTAATTTGGATTTTTTATGAATTAGTTATGATTTTTTTTAAGTTAAACGAAAATATCAGGATTTGAATCCACACACGCGCGCACGGACGCTCAGACAGCTCCTTGTCTGCTTGCAGCCTCTTTGCTGGGCCAGACACCCCATTCCGCGCGCGCAGGGGTATGCAATGCATACCCCTGTGCCTCAAACTTGTTTTCGACATAACTTTTGATTCAAAAATCATTTTTCATTGAAACAAAAGCCAAATTTTAGTAGAATTTTGTGTAGAATCTAAATTTTCAATTAAAAATCTAATTTTCAGAATAAAATTCATTTTTATTAATATTTTAATTAATTAAAATTAGTTTCTGATATTAGTAGGCTTTGAATTTTGAAAATTTAATTTCTCACAAAGGAGCCTTATGGTTATTTTTGAAATTTTAGATTATTTTATTTATTTAAATTATAAGATCAGATATTATTTTTAATTAAATTTTAAATGATCTTACTTTGATATTAAAATATTATCTTTTAAAAAATAATCTTGTACTAATTTCAAAATTTGCTAACCATATCATATCTTTTTCAAATTTGTTATTTTCAAAATATATTTTATTAATTAAAATTATAAGATTAGGAATATGTTAGGTTTAACATTTTATCTTATTAGACATTTTTTTATTAAATTATATTTTGGCAAAAATAACTTGAAGATTTGAAAAATTGGTTAGTTTAGTTTGAATAGATATTTTAGGGTTTCAAACCTTAAATTTTTCAAGCTTATTATTTTATTTTTTTAAAAAAAATATTCTAACCACCTAAAATATCTTATTTTCCAATTAGTTTATTTATGAAATATTTAAATTTATTAAATTATAAGACTCAGAATATAATAAAATATCTAAATTTAAAATTCAAGATATTATATTATATTATCTTATTAGAAATTTTAAATAAATTTAAATTTTGAATAAACTTGATATTTGAAAAATTGGTTAGATATTTTTGATTTTTTGTTAGAATTTAAGAAATTTAGGAGTTTGTTGAATTTTGAATTTTTTTCAAATATTCTCTAACAACCTAAATTTTAATTCTAGTTAAGATATTTCTTTTAAAATTTATTTATTTTTTTTAAATTTTAAAATTGAGATATTTTAGCTTACTTTCCAGATATTCTAGATCAGTTATTTGTTTGTATTGTTACATTATCTTATTATGTATTCAAATTTTTTTTTACAAACCTATTATTTATTTGATCTAAATTGCTATATGATTAACTTGTTGACAGATCCAATGATCTGATTTTAATCATAGTCCAATTGTCAAAAGATCTTATAAATAATTTGTAACAGGTAAATTTTGCAATTTCTTTAATCTGTGTAAACCTAGTAACATGATAGGGCCCATCCAAATCTTTTGACCTGTGTGACCCTATATGTTTGCTATTGGGCTTAGATGCAAGTTTTACTAAGTAAATGGACTAGGTTGCTAAAATAAATTTTGACATAAGTAAATTTATTTAGGCCCAATTCGATTTGGGCTTATTCAATGAATAACAATTGTTTATTTAAAGGTTAAATTCCTCTCTTTTGGGCCCTGTGTGAGAGTTGGGGGCCAATAGAAGTGGGTACGACATACTGAACCCAGCTCCCCCTCACATGAACTACCCCAATTGTGAAGGCCCATTTGCCTTATTTAAATAAGGGTAAATACCATTTTGGACCCTGTGTTTTGCAAAAGTTACCAATTGGACCATGTGTTTTGTTAAATGACAAAATGGACCCTGTATTTTCTAAAATAGTACAAATAGGACCCTGAATTGATTTTTAAAGTTTAATTATAATTCGATCTAAAAGTGCTATGACAAAACTGTTTACATTTTTTGTATCTGTTCGTATTAGGAATTATCTTCAAGTTGGTTGTATTAAAAAAAAAGTTGTCTAAAATTAAGCTCAGGGTCCTATTTTTACCATTTTAGAAAATATAAGGTCCATTTTGTCATTTAACAAAACACAGGGTCCAATCTGTAACTTTTGCAAAACACAGGGTCCAAAATGGTATTTATCCTTTAAATAATTGTATTAGGTTCATTATATTAGTCTAACCTAATTAAAATTGAATTAGCAACATAATTAACTTTTAAAATATATGAAATTTAATTTTTCATTTAATATTTTAAAGTTAATTTTAGAAAAACACTTAGTAAATGAAATTATTCTAGATAGTTATTTTTTCTAATATTTAATTAGGAAAATATCATAGATTGTGAAATTAATTGTTTAATCATTAATTTTGGTACAATCTAAGTTAAGTATATTTTTCCTAGTATTAAATTAGAATTAATAATTAAGTCTTCTCTATACTTAATTATTTATTTCTTGAATTTAATACATTTAATTAAATTGAAAATTTAAATATTTAAGTTGATTTTCATCATGATACTTAAATATTATTATTTTCATGTTATTTAATTAAAATTGAAAATTATTTTAAGTTTGAAATCTTATTTCATATAACTTAAATTTGAATAATTTTCAAAATATATTTTATTTTATTTTATTAATCTTTTTTCCACAATTTCAAAATTACATTTCTTAAATGCAGAAATTTCGTATTTTATTTGAAAAATAGATTAAAGGTTTAAATTATTTATTTTAATTTTGGACCAACTTAAATCAATGATTTTTTCATTTAATGATTAATTAAAATAAATGAAGTAAAATATATTTAATTAGAAAATAAATTAATTAGTCAATGAAAGTCTAGATAGATATTATCTGTTTTGCTTGAAGTATTTTTCTAGTGTATTTAATTAAATAGAAAATTAATATTTAACTTGATTTTCATCATGATACTTAAATATTTGAAATTTTTCATATATACTTAATTAAATAGGAAAATTATATTTTTGTTGTAAATTAATTTTATTAATTAATTTTGGGCCAACATTAAATTAGAATAATTTTTTTTCAGAATTTATTTTTATTTTATTTTAAAGCATTTTTTCGAAAATAGTATTCTTAAATACTTCAATTTTTTGAAATGCAATGTATATTTATAGAAAATTAAATTTAAGTTGTAAATTAATTTAAATTAATTTTGTAACAACTTAAATAAAATATTTTTCTAAATATTTATTGGAAATTATTACTAAGATGGAAATAATTCATGTTATTTTCATATCCATCTAAGTAAAATTTATAAATATTAAATTAAAATTTATATTTAGAATTTTTCATTCTAAATTAGAAATTTTAATTAAATAAATATATATATTTAAAATAAATAGATTAAAATAAATATTAGAAGAAAATACACTTTAAAAAATAAGCTTTATTATTAGGACATTCGATCTCCATTGTTGGTTTTACATAGCTTTTGTTTTAGTGAGTAATCCTCCCTAATGGAGGAATGTTCATTAGCAAGTTAGCACCGTTTAATCTCGAAAGATAAGTAGCTTTGTAAGTGTTTTATATGGTATGGATCACCCTAATGGTGGCGACTGTATTTGACTTACAAAATATGAAACAATGGTGGAAGCTCATAAGATAGAATAGCCTTGACTCTCGCCTAAACGGGACAACGCTGGATTCCAATCTTGATCGAATAAAAGGTTGCTAGAATGTTTAACATTTTAGATGAGCTGACAACTCTATTCAATGGATGGTAGCTTTGACTCGCCTAAACGGGACACTGATATCAGTTTGTTGAAAACCTTGGAAATTATTTATGATTGTATGTTTTAGTATTTTCACTTGTCATTCCTACTTGCTATATGTTTAATAATTTCTGAATTGTGTATGAATTTATATTGAACCATGTTATTTTCTGTTATTAAATTGTAGTTTAATTTCGAATCTTCATTGTTGGTCTAACTTGGTTTGTTTTTCTAATGAGATAAATCCCTAATGGATTTTCACCATTAGACAAACATAATAGTGTTAGATCTCGAAAGATAAATATTGTATATGCAACATCTAGCTGTTCATCAATTGATGACACCTTAGACTAGTATTTTTACAATATGAAACAAGAAGATTGTATAAATAAGATTGCTTTGACTCTCGCTAATCGAAGCATCGTTGGATTCTTACTTATAAACGAAATTATCCTAATTCCTCTGAGCTTATTCATTTCGAATTAGCTCAATAACATATCATTGGATGAATGGTCTTGTTGCCCCTAATTTTGCCCAATATACGTGGACCAACCGGACAGGGACACGTGGATCAAGCAATTCACAATATTTGCTAAGTCTTTTTTGCAATAAGGTGACGTCCCGAACGTAGGTCCCGGAGAAGGCACATGAAGCTCAAGGTGCTCCCGGAAGCTCACATAACACTAAGGCATCTCCGCGAGGTGTCCGGTTTCTCCTGAGCAATCAAGTCGCATTAAATGCCGCATGGGAGGAAGCGTGTTGGGACTGCTACACGCAATAAAGTCTGACGACACAACCTCCAACCAGCAGCGCCACAGTAATGATCATTTAAGTCTAGCGACGGCTACACTTAAGTCACGTCAATCAAGAGGCAATAAGGACATTCCTCATAAAAACCCTACAGCACCTAGGGATTTGACCATGCATTACCCATGGTATATTCATTGGGAATGCCCAACTTTATGGATACTTACAGATACACTTGTAAGAACAATTCTAGGGATTACCCCACCAAAAACACTATAAATACCCCCTCAAAGCTCATTAAATGGGATCGAGAATCTTGGGCTGCATATGAGCAAGTAGAGTAAATACTCACCAAGAACATTCTCTGTATTTATAAGGGTGAAATTCTCCCAAGTATAATCTCTGTATTAAATACATCCATAAATAACACAGACTCGTGGACTAAGGCTCATTAACGCCCCAACCACGTAAAAATCCTTCTCTCACTTTCTTACAGCTCAATAATTTTATAATATTTTATTAGTTGCCGAAAATCTCGGTCAATAGGTCTATATATCATTTCATGTCATTCTATTCTTTCTCTTCAGAAAGTAAATGACACATATGATTATAATCCCGAAATTCTATTCCAAAATGATATAAATCCTCAATCTTAGAAATCTCCTACTTGTATGGGCAAATCAGACTTAGAGTTAAATTAGTAGTAATGGTCCAAGAAAGAATTACTCATTATATTTGGTATAAATTTAAGTCTTTGACTTTAATTTTAGATTCCAAACAGAATTTTTCTTATAATTCTAATTCTAGGATACAATACAGTTACACTTTCACAAGTGTTTATTAACCATTTTCTATCAATGGATTCAAACTGTATGGAATATGAGTTTAGTATTCTGTGACCAGGATCCACTTGCACTAACTAAACCTAAGTCATCAAAAAGACACAACCATACATTTTTAATCTATGGCATTTGTATCTTGATCATAGTGGTATTGACAAGATCAATCTTTGCAAAGAGTTAATATGCCTATATCCACTGAAAGTAAGTTCATCTCATTCGTAGATGGATGTACATTCAGGGGTGGATATGAGTTTTTTCGTTGTATTCTTAAAACGATCACTCTAGATTATACCTTATGCAAAGAAATTTGAAATGTTTGAAAAAATTTTATGAATTTCTAGCAATGGTGATAAACCATTAGTTGTTAAAGATCTTGCGAACTGATAGGGGTGGAGAAATAATTAGTAGATATGCAGTTCAAAGATCATTAAATTGATTTTTGAATTATATCCAAACTTACCTCCCAAGAAATTTCGATTTTCATATTGATGATTAGTTACTAGTCGTTGCCTAAGTCCTTCTATGGTAATACATTTTCAAAGTGATGCAATGGTTGTATACTTAAAAAAAATCATTACTAGATTCATGGATGACCTAATCAAAATCTTAAGAAAAGCTAGAACTGTTAACCATGGTTTGCATGTTTGTTAGCTATTCTAAGTGATTAGGGGTGGCCCATCCCATAGTCAATAGATAAGAAAGTGTTTGTTTAAACAAATACTACTTTTCTAAGATAATGACTAAGTCTGAAAATAAAGTAGAAAATAAAGGAGAAATTTTTCTTGATTCCAAAAGTGTTCTATCATCTTATTTGACATATGATGATCCCAATGCCTCTGTTGTCTTGTCACAACCGAAGAGATCAATACCATTTAGTTTTCTAAGACATAATTCACGGTACCTTGTCGTAGTGGGAGAGTTTTTAGGAACTCACCTTCTTATGACTTGGAAGACACTAGTGATTAAAATCCATTGTGAGTTTAAACAAGTAATGGATTGTCAAGATAAGAAACTAAGAAGAAAAGCACAGAGAACTATGGTTTAATCCATTCACATGGAGTAACCTAAATTTTTCTATTACAAGGACATAAAAAGGAAACGTTCGTTAATAAGTCTATTCAATGGACTTAACAAAACTTCCTGTTCCTAGTATTATAGGTTTGAGTTTATCTAAACCTGTGGCTTATGGTATACCTGGTAATTACTTACTCTAATGCAAGCAACTGACTTTTGTAAGATGCTGAAGCATTTTCTTTCTAATGGCAATCTATAGAAGCTTCTCGACTTCTAGGCATAGATTTTATTTATTTAAGGAAAGGTCTCAACTATTCCAGAAAAGATAAAGCCATGAAAGAATTTCTTATATCAACAGTGAGAGGTCTCAGATATGCTTTAGTATGCCTTAGACCAGACACCTGCTGTTGAGTGGGAGTAATGAGTAGGTATCAAATTAATCGAGGAGAAGAGCATTGGAAGACAATCAAGTAAATCTTAAGATTAAGAAGAGGAACTATATGTTAGTCAATAAGAGTGTGTTTAAAACTCTTAGACTACACCATATCAGATTTCGAGACTTTCCTTTGTGTTAGAAAGTCTGCTGATAAGATGGTGATTACTCTAGGGGTGGAATAGTGATTTTGGAGAAGTGTAAAAACCTATCTGAAGTCTCTAAGTCTACCAGAAAGGGACTGAATGTTAAAGTTGCATGAAAGGTACTTATTCAGTCTAAGAAAAGTTCTATACATTTGTGGCACCGTTCCAAATTGCCTTAACTACTAGTGTTATTTCCTGAATAACCAAGAAGTAGTTCCCAAAGGTATAGAATCCAGTATCCCAAGAGAGTAGACATATAGAAAGGAATTTCACATTATTAATGATTTTGTGATTAAGGAAGAGTAATGGTGGAGAAAAGGTTGTGTTTAATTCAACCTTTCAGATCCTATTACGAGGAGTTTACTACTACTACACTTGATTTGTATATCAAGGTGTTGAGATTATTTGAAATGCACATTTTGTTTTATATTAGTGCAAGTGGGAGTTTGTTGGATTTTATGCCCTAAATAAAACTCATTTCAATATAATCAGATTTACTTATTAATATAGATCAGAAATAACATTTAATGTTGCATGGTTCACATGATTTATTTCATGATTATATGTACATAATGTATGAATTCTATTTAAGTCCAGAACATATCAATTTGTTAATGATTACAGTGTTGTCAACACAGTGGAATATAATCTTAATTATATATTTGAAAGTTTATTTCCTGATTTGTCAGAACACTAGATTTAGACTGACATGGTATAATCAACGATAAGTATTCTTACACCTTGGATAAGTGTTATGTCCTTTCTAGGACATTGGTAAAGTTAACCAGTATCGGATGTATGGAATATACATCGGAAGGGACCGATATTGAACTTTGATTAGATATATTAAAACTTACCGTACTATCTATTCAATTCAATATCACCTGTTGATCCTAGATCAAATGATCTTAATCCTGATATGATTAGGTTCAATCTCAAGAGTGTTATTCGTGTTCTTTGATTTATTAGTTAAGTCTACTTTTGGGTCAGGGTGATACGTACATTTTGGGAACACGGTAGTGCAATTGGGTGGGAGCGCTAACATAAATATGGAATCTATAGCTTCTATCTGGCGAATAGAAAGTAAAGGATGATTTCCTTCGAGCTTAACCAAACGAAAATAAATGGTGGAGATCTTATTTCACTTAGTTGAAATATCATTTATACAGGGTTAAGTGTTTTAAGGATAAAATACATTGTAGGTTGTTACGGTAATTTAATCCCTTTACAGTGTAAATCATCTATATAGAGGATCATTGATCACATTAGGGTTATAACAATGGATAACTAATGACGTGTCTATATCGTGGAACATATAGAGCGTTCTATATACTGAGAGTGCAATTCTAAGTTCTATGCGTGGATTCAACGAAGAATTAATAAGTCAGTGAATTTAAGATATAAATTCTTGATCTACTTATTGGAAGCTCAGATATATAGACCCATGGTCCCCATACTAGTTGAGACCATACTGCTTGTAAGACTCAGTTAATTGATTTTGATTAATCAATTATAATTCTAAAGTTAGACTATGTCTAGTTTATGAATTTTCACTAAGCAATGGCAAAATTGTAAAGAAAAGAGATTCTAGGTTTATTTATTAATTAAGAGAGACTTTATATGTCTAATTAATAAATATATTAAATGAAAATATTATTTAATAATTAATTTTTAGTTATTAATTAATTAGAATTGGCATTTAAATGGTGGAATTTGAAAATTGGCGTTGTTGAGAAAATGAGATGCAGAAATGATAAAACAGCAAAGTTGCATAAGTGAGGCCCATGGCCGGCCACACTTATAGGGTTTTATCATTTATTCTTTCATTATTTTAATGCCAAATATTTCTAACTTAAACCTAGGTGGTTACCTATAAATAGATAGTGATGATTCTCATTCACACTTGAACTTTGTCAGATGAAATTTGAGCCTCTTTCTATTCTCTATAGCCGAAACCTCTTCTTCTCTTTTCTTCTTCAATAATTTCGAAATCCTTGAGTGAATGAGTGAGTGCCCACACACATCAAGTGGTATCTCAATCATAGTGTGTAAGACTGTGGAAAATCAACCAACAAGAAGGAGATTCAGCATCAAAAGAAGGAGAGAAAGAGATCCAGGTTCAGATCTTGGTGATGCTCTGCTACAGAAAGGAATCAAGGGCTAGAGATCTGAACGGAAGGAGTCATTATATTCCGCTGCACCCAATGTAAGGTTTCCTAAACTTTATATGTGTTTATTTCATTGTTTTAGAATTCATATTAGGATGTTAATGAAACATACTTGTTAGTAAATCTAGATCCTGGTAAAATATATCCAACAAAAACTACTTATGAAACCCTAATCCCCTAATCGGGATTACTAATCAAAATAGCGTAGAATTTAAACTTTTATATTAAACAGAATGAAAATAAGCTTGTAATATATTTAAACTTTTAAAATAGTTGGGATCCCAAAAATATTTACAAAAGCTATTACAAGTCATTTCTTTCTAGCTGACCTAAACGGCAAAATAGAATTCAAAAGTTCATCACTGATAGACCCTTAACCCGCTTAGTCTGATATGGCTTGAACATGTACATTCTTCGTCTTGCTCCTCAAACTCATGGTTGATCAGCCACTGACTTACCCTTTCCCGCACAGTAGGAGACCCGTGAGCCAAGCCCAACAAGACAGTATAAATCATAACAAATATAATATGCTCTTTCACATATGTCTGTATAGCACAGACCTTATCATTATTTTATCATGCCCATTTATGTCTACGTGGTGTAGACCTATGTGTTGCGCTCACACATCTAATTAAATCTACATGACGTAGACCCACATGTTACTCTCACACGTCTAAATACATTAAGGCCTTAGAAGTGGTTCATCTCGATTATGAGTACCGAGTCCAACCTGATTATGCCTTGAGCGCATAATCCCTAAATCTCATTTCAATTAACATGGCATGGCATTTATACACATATATCACTAGGGTAATAACCCTAGGCTATTAGACCGTTCCTATTAGGGTAATAACCCTAATCCCGGTTACTAAACATTCATGCATATCATTCACATATAAGCATCACTGCGCATACTCTACGCGCTAATCACTATCTTACCTGATGTCCCGCAATAGTAGAGATTCCAAATCCCCGGGTGCTTCTAACCAGTTGCCGGTAATCCTAGTCACAATACTGAAATTTCCACAAATAGGGTTGACCCCTGATTTCACATTCATAGAATATATTCATGGCATTTAAAATACAGATAATCACATAGAGCCCGAAACGAGCTTTCCAACGGTATAAAGAACTCCCAAAACGGAGTTCTGAGTCATGTGTTATGGCCAAAACAAAATTCAGTATTTCCCGATGAACTCCAACCGGAATTACGGTTGGAGCAGCCCTGAACCAACCGAAATTCCGGTTGTCTGGGCAGAGAACACGAAATTTTTCAATCTTTAAACCCCCAAAACTCACTCAAATCTTTCCCACACACTACCAAACTTTCCAGAGCACCATTATATGTCATAATAAACATATTCCACAACTTAAACCCAATAATTTCACTAAGAATCAAAAAGTGTCATTAAAGCATCAAGCTTCCAACACAATTTTCTCAACAATCAAGCTTCAATTCCAACAAGTTTCTGCCAAATTCAAGTTGAAAAAATAAGAGAGGGTTTGAGAGAGAGAGAGAGGGTCGGCCAAGATGAAGTAAAGGACCAGAAAATTGCATTTCATTTCATCAAAAATCAATTTTAATCAAACATAGTAATTACGGGTCAAATAACCAAAATGCCCTTAGGGCTTAAATACCCATATACACCCTCACAAGGGTAAAATAGTCATTCAATACTCAATGAATTTCAAATAAATTTCAGATTATCACTCATTAAATAAAATGCCAAATAATCAATCCAATTTACATTTCGGGCCCGAACCCGGTTCAGCCCGAAATTCCCAGTTGTGACTATACCGCGCTAACCTGTCAGAACACACCTGAAAAGACAACACAGGCATACTATATAATAATATAGTTCTCTTCAGCACGCAATTAAATTAATTTCATCATTTTACCCTTCTCGGGTCATAATTACCAAAATGCCCCTGGCTCACCAACGGGGTCTTTAATATATTAAAATTCATATAAAATCACATATATTGAACTATATAATAATATAATTCCTCCATTATACATAATTATCTAGTTAGGATTTTGCTAATCCATTTCTTAATTCCGGGTATTACATGTTTACTTTATGTTTAGATGCATATAGGGTGTTGCTAAATAAAATGTCACACCATGATAGATTTTATTTAGGCCCATTTAGTTTATGGGTCTATTCAATTAATAACAGTTGTTCATTTTAAGGTTAAATTCCTCTCTTTTGAGCCTTGTGTGAGAGTTGGGGGCCAATAGTAGTGGGTACGACATACTGAACCTAGCTCCCCCTCACATGAACTACCCCAATTGTGAAGGCCCATTTGTCTTATTTGGATAACTGTGCTAGGTTAATTAAATTAGTTTAACCTAATAAAATTGATTAGCAACATAATTAATTTCAATTTTTTTTAAAATTAATTTAAGAAAAACACACTTAGTTTAATGAATTAATTTCTAAATAAACTATTGTATTTTTCTTGTATTTAATTAAATATACAATTATAACTAACTAGATTCCTTCTGAAGCTTATTTTAATTATTTCATTAAATATTCCTACTCAAGTTGTAAATTAGTTATTTCTAACTAATTTTACCTATCAACTTAAATTTGAATATCTTTTGAATTTAAAAATTAAGTTGAGGAATTCTAAGAATTGATTATTGAAGATTCTTAAGATATTTTTTAAGTTGATATTTTTTATAAAATATAAATCAACTTAAAATGGAATATTTTTCAAATTAGGTGGTTACAACTTAATTTTGATATTTAATTAATTTTTATTTGAAAAATATTTAAGTTTGTTTTTTTAGATTTTTTCTATAACAACTTAAATTAGATATTTTTTCAAATTTTAGAAAAACACTTAGTTATTGAAATATATTCTAGATAGTTATTTCTAGAACTAGTTATTATTCTAATATTTAATTAGGAAAATATCATAGATTGTGAAATTAATTGTTTAATAATTAATTTTGATACAATCTAAGTTAAGTATATTTTTCCTAGTATTAAACTAGAATTAATAATTAAGTCTCCTCTATACTTAATTATTTATTTCTTGAGTTTAATACATTTAATTAAATTGAAAATTAAATATCTAAGTTGATTTTCATCATGATACTTAAATATTGTTATTTTCATGATATTTAATTAAATAGAAAAATATTTTAAGTTGGAAATTTTCTTTAAAATTTCATAACAGCTTAAATTTGAATAATTTTTAAATATATTTTTTTTTTGTATATTATTAATCAATTTTTCGAAATTGCATTTAATTATGCAAGATAATTTTGAATTTTTCTTAAGAAATAGATTAAAGTTGTAAATTAATTATTTGAATTATTTTTTGAACCAACTTGAATCAATGATTTTTTTCATTCATTGATTAATGAACTAAAATATATTATAATTAGAAAATGAATTAATTAGTCAATGAAAGTCTAGATAGATATTATTTTTGCTTGAAGTATTTTTCTAGTGATATTTAATTAAATAGAAAATTAATATTTAAGTTGAAATTCATCATTATACTTAAATATTTGAAATTTTTCTTAAATATTTAATTAAAAAGGAAAATTATATTTTTGTTGTAAATTAATTTTATTAATTAATTTTGGGCCAACTAAAATTAAGAAAAATTTTCCAAGATTTATTTTATTTTATTTTAACAAGCATTTTCGAAAATTGTATTCTTATATATACTTCAATTTTTCGAAATGCAATATATATTTATAGAAAATTAAATTTAAGTTGTAAATTAATTTAAATTAATTTTGAAACAACTTAAATTGAATATTTTTCTAAATATTTATTGGAAATTATTACTAAGATGGAAATAATTCATGTTATTTTCATATCCATCTAAGTATAATTTATAAATATTAAATTAAAATTTATATTTAGAATTTTTCATTCTAAATTGGAAATTTTAATTAAATAAATATATATTTAAAATAAATTGATTAAAATAAATAATAGAAGAAAATACACTTTAAATAATGAGTTTTATTATTATTAGGATATTCGATCTCCATTGTTGGTTTTACATAGCTATTGTTTTAGTGAGTAATCCTCCCTAATGGAGGAACGTTGATTAGCAAGTTAGCGCCGTTTAATCTCGAAAGATAAGTATTTTTGTAAGTTTTTTATATTATTATTGATCACCCTAATGGTGGCGACTGTATAAGACTTACATAAGTATGAAACAATGGTGGAAGCTCATAAGATAGAATAGCCTTGACTCTCGCCTAAACAGGACAACGCTGGATTCCAATCTTGATCGAATAAAAGGTTGCTAGAATGTTTATCATTTTAGATGAGCTGACAACTCTATTCAATGGATGGTAGCTTTGACTCTCGCCTAAACGGGACACTGATATCAGTTTGTTGGAGACCTTGGAAATTATTTAGGATTGTATGTTTTAGTATTTTCACTTGTCATTCCTACTTGCTATGTGTTTAATCATTTCTGAATTGTGTATGAATTTATATTGAACCATGTTATTTTGTGTTATTAATTGTAGTTTAATTTCGAATCTTCATTGTCGGTCTAACTTGGTTTGTTGTTCTAATGAGATAAATCCCTAATGGATTGTCAACATTAGACAAACATAATAGTGTCAGATCTCGAAAGATAAATATTGTAAATGCAACATCTAGCTATTCATCAGTTGATGACACCTTAGACTAGTATTTACAATATGAAACAAGAAGATTGTATAAATAAGATTACTTTGACTCTCGCTAATCAGTGCATTGTTGGATTCTTATTTAAATACGAAATTATCCTAATTCCTCTTAGCTTATTCGTTTCGAATTAGCTCAATAACATATCATTGGATGAATGGTTTATAAATAATATAATGTCATTCTATATTTTCTCTTAAAAATTGAATGACGCATTTGATTATACTCCTGAAATTCTATCACGAATTGATATAAATCCTCAATCTTAGAATGTTGGGTTTTATGCCCTAAATAAAACTCATTTCATATAATCTGATTTACTTATTAATAAAGATCAGAAATAACATTTTATGTTGCATGGTTCACATGATTTATTTCATGATTATATGTATATAATGTATGAATTCTTTTTAAGTCCAGAACATATGAGTTTGTTAAAGATTATAGTGTTGTCAGCACAGTGGAATATAATCTTAATTATGTGTTCGAAAGTTTATTCCCTGATTTGTCAGAACACTAGATTTAGACTGACATGGTATAATCAGCGATAGGTATTCTCACACCTTTGAAAAGTGTTATGTCCTTTCCAGGACATTGGCAAAGTTTACCTGTATCGGATGTATGGAGTATACATCGGAAGGGACCGATATTGAACTTTGATTAGATATATTAAAACTTACCGTAATATCTATTCAATTCAATATCACCTGTTGATCCTAGATCAAATGATCTTAATCCTGATATGGTTAGGTTCAATCTCAAGAGTGTTATTCGTGTTCTTTGATTTGTTAGTTAAGCCAAGTTTTGGGTCAGGGTGATACGTACATTTTGGGAACACGGTAGTGCAATTGAGTGGGAGCGCTAACATAAATATGGAATCTATAGCTTCTATTTGGCACATAGAAAGTAAAGGATGATTTCCTTCGAGCTTAACCAAACGAAAATAAATGGTGGAGATCTCATTTCACTTAGCTGAAATATCATTTATACAGGGTTAAGTGTTTTAAGGATAAAATACATTGTAGGGTGTTACGGTAATTTAATCCCTTTACAGTGTAAATCATCTATATAGAGGATCATTGATCACATTAGGGTCATAACAATGGATAACTAATGGCATGTCTATATCATGGAACATATAGAGCGTTCTATATGACTGAGAGTGCAATTCCAAGTTCTAAGTGTGGATTTAATGAGGAATTAATAAGTTAGGGAATTTACTTGGTAAATTCGGGTCAACTTATTGGAAGCTCGGTTATATAGACCCATGGTCCCCATACTAGTTGAGACCATACCGCTTGTAAGACTCAGTTAATTGATTTTAATTAATCAATTATAATTCTAAAAGTTAGACTATGTCTACTTTATGAATTCTCACTTAGTAAGGATGAAATCGTAAATAAAAGGGTTTCTAGGTTTAATTATTAATTAAGAGACTTTGTATGTCTAATTAATAATTATTTTAAATGACAATATTATTTAATAATCTATTTTAGTTATTAAATAATTGGTTTTGGCATTTAAATGATTAGAATTGGAAAAATGACATTTTTGGAGAAATAGAAACAAAATTGAGGAAACTGCAAAATCCAAGTGAAGCCCATTTCACCCTATGGCCAGCCACCTCTTTGTGTGTTTCCCAATTATTATTTTCAATTTTGATTGCCATGTAATTGCTCATCAAAGCCTAGCAATAATAGGAAAGTGGTGGATCACACTAAATAAGGCAGTTAATCAATTACACAGTAAAAGAGGAAACTGCTTATTTGGAAAGTTGTGCTCTCCCTTTTTCCTATATATAGCAGCCCTTATTCTCTTCTCTTCATGTTTCAGAACACACGAATTCAAGAGAGAAAAGAGAGAGGAAATTTCGAAATCCTTGTGAGATGAGTAGTGCCCACACACATCAAGTGGTATCTCAATCATAGTATGTAAGACTATGGAAATTCTACATCAAAGAAGGAGAAAAGAAGATCCAGATTCAGATCTTGATTATGCTCTGCTACAGAAAGGAATCAAGGGCTAGAGATCTGAATGGAAGGAGTCATATTATTCCGCTGCACTCACTGTAAGGTTTTCTAACTTTATATGTGTTTATTTTCATTGTTTTAGAATTCATATTAGGTTGTTAATCAGACATACTTGTTAGTAAATCTAGATCCTGGTAAAATAATTTCCAACATAGAAATCTCCTACTTGTATGGGCAAATCAGACTTAGAGTTAAATTAGTAGTGGTGGTCCAAGAAAGAATTACTCATGTATAATTGGTATAAATTTAAGTATTTCACTTTAAATTTTGAATTCCAAATATTTTTTTTAATACAATACAGTTTATTTTTCACAAGTGTTTAATAACCATTTTCTATCAATGGATTCAAACTGTATGGAATATGAGTTTAGTATTCTGTGACCAGGATCCACTTGTACCATTCTAAGAACTCTTTAATGTAACTAACCCTAAGTCATCAAAAGACTACAACCATATATTTTTTTTAAATATATGGCATTTGTATCTTGTTCATAGTGGTTTTGACAAGATCATTCTCTGAAAAGAGTTAATATGCCTATATCCACTGAAAGTAAGTTCATCTCATTCGCAGATGGATGTACATTCAGGTGTGGATATGAGTTTTTGTTGTATTCTTAAAACGATCACTCTAGATTTTTCCTTATGCAAAAGAAATTTGAAATGTATGAAAAATTTCTGATTTCTAGCAATGGTGAAAACTATTAAGGTAAGTGGTTAAAGATCTTGCGAACTGATAGGGGTGGAGATATAGTTAGTAGATATGCAGTTCAAAGATCATTAAATTGATTTTTGAATTATATCCAAACTTACCTCCCCAGAAATTCGATTTGCATATTGATGATTAGTTACTAGTGAAAGGAAAATTTCAGAATGATGGAATGGGTGTGTACTTAGTGTAAACATTACTAGATTCATGGATGACCTAATCGAAATCTTAAGAAAAGCTAGAACTGTTAATCATGGTTTGCATGTTTGTTAGCTATTCTAAGTGATTAGGGGTGGACCATCCCATAGTCATTAGATAAGAAAGTGTTTGTTTAAACAAATACTACCTTCCTAAGAAAATGACTAAGTCTGAAAACAAAGTAGCAAATAAAGGAGATATTTTTTTTCTTGATTCCAAAAGTGTTCTATCATCTTATTCTACATATGATGATCCCACTGCCTCTGTTGTCTTAACACAACCGAAGAGGTCAATACCATTAAGCTTTCTTAGACATAATTCACGGTATTTTGTCGTAGTGGGAGAGTTTCAAGGAACTCACCCTATTATGACTTGGAAGACACTAGTGATAAAAAATCCATTGTGAGTTTAAACAAGTAATGGATTGTCAAAATAAGAAACTAAGAAGAAAAGCCAAGAGAACTATGGTTTAATCCATTCACATGGAGTAACCTTAAGTATTCTGTTACAAGGACAAGAAAGGAAATTTTCGTTTGTAGGTCTATTCAATGGACTTAACAAAACTTCCTGTTCCTAGTATTATATGTTTGAGTTTATCTAAACGTATGGCTTGTGGTATACCTAGTAATTACTTACTCTAATGCAACCAACTTACTTTAGTAAGATGCTGAAGCATTTTCTTTCTAATGGCAATCTATAGAAGCTTCTCGACTTCTAGACAAAGATTTTATTTATCTAAGAAAAATTCTCAACTATTCTAGAAAAGATAAAGCCATAAAAGAATTCCTTAAATCAACAGTGAGAGGTCTGAGATATGCTTTAGTATGCCTTAGACCAGACACCTGCTGTTGAGTGGGAGTAATGAGTAGGTATCAGATTAATCCAGGAAAGGAACATTGGAAGACAATCAAGTAAATCTTAAGATCAAGAAGAGGAACTATATGTTAGTCGATAAGGGTGTATTTAAAACTCTTAGACTACACCAAATCAGATTTCTAGACTTGCCTTTGTGCTAGAAAGTCTGCTGATAAGATGGTGATTACTCTGGGGGTGGAGTAGTGATTTTGGAGAAGTGTAAAAACCTATCGGAAGTCTCTAAGTCTACTAGAGAGAGACTGAATGTTAAAGTTGCAGGAAAGGTACTTATTCAGTCTAAGGAAAGTTCTATACATTTTTTGCACCGTTCCAACATTTCTTAACTACTAGTGTTACTTCCTGATTAACCAAAAGTAGTTGCTGAAAGTATAGAATCCAGTATCCCAAGAGAGTAGACATATAGAGAGGAATTTCACAATATCAAGGATTTTGTGATTAAGGAAGAGTAATGGTGGAGAAAATGTTGTGGTTAATACAACCTGTCAAATCCTATTACGAGGAGTATACTACTACTACACTTGATTTGTATATCAAGGTATTGAGATTATTTGAAATGCACATTTTGTTTTATATTAGTGCAAGTGGGAGTTTGTTGGGTTTTGTGCCCTAAATAAAACTCATTTCAATATAATCATATTTACTTACTAATAAAGATCAGAAATAAAATTTTATGTTGCATGGTTCACATGATTTATTTCATGATTATATGCATATAATGTATGAATTCTATTTAAGTCCAGAACATATAAATTTGTTAATGATTATAGTGTTGTCAGCACAGTGTAATATAATCTTGATTATATGTTCGAAAGTTTATTCCCTGATTTGTTAGTTCACATGATTTAGACTGGCATGATAATCAGCAATAGGTATTCTTACACCTTGGATAAGTGTTATGTTCTTTCCAGGGCATTGGCAAAGTTTACCAGTATCGGATGTATGGAGTATACATCGGAAGGGACCGATATTGAACTTTGATTAGATTTGTTAAAATTTACCGTAATATCTATTCGATTCAATATCACCTGTTGATCCTAGATCAAATGATCTTAATCCTGATATGGTTAGGTTCGATCTCAAGAGAATTATACATGTTCTTTGATTTGTTAGTTAAGCCTACTTTCTTGTCAGGGTGATACGTACATTTTGGAAACATGATAGTATAATTGAGTGGGAGCGCTAACATTAATATGGAGTCTATAACTTCTATAGGAGTTTAGAAGTGAAACGATGATATCCTTCGAGCTTGGCTAAACAGAGATAAATGGTTGAGATCTCATTTCACTTCGCTGAAATATCATTTATATGGAGCTAAGTATTTTAAGGATAAAATACATTGAAGGTGTAACAGTAATTTAGTGCCTATTCAATGTACATCATCTATTAGAGGGTCATTGATCAAATTAGGATTATAACAATGGATAATTAATAGCGTATCTATATCGTGGAAGATATAGAGCGTTCTATATGACTGAGAGTGCGATTCCAAGTTCTAAGTGTGGAATCAATAAGGAATTAATAAGTTAGGGAATTTACTTGGTAAATTTGGTTCGACTTATTGGATGCTCGGTTATATAGGCCCATGGTCCCCATACTAGTTGAGACCATACTGCTTGTAAGACTCAGTTAATTGAATTTGATTAATCAATTATAATTCTAAAGTTAGACTATGTCTAGTTTATGAATTTTCACTAAGCAAGGTCGAAATTGAAAAGAAAAGAGATTCTAGGTTTATTTATTAATTAAGAGACTCTATATGTCTAATTAATAATTATGTTAAATGAAAATATTATTTAATAATCTATTTTAGTTAATAAATAATTAGTTTTGGCATTTAAATGGTTAGAAATGGAAAATTGGCGTTTTTGAGAAAATAGAAATGAAAATTGTGAAAACTGCAAAATTCCAAGTGAGGCTCATTAACACCATGGCCGGCCACTTGAATAGCCTTTTTCTAATTATTATTTTCATTATTTTAATGCCAATTAATTACTAACCTAAACCTAGTAGTTGCCTATAAATAGAAAGTGATGGCACACACCAAAATAAGAGAGTTTTTTTTCAGTAATTCAAGAAACTGCCTTTCAAAAAATTGAGCCACTTATTCTCTCTCTATAGTCGACCCCTCTCTCTCTCTTTTCCTCTTCCAATTTCGAAATACCCTAGTGATAGAGTAGTGCCCACACACATAAAGTGGTATCTCAATCTGTTGGAAATTATTTTACCACGATCTTAGATCTACTCACAAGTATGTTTATTAACATCCTAAATAAGAACTTTCTAAAACGATAAATTAAACACATATAAAGTTTAAGAAACCTTACATTGGGTGCAGCAGAATTAAATGACTCCTTCCGTTCAGATCTCTAACCCTTGAATCCTTTCTGTAGCAGAGTATTATCAAGATCTGAACCTGGATCTCTTTCGCTGAATCCTTGATGCTGAATCTCCTTTGCTGATGATCTTTCTTCACGATCTTCCTCACTATGATTGAGGTATTGCTTGATGTGTGTGGGCACTACTCTAATCACTAAGGTAATTTCGAAATTCAAAGGAAGAAGCAAGAGAGAGAGTGGCGGCTAGAGAAGAGAGAGTGGAGGCTCAGGTTTTTCTAATTCAGAAAGTGTAATTTTCCTGAAGCCTTCACTATCTATTTATAGCATTCCACTAGGGTTAGATTTGAATTATATGGCATTAAAATAATGAAAAAATCAACTTAAAAAGCTACAATAGGTGGCCGGCCATGGCTTTAGTGGACTGGGCCTTGTTTTTTGCAATTTTGCAATTTTAACACCTTTTGTATCTGATTTTCTCAAAAATGCCAATTTCCTAATTCAATCATTTAAATGCCAATTCTAACTATTTAATAACTATAAATAATTATTAAATAATATTGTCATTTATCATATTTATTAATTGAACCATACAAAGTATCATAATTAACAAATATGCCCCTATTAACTCTTTCTTTACAATTTCGCCCTTACTTAGTGAAAATTTCACAAATAGACATAGTCTAATTTGTGAATTATAATTGATTAATTATAAGTAGATCAAGAATTTAGCACTAAAATTCACTAACTTATTAATTCTTCGTTGAATCCACGCATAGAACTTAGAATTGCACTCTCAGTATATAGAATGCACTATATGTTCTACCATATAGACACATCATTAGTTATCCATTGTTATAATCCTAATGTGATTAATGATCCTCTATATGAATGATCTACACAGTAAAGGGATTAAATTACCGTAACACCTTACTATGTATTTTATCCTTAAAACACTTGACCCCGTATAAATGATATTTCAGCTTATGTGAAATGAGTACTCCACCATTTATGTTCGTTTGGTCAAGCTCGAAGGAGATCATCCTTTGCTTACTATTCGCCAGATAGAAGCTATAGATTCCATGTTTATGCTAGCGCTCCCACTCAATTGCACTACCGTGTTCCCAAAAAGTATGTATCACCCTGACCTAAAAGTAGGCTTAACTAACAATTCAAAGGAACACGAATAGCCTTTCAAGATTGAGCCTAATCGTAACAGGATTAAGATCATTTGATCTAGGATCAACTTGGCGATATTGACTTGAATAGATTCTACGGTAAGTTTAATTAAATCTAAGTCAAAGTTCAATATCGGTCCCTTCCGATGCATACTCCATGCATCCAACCTGAGCTTTACTTTAACCAATGTTCTGGAAAGAACATAGTATTTCTCCAAATACAAGTAAACTCTTGTTGTAGATTATCATATCAGTAAAACCCTGTGTCTGATAAATCTAGGAAACTTTATTCACATAGTCATGTTTACTTTCCAATATGATGACAGCACAATAAACATGATCAAGTATGTGAAAAGGGTTTAAGATGAATTTATAAATCAAATAGACAAGCATTTGATAAAGTGAACCAAAACATACACAAATGAATGCAAAATACTTCTGTTTCTTTATTGATGTTGAATAAAATAGATTACATTGAAGTGGAGTTTTATTTAGGGCATAAAACCTAACAAACTCCCACTTGCACTAATATAAAACTAATTAGTACATATCAATTAATCCTAAATTCTGACGGTGCTTTTCAAAGGCTGTCACGGCCAAGACTTTGGTAAATGGATCAGCCAGGTTGTCCTCTGTGTCAACTTTCTCAACTAGTACATCCGCTCTTGCCACGTATTCTCTGATAATGTGATACTTCCTTTCAATGTGTTTGCTTCTCTTGTGGCTTCGAGGTTCTTTACTGTTTGCTATTGCTCCATTGTTATCACAGAGTAGTACTCGCAGGCTTTTCCATTCCAGGAACAACTCCTATGCTGGTGAAGAACTTTCTTAGCCAGACAAGTTCTTTAGCAGCTTCTGCTGCTGCTATGTATTCAGCTTCCATAGTTGAGTCCGATATCGCGGTTTGTTTAGCACTTCTCCAAACCACTGCTCCACCCCCAAGAGTAAACACCATCCCAGATGTAGAAATCTGAATCAGTGTAGCCTATGGGATTTAAAGCACCACCCTTGTAGACTAACACAAGATTCCTTGTACTCTTTAAGTATTTCGTAATATACTTAATCGCATTCCAATGTTCTTGTCCTGGATTAGATCGATACCGCTCACGATTCCAACAAAGATAACGTATGTCGTGTCTAGTGCACAACATTGCATACATTAGACTTCCAACTGAGAGGCATAGGGAATATTTGCCATGTCCTCTATCTCTTGAGGATCGGTCGGATCGTTCCTTAGATAGACGAATACCAAATCTAGAGGGCATGTTTGCCCCATTGGCATTGTTCATGAAGAATCTCTCTCGAGACTTTGTCTATGTAGGTCGTTTGAGAGAGAGCAAGAGATCTGTTCTTCCGGTTTCTGATAATCTGAATACCATGAACATAGGCTGCTTCACCCAAATCTTTCATTTCGAATTGAGTGTTGAGCCATTCCTTAATGTGAGTCATTTTCTTGACATTGTTTCCAATGATCAAAATGTCATCAACATAAAGGACCAGGAATACTACTATTTGGTCTTCCTTGAGTTGGTAAACACAAGGTTCATCTTCATTCTGAAGAAAGCCGTAGGTCTTGATGATTTCATCAAACCTCTTGTTCCATGAGCGAGAAGCTTGCTTAAGTCCATAGATAGACCTGTTTAACTTGCAAACTTTCTTTTCCTGCCCAGGAAGAACATAACCTTCTGGTTGCTCCATATAGATGGTTTCTTCAAGTACCCCATTAAGGAAGGCAGTCTTGACATCCATTTGCCAGATTTCATAATCGAAAGCAGCAGCTATGGAGAGAAGAATTCGGATGGATTTGAGCATGGCAACAGGACTAAAAGTTTCCTCATAGTCCACGCCTTCTCTTTGGGTATAACCCTTGGCTACAAGTCTAGCTTTAAAAGTTTCGACTTTGCCTCCAGCTCCTCTTTTCTTCTTGTAAACCCACTTGCATCCTATCGGATGATAGTCGTCAGGTGCGTCTACATATTCCCAGACTTTGTTCTTTTTCATGGAATCCATTTCTGAATCCATGCCGGCTGACCATCGTTTCCGTTGCGGACTAGCCATTGCCTGTTTATAGGTTAATGGGTCGTCATCAATACCGTCACCTACGACCATATTGATTTCACCATCCAAGCCATAACGAGCAGGTTTTGTTGAAACCCTCCCACTACGACGAGGTACGGTCATCTTCTGAACAGAAACTTTAGTAGTAGATTTCTCAGTTTGTTCAACTGAGGGAGTGGGATTGTCCTCTTCACGTGTGGAAGAGAACGGAACATTGGAAGGACTTATATCTGAAAGCATTTCCTCCAACACTACTTTACTTTGTGATTTGAAATTCTTAATATAGTCATCTTCAAGGAAAGTGGCATTTTTAGAAACAAACACTTTATCATCCTTGCGACTATAAAATAGTCCACCCCTAGTCTCTTTAGAATTACCGATAAACATGCAAACTTCAGTACGTGACTCAAGTTTGCCGTCTTTCTTTCTTAAGACATGAGCAGGGCACCCCCAGATTCTGTAATGGCGTAAACTAGGTGTACGACCATTCCAAAGTTCTAAAGGTGTCTTAGGGATTGATTTAGATGGAACAACATTTAAAATGTCGGTTGCCATCTGAATTGCATATCCCCAGAAGGACGTAGGTAGAGTTGAAAAACTAAGCATAGACCTAACCATTTCCAAAAGCGTGCGATTCCTTCTTTCTGCCACTCCATTTTACTGTGGAGTGCTAGGGGCGGTTAATTGGGATTCAATTCCAAGTTCAATTAAATGATCTTTGAACTGCATATCCATATATTCTCCACCCCTATCAGTTCGCAAGATCTTTAATGATTTACCTAATTGGTTTTGGGCCAAAGCATGAAATTCTTGAAACTTTGCAAATGTTTCAGATTTCTTATGCATAAGGTAAATATGTCCATATCTAGAGTAATCGTCAATGAAAGTGACAAAGTACTCATAATTACCTCGGGCTTTGACATTCAAAGGTCCGCAGACATCAGAATGCACTAACCCTAGAGGGATTTTGGCACGCTCTCCCTTTGCAGAGAAAGAACGTTTAGTCATTTTTCCTTCCAGGCAGGACTCGCATATTGGCAATTCACCGAAGACGACATTTTTCAATGGACCGTCTTTGGTTAGCCTATTGAGTCTATCAAAGCCTATATGACCTAAATGTAAATGCCATAGATATGTTTCATTATTATTAACGATCTTTTGCTTTTTGTGGTTTCTAGGTTTAGCTACTTTAAAAAGTTCGTTATGTAGGGCAAATGGTGTTTCTGGTCTAAGAACATAAAGCCCCTGTTCCATGGATGCAACACAAATCTGAATGTCATTTCGAGAAATGGTAGAACCAGAATCCGAAAAATCTAATTTGTATTGTTGCAATTGTAAGCATGAAACAGAAACTAAGTTTCTACTAAAATTTGGAATGTATAAGACATTGTCTAATTCCAAAATTCTGGTTTGAAACTTGAGTTTGGCTTTTCCTCTAGCTCTAACCGAAACCATTTTGCCATTACCAACTTTAAGTTTCAACTCTCCGGATTTCAAATAATTCCAATTCTCAAGCAATTGCAATGAACAACTTACATGGTTTGTAGACCCAGAATCAAGAATCCAAATGGATTTATCATTCTCTAACACACATGATTCGAAGACTAAAGCATTACTGCTTATTCGTTTGTTAATTGTTGTTCTTGCTAGTTCATTTTGTTGTGAAGTATAACTTGAGGAAGTGGAATCACTTTCTCTTATCTTCTCAACTAAGCTTGAAGTAGTAGGATTTATGGAGTTATGAACTATTTGCTCTTCAGAGTGAACAATTCCCAGCTTACCTGCTTTCTGGAATTTAAAGTCCATCTTGAGCATATGTGAAGTATTACTCTGACAAGGAGTTTATAACTTCAAGTTCAATTGCTAAGATATTAACTAGGAGTGGAATGAGAAGGGGATTATAGACACTACAACACATCAATAAAACAGAAGTAAGGTTTTGGTTCAAAATTCATACCCAACTTCAGAAAATAACAAGTAATGACATATGTTATAGAAATACTAAATCTAACATAGTTTATTTTCCAAGGTTTCCAACATAATGAAATACAGTATCCCGGTAGGCGAGAGTCAAAGATGACATTAGTTGAATAGAGTTGTCAGCTCATCTAAAAATAAACATTTTAACAACCTTTTATTCGATCAAAATGAGAATCCAACGTTGTCCCGGTAGGCGAGAGTCAAGGTTATTCTCATTTTATGAGCTTCCACCATTGTTTCATGTTTTATGAGTTTATCTCTAAGTAGTCACCGTAGGGGAGAGTCTAAATAGAGACGAAAACTCACAAAACACTTATCAAATGAAATCTTACGGTGTTAAAAGTGTTCAACGAATAACCATCCATAGGGGGACGAAGTCTAGCGTCTCGTGGTTATATTGAATAAGTTTAACTATTGTAAGACCAACATTGGAGATCGAATATCTTTTGATTAAAAGCTCATTATTTAAAAAATATATGTATTTTGTATAATCATAATATTCGATATTATAATAATGAAAAATTACAAATTAAAGTTGGTTTAAATAAAAAATCAACTTTAATTAATTTTCAATTATTATTCAATTTGAAAAATAAATTCATATAAATATCGAACAAGTTCCATAATATAATAATGAAAAATTACAAATCAAAATTAATTTAAATAAAAAAATCAACTTTAATTAATTTTCAATTATTAATTAAATTCAAAAAATAAATTTGAATATTTAAATGGAACAAATTTGAAAATATCTCACTTAAGTTGTTTTTAGAAGAATCTAAAAAATCAACTTAAATATCTTTCAAATCAGATTTAATTAAATTTAAAATTAAGTTGTAACCACTTAATTTTAAAGATATTCCATTTTAAGTTAATATTCGAAAAGATATTAACCTAAAAAATATCTAAAATATTCCATTTTAAGTTAATATTCGAAAAGATATTAACTTAAAAAATATCTAAAGAATCTTAATAACCAATGCCTAAAATGCCTCAACTTAATTTTGAAATTTTTGAATTCAAAAGATATTCAGATTTAAGTTGGTTAGTTGTAGATAACTAAATATCAACTTAAATAGGAATATTTAATGAAAAATTTAAATTAAGTTCCAGAAAGAATCTAGATGGTTATAATTCTATATTTAATTAAATACAAGAAAATACATATAGTTTAGCTTAGAATAAAAAATTCTTTAAACTATAATTTTCTTAAATTAATTTCAAAATAAATGAAATTAATTATGTTGCTAATCAATTTTTAATTAGGTGAAACTAGTGTAATTAACCTAGTACAGTCATTCAAATCAGGCAAATGGGCCTTCACAATTGGGGTGGTTTGTGTGAGGGGGTGCTGGGTTCAGTATGTCGTACCCACTTCTATGGCTCCCAACTCTCACAGAAGGCCCAAAAGAGAGGAATTTAACCTTAATAAGAACAACTGTTATTAATTGAATAGACCCAAAAACTAAATGGGCCTAAATAAATTCTATCAAGAACTATGATAATTTATTTTAGCAACATTAACCTATATGCATCTATAATAAAATTAAACACATAGGCTCACACAGGCACACTTTGGATGGGTCCTATCATGTTGCTAGGTCATACACAGATGAAAGAAGATTGTAAATATACCTGTTACAAATTATTATCTTGACCAAGGGAGCCATCAGATCATTAGATCTGGCAAAAGGTAACCATGGCTATTTGCAATCAAGTAATAATAGGTTCTGAAAACTTACACACAAGTTAAAACACATACTCCTGCAACAAGGTTAGTTGGATAGTTGGATGTAGGATTTATTTAATTTTAAATTAAATATTTAATTTCGAAAAATAAATAAAAAAAAATATTTTAATTTTCGAAGAAAAAAAAATTAAAATTTTTTAAAAAATATTTTAATTTCGGAAATAAAATAATTTAAATTTCGAAATTTAAAATTAAACCTACTTTTTGAAAAATTAGGTTTCAACCAACCTAAATATCATTTCAAAAAAATTTGCTAACTACTTTTAAAAATTAAATGTTATTTTAAAAATAAAAATTAAATAAAAATTAGAAAAGATAAATGAAATATCTTTTCAGATTTTAAATTTAATTTAAATAAATAAAATAACAAAATTTAAAAGTTAGCACAATATCTTACATCAATTTAAAATTACATGATTATAAATATCTTATTTTAAATTTAAATAAGGTCAAAATATCTAAAAAGATTTAATTTTAAAAAAATATCTTAAAAGATAAGATATAATTAAAAATATCTTAAAAGATAAGATATCTTAAAAATATCTTAAAAGATTTTATAAATATCTTATAAAATCTGACCTTAAATTTAAAAAAAAATAAGATATAATCAAATTTAAAAATAAGATAGATTTTTTAAGCAAGAAGATACATACTAATTCTATTCAAATTCAAATTACACTAATATCTTGAATTAAATTTAAAAAATATTAAATTAATTCAAAATGATAATTAGAATTGAATTAGGAATAGTAATAGTATAAATACAAAACTATACAAAAAATTGGAAGTTAATTCCATGAAAAAGCATGAAAAATCGAAGAAAAACGAAAAAATTCGAAACTGTACGGACAGATTTGCGATCGCAGGAAAATATCAGCACAGGCCCGATTTTTTCAAATCCTCAAAAAATCATAACTAATTCAAATAAAATCCAAATTAAGTTCTGTAAAAGGCTAACTTGCTTAATTTTTTCCATACTATCCAATAAAAATAATTCCAGAGATAAAATCGCAATTATTTTTCACGAAAATTTCACAAACATCAATCAATCATCAAATAACACTCAATACAACATGATACCATCCAAAGAACATACAAACAATCGTTTTAAAGTCCAAATTTCTTGCAAGTAAATCAATTACCATGGCTCTGAGGCCAGTTGTTGGAAATTATTTTACCAGGATCTTAGATCTACTCACAATTATGTTTATTAACATCCTAAATAAGAACTTTCTAAAACGATACATTAAACACATATAAAGTTTAAGAAACCTTACATTGGGTGCAGCGGAATTAAATGACTCCTTCCGTTCAGATCTCTAACCCTTGAATCCTTTCTGTAGCAGAGTATTATCAAGATCTGAACCTGGATCTCTTTCTCTGAATCCTTGATGCTGAATCTCCTTTGCTGATGATCTTTCTTCACGATCTTCCTCACTATGATTGAGGTATTGCTTGATGTGTGTGGGCACTACTCTAATCACTAAGGTAATTTCGAAATTCAAAGGAAGAAGCAAGAGAGAGAGTGGCGGCTAGAGAAGAGAGAGTTGAGGCTCAGGTTTTTCTGATTCAGAAAGTGTAATTTTCCTAAAGCCTTCACTATCTATTTATAGCATTCCACTAGGGTTAGATTTGAATTATATGGCATTAAAAGAATGAAAAAATCAACTTAAAAGCTACAATAGGTGGCCGGCCATGGCTTTAGTGGACTGGGCCTTGTTTTTTGCAATTTTGCAATTTTAACACCTTTTGTATCTGATTTTCTCAAAAATGCCAATTTCCTAATTCAATCATTTAAATGCCAATTCTAACTATTTAATAACTATAAATAATTATTAAATAATATTGTCATTTATCATATTTATTAATTGAACCATACAAAGTATCATAATTAACAAATATGCCCCTATTAACTCTTTCTTTACAATTTCGCCCTTACTTAGTGAAAATTTCACAAATAGACATAGTCTAATTTGTGAATTATAATTGATTAATTATAAGTAGATCAAGAATTTAGCACTAAAATTCACTAACTTATTAATTCTTCGTTGAATCCACGCATAGAACTTAGAATTGCACTCTCAGTATATAGAATGCTCTATATGTTCCACCATATAGACACATCATTAGTTATCCATTGTTATAATCCTAATGTGATTAATGATCCTCTATATGAATGATCTACACAGTAAAGGGATTAAATTACCGTAACACCTTACTATGTATTTTATCCTTAAAACACTTGACCCCGTATAAATGATATTTCAGCTTATGTGAAATGAGTACTCCACCATTTATGTTCGTTTGGTCAAGCTCGAAGGAGATCATCCTTTGCTTATACTATTCGCCAGATAGAAGCTATAGATTCCATGTTTATGCTAGCGCTCCCACTCAATTGCACTACCGTGTTCCCAAAAAGTACGTATCACCCTGACCTAAAAGTAGGCTTAACTAACAATTCAAACGAACACGAATAGCCTTTCAAGATTGAGCCTAATCGTAACAGGATTAAGATCATTTGATCTAGGATCAACTTGGCGATATTGACTTGAATAGATTCTACGGTAAGTTTAATTAAATCTAAGTCAAAGTTCAATATCGGTCCCTTCCGATGCATACTCCATGCATCCAACCTGAGCTTTACTTTAACCAATGTTCTTGAAAGAACATAGTATTTCTCCAAATACAAGTAAACTCTGGTTGTAGATTATCATAACAGTAAAACCCTGTGTTTGATAAATCTAGGAAACTTTATTCACATAGTCATGTTTACTTTCCAATGTGATGACAGCACAATAAACATGATCAAGTGTGTGAAAAGGGTTTAAGATGAATTTATAAATCAAATAGACAAGCATTTGATAAAGTGAACCAAAACATACACAAGTGAATGAAAAATACTTTTGTTTCTTTATTGATGTTGAATAAAATAGATTACATTGAAGTGGAGTTTTATTTAGGGCGTAAAACCTAACACAATCATAGTGTGGAAGATTGTGAAGAATCCAATCAACAAGAAGGAGAATCAGCATCAAAGAAGTAGAGAAAGAGATCCAGGTTCAAATCTTGGTGATGCTCTGCTACAGAAAGGAATCAAGGGCTAGAGATCTAAACGGAATGAGTCATTATATTCTGATGCAACCAATGTAAGGTTTCCTAAACTTTATATGTGTTTATTTCATTGTTTTAGAATTCATATTAGGATGTTAATGAAACATACATGGTAGTAAATCTAGATCCTGGTAAAATATTTCCAACAAGATGCATTTATTGTTTTGAGGATACATCTCGTGTGATGTATTATAGAGTTTCATAGTAGGCCTAGAGTTCAGATTTACAGTTTCATTAGGCCATTAAGAAAATTTTGCGACAAATTCAGCTACAATATTTATGGCTAATAACTATAAAAGTATTGGTCGAAGCTAGCATATCGACATTAAGTATTTAGCCATAAAAGGCGTGATAAGTGATCATTAATCACGCAAACTGAATTGGGTGATCGCATATCCTTGACTAAAGGCATGCCTCAACACATATTCAAAGATCATAAAGTAAATATGGGATTCAGTTACCCCATATACAGTTTTTGTTTGTACAACCAAAAATTATTCAATGAAACTCTAATTTTGATATTTTCTCATATTTATGTGCACCTTAATTTCGTTTGAGAAAATTATCATAAGAGGACCAGAATAAACATAAGGTTTAGGGTTTATTCGCTTAAGTACATTGCCACATTAAGTACATTGCTATAATAAATATATCGTAATACATGGAAGATAATACTCAACTTATAATGAGGACATATCACTATGATTTATATATTTATTATATAATGAGGAACGTTTGAGTTTGAATGTTTTAGTCTAAATGCTGACCAAGTGGGAGAATATTAAAATATTTTTATTTATGGAATAAAATAAAGAATTAATTTTTGTGATAAATGAATATTTTATATTCATTGAATCTGGACAAAATTAATTAAGTAATATTCTATATATGGTCAGATTTCAATATTCATTACCCGATTTGATTTCCTGAATTAATTGTCAAATAATTAATGTAGTGCAGATACTGATGGAGTATCTCACCTATAAATATAGGGTCTCAGTCCTCGAGCTCCTCACTCATTCTGTTCATAACAGCAAAATTCTATCTAAAGAGAGTTGAGAGAGCGAGGAAGCCCGATTACCCATGGTAGTCAATTTCCTTTGCAGATCAAAGTTTGTTGGGATTGAAGCTCAAAAAATCAATGGCTGGAGGTATTTCGATCCTTAAGTTATATAATGTATATATTCGTTTATTCCGTATTTTATATACACATACATATAAATAATCTAACATATTCTTAATTTAAGGATGTTAGGAATATAATTTATAAATAATTACGTTATTTTTGCAAAAGAATTTGTATAGTTACAACAACAACAATAATAATAATAATATATGATTTCAAGGATTATCTTGTGCAATGAGTTGTTTTCGGTACTAGTTCCTTTGTATTTGTGCTTTTGGTATAGGCTGGAAATTTGTCTATTTTTTCCTTGAAAAAAGATTGTAATTCGACTGCTACATGGTCATCCTCACTTGTAAGCTGTTTGAAATTAAATGTTGATGCAACAATAGATAACCTTTCTCAGACGATTAGAATAGGAGATATAATAAGGGACTCGAGTGGTTCTTTAGTTGCTTGTCTTTCAAAATTATTAATAGGTAATTTTAATTATTATTTAATGATTTTATAAGGGGGACTCCCCTTCAATATATATACAATATATATTTCATTATAATCTTAATATTATCATTATTAGCATGAACAAATAAGTTTATCATGTTAATTTATCTTTTCTTAGTTTTTGGAGAGTTAATGTTATGTTTGTTGATATTTTTTTGCAGGTTGTTTTTCAATTGTTCAGGTAGAGTGTTTGGCTTTATTTGTAGCATTGGATTTGGCTCTTATTGTGGGGCTTTTCTTACATTTTGTTGAATCTGATAGTTTAGCAGTTGTAAATGCATTTTCTAAATGCTCTTCTTTCCTCAATGAACTTGGTTCCTTGTTAGAGGATTTAGCTAGTTTGATGTCTAGTTTCCTTGGAGTATCCCTAATCCATGTTCGTCGGACAACCATTGGGGTTGCACATGGATTAGCTCGGCATGTTCTTCGGGTGGATAGAGATCTAGTATGGTTTGATGAGATTCCTTCTTTTATTTGGGTTTCTTAAGACTTAAAGTTTGTATGACATTATGATTTCTTTTTTTAATGAAGTTATTCATTGCTACTAGGGGTGTTCATTGTATCACATCCAATATTTTTAGGCCTATCCGATCCAATTATATATTGGATGTTATATTTTACTATCTGTTCCGATCCAATTAATTTTAGTCATCTAATCGATCCATGTTGGATTGGATCAGTTCTATCTGGTGAATGTATTTCATATATATATTTATTGGTTTAATTTAGGTCTATTCAATATTTAAGACCTAGTATTTTTGGGATCGGGTCACTTCCATCGATCCAGTATGTATTGGATTGGACTGAATCTATTCAATCCAAGAAAAAAAAAGAGTAAAATTTCAATGTTCAATTTTATATACATATAGATATGTAACATATAACAATATAAAAACTAATTACTCATCTAAACTAAATAAAAATACTAATTAATTCGATTGGATGTTAAATGTATTGGATTTTTGAACACCTCGTCCACCATCCGATCCGATCCAATTGGATATTTGAAAATAACATCCAATCCGATTTGATCACAATTGGATATCCAATGTTTGACGACCGATTATAATTAAATCAGTCAGTTCTAAATGGATTGGATCAATTTATGCTTACCGCTAATTGCTAAAAAAAAAAGATACAACACATGAATAAATTTAAGTTTAATATTTATGTCCCCAGTATCACAATCACCTAAAATAAATAGCTAATCAACAATGCCGCAATGAAGGTTTTTGACTTCTGATCAACTTTAATGCTTTCACCAATCACTATTTGCTATTTATGGATTTTTTTTTCTTTTCACTTTTGGCTCTAATGATTTTAGAAAGTGATTGCATTACCTGCTATGGTGTTTGAAATCATGCTACTGAAAATTCTGAATATAGGAGCTCATTTCACAAATCTTTTAGTGATTGCACTTGAAATCTCTCTCTCTCCCTCTCTCTCTCTATATATATACATTATGTGGCCCATGATATTATATTATTGGTGGTGACATAGCTACCTGTCACAGTTGCCAACCCTTTCTTAATAAGTTATTTTCTAATATCTACAGTCAAGTAAGGATGACACATTTTCAAGAGTTGTGGATTGTGCTTATTAATGAGTAGATAATTATGTGCTTGGAATATGCAACAGACAAAACCTTCAACTTCTGATTTAGAGAAAGACAATTCCTTAGAAACTACAATAGAAGGGACGAAATGAAGAGAGAGAGAGAGAGAGAGAGAGAGAGAGAGAGAGAGAATCATGTGATGAAAAATGACCATTTTTATAGGGTACAGGAGAGAGAAAAAGGAAGACTTCCCAGAGGGAAACCATGTCCCTCTAGGCCTCTACTAGATATATACATGTGAAGTTGTAAACTCACCATTTTCAAAGCAAATCTCTCTCTATTATATTTTCTCTTACATTGCTCTTCGTGCTCATGGAAGTTAGCAGCACTGGAGCACCTGCAGAGCCACCTGGTCTGGCAGCATCAGCCAACCATACACTTAAACAAAACTCTTCACATCTTCTTAACCACGGCCACCATCACCACCAAGGAAGTTTTCCTTCAAAATCCCTTGTCATAATCATCATATCCATCTTCTCAGTTGTGGTCCTTCTTGCCATTTTTCTCATTATATTACTGCTCAAACGACTCAAATCAGCCAAAAAAAGCAATGACCTTTACAAAGAATGTAATAGCATCAACCATGAAAGTGGCAGTTTTATTGCTCAAACTGCCATAAACTTCAACTCAAGCCCAGGTAAGTACCTTTCCTTTCACAACTTTTATACCATCTCTATACTTTCCTTGATTAGAGAAATAATGCGCATGGGAAGATCCCAAATTGGTAGATAAAATTAAATTACTCCATTGTTTTCAAGTGTGATGATTATTATTATTACCATTCTTTTTTTTTGCTAAGTATTATTATTACCATTCCTTATTTCTCAATACAAAACATGTAGTATGGACCACAAGTGAGTGATAAAGGAAACACCTTTACTCTCCTATTAAAGAAACCCATATTTCTAAATTAGAAAAAGGCCTCAACTTTTTTCCTTATTTGATATGTTCCGTTCATTTCACTACGGATTTCTGATCTGGGTATTTGAAAATGTTGCAGAATTGAGAGGTGGTTGCCTCTATGGAGGTCATTTAGGCAAGACACAACCACATAGATACAAGGCAGTTCAAATTTTCACATACAAGGAGCTTGAAGTGGCCACAACAGGGTTTAGTGAAGCAAACGTTATTGGCAGAGGAGGCTTTGGCGTGGTGTATAGGGGGGTCCTTAGCGATGGTACTGAGGCAGCTATTAAGATGCTTCGTAGGGTTGGTAAGCAAGGAGAGCGTGCTTTCAGGGTTGAGGTAAGTGACTTCATTTATTAGCTTTTGTTATCTTTATCTTTATTTCTTTTTAGTTTTTCAATTCAATATGTTCTCACTCAAGTTTTGTCATTATTAGATATGTAGTTTAAGCAGCTGAAGTCAACAATTCAAATTCCTTTTTTTTTTTTTTTTGAAAGGAATTTGAATTGTTGACTTCAGCTGCTTAAACTACATCAGAAGGTCAAACAAATAATTTAAGAGATATTAGAGATTGATACCCCATGCAAAATAGATCTTTATACAAGAAAACAAAACACACAACGGCTCTCCCTCCCCTCCTTTCAACTCCTATACAAACCTCCTTTTATGTTAACTTGAAATTATAAACCAGCCTTGATGTTTGACTTTAATGCTTTTCTTTCTGTAAGGCAGGTTTTGTCTTTTATTGAAGAAGGCATGAATTCCGGGATGTAAAATCATTCCTCATTTTCTAGTAGTATATGCACATGGACGGGAATGAAAACTGTATTATTACTTTATATAAATATATTGTAAATGCAGCCTAAAGATGCTTCTCATTGCAGGTAGACTTGCTTAGCATGTTGCACTCTCCATACTTAGTGGAGTTGCTTGGCTATTATGCTGACCAACATCATAGGCTCCTTATATTTGGATATATGCCCAGTGGAACTCTCCACCACTATCTTCACAATGAACATCAGCCGTTGGATTGGGGAACTCGATTGATGATAGCCCTTGATTGTGCCATGGCCCTTGAGACTCTTCATGAGCATGCTATCCCACCAATCATCCATCGTGATTTCAATTGTAGCAATGTTCTCATGGATACTAATTTCAGGGCAAAAGTATCAGATTTTGGATTGGCCAAAATGGGGTCGGACAAGATCAACAGTCAGATTTCAACGCGTGTGTTGGGGACCACAGGATACCTGGCACCAGAGTGAGAGCCTACTGTCTTTCTCATTAGTATCATTATAATATAAAGAATGCAATGTTCTAAAACTAAAACCATGCACATGGGTTGGCATAGGTCGCTCTGTTAGATAAATTAACAATTAACCCAAGATCTATTTGTATATAACATAGAACACAATAATAAAATATAATAATTAGGTATGTGTACCTGATTGATCCATAGCAATTATCTCTGATTGATCCACAGCAGTTACTCCAATTTGATAGTGCAATACTATCAACTAAGTCTTCCTCCCTAGATCTCTAAATCAGAAGCAGTTTATTTTCTCTGATTATCAAAAGGTATACAATTGTGATGAGACAATATGTATTTATAGAGTTAGGGAGGGGACTTAGCTACAAAACCCTAGTTGGGCTGGGCCTGCTCATCAAAGGCTTCAGTCAACTAGAAAAGCCCACACTTCTGCTTCACCTAGACTTTACTGACAGATGCTAAGCCCATTAACAATTGATCACCAACAACATGGGCTAACACAGCAAAGAACTATCCAATCAACCCAAGTTTTAATAAAACCAATAAAATTTAATGTAAGCCCAAATAAAAGTCTAACATTCTCCCACTTGGGCTACATTGATTTTAATACATATATATTATATATCAAAATAATTTTGTTTGAAAACGACTCATGGGTTGAACAACAGGAAAACATTTGTGGCCACTTTAAAAATGATAGTTCTCTGATAGCATCTCAACATACCGGTCCAATTTAACCTTTGATAATGAACTATGACAGTCATATTGTTTTTAGCTCAACAAAAGACATTCATAATCACAAATACCAAAGTATTAAATCGACATGGTCAATAAGTCTAGTAGTGTGGTAAGGAATTATGTTCAACATGTGATCAATTTAAAATAACATAATATCCTTATCAGTCCTCAATTTCCACTGAAATCTTAGTGATGCTTAATAAATAAGCCAGTGAAATTAAACATACACCACTTAAAATAAGTAAGTGTCACTAAACTTGCTTAAAGAATTAAGCCAACAACATATCATTGTCAATAAGCAAATAAATTTAAAAGACAATGATCACAACAATATGAACCACATGCTTTCAATTCAATCATTCTCGAGAATATAACAAAACATAATTGAAAACATATCCATTCAATAATAAAAAAATATTGAAACATAAAATGTAGTTCATAACTTTATTCAGAAAATTATAAATAATAATTTCTAAAAACAAACAGAAAACAAAACTCCCACTAACCCAAAAGATCAAAAGATTCTAAAATGCCCATATTAACAACATGTTTATTAAACAGCACGGCACTTAACCCTTTGGTTAGAGGATCAGCTAACATCGACTCGGTCTTGCAATTTTCAATAACAATGTCTCCTTTCTTGACCAAGTCTCTGACAGTGAGATATTTATTTCCATATGTTTAGAAGCACTACTAATCTTGTTATTCTTTGAAAAGAAAACAAAGAAGATTATTATCACAATAGATTAGCATAGGTGTGGAAATAGAATCAACCACTCGTATCTCCGAAATAAAATTCTTCAGCCACAAAGCTTGCAAAGATGCCCCATAACATGCAACAAACTCACAAAGATACATAGTAGATGACGTGATCAAAGTACTCGTTTGACACTCTTCCAAGAAATAGCAGCACCTGCCAAGGTGAAAATATAGCCAGAAGTTGACTTTAAATCATCTACACAACCACCAAAATCTGAATCTGAATAACCAACAACTCGAAGATTGTCAACCTGCTTATACACAAGCATAAAACTCTTCGTTCTTTGCAAATATCTCAAAACTTTCTTGGCTGCAACCCAATGATCAAGGCCAGGATCAGATAAATATCTCCCAAGAACATTTACTACGAAAGCTATGTCGGGTCGAGTGCAAACTCCGAGCATACATCAAACTCCCTACTACACTTGCATAAGGGATGTTCTTCATTGCTCCTCTTTCCAAGTCGTTCTTAGGACATTGCTGCTTAGTGAACTTGTCCCCTTTCAGAATAGGAACAGAACCAGCTTTACATAAATCCATGTTGAACCTTTTGAGCACACGATTAATGTAAGCTTCTTGAGATAAGCCAAGAACTTTTCGATTCCTGTCACGATGGATCTCAATCCCCAAAACATAGGATGCCTCTCCAAGATCTTTCATATCAAAATTGGAAGACAGAAAATTTTTGGTCTCATTTAGTAGTGACAAATCACTGCTGGCAAGTAAAATGTCATCTACATAAAGAACAAGAAAAATATAACGACTCCCACTGATCTTCATATAAATACACTGATCAAACTTGTTCTCTACGAAACCAAACGATGTCACAACCTTGTCAAACTTCAAGTACCACTGGCGAGATGCCTGTTTGAGACCATAAATGGATCGTTTCAACTTGCAAACTAAGTGTTCTTTTCCATTCTCCTTGTAGCCTTCGAGTTGAGACATATAGACTTCCTCATTCAATTCTCCATTCGAAAAGCAGTTTTAACATCCATTTGATGCAACTCTAAATCAAAATGCGCAACTAAGGCCATAATAATTCTGAATGAATCATTAGTGGAAACAGGTGAGAAAGTTTCAGTGTAATCAATACCTTCTCTTTGAGTAAAGCCTTTAGCCACTAAACGCGCTTTAAACCTTTCAATCTGTCCCTTTTTATCCCTTTTAGCCTTTAAAATCCACTTACAACCTATTGGTTTAAAACCATCAGGTAATAAAACTAGCTCCCATACACCATTTTTCTTCATGGAGTCGATCTCATCATCCGTAGCTGCTAACCATTTTGAAGATTGTGGACTATTAAGTGCTTCACTAAAAGTGACGGGATCCACAAAATGATCAATATCATATTCTCCTTCTCCAAGATAAACAAAATTATCATGACAACTTTGTTGACTTCTTTTGTCTCTGAGATCTTCTTAGAGGAGGTACTTCTGGAATAACTTCTCTTTGTTGATCATTGTTTTGAATAACATCTTCCACAACTGGAATTTCTTCAATAACAGGATTCTCATTAACAATAGGAGCTTCATCATTAATAGGCCCTTCATCAATAATAGGACCTTCATCATCTTCGATATCGGGAGCAATATATTCATCAACAATGGGAGCATTACCAACTGGAGTAGGATGGAGACTACTATTATCATCTCTTGAAAATGACATAGGAATACAAATTCCTTTAGAGGACTCCCCCATTTCAAGAGATGTTGAAGGAATTTTTTCAGCAACATCAAATTCCAGAAATTTAGCAGTCTGAGATTCAACAATTCGCGTACCACGAGTGGGACAGTAAAAGCGATAGCCTTTTGAGCGCATTGGATAACCAATGAAATAACAGCGATTTGTTCTCGGATCTAACTTTTTCAAATTAGGATCATAAATCTTTACTTCAGCTGGACAACCCCATACTCGAAGATGATTAAGACTAGGCTTCCGCCCAGTCCATAACTCAAAAGGGGTCTTGGGAACAGATTTACTGGGAACACGATTTAAAATATAAGTTGCAGTCATAAGTGCTTCACCCCATAAAAACTCTGGAAGATTTGTTCTACTCATCATACTTCTAACCATATCCATGAGAGTGCGATTTCTCCTTTCGGCAACGCCATTTTGCTCGGAGTGAACCGGGCATAGTGTATTAAGCAACTAAACCATTTTCTTGTAAGTACTCTGCAAAAAGCCCCATGTGTTGTCCAGTTCGTATAACGACCATAATATTCTCCTCCACGATCATAATGAACAACTTTGATGACTCTTCCTAATTGTTTCTCAACCTCATTTCGAAAAATTTTGAGTTTATCAAGGGCGTCAGATTTTTCTTTAATTAAATAGGTGAATCCATAACGAGAAAAATCATCGATAAAAGTGATAAAATACTTATTTCTGCACAACGTGGTGGAATAAGGACCACTGATGTCCGTGTGGATAATTTCCAATAAAGATTGATCGCGATTTGCGGTCTTCTTTCTTGTTTTAGTCGATTTTCCACGAGTACAATCAACACAAGTATCCCAATCAGAAGCATCAAGAGGAGGAAGTATTTCAGATTTAATTAAACGATCAACCCTTTCTCTGGAAATATGACCCAATCTTTTGTGCCATAACAATAAGGATGTTTCCTTAATATGAGGTCTTTTACCCACAGAATTCACAACATTAAAAGAGGAATCTAAAGGAGCCAATGACAACTTGTAAAGACCATCAGAATAAAAGCAATTTCCAATAATTCGAGAGTCAAGCATAATGTCAACATTATCATTTGCAAAATGAAAAGAATATCCTTGTTTAACCAAAAGCGGAAGCGAAACTAAATTCCTTTTAAAAGTAGGAACATAAAAAGTATTGTTCAGAATAATCTTATCACGAGACTGTAATTCAAGAATAAATGTTCCAACATAGATAACGTCAACTCCAACATCATTGCCCACTTTAAGCTTGGACTCCCTCTCACTTGGCTTCCTGAGATCCCTTAGCCCCTGTAAGGAAGCAGAAACATGAACAGTAGCACCACTGTCTAACCACCAAGAATCAATAGGAACATCAACTAGATTAGATTCAAAACAAACACATGCCAATGGATTACCTGATTGTGCTTGCTTCTTTTCTAACCAAGTCTTAAATTTGTGACAGTCCGTTCTCCGATGCCCCAATTTTTCACAAAAGTAACACTTCACATTAGAGTATTTGGACTTTCCATTGTTATTCTTCTGTTTATTCTTATGCTCCTTACCATTACCATTCTGTTTTGTAGCACCATCATTTTTATTCTTGAATTTTCCTTTTCCTTTGTTGGGCTTGAGGTGAGAAACATAGTTAGCAGATTCATTCTTCTCCCTTTTAAGCTTGCTTTCTTCATCTACACACTGAGAAATTAGGTCGCTGATAGTCCATGTTTGATTGTAAGTGTTGTAGGCTGTCTTGATAAGGCTGAAAGAGGCAGGAATAGCATGAAGAGCTCGATGAATAATGAAAGAGTCAGGAAGAGGAATATTATGATCTTTCAACTTGGACTGAACGTTCACCAATTTCAGAATAAAATCTCGCACTCCTTTTAATTCATCATACTTAATGGTTGTCATTTCATCCATAAGATGTCCAGCTTCAGCGTTTTCACCAGTGTCGTATAATTTTTCTACCGCATTGAAAAACTCTTTGGCATTTGTAGTGTCTGGCAAACCACTCAATAGATGTTCAGGAATGGATCTTTTCATAGTAAGAAGACTAAGTCGACTTGACTTTTCCCATTGTGCGTGATGAGTTCTCTCGGCAGCTGTACTGGAGTCAGTAAGATCAGCAGGTTTTTCTTCTCGTAGGCACAAGTCCAAATCCATTATGCCTAAAGTAAATTCCACATCTCGTTTCCATGTCTTGTAGTTGGAAGCATTCAAAATATGGATGGAAGCATTATTGTTGTTCACAGAAAAGGAGACTGAAAAAAAATTCAAAAATTAAAACTTGAATAAGCAATATGAGCAATGTATTAGAAAATATTGTAGAATCAACTGGTCATTATAAACTCCCCTTTGGGGTGAGAATATAACACACACATGATTTACCTTCATGAAGTTAACAACAAAGAAAAAATACATATCATTTAAGAATTTTATTACCTTTGGGCAAATAAATTTCTTAAAAAATATGTATTAATTCAAGCAAAAAAAATAATAATAAATTTATATATTTAAATTATTACCTTTGGGCAAATAATTAAAATATATATATTTAATATTAACTCACTTCATGGAATGTGAACTAATATATGTAAATACTACCTTTGGGCAAGTAATTACACATATAGTCAACCAAAAATATAATATTTTCTTCAACATGTGAAATTTGGTGATAAAACAATAATTGTAAATTAATAATTTTCAACCAAATTTCCAAAAGAGATATATAATTGCTTTTATTATATTGATAAGCAAAAAATAAAGTGTCCACCATAACACATTATTTTTGTATCAAACAACCAAGTTTTATAACTTTAGAACAACAAATAATCAAAAGATGTGAATATAAGAAAATTGGTGGAGACTACATAGTCAAAATAAATTAAATAAGAGAGTGACTATATTTTGTGGAACGAGAAGAAACTCAAAAAATTTTCTATGATTGACAAATTTCGAAAAATCATCAAAAATTATTTTTAATAATTTTTTAACTGCATAATTATCATTAAAATAATAATAATTATTAAACGGAGTCAAAAAATTAATTAAAAATCATAGAAAAATTAGAAATTAAATTCTAATAACGCTGAAAAAAAAAACGTTGAAAAACGACATCCCAGCCGGCCCCACGCGCCCCCACGCGCCGCCTGCGCGAGTGGGCTTCGCGGCTGGGAGTTGTCTTCTTCCTCCAGCCGGTTCTGTGAAACGGGTCACGCGACCCGGTTGTGCAGTTCGGGTCTGTAGGTGTTTTCCGGCCAAAAAATCGACGGAAAACATCGGGAAATCAATGGGTTTCGATCGGATTGAAATTTCTAATTGATCTACGCTACTAATTTCGGGTATTAAAGGTTAAATCTCTAGATTTCAAGACAATACCAATCCGAAAATTGAAGAACACAACAAAAAAATATTGTAATGCTAACCATAGTTAAATCCGAAATTAATTATGTAGGAACATTGATAAACAATTAATTATGAGAAATCTATTATCAATTTTAGATCAAAAACAATAAACTCAAAATACACAAATATAATTTCACATTATAATCATATAAACCCTAAAACTTTAAATTTAAAATTCTCTTAATATAGACTATGAATTCAAACATATAATATATCAATTGAAAGAGAATTTAACGATGAATAAAAACCCTAAAGTTTTAAGATTTAAAAACAAAAAATTGCACATAAAATAATAACGAAATTGATATGAAATTATGGATAATTAACATATACAAATTAATTATACTAATTATAGGTTCTAAATCATATACAATAGGTAATCTGATACCACATGTTAGATAAATTAACAATTAACCCAAGATCTATTTGTATATAACATAGAACACAATAATAAAATATAATAATTAGGTATGTGTACCTGATTGATCCATAGCAATTATCTCTGATTGATCCACAGCAGTTACTCCAATTTGATAGTGCAATACTATCAACTAAGTCTTCCTCCCTAGATCTCTAAATCAGAAGCAGTTTATTTTCTCTGATTATCAAAAGGTATACAATTGTGATGAGACAATATGTATTTATAGAGTTAGGGAGGGGACTTAGCTACAAAACCCTAGTTGGGCTGGGCCTGCTCATCAAAGGCTTCAGTCAACTAGAAAAGCCCACACTTTTGCTTCACCTAGACTTTACTCACAGATGCTAAGCCCATTAACAATTGATCACCAACAACATGGGCTAACACAGCAAAGAACTATCCAATCAACCCAAGTTTTACTAAAACCAATAAAATTTAATGTAAGCCCAAATAAAAGTCTAACACGCTCTCCTCCAATTTTTATCACTTTACGCTTCTTTAATTGCTTGTAAGGAAGGACCAGTAAATGCAAGAAGAAAAACCTGACCTGAACCATTGATAAATGTAGAAGAAAAAAAATAAAGATAAAAACAAAATAGTTTAATGTCTAGTTAGAAACCATAGCTACATGCCCTTTTGAGTAAATTTCCACCTTTTTTTATTAAAATAAAAAAAGCTACATGGATATATTTAAACACATTGCATGGTTAAATTCTTATTAAGTTGATTTTGATAAATGTAGGTATGCTTCAACAGGAAAGCTCACAACGAAATCTGATGTGTACAGCTATGGAGTTGTTCTTTTAGAGCTTCTAACAGGCCGTGTTTCAGTTGATACCAAGCGACCCCTGGAGAACATGTCCTTGTTTCATGGGTTAGTTTACAGAACTTGTCGTTTTTCTTCTGAATAATGACATAGATTTTACAAAAGATACGAAGTACATGTCCGATAATAATAAATAAAAGCGAATAATCTATTTTCAATTCAATATATTGCAATGTCTGTTTAGTTATTTGTTCTAACTCGTACGGATTCTAGTTGTAGCATTAATAGCCTTGGTCTGTGGTGCTTGTTTTCCTCTTTTTCCCACTCACTGGTTTCTGTAAGATTTTTGTTTAATTTTTTTTATATTTACTTCTTACATGTTCATTCAATGGTTCTTGTTTTCAGGCTCTTTCGGGGTTAACCAGCAGAGAAAAACTACTGGAGATGGTTGACCCAGCTTTAAAAGGCCACTACTCAAAGAAGGATCTAATTCAGGTAAGTCTACTCCCACTAACCAGACTTTTTTTTTTCTCTCTTTCCTTTGAAATGGTCCCATTATTCAAAGTTAGTACAACTATTTTCTACTCAACTAACTTTATTTTTATCTCACTTCATTGATTTTATAGATAGCTGCTATTGCAGCCATGTGTGTACAGCCAGAAGCACATTACAGACCTCTAATGACTGATGTTGTACAGTCACTAATTCCACTTGCTAAGAACTCCTCTGTTGCTTCCCCCGGCTCCTCTACATTTCAGAGCCAAAGACCTAGTCCAAGTCCCACGTATTTGACAACTCAAATGAAAACCGGATAATCAATACTCAGATTAAAGCTGTACAGGGCAGGATTTTTTCAGCACGGCACGAGCTCGGGTGACATGGGAAAATATGGGCTTGGGCCTGGCACAACACGAAAAAATATATGTTTAGGCGCAACATGTAAAACATGTGTTTAAGTACCAAATAACACGACAAGTTTGAAGACAACACGAAAGCACCAACATATTAGCACGAAATAAACATACAAATTAAGTCCATGAATATAATTTTTTACGTTGTAATTCATATATATACTCATGAAAAAATTAAATTACAACATGTCTTTCATAAAATACAATCAGTATGAGTTTAAATTTAAAAAAGACTAAAATACAGGAAATAACTAGCTAATATCCCAATAAATAATATAACAACGGTAACTGAGTTTAATTAGTTTTACATGTGTATTTTACCCTCCCCTTAAATTGGTGTGTAGATATCAAACACATCCAATTTGTGTATAAGAAATTTGTCCAGATAAACTTTTGGTGAAAATATCTGCAATATGATTTTGACCTCACAATTGCAATACAGATGACTCCATTTCCAAGTTTTCTTTTATGAACACTAGTACAAAAAATCTTTTTCATATCTCTTTTATATATCCAACAAAACATGCACAGAACATAAAAAGATTTTGGGATTTTTTCATGTTGAGCATTGTTGGACTTACCTGGATGCCTAACCGCTAGGGCCCATCCTAATACAGTCTTTCTAGATGTATCTTTCTAATTCCCCGCTATCGCTTGGCTAGCTTGCTTCAAAAGCTGCATGTAAGAAACCAAAGAGGACTGCTACCGTAACTGCTTGACTAAGTACTCCTCGGCAGAACTCTTCCTTTCCACTCCTGACATCCGCTCTGAAACAAGCTTGGTGTATGGCACACCGCAATCAACGGATGTGAGTGAATGCATTGGCCGATTCTCATGCCAAATGTCTAAGCCGGAGGGAGAAAAAAATTTTAGCATGAAAAATAAGTAGAGGCATTATATATAAACTAGGTTGATGTTACGTGCAATGCACGTATAATTATTTTTTTTTTTAATTAGGTTCAATAAGGTGATGTTAAGTGCAATACATATATGTTTAATTTTTTTAATTAGATAATGTATTTTTTTTTTTGAATTTTTGAAATGGAGTTTGAGACATTGATCTTTAAGAAATTTTTTTTTAGCTATTGCTACATTGGTGTGTCATTTAAATGTGATTATTATAGGGAAATTTGATCTTTCATGCTTCCAAATAACACATGGTGTTATTTTGACCCAAAAAATTACACATTGTGTAAATATGCCTATTTTGTCATGGGAACCCCAAAATGCCCTCCCCATCTAACAGCCTCCCCTTCTCTCTCTTTCCCTCTCGTTTGATCTCTCTCTCTACTCGCACTCTCTCTCTTTCACTTTCTCTCTCTTTCTCATTTGCTCTCTCTCTCTCTCTCTCTCTCTCTCTCTCTCTCTCTCTCTCTCTCTCTCTCTCTCTCTCTCTCTCTCTCTCTCTCTCTATCACTGCCTACTGCCGCCGGCTGCCACCACCACCACCACCAACTGAACGTCTCGGCCAGCCTACACCTTCACCATTTTCAACCTCAAGGTCAACCACACTCAACAATGCAATGGGTAAGTGTTTTTCTTAGTAAATAGTGTTGTTTTTTGTTATATTGTATAGATCTGAACGTTGTTAGTTGTAATTTGTGTCATTTGTGTCCTTAAAATAGAGGTAGAGTGTGGTCCGAACAGTCTGTGGTTTTCTGGGTTTTTTCATTTTTGTGCGATTTTATGCGACTATATACGATTCTTTGTGCGATTTCATGAGAAATCTGAGGTTAGGGATGACATGATTAATTTTGGCGACCTTGTACGATGGTTATGCGATTATGTGCGATTTCTGATGTTAGGCGATTTGTGTGCGACTTGTTGTGCAACATTATGCGATTTTGTCATGTATGTGTTCTTGTGCGACTTTATGCGATATTGTCCCTTGTCTGTGCGATTATTGTGCGACTTCATACTTCAACATATTGTTGTTGTATTAGGCGACGTTGTGCGACCTCTGTAGTACCTTGTGCGATGTATGTGCGATATTGTATGCTGATTTTTTCTGTGTTTTTCTTTGTATTTTTCTGTGGGACAGATTCATCTATATTTGTGCCTGTGCTGTATGATGGCGTTTGGACTGTGGAGGGTTTCAACTAGGTATTTGATTCCTCAAAAAGTAAGACATTGATATTGGACGTTGAGTGTACACTGAAAAAGTTGCGTGAAGTTTTGCATGAAGAGTTGGAGGTGGACCCCTTGGTGTATGAATTGAAGTTAGAAGTTCTTTACATGTACATGAAAGGCACTAAGTTTCCACCTGAGGTTTTAGTGAAAGATAGTCAACTACGAGTGTTCTTGAGCATGAAGGCAAAAATGAGTGTGGACAACTTGTTGCCACTATTTGTGACAAAGGTGAAGAAGAATGTGAATTTGGAGCAGACTCCCCGAAATGTAACCCCTAGAAGTGTTGTTGGGACCTTTGTCCCAGAAACTGATATGGGGGTTGGTTTGGACGAGCAAGTTTGCACTAATGTAGATGATGAGAGAGTGGGTATCGAATTTCATCATTCAGATGAGTTCGATGCTCCCTTTTACAACAATGATCCTGTGGTTGATTTGGGTGTGGATGATGATGTGGCTACAGATGTACCTCCTCTGAGGATGGAACTAACTCCAAGCAACCAAGTAGAGCGACAAAGAAGACCCCCGCGTAGTGAGAATCGCCAAACACCAGGAACTAGTAGCAGTCGGCCAGGTCCTTCTGATAGTGCTCCTGTATCTGAATTTGAAGTTTCTACTAAATTCAAACCTCTTGTGTGGACAAGGGAAGACATAGAGGAAAATAATGTGTATACAACATCTCTTAGTGGTACGCCTTCAGGGGAGATATATCTTGGCAAGTTGTACAAAAACAAGGAAGAATTGAAGAATGTAGTTGGTAGGTATGCACTGAAAAATAATTTTGAGTGGATGGTAAGTAAGTCTGGCACTGATGTGTTTTACGTTACTTGTAAGGATGAAAATTGTAAATGGAGATTAAGTGGGAAGAAGAAGGCACTTTGTGACATGTTTGAGGTTACTGTGTTTCACAACGAACACACATGTAACTTGGATTCTAGACATTCTGATCACCGGCAAGCAGCACCGTGGGTCATTGGTCACATTATTAAGAACAAGTACACATCTGATGGATCTAACTACAAAGCAAAAGACATACAGAGGGATATGTTTGATGAATATGGCATCAAGATGAGTTATGAGAAAGCTTGGAGATGTAGAGAGAAGGCAGTTATGTACAAGAGGGGTACTCCAGCAGAATCTTATACGAAATTATATGGTTACTTCTACATCCTGGAACAGAAGAATCCAGGCACTATTACTGACATTGTCAGCGAGGATAACCGGTTCAAGTACTGTTTCTGGTCACTCGATGCTTGTAGGAAGGGATTTAAGTATTGTCGTCCTATGATTAGTATCGACGGAACATTCTTGAAGATGAAGTATGGAGGAACACTGTTAGTTGCTGTTGCGTACGATGCAAACAACCAATTGTTTCCGGTAGCCTTTGCAATTGTTGATAGTGAGAATCATGACTCTTGGAAGTATTTCTTGCGGAAGTTGAAGGAAGCCATTGGTGAGGTTGAAAATCTTATGTTCATATCGGATAGGCATCAAAGCATTGAACATGTTGTTGATGTTCTTTTCCCAGAAGCATGCCACTGTGCATGCTTCAAGCATATTACTATGAATGTCAATCACAAGTTTAAGACTGATGTATGCAACAAGCAAATATGGCTTGCAGCTTACGCATGGAACAAGACGGAATGTGATAGGCATTTTGAGGTGCTGAAAGAGATGGACCCTGCCATTGCTACATACGTCGAGCAAATAGGGTTTGAAAAGTAGGCTCGTCCTTATTGTCCAGGCGATCGGTACAACATAATGACAAGCAACGCTGCCGAAAGCTTCAACAAGGTGACAGAAGAATTCATAAAATATCCAGTAACTATTTTGGTTGACTTCATCAGGTTCACACTTCAAAATTGGTTTGCTTCTCGTCTCGAAAAGGCTAGTAAGTGCGCTACTCCTTTGGCTACTACTTTTGAAAATGATTTAAAGGATCAACACAAAGATGGTATGTTCAGGAGTGTCCTTCGTAATGGTGCCCAATTGTTCAACGTTGGTACGAGTCCTCAAGGTGAGAGAGGTGGTGATGTGAACTTAGTGGAGAGAACATGCACTTGCGGACTTTTCCAAATGCTGAAAATCCCTTGTCCCCATGCATGTGCCGCAGCAGTTAGTCAGAATGTGAGCGTGTACACACTTTGCTCTCCATATTACACTAAAGAAACGTGGAAGAAAACCTACGATGCCACAATTAATATTGTTGGCGAGGAGGATGAGTGGGTACTACCGGAACATATCAAGAACATAAGAATCGGGGTACTAGTGGAGAAAAAACCAGTAGGTCGGCCTAGGAAGAGCAATGCAGGTAGAAGACCGACGAAGCGTCGACCGTCTAGTGGTCAGGTGGTAGTGGAACCTCGTCATTGTTCGCTATGTCACGGTTCAGGGCACAACAGAGCTACATGCAAAGCTCGAGTTTGAACCATTTCTCCAATATTTAAATGAATATGTGTTGTATTGCTGGTTGTTGGATATTGTGCTTTTTTCTCCTAGATTAATAATTTTTTGGTTTGTTTACCGATTTTTAGGCGACATTATGCGATTACTGTGCGATTTGTAACTGACAGTAGCTAGTTTTTAGTTTGTTTTGTATTTTTTGGCGATATCCTGCGATTATTGTGCGATTTTTGTGCGATGTTAACTGACAGGATCTTGTTTTTGGTTGCTCGGTTCTGTATTGTTTGGCGATAGTTTTGCGATTATGGTGCGATTTTGTGCGATATTAACTGACAGGATCCTGTTTTTGAGTTTGCTTTGGTTCTGTATTTTTGGCGACATTGTGCGATTATAGTGCGATTTTTCTGCGATGTGAACTAATCTAGATTTGTTAGTTTGTATATTTTGGCGATATTATGCGCGATGAATGTGCGATTTTAATGCGATTCCTAGCGAAATAATTTTTCAAGAAGTCATCTTTTCACAGTATTTATCAAAAATTTAAAAAAGAAATAAATTGATACAAGCAACAATTTAAATAGCTTTAAATTTACTTGTTATACATAATTTTGGTGAGATTATAATACAATTACAAAAGGGGAGTTTATGTGTACAAGATTAACATTGCAAAAACCTACAAAAAACTACCACGTTAAGTTCTGGTAAAATAGGTCCACACACCACCTATGTCTAAAGGTGAGCATGTTATCATCATGCACATGCTCCAACGACCGATCCAGCATCAAGTGCTCAATGTGCTCCATGGCATACATTCCACAATTGCCACTAAAAAAAAAACTAAATATTAGCAACAATTAAGTTAAGTAATTCATAATGGAGTGCAAAATTAAATAAATTACTCAAAATATACAAAAGAAAAAGAGATTCACCTGCTCTTCGTTTGTGGTACAACCTCCGAGGTAGCTCGTCTATAATGGAGGGGTAGGAGCTGACTGAGATCGCCCAACTCCACCGGATGTACATAATTGTTGTATTGGAAATAACCGCTATCTCGAATTAGATTTGCAAAGAGCTCGCTGTAAGGCTTCAAATATGACTCCATGGCTGCCTCAACGGTGGCACCGATATCAGAATCATATACAATGATCTCCCAGTTCTCGATATCCACCTCAACTGCCACCCAGTGGCGCTCTTTGGGAAGGTGCAACACAAAGTATATGTACTCCTGCTTCTCCCAACATGGCAAGTATCTGTGCGGTATCCCCTGCACGTAACTCATGACGCCCTCATCCCATTTCATCTTGCTCCTGTCACCCTCACACATATTTCAAAACATGGAAAAGAACTGTGGAGCAGATGTGTCCAAAACTACACCTTTTCGGGTGTAGACTTCTGGGTACAGGGTCCGTCTTCTTCTCAATAAGTGCGCCGTGGCATCAATTTGCGGTGTTCCAAATGAAAACAGTTAGAAAGAAGTCGCATAAAAGTCGCACAACAAATCACAGGAAATCGCACAACAAATTACCAAAATTGTTTCAAATAATCGCACAAAAATCGCACAAAAATCGCAAACCATCATAAATCAGTTTATAATCGCAAGCACATCGCATACAAATCGCATAAAAGTCGCATAAACCAGATTATACATAGAGTGAGTATAAATCGCATATAAATCGCATGTAAGTCGCATATAAGTCGCACAAACAATTAAAAAACACAATAAATTAATTCTGTTAAGAAATAACTTACATCATCTTCGAGTCATTCGTTCAGCACCATCAACTTCACGAACCACGATCTAGTGGCTTCGCCAGTGTGAACATCCCTAGGACGGCCATTGTCCCTAGCATAAGTGATCCACTTCTGGAAAAATTTTAACAGCCGGGGGTCCGCCGGTTTCAGGGTGTCTACTACCACGGGCCCATGTCGTTGTTTCTTCTTCCCAGCAGTGTAGTCATTCAAGAAAACCGGCTTGCGCTTTCGCCTAAGCCTACAGAACTCCACTCCATCTGGTGGCCCCTGCAACTCTTCCACATCCTGAGATTCAGTATCACCCAGCGAAATGACAATGGCGTTTGCAGGAGTAGAAGGAACGTCACATGCGTCAGGTTGCCAATCTTCTGGGTAGACATCATCATCATCATCATATGTCGGCGGTGATGGATGTACCGTCTGTAATGGCTCTGCCGTGTCGGACGAATATGTGGGGTCTGATTGCTGTGCCGGCCCTGATGGTTGTGTCGGCTCCGAGGGCTGCTTCTGTAACAAACTTATCACGGTCTCAATTTGATCCATGATAAGATTCTTCATCTCTTTCTGACTTCTCTTGAAGTCAGCCTTCATCTCAGTCTGGGCAGTAAGAATCGCAACTTGTTGCGCTTCTACCTTCTCCAATCTCTTAGCCAACAAGAGGTAGTCGGAGTCATTGGGTGGAGTAGAGCTTGGGGGCACAGTGGCAGGGGTTGGGGGCACAGTGGCAGATGTGGAGGCGTCTGCTGTTTCCTTGGGTGGGGATGGGGGAATAATTTTGGACCTTTCCACATATTCTGCCACCCGTTGGGCTTGGGTCTCTAATGCGGTCGAATCTTGCGCCCCGGCTTGTGTTTCTTCGACCTCATCCAACCCCATTTCCACTGTGGGGACCTCACCCTCACAATTGTCCTTCCAGTAATCAACCTCCCAATTCCGAGGATACAAGATTTGAAGCACAACCATCTGCAAAAACACAAGATCACGGTAAATCGCAAATATGTCGCACAAAAATCGCAAATAAATCGCATAAAACTAAAAAAATCGCATACATATCGCACAAAAATTGCACTATATCGCCAAAAAACTATTACATATACATAGAAAAGTATATTTGCTACTGTCATCGAAAATCGCACAAAATCGCACAGTAATCGCATACAGTCGCACAAAAAATATCAAAAAATACAAGTGGAAAACATGAGACTTCCAACAAATCGCACAACAATCGCAACAAGAATCGCATAAAGTCGCTAAACAAATAAAACAAATACAAGTAAAAATTTATAAGGAGTGCAAGTAAAATCGCACAAAATCGCACTATGATCGCACAAAGTCGCCAAAAAACTTATTAATCACTGAACATTTATAATGCACTGTAAAGTAAATCACACAAATATCGCAAAATATCGCATAAAATATCGCATATAACACAGATTACACTTAAAGCAAAAAATAATTGCGCTAAAATAGAGAAAGATTCACGTACCCTTTTCTCAAAGAGTGCAGCCACATCAACTTGCTTCACATCATGTTTCGTGACTGTGTCGGGGGTGCTCCAATGCAACATTCGAGGGAATCGAGTCCCTTTGCACTGGCCATACTTCTTCCCCAAAACTTGCATGGCCTCAAATGCCCAATATTGCAGCGCAGGAGCATATCCGTACACGTTGTACTTCGCTTCAGGTTGAGTAACCTTTTTATCCTTCTTGTGTTTCTTCTTGGTCTTATCGTTCTTATCCATGTAGTTTTGCCTAAGTTGTTGCATATTCTTAGTGGTGGAAGACAACAACTTCTGATAAGAAAGAAGACCCCAAGGATACTCGAAGAACTTCTCTTCATTTTCTACCAACTTTGGCATATCTGTCCAGATATACACACCCTCGACCCGTGACAGCAGAACACCCTCGACAAATGCACACAACCCCAGCTTGTATACATCGCCAGCCACATCGCATGCCTCAAACGCTAGCCAAAGGGTTTTAAAGGTCACCCTTTTTAAGTTGTTGAGATAGTCTCGCAAGATCCGATCAGAATCACACTGTGCAGTCAATTCTTCTGACGAAGGACCACCGCTCATCTTTAAGCCCGTGATCAAACCGAACTCAGACTGTCCAAATCTAGCTTCGGTTTTACCCACGTAAAACCACACTTCATCATTTTTGGCCTCACTCACTTTCTTCTTCCTTAGTAACAACTGATGGACAATAACCCCACTCAATTTCAATTCACTGGCATTCCAAAACACACCAAAAGGCGTCTCCTTCACCTTCTGAGTCAAGTTAAAAGCTTCAAATTTGGCCTTTATTGAAGCAAAGTATCCGTTGCCTCTGTATGTTATACGCCCTGGAAAGTGGTCTGACAATGGGAGAATAAGTTCAGGAGCCATCTGCATTTAGAAAGCTTAATTAGGTTATATCGCATAATAATCGCACAAACATCGCCTACAATCGCATAAAGGCAGCAAAAAATAGGCCAGTCACAAAAAGAATCGCATAAATATCGCACATAGGTCGCATAATATCGCTAAAACAATGCAGAACAAAAATAAATAAAAAATCAAGTCCCTGTCAGGTAACATCGCACAAACGTCGCCCAAACATCGCTTAATGTTTCTGAAATCGCACAACATACTCCATATAAACTAAATCGCACAAACATCGCCCAATGTCGCCCAAACATCGCTAACTATACCCACAATATTGCTGAAATCTACTCCAAATATACTACATCGCACAAACATCGCACAATGTCGCCTAAAAATCGCTAAATATAATCAGAATGTAAAAACCGCTAACAAAATCGCATAACATCGCATATTAAATCGCATAACACCGCACAAAAAACAAAATAGGAACAAACAGCGTTTAACACGACCCCAATAATTTCCCCAGATTTCTGATGCATAATTTACCACAAACAAACATACTAAATCACAATTTCAGTTTAAACAGATTCATCCATCACAAATTAAAGCATGTTTTAACAAATTTTTTTTAAAAAATACCTCTTTTATCCAAAGGTTCGAATATTTGAAGAAGGCGGTGGTGGGGACGGTGCTCTGAAATGGTCCGAGTACGTTTTGGAGGTTGCTGGGGTCTGGAGTGGGTTGTTGGGTCGTCGGGGTCGATGGGGTCGACTGGGTCTCGAGTGGGTTTATGGGTCGTCGGGGTCGATGGAGTGGTCTGGGTCTTCATGTCGACTGGGTCTTCGTGGGTCGACTGGGTCTTCGTGGTGGTTCGACGGTGGGGTTCGAATGTGGGTGGTGGTTCGACTGTGGTGGTTCGACGGTGGGGTTCGAATGGAGTGAAGGAGAGAGAGAGAGAGAGAGAGAGAGGGCTGTTAGAGAGTGTTAGAGAGAATGGGGGGGAAAGTGAAAGGGTAGGGGTAATTTAGGAAGGAAATTAAAAAATTGGCATATTTTTTTGATGTGTATATTCTTGGTATAATTAAACACCATTTTCTATTTTTTAGCATAATATATCAAATTTCCCTTATTATATATATGTATTTTTTAAAATTTTTAAATTTTTTTAATTAGGTAACGTATCTGATAATGCATATATTGCAATTTACTTATTCTTAACCAAAACTCATATAACTAAATTTGAGTATGTCTATATATAGGTTGGATTCGTAAATTTGATATACAGATTTTTTATTTCCAAACTTTATGAAAAATATGGTGTATGAATGTAATTTAAAATATAAAATAAATAATAATAAAATTAAAAATATGATTAAAGTATTTATAATATTTTAAATTTAAATTTCTTTATATAAAATATTAACATAATTTTTCATTTTATTTTAATTTAAAGTTGAACCAATAAATTTAAAAATAAGATTAAAAATATCAATAATATTTTAGGTATTTTAAATTAAATTAAAAATTTATTTATATAAAATATCTATATAATTTTTATTTTTAAATATATATAATAATATTATAAAATTAATAAAAAATATTCTGTTTAGTAATAGGTTATTCTGTTAAAGTAACGTAGAAACCAAAAAAATTATCGTTAAACCAAGAATTTTGTTACATAGCCACACTTTATATAGAATGGATATAATTTTTTTTTTGTTATTTGTTTTTAATTTGTACAACTTTCTTGTTTAGCTTTGCTAGACACGCCAACCAAAGTCTGTCCAACAAAATTGGACGCAACCCCCTATTAATTTTAAATAAATAAATAAAATAGATTATTTCACAAATATATAACAACAATAAAAAAATTATAAAAATACAGTTATACAGAATTTTTAATATTTTTACGATTTTTATGATTTATTTACAGAAAATATGGTCTTTTGTGTTGTACTCTTGTTAATTTATTGCTGGTTTTTTGTTATTTATATGTTATCTTTTTGTTGTTCTTTTGATATTATTTTCTTGTTACTTTTATATAATTTTTTTATTGTTTTCGTGTTGTTTCTATGGAAAACCGTAAAATGTAAAAAAATTCTTTAAACGTAAAAATATTATTATTATTTTTTTTATTAAAAAAATGGTGTCTTAAGTAATTATCCCTAAATAAAAGGGAAGTTTACAATAATATACATTTTTCGAATTTAATTGACAATAATAACGTTACTATTATTACTAACTTATCACGTCAGCCAAATCTGATATTTTTGACGTTTTTTATTTTATTTTTTTTATTTTCTTACGTTTTTATAAACAATTTTTTGGTTACTAATAATAATTTTGGTACACTTGTTTAGATTACATAACCAAGTTGTTAACTCAAAAATCTGAAAAAAATTCTCTAGGTCAGATTAAGTATCACTGATTGAATCCCATACCTCCTTAGTTGTTTTCATGAATGTTGAGGCATTCATGGAATTCAACAACCATGCAATGACAAGTGATTTATTTGATTGCCAATGTCCATATCTAGCATCTTCCACCCTCGGCTGCTTCTTTCTCTAGTCAAAAATCTCAATTTTCCACGACCATAGGTGGTGTTTGGTTGGAGGTAATGAAATGGAATGGAATAGAAATGAAACAATCTTCATTCCATTCCTTTATTTGGTTGCATATTAAAGTATTGGAATGTCATTCCAATGGAATGACTATTCTTTCTTGAAATGGAAGGAAAGACCATTCCATGATGAGGAAAAATTTAATAATTTTTTTATCAATTTTTTTTTTATGCATTTAAATTTTATTCCATTCCATTCCTATTCTTATTCGCATTCGCATTCCTATTTCTATATTTTTATTCCGCCCAATGAAACGCTACCTAAGTGAAAACTTTGACTTGTTTAGGATTTAAAAATTGTTTTATGTTTCTGAAATTTAAAATGGTGGGGGTACACATAAGAATTCTTGATTGGTTGAGTGTTTTTCAAAAATAAAATTTGAATATTATTTTGAGTTTTAGGCTAAAAAATGAAAACTCTTTTTTTATATTTTCAAATCATAGAATCTAAAATCACTACAATTATTCATTGAATAGCCAAATGGCTTTTATAAAATACGGTAACAACTCAAATATATATATTTAAAAAAACCCTAAAATACTAGCAAAATATATAAAAAAAACCCTAAAATACAATTATTCATTGAAGCTCTTGTTACTCGTCAGTACGTATTTTTAATGTAACCAACTCACCTTCCGAGTTGATGAACATTGTAATGGCTGATTTTATCTAATAAAAATGCCATATTTCCATTCAAAAAAAAAAAAAAAACTATCAAATATCCTTAAGAATAATAAAACAATATGACTAAGTTTAACATGTGTATTTTACATATTATGTTTAAAACATTTGAAATTTATTTGAAAAATAGGATATAGTTTCAATTTTTTCTATGAACTTATATTATGGCCCACAAAGAAAATAGGCTGACCCATTTAATGATAATGTCTAGCTCGTTAAAACCCGACACGAGTAATTTGTGCTTATCGGTTGTGCTGAGGCTGACCATCAAAATATGAGATAGACCTGATACAACCCATATTGTTATACAGATTGTGTTGGGTTTCTATTAAAAAAACAGACTTATGTAAATACGGGTTAGACTGACCCATTTGTACACCGTTAACTCAAATATCATAGGGCTTTTACATGGTGTATTGATTTTTTATATATATTTATTACTTTTATACCGTGACACACGTTTGTTAATATTTTTATTGTTACTTTATGTACAATCTTTTTGTAAGCAATATAAAACTTATAATACCTCAGTTTAACACTTGTCTCATATTTAATAGGATTTTATTTAATATCTATAATTTTTTTTAAAAAAAATAATAAAATAGTAAAAGTTTGATGTGATGTTTGGTTGTCACATTTATGACAGTATTTCTTTTTTTTTTTTCCTTTTAATTTAATTTAATAATCAAATATATCATTCATTATGTACACTATTTCATTATTCTACTTCCAATTACTTCTCATTATTGTCTCTCCATGTTCATCTTTTTATTTGTGGTTTTTTTTTTGTTTTGTTTCAAAATCCATAGGTTATTATTTTTTTTTTCACCCCTTTATTCCTCAAGTTTTCTCTCTTTCTCTCCATTAATATATATGTTTTTTTTTAAAAAAAAATTTATTTATTGTTCAATTCTTCTTCTTCATCTTCTTTTTTATTTTTTTTTAGTTTTTGAAATTTTCAGTCACGTTTTTAGGAAAAGATAAGAGTGTGGTTTCTTTATTCTTATTTTCTAAAACTGAGCTTGCAAATATAGCATCTATTGCATCAGGTGTTGAGGTTGTGCAGAAGATGGTTAGTTTTTTTAATTTTTTTTTTTAGTTTTTCTAATTTATTTTAGTGTTATTTTACGGTTATTTTGCCATGATTTATTTATTTGATGTCGATTTTACTGTTCTTGCTCTATTTTGCCAGAATTAATGGTTGTTTTCCAGTTGCTCATGTTGATGTGGTTGTTTTGTAGTTTTTTTACTCTGATTCTCTTATAAATACATTTGACGAGCTCACTGACAAAAATATTTTGAGGTGTGTGGCTCTTTTATATTTTTTTTAAGTGGTTATTTCAGCTTCATTATTTTAAATCTGTTTTTGCGTTCGTTTATGTTTGTTTTAGTAGTTTTTTATTCTGATTTTCTAGGACTGGACTTGCAAATTGTTAACACAAATTTTCGTTAACCAAATATATAGCATATAGTATTTTTCATAATAAATTTACTGCAGAATTTAATAATAAGGGATATGTTGGAATTATTTTACCAGGATCTTAGATCTACTCACAAGTATGTTTATTAACACCCTAAATATGAACTTTCTAAAACGATGAAATAAACACATATAAAGTTTAGGAAACCTTACATTGGGTGCAGCGGAATATAATGACTCCTTCCGTTCAGATATCTAGCCCTTGATTCCTTTCTGTAGCAGAGCATTATCAATATCTGAACCTGGATCTCTTTCTCTGAATCTTTGATGCTAAAACCTCCTTCTTGCTGAAAGTCTTTCTTCACGATCTTCCTCACTATGATTGAGGTATCACTTGTTGTGTGTGGGCACTACTCTAATCACTAAGATTTCGAAATTTATGAGGGAAGAAAGAGAGAGGGAGTGGTCAGCTAGATAGGGAGAGAGAAGGCTCAGTTTTTTCTGAATCAGAAGTGTAGAAATTTTGTGTAAATTTCCTAAAGCCTTCACTATCTATTTATAGCATTCCACTAGGGTTAGGTTTGAATTATTTGGCATTAAAATAATGAAAATATCAGTTTAAATTCCCTACAAAAGTGGCCGGCTCTATACAAGTGGATTTGGGCCTCACTTTTGCAATTTTGCAGTTTTATCTTTTCTGCATCTGATTTTCTCAAAAATGCCAATTTTCTAATTCAACCATTTAAATGCCAATTCTAACTATTTAATAACTATAAATCATTATTAAATAATATTGTAATTTATCATATTTATTAAGTGAACCATACAAAGTATCATAATTAACAAATATGCCCCTAAAACTCTTACTTTACAATTTCGCCCTTACTTAGTGAAAATTTCACAAATAGACATAGTCTAATTTGAGAATTATAATTGATTAATCAAAACCAATTACATGAGTCTTACAAGCAATATTATCTCAACTAGTGCGGGGACCATGGGTCTATATAACTGAGCTTCCAATAAGTAGATCAAGAATTTATTACTAAAATTCACTAACTTATTAATTCTTCGTTGAATCCACGCATAGAACTTAGAATTGCACTCTCAGTATATAGAATGCTCTATATGTTCTACCATATAGATGCATCATTAGTTATCCATTGTTATAATCCTAATTTGATCAATGATCCTCTATATGAATGATCTACACCGTAAAGGGATTAGATCATCGTTACACCCTACAATGTATTTTATCCTTAAAACACTTGACCCCGTATAAATGATATTTCAGCTTATGTGAAATGAGTACTCCACCATTTATGTTCGTTTGGTCAAGCTCGAAGGAGATCATCCTTTGCTTACTATTCGCCAGTTAGAAGCTATAGATTCCATGTTTATGCTAGCGCTCCCACTCAATTGCACTACCGTGTTCCCAAAATGTACGTATCACCCTGACCTAAAAGTAGGCTTAACTAACAAATCAAAGAACACGAATAGCCTTTCAAGATTGAGCCTAATCATAACAGGATTAAGAACATTTGATCTAGGATAAACTAGGCGATATTGACTTGAATAGATATTACGGTAAGTTTAATAAATCTTAGTCAAAGTTCAATATCGGTCCCTTCCGATGCATACTCCATGCATCCAACTTGAGCTTTACTTTAACCAATGCTCTGGAAAGAACATAGCACTTCTCCAAATGCAAGTAAACTCCGTTGTAGATTATCATATCAGTAAAACCCTATGTCTGATAAATCTAGGAAACTTTATTCACATAGTCATGTTTACTTTCCAATGTGTTGACGGCTCAATAAACATGATCAAGTATGTGAAAAGGGTTTCAGATGAATTCATACATTATGTACATATAATCATGAAATAAATCATGTGAACCATGCAACATTGAATGTTATTTCTGATCTATATTAATAAGTAAATCTGATTATATTGAAATGAGTTTTATTTAGGGCATAAAACCCAACAAACTCCCACTTGCACTAATATAAAACAAAAAGTGCGTTTCAAATAATCTCAACACCTTGATATACAAATCAAGTGTAGTAGTAGTAAACTCCTCGTAATAGGATCTGAAAGGTTGAATTAACCACAACCTTTCCTCCACTATTACTCTTCCTTAATCACAAAATCATTGATAATGTGAAATTCCTCTCTATATGTCTACTCTCTTTGGATACTGGATTTTATACCTTTGGCAACTACTTTTGGTTAATCAGGAAATTAACACTAGTAGTTTAGGCAATTTGGAATGGTGCCAAAGATGTATAAAACTTTCCTTAGACTGAATAAGTACCTTTCCTGCAACTTTAACATTCAGTCTCTCTCTGGTAGACCTAGAGACTTCAGATAGGTTTTTACACTTCTCCAAAATCACTATTCCACCCCCATAGTAACCACCATCTTGTCAGAAAGATTTACTAGCACAAAGGCAAATTTCGAAATCTGATATGGTGTAGTCTAAGAGTTTTAAAGACACCCTTATAGACTAACATATAGTTTCTGTTCTTAATCTTAAGATTTACTTGATTGTCTTCCAATGTTCTTCTCCTGGATTAATCTGATACCTACTCATTACTCACACTCAACAGCAGGTGTCTGGTCTAAGGCATACAAAAGCATATCTAAGACCTCTCACTGTTGATTTAAGAAATTCTTTCATGGCTTTATCTTTTCTGGAATAGATGAGACTTTTCCTTAGATAAATAAAATCTATGTCTAGAAGTCGAGAAGCTTCTGTAGATTGCCATTAGAAAGAAAATGCTTCATCATCTTACTAAAGTAAGTTGCTTGCATTAGAGTAAGTAATTACCAGGTATACCACAAGCCATAGGTTTAGATAAACTCAAACCTATAATACTAGGAACAGGAAGTTTGTTAAGTACATTGAATAGACTTATAAACGAAAATTTCCTTTTATGTCCTTGTAATAGAAAACTTTAGGTTACTCCATGTGAATGGATTAAACCATAGTTCTATTGGCTTTCTTCTTAGTTTCTTATCTTGACAATCCATTACTTGTTTAAACTCACAATGGATTTTAATCACTAGTGTCTCCCAAGTCATAAGAAGGTGAGTTCCTAGAAACTCTCCCACTACGACAAGGTACCGTGAATTATGTCTAAGAAAATGGTATTAACCTCTTTGGTTGTGACAAGACAACAGAGGTAGTGGGATCATCATATGTCATATAAGATGATAGAACACTTTTGGAATCAAGAAAAATATCTCCTTTATTTGCTACTTGATTTTCAAACTTAGTCATTTTCTTAGAAAAGTAGTATTTGTTTGAACAAACACTTTCTTATCTATTGACAATGGGATGGTCCACCCCTAGTCACTTAGAATAGCTAACAAACCATGGTTAACAGTTCTAGCTTTTCTTAAGATTTTGATTAGGTCATCCATGAACCTAGTAATAATTTACATTAAGTATACAACCATTACATCATTCTGAAATTGTATTACCATAGAAGGAATTAGGCAACGACTAGTAACTAATCATCAACATGCAACTCGAAATTTCTGGGGAGGTAAGTTTGGATATAATTCAAAAATCAAATTAATGATCTTTGAACTACATATCTACTAACTATTTCTCCACCCCTATCAGTTCGCAAGATCTTTAACCACTTACCTTAATGGTTTTAACCATTGCTAGAAATTAATGAAATTTTTCAAACACTTCAAATTTCTTGCTAAAAGGTATAATCTAGAGTTATCGTTTTAAGAATACAACGAAAAACTCATATCCACCCCTGAATGTACATCCATCTGCGAATGAGATGAACTACTTTCAGTGGATATAGGCATATTAACTCTTTGCAGAGATTGATCTTGTCAAATCCACTATGAACAAGATACAAATGCCATAGATTAAAAAAAATGTGGTAGTGTCTTTTGATGACATAGGTTTAGTTACATCAAAGACTTCTTAGAATACTGCAAGTGGATCCAGGTCACAGAATACCTAACTCATATTCCATACAGTTTGAATCCATTAATAAAAGATGGATATTAAACACTTGAAAAAGTGTAACTGTATTGTATCTGGAATTAGAAATATAAGAAAATTTCTGTTTGGATTCTAAAATTAAAGTCAAAGACTTAAATTCAACCAAATATAATGAGTAATTCTATCTTGGACCACCACTACTAATAGAACTCTAAGTCTTATTTGCTTATACAAGTAGGAGATTTCTAAGATTGAGGTTTTATATCAATTGGGAATAGAATTTCGGGATTATAATCATATGCGTCATTTAATTTCTTAAGAGAAAATATAGAATGACATGAAATGATTTATAGACCATTCATCCAATGATATGTTTTGAAGCTAATTCGAAATGAATAAGCTAAGAGGAATTAAGATAATTTCGTTTATAAATAAGAATCCAACGATGCTTCGATTAACAAATGTCAAAGTAATCTTATTTATACAATCTTCTTGTTTCATATCGTAAAAATACTAGTCTAAGGTGTCATCAATTGATGAACAGCTAGATGTCGCATATACAATATTTATCTTTCGAGATCTAACACTATTATGTATGTCTAATGGTGAAAATCAACTAGGGATTTATCTCATTAGATAAACAAGCCAAGTTAGACCAACAGTGAAGATTCAAAATTAAACTACAACTTAATAACGAAAAATAACATGGTTCAATATAAATTCATACACAATTCAGAAATTATTAAACATATAGCAAGTAGGAATGACAAGTGAAAATACTAAAACATACAATCCTAAATAATTTCTAAGGTTTTCAACAAATTGATATCAGTGTCCCGTTTAGGCGAGAGTCAAAGCTACCATTCATTGAATAGAGTTGTCAGCTCATCTAAAATGTTAAACATTCTAGCAACCTTTTATTCAATCAAGATTGGAATTCAGCGTTGTCCCGTTTAGGCGAGAGTCAAGGCAATTCTATCTTATGAGCTTCCACCATTTTTTCATAATTTGCAAGTCAAGTATGGTCGCCACCATTAGGGTGATCCATACCATACAAAACACTTACACACTACTTATCATTCGAGATTAAACGGTGCGAAATTGCTAATGAACGTTCCTCCATTAGGGAGGATTACTCACTAAAACAAACGCGGTGTAAAACCCACAATGGAGATCGAATATCTTAATAATAAAGCTCATTATCTAAAGAGAGTTGTATTTTCTTTGATTCTCTTTATTTAATCTATTTATTTTTAATATATATATTTATTAATTAAAATTTCCAATTTAGAATGAAAAATTCTAAATATAAATTTTAATTTAATATTTATAAATTTTACTTAGATAGATATGAAAATAATATGAATTATTTCCATCTTAGTAATAATTTCCAATAAATATTTAGAAAAATATTCAATTTAAGCTGTTACAAATTAATTTAAATTAATTTACAACTCAAATTTAATTTTCTATAAATATATATTGCATTTCGAAAAATTAAAGTATTCAAGGACACAATTTTCGAAAATGCATGTTAAAATAAAAAATTAATCCTGGAAAAATTATTCTAATTTAATGTTGGCCAAAAATTAATTAATAAAATTAATTTACAACAAAAAATATAATTTTTCTATTTAATTAAATATATAAGAAAAATTTCAAATATTTAAGTATGATGATGAAAATCAACTTAAATATTAATTTTCTATTCAATTAAATACACTAGAAAAATATTTGAAGCAAAAATATCATCTATCTAGATTTTCCTTTGACTAATTAATTCAATTTCTAATAATATATTTTAATTCAATTTATTTTAAATTAATCAATAAATGAAAAAATCATTGATTTAAGTTGATCCAAGAATTAATTAAAATAATAAATTTACAACTTAATCTATTTTTCAAATGAAATTCGAAATTCCAGCATTTAAGAAATGCAATTTCGAAATTTGATTAATAAAATAAAGAAAAAAAATATATTTTGAAAATTATTTAAATTTAGTTGAAAAAAAAATAAATTTCAACTAAAAATAATTTTCTATTTAATTAAGTGTCATGAAAAAAAAATATTTAAGTGTCATGATGAAAATCAACTTAGATATTTAATTTTCAAATTAATTAAATGTATTAAATTCAAGAAATAAATAATTAAGTGTAGAGAAGGCTTAATTATTAATCTCTAGTTTAATACTAGGAAAAATATACTTAAAATAAATTGTACCAAAATTAATTATTTAAATAATTAATTTCACAATGTATAATATTTTCCTATTTAATATTAGAAATAATAAGTAGTCTAGAAATAACTATCTAGAAAATATCTTATTTGACTAAGTATCTTTTCCACAAAATTTGAAAAAATATCTAATTTAGGTTGTATTAGAAAAAATCTAGAACCTAAATATTTTTAAAATTTAAATTTAATTAAATATCAAAAATTAAGTTGTAACCACTTAATTTGAAAATATTCCATTTAAGTTAATATTCGAAAAGATATTAACTTAAAAAATATCTAAAATATTCTATTTTAAGTTAATATTCGAAAAGATATTAACTTAAAAAATATCTAAAGAATCTTAGTAGCCAATGCCTAAAATTCCTCAACTTAATTTTGAAATTTTAAATCCAAAAGATATTCAGATTTAAGTTGGTTAGTTGTAGATAACTAAATATCAACTTAAATAGGAATATTTAATGAAAAATTTAAATTAAGCTTCAGAAAGAATCTAGATGGTTATAATTCTATATTTAATTAAATACAAGAGAATACATATAGTTTAGCTTAGAATAAAAAAATTCTTTAAACTATAATTTTCTCAAATTAATTTCAAAATAAATGAAATGAATTATGCTGCTAATCAATTTTATTAGGTTAAACTAGTGTAATTAACCTAGTACAGTCATTCAAATCAGGCAAATGGGCCTTCACAATTGGGGTGATTCATGTGAGGGGGTGCTGGGTTCAGTATGTCGTACCCACTTCTATGGCTCCCAACTCTCACACAAGGCCCAAAAGAGAGGAATTTAACCTTAAAATGAACAACTGTTATTAATTGAATAGGCTCAAAAACTAAATGGGCCTAAATAAAATCTATCAAAAACTATGACATTTTATTTAGCAACATTAACCTATATGCATCTATAATAAAATTAATCATATAGGCTCACACATGCACACTTTGGATGGGTCCTATCATGTTGCTAGGTCATACATAGATGAAAGAAGATTGTAAATATACCTGTTACAAATTATTATCTTGACCAAGGGAGCCATAAGATCAATAGATCTGGCAAAAGGTAACCATGACTATTTGAAATCAAGTAATAATAGGTTTTGAAAACTTACACACAAGCTAAAACACATACACCTGCAACAAGGTTAGCTGGATAGTTGGATGTAGGATTTATTTAATTTTAAATTAAATTATTAATTTCGAAATAATTAATTAAATAAAAAAATAATTTTTCAAAATTTTTTAAAAAAATTTGAATAATTCGAAATTTAAAAAAAAAATTAAATTTAAAATTAAACCTACAATTTTGAAAAATTAGGTTTCAACCAACCTAAATATCATTTCAAAAATTTGCTAACTACTTTTAAAATTTAAATGTTATTTTATAAATAAAAATTAAATAAAAATTAAAAAAAGATAAATGAATATCTTTTTCAGATTTAAAATGTAATTTAAATAAATAAAATAACAAAAGTTAAAAGTTAGCAAAATATCTTACATCTTTTTAAAATTACATGATTATAGTTATCTTATTTTAAATTTAAATAAGGTCAAATTATTTAAAAAAAAAATAAAATTTAAAATATTTAAAATCTGACCTTAAATTTAAAAATAAGATAAGATATAATCAAATTTAAAAATAAGATAGATTATTAAGCAAATAAGATAGATACTAACTATTTTAAATTCAAATTACACTAATATCTTGAATTAAATTTAAAATATATTAAATTAATTCATAATGATAATTAGAATTGAATTAGGAATAGTAATAGTATAGATATAGAACTACACAAAAAATCGGAAGTTAATTCCATGAAAAAGCATGAAAAATCGAAGAAAAACGAAAAAATTGCGAGCTGTACGGACAGTTTTCGCGTGCGCAGGAAAATTTCAGCACAACTCCGATTTTTTCGAATCTTCAAAAAATCATAACTAATTCAAATTAAATTGAAATTGAGTTCTGTAAAAAAGTAACTTGCTTAATTTATTCCATACTATCCCATAAAAGTAATGTCAGAAACAGATATTCAATTATTTTTAACGAAAATTCACCAACACCAATCAATCATCAAATAACACTCAATACAACATGATACCATCCAAAACATCAAACAATCGTTTTAAAGTCCAAATTTCTTGCAAGTAAATCAATTACCATGGCTCTGAGGCCAGTTGTTGGAATTATTTTACCAGGATCTTAGATTTACTCACAAGTATGTTTATTAACACCCTAAATATGAACTTTCTAAAACGATGAAATAAACACTTATAAAGTTTAGGAAACCTTACATTGGGTGCAGCGGAATATAATGACTCCTTCCATTCAGATATCTAGCCCTTGATTCCTTTCTGTAGTAGAGCATTATAAATATCTGAACCTGGATCTCTTTCTCTGAATCTTTGATGCTGAAACCTCCTTCTTGCTGAAAGTCTTTCTTCACGATCTTCCTCACTATGATTGAGGTATCACTTGCTGTGTGTGGGCACTACTCTAATCACTAAGATTTTGAAATTTTAGAGGGAAGAAAGAGAGAGGGAGTGGTCAGCTAGATAGGGAGAGAGAAGGCTCAGTTTTTTCTGAATCAGAAGTGTAGAAATTTTGTGTAAATTTCCTGAAGCCTTCACTATCTATTTATAGCATTCCACTAGGGTTAGGTTTGAATTATTTGGCATTAAAATAATGAAAATATCAGTTTAAATTCCCTACAAAAATGGCTGGCCCTATACAAGTGGATTTGGGCCTCACTTTTGCAATTTTGCAGTTTTATCTTTTCTGTATCTGATTTTCTCAAAAACGCCAATTTTCTAATTCAACCATTTAAATGCAAATTCTAACTATTTAATAACTATAAATAATTATTAAATAATATTGTCATTTATCATATTTATTAATTGAACCATACAAAGTATCATAATTAACAAATATGCCCCTAAAACTCTTTCTTTACAATTTCACCCTTACTTAGTGAAAAATTTACAAATAGACATAGTCTAATTTGAGAATTATAATTGATTAATCAAAACAAATTACATGAGTCTTACAAGAAATATTATCTCAACTAGTGCGGGGACCATGGGTCTATATAACCGAGCTTCCAATAAGTAGATCAAGAATTTATTACTAAAATTCACTAACTTATTAATTCTTCGTTGAATCCACGCATAGAACTTAGAATTTCACTCTCAGTATATAGAATGCTCTATATGTTCCACCATATAGATGCATCATTAGTTATCCATTGTTATAATCCTAATTTGATCAATGATCCTCTATATGAATGATCTACACCGTAAAGGGATTAGATCACTGTTACACCTTACAATGTATTTTATCCTTAAAACACTTGACCACGTATAAATGATATTTCAGCTTATGTGAAATGAGTACTCCACCATTTATGTTCGTTTGGTCAAGCTCGAAGGAGATCATCCTTTGCTTACTATTCGCCAGATAGAAGCTATAGATTCCATGTTTATGCTAGCGCTCCCACTCAATTGCACTACCGTGTTCCCAAAATGTACGTATCACCCTGACCTAAAAGTAGGCTTAACTAACAAATCAAAGAACACGAATAGCCTTTCAAGATTGAGCCTAATCATAACAGGATTAAGAACATTTGACCTAGGATCAACTAGGAGATATTGACTTGAATAGATATTACGGTAAGTTTAATAAATCTAAGTCAAAGTTCAATATCGGTCCCTTCCGATGCATACTCCATGCATCCAACCTGAGCTTTACCTTAACCAATGCTCTGGAAAGAACATAGCACTTCTCCAAATGCAAGTAAACTCTGTTGTAGATTATCATATCAGTAAAACCCTATGTCTGATAAATCTAGGAAACTTTATTCACATAGTCATGTTTACTTTCCAATGTGTTGACGGCACAATAAACATGATCAAGTGTGTGAAAAGGGTTTCAGATGAATTCATACATTATGTACATATAATCATGAAATAAATCATGTGAACCATGCAACATTAAATGTTATTTCTGATCTATATTAATAAGTAAATCTGATTATATTGAAATGAGTTTTATTTAGGGCATAAAACCCAACAGGATATTGGCGGCTAAACCACATGAACTTTACGGTTTGTAACAGTTGACCACAAAAACTAAAATTTTGGCAGCATAACTACCTAAACCCTCGTTTCGTTTTGCTCTGCACCCCTCCGTCCAAAAATCACAGTTAAGTGCCACGGTGGACTTGTTGGAAATTATTTTACCAGGATCTAGATTTACTAACAAGTATGTTTCATTAACATCCTAATATGAATTTCTAAAAACAATGAAATAAACACAGATAAAGTTTAAGAAATATTACATTGGGTGCAGCGGAATATAATGACTCTTTCCGTTCAGATCTCTAGCCCTTGATTCCTTTCTGTAGCAGAGCATTATCAAGATCTGAACCTGGATCTCTTTCTCTCCTTCTTGAGCCTGATTCTCCTTCTCGTTGATTAGATTCTTCAAAGTCTTACACATTATGATTGAGATACCACTTGATGTGTGTGGGCACTCACTCTATCACTCAAGGTATGAAAAATTGAAGAAGAAAAGAGAGGGTTTAGAGGTTCGACTATAGGTATAGGTAAGATGGCACAATTTTCCTGAAGGCAAGAAATTTCATCCACTTTAAGTGTGAGCCATCACTATCTATTTATAGGTAACCACCTAGGTTTAGGTTAGAATTAATTAGCATAAAAATAATAGAAAAATAAATGGTAAATTACACTAAGTGTGGCTGGCCATGGATGTGGATTGGGTCTTACTTTGCAATTTTGCCATTTTGTCATTTTCCCATCTCATTTTCTCAAAAATACCAATTTTCCAATTTAACCACTTAAATGCCAATTCCAATTATTTAATAACTAAAAATTAATTATTAAACAATATTGTCATTTAATATATTTATTAATTAGACTTAATAAAGTCTTTCAATTAATAAATAAGACGTAGAATCTCTTTTCTTCACAATTTAGCCCTTGCTTAGTGAAAATTCATAAACTAGACATAGTCTAATTTTAGAATTATAATTCATTAATTAAAATCAATTAACTGAGTCTTACAAGCAGTATGGTCTCAACTAGTATGGGGACCATGGGCCTATATAACCGAGCTTCCAATAAGCAGATCAAGAATTTACCAGGTAAATTCACTGACTTATTAATTCCTTGTTGCATCCACACATAGAATTTGGAATTGCACTCTCAGTCATATAGAACGCTCTGTATGTTCCACGATATAGATACGCTATTAATTATCCATTGTTATAATCCCAATAGTCAATGATCCTCTATAGATGGTCTACATTGCATAGGGATAAAATTACCGTTACACCCTTTTAATGTATTTTATCCTTAAAATACTTGCCACCTATAAATGATATTATAGTGAACTAATATAATCACTAAAATGAGCACTCTATCATTTATCTCTATTTAGCAAGCTCGAAGGAAATCATTGTTTCACTTCTAAATACCTATAGAAGCTATAGATTCCATATCTATGATTAGCGCTCCCACTCAATTGCACTATCATGTTCCCAGAATATATGTATCACCCTGACCAAAAAGTAGGCTTAACTAAGAACATGTATAATACTCTTAAGATCGAACCTAATCATATCAGGATTAAGGCCATTTGATCTAGGATCAACTAGGTGATATTGAATTGAATAGATATTACGGTAAGTTTATCATATCTACTCAAAGTTCAATATCAGTCCCTTCCAATGTATACTCCATACATCTGATACTGGTAAACTTTGCCAATGCCCTGGAAAGGACATAACACTTATCCTAGGTGTAAGTATACCTATCGCTGATTATCATGCCAGTCTAAATCAAGTTAATTGAAAAATCAGGGACTTAAACTTTCGAACATATAATCATGATTATATTCCACTGTACTGACAACACTATAATCATGAGCAAATTCATATGTTCTGGACTTAATAGAATTTATACGTTAAACATAATCATGAAATAAATCATGTGAACCATGCAACATGAAATGTTATTTCTGATATTTATTAATTAGTAAATTTGATTATATTGAAATGGGTTTTATTTAGGACACAAGACCCAACAAACTCTCACTTGCACTAATATAAAACAAAAAGTGCATTTCAAATAATCTCAACACCTTGATATACAAATCAAGTGTAGTATGTAGTAATAGGATCTGACAGGTTGTATTAATACAACCTTTTCTCAAACATTACATTTCCTTAATCACAAAATCTTTGATATTGTGAAATTCCTCTCTATATGTTTACTCCTCTAGGGATACTGGATTCTATACTTTTGGCAACTACTTTTGCGTTAGTTAGGAAGTAGCACTAGTAGTTAATAAATGTTGGAACAAATGCCAAAAATGTAAAGAACTTTCCTTAGACTGAATAAACATCTTTCCTAGAACTTTAACATTCAGTCTCTCTCTGGTAGACTTAGAGACTTCAGATAGGTTCTTACACTTCTCCAAAATCACTAGTCTACCCCCAGAGTAATCACCATCTCACCAGCAGACTTTCTAGCACTAAGGCAAGTCTAGAAATTTGATTTGGTGTAGTCTAAGAGTATTAAATACACCCTTATCGACTAACTTATAGTTCCTCTTCTTGATCTTAAGATTTACTTGATTGTCTTCCAATGTTCCTTTCCTGGATTAATCTGATACCTACTCATTACTCTCACTCAACAGCAGGTGTCAGGTCTAAGGCATACAAAGCATATCTGAGACCTCTCACTGTTGATTCAAGGAATTCTTTCATGGCTTTATCTTTTCTGGAATAGTTGAGACTTTTCCTTAGATAAATAAAATCTATGTCTAGAAGTCGAGAAGCTTCTATAGATTTCCATTAGAAAAGAAAATGCTTCAGCATCTTACTAAAGTAAGTTGCTTGCACTAGAGTAAGTAAATTACCAAGTACACCACAAGCCATAGGTTTAGATAAACTCAAATATATAATACTAGGAACATGAAGTTTTGTTAAGTCCATTAAATAGACTTGCTAACGAATTTTCCTTTCATATCCTTCTAATCGAAAACTTTTAGTTGTTCCACATGAATGGTTTTAACCATAGTTCTCTTGGCTTTACTTCTTAATTTCTTATTCTGACAATCCATTACTTGTTTAAACTCACAATGGATTTTTATCATAAGTGTCTTCCAAGTCATAACAGGGTGAGTTCCTTGAAACCCTCCCACTACGACAAGGTACCGTGACTTTTGTCTAAGAACATAAATGGTATTGTCCTCTTCGGTTGTGTCAAAACAACAGAGGCAGTGGGATCATCTTATATTGAATAAGATGATAGAACACTTTTGGAATCAAGAAAATTATCTCCTCTATTTGCTACTTTGTTTTTCAAACTTAGTCATTTTCTTAGAACAGTAGTATTTGTTGAAACAAACACTTTCTTATCTTAATGACTATGGGATGGTCCACCCCTAATCGCTTAGAGTAGCTAACAAACTTGCAAACCTTGGTTAACAGTTCTAGCTTTTCTTAAGATTTCGATTAGGTCATCCATGAATCTAGTAATGGCTAATACTAAGTACACAACCATTCCATCATTCTGAAATTTCTCTAAGGTATGTCCCTAGAAGGACTTAGGCAATGACTAGTAACTAATTATAGACCTTATATTATCATCAAAATGCAAATTGAATTTCTGGGGAGGTAAGTTTGGATATAATTCAAAAAATCAACTTAATGATCTTTGAACTGCATATCAACCAACCAAATATTTCTCCACCCCTATCAGTTCTCAAGATCTTTAACCAATTACCTTAATGGTTTTTCAACATTGCTAGAAATTCATGAAAATTTTCAAATATTTCAAATTTCTTTGCTTAAGGTAAAATCTAGAGTAATCGTCTTAAGAATATAACAAAAACTCATATCCACCCATGAATGTACATCCATCTGCGAATGAGATGATTATACTTTTAGTGGATATAGGCATATTGACTCTTTGCAAAGAATGATCTTGTCAAAACCACTATGAACAAGATACAAATGCCATAGATACTAAAATGTGGTTGTGTCTTTTGAAGACTTAGGTTTAGTTACATTAAAGAGTTTTCAGAATAGTGTAAGTGGATCCTGGTCACAGAATACTAAACTCATTTTCCATACTTTAACATACAGTGTGAATCCATTTATAGAAAATGGTTATTAAACACTTGTGAAAATGTAACTGCATTGTATTCTGGAAATAGAAATATAAAATCTCTATTTGGAATCTAAAACTTAAAGTCAAAGACTTAAATTTGTACCAAATATACGTGAGTAATTCTTCTTTCTTGGACCACCACTACTAATCTAACTCTAATTGCTTAAAGTAAGCATAAGTAGGAGATTTCTAAGATCGAGGATTTTTATCATTTCGGGATAGAATGTCGGGAATATAATCATGTGCGCCATTTAATTTCTTAAGAGAAAATAGAATGACATTGTCTGATTTATAAACCATTCATCCAATGATGTATTATTTGAGCTAATTCGAAATGAATAAGCTAAGAGGAATAATAAAGGATAATTTTGAACTTAAAATAAGAATCCAACGATGTCCCGATTAGCGAGAGTCAAAGTTATTCTTATTTTTATAAACTTCTTGTTTCATATTGTAAATACTTGTCTAAGGTGTCATGTATTGATGAACAGCTAGATGTTGCATTAAAAAAATTTATCTATCGAGATCTAGCACTATTATGTTTGTCTAATGGATGACAATCCATTATGGATTTGTCCCATTAAAACAACAAGCCAAGTTAGACCAACAATGAAGATTTGAAATTTAAACTACATTAATAACAGAAAATAACATGGCTCAATATAAATTAACACACAATTCAGAAATTATTAAACATATAACAAATAGGAATGACAAGCGAAAATACTAAAACATACAATCCTAAATAATTTCCAAGGTCTTCAACAAACTGATATCAGTGTCCCGTTTAGGCGAGAGTCAAAGATACCATCCATTGAATAGAGTTGTCAGCTCATCTAAAATGATAAACATTCTAGCAACCTTTTATTCGATCAAGATCAGAATCCAGCGTTGTCCCGTTTAGGCTAGAGTCAAGGCCATTCTATCTTATGAGCTTCCACCATTGTTTCATACTTTTGTAAGCCTTATTAAAAGTCGCCACCATTAGGGTGATCCATACTAAAATAAAAACTTACAGATAGTACTTATCTTTCGGAATTCTACGATATTAAATTGCTAATGAACGTTCCTCCATTAGGGAGGATTACTCACTAAAACAATAACTATGTAGAACCAACAATGGAGATCGAATGTCCTAATAATAATAAAGCTCATTATTTAAAATGTATTTTCTTCTAATGTTTATTTTAATCAATTTATTTTAAAATATATATTTATTTAATTAAAATTTCCGATTTAGAATAAAATTCTAAATAGAAATTTTAATGTAATATTTATAAATTATACTTAGATGGATATGAAAAATAAAATGAATTATTTCCATCTTAGTAATAATTTTTCAATAAATATTTAGAAAATTATTCAAGTTAAGTTGTATCAAAATTAATTTAAATTAATTTACTACTCAAATTTAATTTTCTATAAATATATATTGCATTTCGAAAAATTAAAGTATATAAGAATACAATTTTTGTAAATGCTCAAAATAAAATAAAATTAATCCTAAAAAATTATTTTAATTTTATGTTGGTCCAAAATTAATTAATTAAAATTAATTTTTAACATAAAAATAATTTTCCTATTTAATTAAATATTAAGAAAATTTTAAAATATTTAAGTATCATGAGAAAAATCAACTTAAATATTAATTTTCTATTTAATTAAATATCACTAGAAAAATACTTAAAGCAAAACAGATAATATCTATATAGACTTTCATTGACTAATTAATTCATTTTCTAATTATAATATATTTTAATTAATTATTAAATGAAAAAAATCATTGATTTAAGTTGATCCAAAATTAAAATAAATAATTTTCAACTTTAATCTATTTTTCAATTCAAAATTCAAAATTTTCTGCATTTAAATAAAAAATGCAATTTCAAAAATGATTAATAAAATAAAAATAAAATACATTTTTAAAATTAACTAAGTGTTTTTCTAAAATTAACTTTAAAATATTAAATGAAAAAATTCATATATTTTAAAAGTTAATTATGTTGCTAATTCAATTTTAATTAGGTTATACTAATATAATTAACCTAATACAATTATTTAAATAAGGTAAATGGGCCTTCACAATTGGGGTGGTTCATGTGAGGGAGGGCTTAGTTCAGTATGTCGTACCCGCTACTATTGGCCCCCTAACTCTCACACAAGGCCCAAAGGAGAGAAATTTAACCTTTAAATAAACAATTGTTATTCATTGAATAAGCCCAAATTCTAATTGGGCCTAAATAAAATTACTTATGTCAAATTTTATTTTAGCAACCTAGTCCATTTACTTAGTAAAACCTAAATGGGCTTCCTATATGCATCTAAGCCCAATAGCAAACATATAGGCTCACACAGATCAAATAATTTGGATGGGCCCTATCATGTTACTGGGTTTACACAGATGAAATAAGTACAAAATTTACATGTTACAAATTATTTATAGGATCTATTGACAATTGGACTATGATTAAAATCAGATCATTGGATTTGTCAACAAGTTAATCATACCAATTTAGATCAAATAAGATAAACGATTTGAAAGAAAAAAAATCTTCAATATCATTTTCTAATCTTATAATTCATTAAAATTAAACTAATAAAATAAACCAATTTTAAAATAGATGTGGTTAGATAATTATTATTTTAAGAATAAAATAATAAATAAATAATAATTTTCCTAATTATATGTCAAAATATCTTAAATTAAGCAATATTCAAATTTCTACAAAAGTTATTTAAATATTTAAAGTATAATTTATAAATTTCTAATAAGTAAAATGATATAAAATAGTAAAATATCATTTTTAAACTTATAATTTATAAATAATTAAATATTTAACAAAATAACAAACTTTTGAATTTGAAAATATTATGGTTAGAATATCTATAAAAATATCTAGGTTAATTTCAAATTTATTAATTATTTAATTTGTCATATAAGATAATTTTAATATAATATTTTAAATAAAAAAGATAAAGTTATCTTTTAATTTAAAATATGTTAAATATCAAAATATCTAATCTTATAATTAAATAATATATAAATATTAAAAAAATTAAAAAATGTTTAAATCTTACCATAATTAAAAAAATAAAATAATCAATTTTTAAATTTAAACCTCAAAATATCAAAATTAATAATAATCTATTAAAAAATAAATATTATTAATTTAAAAGATGATATTTAAGTTCAAATATATAAAAAATATTTTGGGTTTGAAAATTGAAAAAATCCGAAATTGGAAAAAAATCCCACAAAATTTGGAAATTTGGGTGAAGCTGGCAGCTAGACTGCACGCTGCAGCCCCAGGAGGCTGCAAATGCCCAGGACGCGCGTGCGGAAGGAGGAATTGAAGGGTGTCTGGGCAGCGAACATGGGCGGACGCCGCGTGTAACACCCTAACTAAAATAGGCGTATTACGTTATTTTTCAACATGCTGTGCAGCTCGTTGCTAATCAACGAGGTTTATGGAAAACGTGATTAGTTAAAATTTTTACTTTTTAATTAAACTTATAAAATAATATTACAAAAGACTCGGGATCCCGATTACAAAATCATTTACAAAAGAGTTAACTGTTCATACAAAATAATTGTCGCCTAGCGACTAGTTACAAAATTAGCCTTGCTGTCCCGATGATCGTACGCTCCAGGCCTAACCGCCCCGACATGTACAATCTTCATAAGCTCGCTCACGGTCCATCAGCTTTAGCCTTGCTTTTACCTACACATAAACGTAGAACTGTGAGTCGACAGACTCAGTAAGAAAAGCATAATAATATTCATACATAATCCCGGTAATGATCAGACGCCCATACCCCTGATCATAACCCTAACTGCCGTGTCCAACACGATACTGAGTCCCCCTAACTGCCGTGTCCAACACGGTACTGAGTTCTGAACGTTCATAGGGACGGTACTATTGACAAGTAACAGCCTGATCGGTCGAATCGGTCATCTCTTGCGGCCTTGGTCATACTCCGGCTGTCTGCAGACGTGTTACGGTATCCACGATCGGTCGAACCGATCATACTCCGCCTTGGTCATACTCCATCCTGTACCGACGGGATACGTCAATAGTACGGAACCACCAACCTAAGTGTCGGCTGATCGGTCGAGCCGGTCATACTCATTTCTTGGTCATACTCCGGCTGTCGTACCGACGTGACAGGGTTGGATGGTTCGAAGCCAACATACATAACTAATGTAATCTAACAGGCTTCCTACATGCACGCTAAACATGTAATCTACAAATGCATACTGTTATACTAATCTTACCTGGATTCCGAATTCAGGTGTGCCGGTCAACCTGACTGGAACTATCTGCGCGGCGGATTACAGGCTCCTCAACCATAAAAATCACAACACTATAAGTGATACGCTAAATCACTTCCCGGGGACTTAAACTAGGAACTAAAAGTTTCCCTATCGATAAAAAGCATGGCAATACCCCCAAAAACATAAAATCGAGGAAAACTAGGGTCCCTGAATTTTCCCCAACCGGTAGACCGGTTGCCCAACCGGAATTCCGGTTCTGGGAAAATTCAGAACCCCATCGGAATTCTGGATGCACAACCGGAATTCCGGTTCCTCGCAGGCAGCAACAATCAAAAATTCATATCTTGCTCAAATCAACTCCAAATCAATTCAAACCTTCCAGACCTACTCCATATAACCCCTAGAACATTTCTAAGGCAACAAAACTACCCAGATTGCACATAATCAAAAATCACCATTAAAGCTCAAGTTTTGAGTTCTAAACTCAAACTTGAGCAAACCTAGCTAGCATGCAATCAAATCAATCTAAACTTACTTAAACATGCTTAAAATAGCTTCTGAAAACAACCATAAACTTCAACAACATCACAGCAACAGATTATACAATTTTCATGTTGAAAACCAAACTTTTGCATAAGAAAACTCTAGCTTGCTCAACCTAAAAATCATGCTCCACAAGTAGCTTAATTAACATCTAATAATCATGCTTTAAACCTCAGAAAATAACCACAAAATACAAGAAAGAACAACAACCAAAAACTCATGCATGCATCATCATCTTTTCAAACTTTTTCTAAGAAAATAAAGGAAGAAAGCTAGAAATCACATACCACAATCAAGAGATCACTAGAGTTTTGCAAACAAAGCTTGAATCACCAAAGAAAATCCAGCCCTTTGCACCCCCACAACCAGCCGAGAGAGAGAGAGAGGAAAAGAGAGAGTTTCTTTGAAAATTTTCTATCTTCTTTTTTTTTTTTCTAAGTTGATTTTTGTAAAAATGAAATAACAACCCACTTAACATAAAACAATATCATTTCAGCCAAATAAATCATAAATAAACATTTATTTTTCATTTAATAAAATCACAAAAAGACAAAATATCATTGGGGCAAAAAGACCATTTTGCCCCTCCACCCTAAAACCACATAAATAACACTAAAGGGGTATTTTTGGGAAATTCTAAATTCCCGACCATTCCCGACATTCTCAATGTCTAATAAACCATCCCAAACTACTAACATACTAAGTTGTGATTTCTACTGAGCCAAACACCGAGTTCTAAAATACCGGGCACCGGAATGCAAAATTATGCAAACTACTACATGACATAAAAATGCATCTCTGAATTCAATAATAACAGTATAATAAATTATTTAAATAGCTATAAATAATTTCATAATTAAACGTGATTAACAGCTAATTTCCAAATTAAACTAAGCGGTCTTTACAACTATCCCCCCCTTAAAAGAATTTCGTCCCCGAAATCTAACCTGAATAACTCTGGATATTGAACTCTCATATCTGACTCTAGCTCCCAGGTGGCTTCCTCCACCTTGCTGTTTCTCCAGAGAACCTTGACCAAAGCTATGGTCTTATTCCGAAGGACTTTAACCTTTCTATCCAGGATCTGCACTGTCTGTTCTTCATAAGTCATGTCTGGCTGCAGCTCAAGGCTCTCATAACTGAGTATGTGAGAGGGATCTGAAATGTACTTTCTCAACATCGAGACATGGAATACGTTGTGAACTGCTGATAAAGTTGGAGGCAATGCTAACCGGTATGCCACTTGACCTATCTTCTCGAGAATCTCGAAAGGTCCTGTAAATCTAGGGCATAACTTGCCTCTTTTCCTGAAACGTTTGATCCCCTTCATCGGAGATACCCGTAAAAACACATGGTCCCCTACTTCGAACTCAACATCTCTGCGTTTCGGATCTGCGTAACTCTTCTGTCTACTCTGTGAGGCAAGCATTCTAGCTTTTATCTTCTCTATTGCCTCATTGGTCCGCTGCACTGACTCTGGACCTAGGTATTTCCTCTCCCCTGTCTCATCCTAGTGGATGGGAGATCTACACTTCCTACCGTATAACAGTTCATAGGGAGCCATCCCTATCGTACTCTGATAACTGTTGTTGTAAGAAAATTCTATCAACGGTAGATACTTATTCCATGAGCCTTCAAAATCCATAACACAGGCTCGCAACATGTCCTCCAATATCTGAATTGTCCTTTCGGACTGACCATCTGTCTGAGGATGGAATGCTGTACTGAATTTCAGCTTTGTACCCATTGGTCGTTGCAAACTTTGCCAAAATTTGGAGGTGAACTTCGGATCCCTGTCCGAAACTATAGACTTCGGTACCCCGTGAAGTCTTACGATCTCTCTGACATATAACTCTGCCAACTGATCCACTGTAAATGCTGTTCTAACCGGCAGAAAATGAGCAGATTTCGTAAATCGATCCACCACTACCCAGATGGAATCAAATAAACCCGTGGTCCTAGGTAATCCGACCACAAAATCCATCGTGATATCTTCCCACTTCCATTCTGGTAGGGTTAGAGGCTGCAACAACACACACCCTAGACCCTGTCTGGATGCATCACAGTACACCACAAACTTCTCGTTTTCTGAAGGCAAAGCTAGCACTGGAGCGGTAATCAACCTCTGCTTTAGCTCCTGAAAACTAGCTTCGCACTTGTCTGACCAAATAAATCCCTGATTCTTCTTTGTAAGCTCGGTTAGGGGCATTGAAATTTTTGAAAACCCTTCCACGAACCTACGGTAGTACCCAGCTAAACCTAAAAAGCTTCTAATCTCTGTCACAGTCTTCGGTCTCGGCCAATCTTTGACGGATTCGATCTTCCCGGGATCCACCTTGATCCCATCTTTGCTCACAATGTGCCCTACGAAGGACACCTGAGATAGCCAGAATTCACATTTCTTGAACTTGGCATAAAGCTTGTGCTCTCGAAGCCGTTGCAGTACCATCTGAAGATGTAACTCATGCTCCTCTTCTGATTGAGAGTACACGAGGATGTCGTCGATAAACACAATCACACAGATATCGAGGAAATCCTTGAATACTCTATTCATCAAGTCCATGAATGCTGCAGGAGCATTGGTTAGTCCGAACGACATAACCAGGAATTCGTAATGTCCATACCTAGTGCGGAAAGCCCTCTTCGGAATGTCCTCCTCTCGGATTCTCAACAAATGATAACCCGAACGGAGATCAATCTTAGAAAAGACAGTCTTCCCCTGAAGCTGATCGAACAAATCATCGATCCTAGGTAATGGATATTTATTCTTCATCGTCAGTTTGTTCTATTCTCTGTAGTCGATGCACATCCTCATAGATCCATCTTTCTTCTTGACGAATAAAACCGGGGCTCCCCAGGGTGACACACTGGGCCGAATAAACCCTATGTCAAGCAACCCTTGGAGCTGAATCTTTAATTCCTTAAGTTCAGCTGGAGCCATTCTATACGGTGCTTTAGAAACCGGTTCCACCCCTGGTGCCAAATCTATCACGAAGTCAATCTCCCGCTGAGGTGGTAACCCTGGAAGTTCTTCGGGAAAAACATCCAAAAATTCCCGAACCACCTTGATGTCCTCTGGCCGAATGGTATCTGGCCGAGTGGTGTCCACCACCACGGCCAGAAACCCTAAACAACCGCCATGCAATAAATCTCTAGCTGACATGGCCGAAATCACCGGGATCCGAGATCCCTGAACTGAACCAACAAACACAAATGGTTCTTCACTTTTCGGTTGGAAGATCACCATCTTCCTTTTAAAATCGATGCTCGCCGAATATTTAGATAGGAAATCCATTCCTAAAATAATATCGAACTCTACTAAACTCATCTCTATCAAATCAGCACTTAACTCTCTACCATCTATCCTGATCGGCATAGACCTAATCCACCTGTTGGAGATAACCAATTCCCCGCCAGGTAATAGGGTTCCAAACCCTGATTCATAATTATCGTATGGTCTTTCCAGTTTACTAAAGATTCTGGCGGCCACATAAGAATGTGTAGCCCCAGAATCAAACAGTACTGAGTAAAGCGAGTTATTAACGTAAAAGCCGACCCTGTGACAAACTGATGGGCTGGCATCTGCATCAGCCTGAGTGATGGCAAACACCCTGGCTGGAGTGGGTATCGCTGGAGCTCTCGGTGCCTCTGATCGGAGCTGGGGACAGTCCCTCTTGAAGTGTCCGGGCATGCCACAGTGAAAGCATCCCCGACCTTTGCACTCACCCTGATGGTGCCTTTTGCAGCTAGGGCACTCGGGATAGGAGAATCGGGTCTCGGTACCACCAGGACAACTTCCTCTATTCTGATTCCCCCGGAACCTCTTGTTCTGACTCGAGCCACTGGATGCAGTGGGTGCTCTCTTCCTTTGATCAGTGGTCGAACCACTACTCCCCCTGCTAAAGCCTGATGCAGGAGGGGTAGGAGCCCCGCCACTCGCCGGAGTACTAGCTGACTCCGACATACACCCAACTGCGCCCTCAGCTCGCAGTGCCTTCTCCACCATCTGAGCATAGGTGGTGTTGTCATCCGTGGTGATCATCAAATCGTGTTAGATCCTCTCATTTAATCTGTCCAGGTACTTCTCTTTCTTGCTGAAGTCGGTTGGCACAATTCCCGAGGCTAACCTCGCCAACCGGTCAAACTGAGTAGTATACTCGGTCACGCTCATATTCTCACGCTGGGTCAGGTGAGCGAACTCTTTCCTCTTGGCGCTTCTGACCGCCTCATTATAGTACTTGGCGTTGAAGAGTTCCTGAAACCTTTCCCAGGTCATGGTGGTGACATCGTGAATCTGAGACACCATGTCCCACCAGACCAGAGCGTCCTCTTGGAACTGGAAAGTGGCACACACCACTCTATCATTACCGGTGACACCCATGAAGTTCAGAATCTTGGTGATCACCGTCAGCCACTGTTCGGCCTTCATCACGTCTGGGCCTCCCAAGAAAACCGGAGGTGCTTGCTTCCGGAACTGTTCATACAAGGGTTCAAATCTATTGGCCGCCACCACTATCTCGGCCTTGGCAGCAGGGGCAGGTGCCACTGGAACTATCGGCACCGGAACTGCAGGAGCACCCTGCTGTCTCAACCTCTGAATCCCGAGGTCTTGCTCTTCTATCCGGGCTTGCATCTCAGCAAACCGAACCTCCCAATTCTGGGCTCCGTGATCGGCTGGGGGAGCACAGGCGGCACTGTGGCGGGTTCTCATCACCCCGACCACGAGCCCTGCCTCGGGGACCTCTACCTCGGCCCCTGGCGGCGGGGGGGCGAGCTCCCTGACCTTGATTCGACCCCACTGAGTTGCCCTGACTCCTGGTAGTCCGTGTGGCGTCCATCTAGTTAGAACCGCCTGCGAAACCAAGAGTTGGCATATCAGGTCGTATTCAAGGAGAGCTTACTAATGCCGCTTAATTTGGAAATTAAAAACGAAACATGCGCCTATTCTACTATCAGGCTACTAACATGCTTCCTAACAGGCTTTTCTTATTCATAAATAAAGAAATAAACTACTAAAGCAATAAAGGCTTACTGAACCGTGAAACGAGCTAACTGCTGATGATGATTGTACATGTCGTGACGATCTTCGGAAGACAACCTGGCGGCTCTGATACCAAATTGTAACACCCTAACTAAAATAGGCGTATTACGTGATTTTTAAACATGCTGTGCAGCTCGTTGCTAATCAACGAGGTTTATGGAAAACGTGATTAATTAAAATTTTTGCTTTTTAATTAAACTTATAAAATAATATTACAAAAGACTCGGGATCACGATTACAAAATCATTTACAAAAGAGTTAACTGTTCATACAAAATAATTGTCGCCTAGCGACTAGTTACAAAATTAGCCTTGCTGTCCTGATGATCGTACGCTCCAGGCCTAACTACCCCGACATGTACAATCTTCATAAGCTCGCTCACGGTCCATCAGCTTTAGCCTTGCTTTTACCTACACATAAACGTAGAACTGTGAGTCGACAGACTCAGTAAGAAAAACATAATAATATTCATACATAATCCCGGTCATGATCAGACGCCCATACCCCTGATCATAACCCTAACTGCCGTGTCCAACACGATGCGAGTCCCCTAACCGCCGTGTCCAACACGGTGCGAGTTCCGAACGTTCATAGGGACGGTACTATTGACAAGTAACGGCTGATCGGTCGAGCCGGTCATCCTCCATTCTTGGTCATACTCCGGCTGTACCGACGTGTTACGGTATCCACCGATCGGTCGAGCCTGGTCATACTCCATTGTTGGTCATACTCCGGCATGTACCGACGGATACGTCAATAGTACGGAACCACCAACCTAAGTGTCGGCTGATCGGTCGAGCCGGTCATACTCATTCTTGGTCATACTCCGGCTGTCATACCGACGTGACAGGGTTGGATGGTTCGAAGCCAACATACATAACTAATGTAATCTAACAGGCTTCCTACATGCACGCTAAACATGTAATCTACATATGCATACTGTTATACTAATCTTACCTGGATTCCGAATTCAGGTGTGCCGGTCAACCTGACTGGAACTATCTGCGCGGCGGATTACACGCTCCTCAACCATAAAAATCACAACACTATAAGTGATACGCTAAATCACTTCCCGGGGACTTAAACTAGGAACTAAAAGTTTTCCTATCGATAAAAAGCATGGCAATACCCCCAAAAACATAAAATCGAGGAAAACTAGGGTCCCTGAATTTTCCCCAACCGGTAGACCGGTTGCCCAACCGAATTCCGTTCGGGAAAATTCGAACCCCATCTACGGATGCTGGCAACCGATTAGGTTCCTCGCAGTGACGACAACAATCAAAAATTCATATCTTGCTCAAATCAACTCCAAATCAATTCAAACCTTCCAGACCTACTCCATATAACCCCTAGAACATTTCTAAGGCAACAAAACTACCCAGATTGCACATAATCAAAAATCACCATTAAAGCTCAAGTTTTGAGTTCTAAACTCAAACTTGAGCAAACCTAGCTAGCATGCAATCAAATCAATCTAAACTTACTTAAACATGCTTAAAATAGCTTCTGAAAACAACCATAAACTTCAACAACATCACAGCAACAGATTATACAATTTTCATGTTGAAAACCAAACTTTTGCATAAGAAAACTCTAGCTTGCTCAACCTAAAAATCATGCTCCACAAGTAGCTTAATTAACATCTAATAATCATGCTTTAAACCTCAGAAAATAACCACAAAATACAGCAGCAACAACAACCAAAAACTCATGCATGCATCATCATCTTTTCAAACTTTTTCTAAGAAAATAAAGGAAGAAAGCTAGAAATCACATACCACAATCAAGAGATCACTAGAGTTTTGCAAACAAAGCTTGAATCACCAAAGAAAATCCAGCCCTTTGCACCCCCACAACCAGCCGAGAGAGAGAGAGAGGAAAAGAGAGAGTTTCTTTGAAAATTTTCTATCTTCTTTTTTTTTTTCTAAGTTGATTTTTGTAAAAATGAAATAACAACCCACTTAACATAAAACAATATCATTTCATCCAAATAAATCATAAATAAACATTTATTTTTCATTTAATAAAATCACAAAAAGACAAAATATCATTGGGCCAAAAAGACCATTTTGCCCCTCCACCCTAAAACCACATAAATAACACAAAAGGGGTATTTTTGGGAAATTCTAAATTCCCGACCATTCCCGACATTCCCAATGTCTAATAAACCGTCCCAAACTACTAACATACTAAGTTGTGATTTCTACTGAGCCAAACACCGAGTTTCAAAATACCGGGCACCGGAATGCAAAATTATGCAAACTACTACATGACATAAAAATGCATCTCTGAATTCAATAATAATAGTATAATAAATTATTTAAATAGATATTAATAATTTCATAATTAAACGTGATTAACAGCTAATTTCCAAATTAAACTAAGCGGTCTTTACACCGCGTCATCGTGGGAGAGGTGCAGCATCAGGTTATGGGTTCAGATTGTGAAGATGTCTGAACGTGCGCGCGCGTAAGCGTGTGTGTCCGAGCGCCTGGTGCACTCGATGCACCTACTCGACACCCCTTCAACCCGATTTTTCCAAAATTCATAACTTTCTCATTTTTTATCATAATCGAGTTCCGTAAAAACCGAAATTGCTTAATTTTTCACAAGGAATCCAAATAAAATATTTTCAAAAATAGAAAAAAAAAATATTTTTCATGAAAAAATTTTGTACAACACATACATTCATCAAATAACACATAAACCACATGAAGCCATCCAAATCAATACACATCATCGTTTTAATTCATATTTCATGAACTTAAATCATTACCATGACTCTGAGGCCAGTTGATGGAAATAATTTTACCAGGATCTAGATTTACTAACAAGTATGTTTCATTAACATCCTAATATGAATTTCCAAAAACAATGAAATAAACAAATATAAAGTTTAAGAAACCTTACATTGGGTGCAGCGGAATATAATGACTCCTTCCGTTCAGATTTCTAGCCCTTGATTCCTTTCTGTAGCAGAGCATTGTTAAGATCTGGACCTGGATCTCTTTCTCTCCTTCTTGAGCCTGATTCTCCTTCTTGTTGATTGGATTCTTCACAGTCTTACACATTATGATTGAGATACCACTTGATGTGTGTGTGCACTCACTCTATCACTCAAGGTATGAAAAATTGAAGAAGAAAAGAGAGGGTTTAGAGGTTCGGCTATAGGTATAGGTAAGATGGCTCAATTTTCGTGAAGGCAAGAAATTTCATCCACTTTAAGTATGAGCCATCACTATCTATTTATAGGTAACCACCTAGGTTTAGGTTAGAATTAATTAGCATTAAAATAATAGAAAAATAAATGGTAAATTACACTAAGTGTGGTCGGCCATGGATGTGGATTGGGCCCCACTTTGCAATTTTTCCATTTTGTCATTTTCCCATCTCATTTTCTCAAAAACACCAATTTTCCAATTTAACCACTTAAATGCAAATTCCAATTATTTAATAACTAAAAATTTATTATTAAATAATATTGTCATTTAATATATTTCTTAATTAGACTTAATAAAGTCTTTCAATTAATAAATAAGACCTAGAATCTCTTTTCTTCACAATTTAGCTCTTGCTTAGTGAAAATTCATAAACTAGACATAGTCTAATTTTAGAATTATAATTGATTAATTAAAATCAATTAACTGAGTCTTACAAGCAGTACGGTCTCAACTAGTATGGGTACTATGGGCCTATATAACCGAGCTTCCAATAAGCAGATCAAGAATTTACCAAGTAAATTCACTGACTTATTAATTCCTTGTTGCATCCACGCATAGAACTTGGAATTGCACTCTCAGTCATATAGAACGCTCTATATGTTCCACGATATAGATACACTATTAATTATCCATTGTTATAATCCCAATAATCAATGATCCTCTATAGATGATCTACATTGCATAGGGATAAAATTACCGTTACACCCTTTTAATGTATTTTATCCTTAAAACACTTGCCACCTATAAATGATATTATAGTGAACTAATATAGTCCCTAAAATGAGCGATCTATCATTTATCTCTATTTAGCAAGCTCGAAGGAAATCATCGTTTCACTTCTAAATACATATAGAAGCTATAGATTCCATATCTATGATTAGCGCTCCCACTCAATTGCACTATTATGTTCCCAAAATGTACGTATCACCCTGACCAAAAAGTAGGCTTAACTAACAAATCACAGAACATGTATAATACTCTTAAGATCGAACCTAATCATATCAGGATTAAGGTCATTTGTTCTAGGATCAACTAGGTGATATTGAATTGAATAGATATTACGGTAAGTTTATCATATCTAATCAAAGTTCAGTATCGGTCCCTTCCAATGTATACTCCATACATCCGATACTGGTAAACTTTGCCAATGCTCTGGAAAGGGCATAACACTTATCCAAGATGTAAGTATACCTATCGCTGATTATCATGCCAGTCTAAATCCAGTGAACTGACAAATCAGGGAATTAAACTTTCGAACATATAATCATGATTATATTCCACTGTGCTGACAACACTATAATCATGTGCAAATTCATATGTTCTGGACCTAATAGAATTTATACATTAAATATAATCATGAAATAAATCATGTGAACCATGCAACATAAAATGTTATTTGTGATCTTTATTAATTAGTAAATCTGATTATATTGAAATGGGTTTTATTTAGGGCACAAAACCCAACAGGACTGTCCACGTGTACACACTTGTACACGTGGTAGGTTTTTAGTGGTGCACGTAATATCAATTTTAAAAATTAATTATAAATATTTAAAAAAAAAATCAGAAAAAAAAATTATTTTTTTTTTTTACTTTTTTTTTCTTTTTCCTTTTCTTTTTTTTTTTAAAAAAAAACTAATTTAAAAATTATAAAAATAAATGAATTATAAAAAAAATTATTTTCTTTTATTTTTTTTATGTTCAACACAAAAGCATCAGGAATCACACCAGAAGCTTTCATTTGCTTTGTTAATGATCTAACAGCTCTTAAGTAAACAAAACAGACATTTAACTTGTTGAATCTTTTAAGTAATGAGTTAAACAACGTATTATAAGTTTCAAGATTTGGCTTGCAATCTTCTGAGTTTATCATTTTCTTATACACATCAAAATCACGGTTGAACAAGAACTTTCTATTGCAGCAAAATCTAATCATTCAATTGTAAAGAGGCACACTCATTTCACAAGCTCCTGCCATTACCTCATCGACCAAGGTATCTGCATTGCTGAATCGCTTCCCTTCGATTAGAATCTTGATCATGGTGAGGTAAGTGAGGTGGTTGTGTTTGTAACCGCGCTGTTGGGCAGTCCAGCGGAAGATGTCAAAGGTGAGATTTGGGTCCGATTGAGCCCATAAGGCATCGCTTACTTCGAGAGGTGAAAACCAGGGTTTCAAAATCTGAACCCATGTCTCGAATTGCTTCTTGAGTGGGTTCTGGTTCGGGATGCGATTGGGTAGTTAGGGATTTGGGGCTCTGGTAATGGTGGGTTTAGGTTTTCGGGGTTTTGAGTGGGTGAGGAAGAAAAAGTGGGTCGGGAAGATGATGAGAGAAAGGAAAAAGAAAAAGAAAATGAAAAAATAAAAGAAAATAATTTTTTTATAATTTATTTATTTTTATAATTTTTAAATTATTTTTTAAAATTAATATTACGTGGACCATTAAAAACTTGCCACGTGTACAAGTGTGTACACGTGGACAGTCCACCGTGGCACTTAACTATGATTTTTTGACAGAGGGGTGCAGAGCAAAACGGAACCACGGTTTAGATAGTTATGCTGCCAAAATTTTGATTTTTGTGGTTAACTGTAACAAACCGTAAAGTTCAGGTGGTTTAGTCGCCAGTATCCCTTAATAATAATAATAATAATAATAATAATAATAATAATAATAATAATAATAATAATAATAATTGCACCTAATATTTTACGTGGTTTTTTAGTTAAAATATACATACTCCACGAGTCTATATTATTAGGGATATTTATTTTAATACAGAGAATGAATTTCATTAATATTAAATAATAGAATTTTCTCTCTATTTTTTTGTTGTCCCTTTTCCCATGGATTCTATCACTATTTTGTTGGGTTTTATGCCCTAAATAAAACTCATTTCAATATAATCAGATTTACTTATTAATATAGATCAGAAATAACATTTAATGTTGCATGGTTCACATGATTTATTTCATGATTATATGTACATAATGTATTAATTCATCTGAAACCCTTTTCATATACTTGATCCTGTTTATTGTGCCATCAACACATTGGAAAGTAAACATGACTATGTGAATAAAGTTTCCTACATTTATCAGACATAGGGTTTTACTGATATGATAATCTTCAATAGAGTTTACTTGCATTTGGAGAAGTGCTATGTTCTTTCCAGAGCATTGGTTAAGGTAAAGCTCAGGTTGGATGCATGGAGTATGCATCGGAAGGGACCGATATTGAACTTTGACTTAGATTTATTAAACTTACCGTAATATCTATTCAAGTCAATATCGCCTAGTTGATCCTAGATCAAATGATCTTAATCCTGTTATGATTAGGCTCAATCTTGAAAGGCTATTCGTGTTCTTTGATTTGTTAGTTAAGCCTACTTTTAGGTCAGGGTGATACGTACATTTTGGGAACACGGTAGTGCAATTGAGTGGGAGCGCTATCATAAACATGGAATCTATAGCTTCTATCTGGCAAATAGTAAGCAAAGGATGATCTCCTTCGAGCTTGACCAAACGAACATAAATGGTGGAGTACTCATTTCACATAAGCTGAAATATCATTTATACGGGGTCAAGTGTTTTAAGGAATAAATACATTGTAGGGTGTAACGGTAATCTAATCCCTTTACAGTGTAGATCATTCATATAGAGGATCATTGATCACATTAGGATTATAACAATGGATAACTAATGATGTGTCTATATGGTGGAACATATAGAGCATTCTATATACTGAGAGTGCAATTCTACGTTTTATGCGTGGATTCAACGAAGAATTAATAAGTTAGTGAATTTTAGTAATAAATTCTTGATCTACTTATTGGAAGCTCGGTTATATAGACCCATGGTCCCCGCACTAGTTGAGATAATATTGCTTGTAAGACTCATATAATTGGTTTTGATTAATCAATTATAATTCTCAAGTTAGACTATGTCTATTTGTGAATTTTTCACTAAGTAAGGGCGAAATTGTAAAGAAAGAGTTTATAGGGGCATATTTGTTAATTATGATACTTTGTATGGTTCAATTAATAAATATGATAAATGACAATATTATTTAATAATTATTTATAGTTATTAAATAGTTAGAATTGGCATTTAAATGGTTGAATTAGAAAATTGGCGTTTTTGAGAAAATCAGATGTAGAAAAGATAAAACTGCAAAATTGCAAAAAGTGAGGCCCAAATCCACTAAGCATGGCCAGCCACTTTTGTAGGCAATTTAAACTGATATTTTCATTATTTTAATGCCAAATAATTCAAACCTAACCCTAGTGAAATGCTATGAATAGATAGTGAAGTCTTCAGGAAAATTACACTTAAATTTTCTACTTTTTCATTCAGAAAAAACTGAGTCTTCTCTCTCCCTATCTTTGGGCGACCCTTCTCTTTCTCCTTCCCTCTTCAATTTCAAAAATCTTAGTGTAAGAGTAGTGCCCACACACAGCAAGTGATACCTCAATCATACTGAGGAAGATCGTGAAGAAAGACTTTCAGCAAGAAGGAGTTTCAGCATCAAGGATTCAGAGAAAGAGATCCAGGTTCAGATATTGATAATGCTCTGCTACAGAAAGGAATCAAGGGCTAGATATCTGAACGGAAGGAGTCATTATATTCCGCTGCACCCAATGTAAGGTTTCTTCAACTTTATATGAGTTTATTTCATCGTTTTAGAAAGTTTATATTTAGGGTGTTAATAAACATACTTGTGAGTAGATCTAAGATCCTACTAAAATAATTTCCAACAACTAGCCTCAGAGCCATGGTAATTGATTTACTTGCAAGAAATTTGGACTTTAAAACGATTGTTTGTTTGTTTTTGGATGGTATCATGTTGTATTGAGTGTTATTTGATGATTGATTGATGTTTGTAAATTTTCGTGAAAAATAATTGCGATTTTGTTTCTGAAATTATTTTTATTGGATAGTATGGAAAAAATTAAGCAAGTTACTTTTTAACAGAACTCAATTTCGATTTAATTTGAATTAGTTATGATTTTTTGAAGATTCGAAAAAATCGGAGTTGTGCTGAAATTTTCTTGCGATCGCGAAAACTGTCCGTACAGCTCACAATTTTTTCGTTTTTCTTCGTTTTTTCATGCTTTTTCATGGAATTAACTTCCGATTTTTTGTGTGGTTCTGTATTTATACTATTAATATTCCTAATTAAATTCTAATTATCATTTTGAATTAATTTAATATTTTTTAAATTTAATTCAAGATATTAGTGTAATTTGAATTTTAAAATAGTTAGTATCTATCTTTTTTGCTTAATAATCTATCTTATTTTTAAATTTGATTACATCTTATCTTATTTTTTAAATTTAAGGTCAGATTTTAAATTTTTGAATTAAATCTTTTTTTAAATAATTTGACCTTATTTAAATTTAAAATAAGATAACTATAATCATGTAATTTTAAATAGATATAAGATATTTTGTTAACTTTAAATTTTGTTATTTTATTTATTTAAATTACATTTAAAATCTGAAAAAGATATTCATTTATCTTTTTTTAAACTTTTATTTAATTTTTATTTATAAAATAACATTTAAATTTTAAAAGAAGTTAGCAAATTTTGAAATGATATTTAGGTTGGTTGAAACCTAATTTTTCAAAATTGTAGGTTTAATTTTAAATTTAAATTTTAATTTAATTTCGAATTTTTTTTATTTCAATTTTTTTTTAACTTTTCGAAATTTTTTTTAAATTAATTATTTAATTTCGAAATTAATTATTTAATTTAAAATTAAATAAATCCTACATCCAACTATCCAGCTAACCTTGTTGGAGGAGTATGTGTTTTAGCTTGTTTGTAAGTTTTCAAAACCTATTATTACTTGATTGCAAATAGCCATGGTTACTTTTTGCCAGGTCTAATGATCTGATGGCTCCCTTGGTTAAGTAAATAATTTGTAACAGGTATATTTACAATCTTCTTTCATCTGTGTATGACCTAGCAACATGATAGGACCCATCCAAAGTGTGCCTGTGTGAGCCTATGTGTTTAATTTTATTATAGATGCATATAGGTTGGTGTTGCTAAAATAAATTATCATAATTCTTGATAGA